>NC_091931.1:31092040-31713040 GCF_041260155.1 Ptychodera flava
ATGATACAATTTATGTATGTACAGACCTAGAGGAGTAGAAAATGAAACAATTGTTGACATTAAAAACAAAAATAAGGGAAAAAAAATCAAAAGTTGCAAATTCTTGTACTTTAATCTCTACCTTCCAAATAGAGGAATCAATATTCTCCAGACAGCTTAATCCTAGTCAGTGAGGCATTTGTTGATGTTGTCTTCAACTCTCATAGTTTCTTTTCAAATGATTTCCTACACAGGAAGCAGACGCTTCACGAGTTGTATTCTAGAGTGTTTGGATCTGAAGAAGCAAAACAGGTGAGGCCGATATTGTTTTCACTTCTGTAAGCCTTGCAATATTTTGTAATTGCACATAGAGGCATCATGGCCCGGTGGTTAGGGTACCAGACTCATGATCAAAGGACTTTGAGTTTGAGATCAGGGTCAGAGGTCAGAGACTAGCAAACTCACTACAAGAGAATGCATGGAGGGTTCAAGACTAGCATATTTTTTAATATTTGAACAATGCACTTTACTCCTCATCGCTCAATTTAGTTGCAGATAATGGATGACCTTTCCTGTAAATGGACGTCTCACCCAGTGAATGATAGAGTAAAATATAAATCATAAAAAACAAATTTACTCCTCAAAAGAAAGGATATTCCTGAATAACTATCACTTATGATAGTTACATCATGATGTACAGACAATAAGTATACGCAGGGGAATGTACACACCAGTGTATATGATAAGACTTCATCACCATGGGGTCTTCTGCATCACACTTGAGTCCATAACTGCCCAGTGGCAGGTTGAGCGAAAGAAGAGAATGCTTAGACTGACAGCACTGTGAAGAGATACTTTAGTGGATTAAAAAGATACTTGTAGGCCACAGCTAATGTGTATAGGCAATTGTGTTATATGAGAGTTCTTTTGTTTCAGGATGGCATGTTCTAATTGGAATGTAGCAATGTAAGATTTATTGATGCTTCTACAGCAACCACATTAGTTTTCCCTTTTTGTCAGCACTTTCTTGTAACAATGAGATGTTTTTAGTTTACTCAAAATGATCTCTGATATATCGGAATGTCGTTTTTCCCTTCTCTGTCAACAGCCTATAGATTACATAGAATGTGATTGGTCCTCAGAGCAATACATTGAGGGTGGCTTTGCGTCCTTTTATCCCCCTGGAGTCATCACAAACTACGCAAGGTAACAATTCTTTGTTTTTGTTTTGTGTTGTTTTGTTTTGTACAAAGTTGAAACCTAGGAGGCACCATGGGGTTAGGGTTGCGGTCTCACCATTAGAGGATGGCGAGTTAGAGAACTGGTAAATATGTGACAATATGGTTATGTACACCAGCACATCGTGGCTATGTCATGGTATACATAAAAGACATTGCTACAGATAGAAATGAAAGCAAAAAGCCCATATGGAACAAACCATTATTGCTATTTGTACAGTCGCCTTAAAAAATTCAACCATCATTAAAACACACAATTTGAGGAAAATACACATATTGGCAGTGTAAGGCTCAAACTTACTGGATTCAATCCTATGCAACAATTATCATTTCTATAACAATACGATAGAAACAGTCAAATAATTTATTCACTTTGAGAAGGAAACATCCACAATACCTGGCACTTTGATGTTGAGAAGTGTCCAGAATTATAGGGCCTGGAAGTGAATGCTGCATTTTAAATTAATTTGTACAGTTCTCTAAATAATCTTAGATTTACACTGAACGTTTACCTTTTCTTAATGCCTATCTCTAACATGATGAAGTATTCCATTTTACACTGACTCTCCTGTCAGGTATTTTTTCACTCTTAATATTCCATTGTGCGTTCCAGGAGCGTTAAGTCATCATATGGGAGGATTCATTTTTCGTCAGGTGACAATATACGGCTGCTCACATGTTACTGCATGAATGGCGCCATCGCAGCCGGATCCCAAGCAGCGAGACAGGTACATATAGAACATTGATATCCTTATGCGCCATGCCTTGCTGAAAGGAATGGATGACATGAATCTCAACATTATTGGAACAAAATTGGCCGCCTGCCAACTATTCCTATCCAACTTTTGTTCATTATAATAGTGTGGACCAAGATGTCGCCTGTGCTAGTTGTCTAACTTAGGCTACCCAACTGTGTAACAAAGCTGTCCTTCCAATGGATTTTAATGAATTGCAAAACAATATGTGTGTGTGTATTCTTACAGATATTATTTCTTCCTTTTTCCCGGTCCAAAAGGTGAAAGGAAAGCAGGGCTGTGTCTCAACAGACATCTTAACATATTTCTCAAAGCAGAACAACATGAATAATATTTTTCAATATCGTTGTAGATGTGATTGAGTATATGACCTGCATCTCCTTGGAAAGTTTGACCTGATATATCAGCTTTTTTAAAGCTAGTAAAAGTAAAATTTTCGAAAAATGTTTTCTCAGGTTTTGTACAGGAGTGGCAGGATTACCGGAGAAGATGCCAGCCAGGAAGGGGAAGAAGTAAACATGTTCCCAGAAGCAGTGTTGACTTGGAAAGAAAGAGCTATCCCGTCCGTGCAAAGTTTTCTGCAAATGATCAATTTTCTGATTCTGCTTTGCACTCTTGGAGGTCTCTATATCAGTTGCAGGAAAACACAGATTGATTGAAGAAGGGACGCTGCACTTCAATGATGAACTGTCGTGCTTTCCTTTAACCTGCTCACCCCCGATTCCCTGTAAACAGGTCCACAGCTACCATTGATAACAATGGGTTTAGGCCAAACCATGGTGGTGAAAGGGTTAAAGATTTTTAAAAACCAGAAATACTTTACCACAGTCCGGGTGGTGGGACTGTGACTTTTACCATATAATGACAATTTATTTCTTTGCTCTCTCGCTTTCGATGTTCATCTGTACTGCTGAGCATCAGCAAATCATCAATGTATTGATCTTAAGCTTACATTCAATTGTGTTCACTGTATAACAGTGTTAGACTCAAAAAGTTTTGCCATGGTAGACTTTGAAAGAGCAAACTGTGACAAGTTAATGAGAATAATGAGCACGTCAAATTCCAGAAAACCTTTTAAACTTTGTAAATTTGTTTGCAAAGCCACGGTATTTAAAAACACCTGCATCATCACATTCAAACATAAATTTGCTACTTTTTCAGCACTCATCCTCTGTACTGCAATTTTCTATCATTGTACGCCTGAATTTTGTTGACCTAATATTATATCTATCAAGTCAGTATTTCATATATTTTCATCGTGCACATGGGGCCGGAGGCTGTCATTACCCTACTGCATGTACATGATAAGCTGAAACTGCCACTGATGATCAGCATATAGCATCAGTAACACTACTAATACAGTGGATTTTCAGTTCTTTCAAAGAATTAAGGCAATTTTTCACAAATATGTCAGGCAAGGCTCTCTAAAATGAAATATAGTATTTTTACCTGTATAGTTTTCCCTCAAAGGTGACCTCAGACTGCAAAACTTCAGTCTGTAATTTTAATTTATGGTACACTGACAACAAACCCAAAGTTATGAGACTACATTTTATGAAGAAACATTTCTCTGTTCTTTTATCTGCTGTCATATGTACAATTGAATATTTTGAATATTCAAAGTTCCAAGTCAATGTATTTTGAATCTAGAATAAAACATGAAAACACATCAGTATTGAAGAGTTGATTGTTTCTTTATCAGAGTTTTGCTTCTTATGAGCATTTAATTTCTGTATTGATCATTGAGAATGGGAATGTCATGACAGTTTATGTTCAAAGTTCCCAGGTTTGCCTGTCAATGACTTTATGTGTAACATCTTTTCCTTTGATGAAAAGGCAGCCAATAATACTATTTGTGCAACAAAATGCCATTCATAGACTATTTCTCGGTTGGGGAGAGAACAGTTTTGTTTCTGTTGTGGGAGATACGTGGGTGGACATGACAGGTTGAAGAACTTGTCATCGTCTTGGCAAGTGAGTTGGCAGTGAAATAGAATTGGTTCTCATGGGCATCTTCAAAACTTCGGCAAGCGGAGAAATGAAGGGTGTGACATTTGTGATGGTTACAGACGATTGTGAATAGGGAGAGGGGAAGTGGGAAGATTTGGGGATTGGACTTTGGAAAAACTAATTGGTGGAATGGAAAATTTGTCAAATAGTAGCAGGAGAGTAGTTATAAACAGGCGTTGATTCATCCAAATTTTAATTTTGTTCAAAATAAAGGTTGGGTTAGAATAGCATATTTACGGGTAAAATCACTCCTGATTCCCTTTGATAGATTTGCTGTTGATGAACAGTAAAAGTTTATGGCATCACCTGTTTTGCAATCTGAATCTGCCTGGCTGATTCCTGTTCAGATCTTTTTACCAACAATGTTTTTATCGAGCAAAATGTTTGGTAAAAATCCCACATGCCAAAACGCATTCACATAAAGAATAAGCTGGTTGTCACTTTTATTTTTGATAAAAAAACGAAAAATTACAGTGATTAGCCATGTAGAATCCTTATTGCACAAATGTGACATTTATAACGTTTTGCTCACATGGTCATTTCTAGCTTGCTATCAACCAGATCTCTCTATGTAACAGACTGAAGTTTTACTTTGATCTGCCCTGTCACATTTCAAGAAATAATTCAAACTTAAAAAGCTTTCTTCTTCCTGTCCACACTGAAAAGTAATAATCTTGATGTCTTCAACTCATTTTCTTGTGAATATTGGAACTACCGGACAGAGTGTCCCAGTAGAATCTCAACCAGGACCAGGTAACACCTAGAGCGCAGTAGGACGATGTCAACATCAATGGCAAGAACTGTAATCGACGCGTCAGACTCAGAAACGGAAGAATCATGTCGCAAACGACAAAAAACGGTATCAAACCTAATAAGTACAGACTTTCCATCATTGGTAAAAGCGTTACAGCTGTGACTGCATCAGCTTTCTGTTTGCTCTTTTTCTTGGGTTCAGTTGTTCTGGAAAGAGAAAATAAAACATAATTACCTCATTGTCAGTCTCTTCAACAGCATCTTCTCAACACATAGTACTGTTGTTATAATGTTGTTCTTTACAAAGATTTTACTTGAACAAGGATACAGCTTTTACATAAAATTATAATCTTGAATTTTGCTTTAATCTTATTAGTAATGAAGAATAACTGAGCAGAAATTATAATTTTAAAGTTTTTAAGCATAATAGTACATTCAATTTAACACATGGCAAAATTATAGAATTTCTGAGTGTCAGTCACCTTACTTTCAATTAGCATCATTACAGCTTGGCCAGTCTCCACTAACTCACCTGTGTAATTTTCCAAGACATGTAAAGGCTAACAGGCAGTACATCAGCATTAAACAGACTTTGATAGGGGTTTCTAAAAGAGAGGAACGTCAAATTCGGTAATACATTCAGTAGACTTGTTATCAGATGCAATATGTCTGACCAAAGATCTGATTAGCTCCAAATTGTTTCCATTTTGTGTGAAGCAAAACAGAATACTTGAAATTGCTTACTGTAACCCAATGGTAAAACCACTCAAGAAAAAGTACAGGTTGCAATGCATGAAATTCATTTTCACTGCCATCCAGCATACAGTGTCCAGTTTGAATACATATTCATCAAAACCATCAAATATACACAGGCAGCCATATTTGATTGACCAATGGAGCTTGACACAGCCAAGCATAAAAACCAACAGCATGTAGATACTTGAAAACTTACCAGCCTGTTTATACAGCAACGGAAACAATGAATAGTGCCCGACTGTTGACAACAGCAGGAATGTTTGGGCATCTCTTTTGTTGTCTATGGCAAGTAAACTACAATGAAAGGACATAGAAACCATGGAATTTGCTGAGAAAATGAAACCTCACTTTTACAACAGCAGTTTACATTTGTCAACTGTAGTATTTCAGTCACAAGGAAAATCTTGAAATACTCAATCTAATAAATTGTTTGTCAGTGTCGACACTACACTACAAAGCTATGTATTACAAGTTGAAGACCAGGACAATGTCTGAAATTTACAAGTGCACAGGCAATACAGAATACATCACACTGGGGAGATGTGGGACATGATCTATGTGATGTACAAAAGATGTAGAGTGAATGGCGCTTTCCACTTTGTAGTGGTAACCAGGTATCAATAAAGTAGAACGAAAATAGGCCAAACCGGAATTCGAATCGACCATGGTACAAACAAAGCCATGTGCGCAAACGCGCTTAGACGTACGTGTATTTCCATACGCGTTCAGTACACATGTGGGCTTGTTTGTACCGGCATCACGTGATTATTTGGGCGTACCAAGTCTGTAGAACGCATCGCGTCCTTTTTATTCCGGAGTAGAACCATTAGACAGAGGTCCCATGCAGAAAAATAACAATTACCATTCTCATCAATTCACTAGATCATGACATCTATCAAAGAAAAACACAAAATGTAGCAAAAGTAATCTGTAGCTCACCACATAGGTAGTACAATCAGCAGTATAGCTTTTTCATGGACATGCCATCCGAACATAAATGAACCATATGCACAGAGCGTAAGACAACGGATAAAGCTTTTAGCATTTCTTGGATATCTCCAAAGATTGTACATAGCCGGCTGCAAAATAATATAGCCATCAGTAAGGTATCTCGAGGTAACATTTGACCGATAATTTCAGTCTCATAGATTCACTGCCATCAAACTTTCTAAAATCACTTTTTTAAAAATGTGTTCATTTTAAAAGTAAATACATTCTGACAGTTTAGATGAGTAACAGAAACACCTCTGTCTCTATGCAACAAGTCATCGTTGATGACACAGTCCCCGCTTGCTAATGGGTACTTTGATTACAGGTCCTGTGATAAAAATACTTTGATACAGATGGCACTCAATGGCCAAGAATGAGTTCCATTGTGATGAAAAACATAAAACCAATGTAGGCCACTATCCTAAAGGTCATTAAATGAGTCAACTGGGAATTAGTTGACAGGATGTTGCAAAACATTTTTTCATACTATCCTAACACTAATAGATTATCACCGGTACCATATTTCATAAAGTTTAATGCAGTATTTACAACACTATGAGATCAACATCTGTATCAAGTTTCATCAAATTTGACGTTGTATTTGTGGATATATCACTCTAATTAGGAAAGTTCATTACATATGCAATTACAAATCAATTAAAATGACACTGATAAATGTCTTTTTCACTGTTGAAGCAATGTGAGCTTAACATCTGTACAAAGTTTCATGAAATTTGATGCAGTATTTCTTGACATATCAGCCAAATTATGAAACTTCAATAATTGACATGATACTGCTACATGACGTGAAACAAATGACGAGCATGTATGAAATATGTCAATGTCCTTGTACTAACTTTGAATGATACTGGTGGAAATATATCTGAGTTATGGCTCAGTATGAGAAAATTGTAACAAATCCTAATAAATGGCCGTCTGGAGGCCATATTGGATCGTATCACAAAACAAATCGACATGCATATATATGACATAGGTCAATGTCCTTGTACCAACTTTGAATAAAATCGGTTGAGATATGCCTGAGTTATGGCTCTGTACATGAAAAAATCAAAACAAAATGGCCGCCTGGCGGCCATATTGGATCGTATCACAAAACAAATCAATGTGCATATGTATGACATTGGTCATTGTCCTGGTACCAACTTTGAATAAAATCGGTTGAAACTTGCCTGAGTTATGGCTCTGTACATGAAAAAATCGTAATAAAATGGCCGCCTGGCAGCCATATTGGATCATATCACAAAACAAATTGACGTGCATATCTATGACATTGGTCAATGTCCTTGTACCAACTTTGAATAAAATTGGTTGAAATATGTCTGAGTTATGGCTCCGTACATGAAAAAATTGTAATAAAATGGCCGTCTGGCGGCCATATTGGATTGTATCGCAAAATAAATCAATGTGCATCTGTAGGTCATAGTGCTATGCCTTTGTGCCAAGTTTGAACAAAATTGGTTCAGCAGTATCTGAGAAACTGTTGATGACGGACGGACGGACGGACGGATGGACGGACGGACACACGGACGGGACCCAATCTATAAGTCCCCGCCGGACTTCGTCCGCGGGGACTATAAACAGTTGTATCACTTATTATGCCTGATTTAGTTCTACATGTCAAATATTCTTATGATGTAAATTTGGAAACTGACAAGAAACAGGATTGGAGATTGAGACACAACATACCAGATATGAACTGAAAATGCTCACGTGTTTCATTGTATATTGCAGTTATGTGTAAATTTTAACCTTTGCCACATGTTTGCAACTTCATTGAAAATATTATGATCAACGTAATGAACAATAATCACCGCCGATTAGGTCATGAAGTATACAAATATGTAATTAGCTGAAATAAAAATATCAAAGTTCTTTTACTGCTGTCATTGTATCACCACTTTATATAGCAAGTGTAATTACCGTTGGCCAAGTCCTTCAAGCCATACATGCCGAGCTGTGAAGCTCATTAGACATGCAAATTATAAATTAGCTGACATGAAAATGTGAAATGACTTTTGATATTGTTTTAACCTGGTATAATCATCAATGTACATAGCATATTTTGCCAACTTTGATTAAGTAAATCCAGTATATATCCCTAATAAGCAAAGGTCATTAAATATGTAAATTAGGAATTGGCTTAATGTTGTATCATGGTATCTGCAATATATGTAGCAAGTTTTGTCAACTTTGGTCAAGTTGATTCAGATATATATCTCTAATTAGGAAAGTTCATTTAATATGCAAATTAGGAATTGGCTGAAGAGAAAATGCTTAATGACTTTCAATAATATTGTATTATAGTATCTTTAATGTACATAGCAAGTTTCATCAATTTTGATCAAGTCAATTCAGATAAATATCCCTAATTATGAAAATTCATTTAATATGCATATTAGGAATTGGCTGAAGTAAAAATGTTTTTTGATTTTCAATAATATTATATCACAGTATCTTTGATGTATATAGCAAGTTTCAACAACTACAATCAAGTTAATTCAGATATATATCCCTAATTTGGAAAGTTTATTAAATATGCAAATTGGGAATTGGCTGAAGTAAAAATGTTTAATGACTTTCAAAAATGTTGTATCATAGTAGCTTCAATACATGTAGCAAGTTTCATCAACTTTGGTCAAGTCAATTTAAATATATATCTCTAATTAGCAAAGTTCATTAAATATGTAAATTAGGAATTGGCTGCAGTTAAAACGCTTAATGACTTTCAATAATGTTAAATCATAGTATCTTTAATATACATACCAAGTTTTGTCGATTTTGATCGAGTCAAATCAGACATATATCCCTAATTAGGAAAGTTCATTAAATATGCAAATAAGCAACTCTCTTTTATATCATCCTTAATGGTTCCCCCAACTGATATATCTTGGTGTGATCAACATTTGTAGCGAATCTAATCAAATTGTGTGCAGTCGTTTTTAATGAATATCCCTTTTTTTTCTAAAATCATTAATTATGCAAATGAGAAAAAAGTATGCAAGCCACACCCACCAAAAACTAATCAGTTCTTGCCATTTGCTAACTGAATATATGTACCAGATTTGATTCTGATCTGATAAGCTGTTTTTGAGATATCGGACCAACAGACAGACAGACAGACAGACAGACAGACAGACACACAGACAGACAGACAGACAGACAGACAGACATCGCTGCGACATATACTCACGTGTGTAAACACGTGAGCAAAAAGTGGTACTGTTTATAAAAAACAGCATTCTATAGATTCAATAGCTCTTCATGCATTTGATTCTTAACAGAATTACTTCCTAAGTTTGAAGGAGATCACTTCATGATCAGAAAAATAATTCATAAAAAGGTAGGAGAATGACAGAAAGTATGAAGTTTTGCATATCATGTGTTTGCATACCAGTATTGATAACACTGTTGCAACAAGTGTTATGATTGGTGATACAGATGGTAACACTGAGTGGCTAGACTCTTGGACCAATCCTCCTGTCATAGAGGCTTTCTGGATGGCATCACCGGATACCACACCAAATCTGGACACTGCAAAGGGACAAAGTAGAGTTATGGTAGGTTTTGTGGTCTGAAAGAAGTCTGGACATGGAAAATATAAAAATGCAGTTTCATTGTTCATAGAAAGGAATAAAGCCTAAAAGGGATATCAGACTGGAACAAGGTCACTCTGACTCATAATGAAAGAAATCATCCAAACATTTCCTTGATAATGTGTCCTTGACATTTTCATTGGCTTGGTCAAAGTTTCTGTCGAACATTATTTCCACTAAAATTCTGAATGTTCTTTACCCTCTTGTGTAGTATCCTCTTTATGAAGTTGCTGAAGTTTGTTCCAGGTTTGTTAATATTCTTTCAAAAGTGCCTTTGCTGCATAAATTTTGGTTTCTGTTGGTTCTGAAATTCCCTTAAGATCAAGAGGGACTCCCTTCTTCTGTTTCAAAGTCTTGACATCACCGTTTCTGTGTCTTAGGTAGATAAATGGAATATTTTCTCTTTATCTGGGACTCTCTCTCAAGAACTTAAATCTCCAAACTTTGAAAAGACAAACAAGAGTCTTGCTGTAATATCTACAATTTGCTTCATCAACTTACTGACTGTAGTCAGGGCTTTGTCCGCAATGTTGTAGAAAACCCAGAAATTGGGAGCCCAGTATGCATGGCATAGCCCTCGCTTGAAAGGAAACAACCTTGAGAGAACTTGTTCAATCTGGCCCTGTGAAAATGAGACAGTGTATGGTCATTATCTCATTCAGTGACTCAGTCTGATCACATGGAATCACTAAGAGGTTGTATACTTTGCAGTGATTACAAGGAAGAGAATAAGTTTTTGTGTGAAGTGAGAATTTTGCAGTGGTGCCAAAAAATGTATTCAGTAAATATACTGAAATTATGCTGCTACTGTTTAGAAAGCAGACCAACACTCATCAGAGTGTCACTTTGAAGGTCTTTGTATACTATCCTCTCACATTGTATCATGATAATAGTACAGTTTCAATCACTCATTGTTCATCAGTAAAGTTTAACGTGAGAAGTTAAGAACTATTATTATTTTACTGCATTTTTTTATCTAGAAAGATGGATTTCAAATGTGAACAACACTATACGATTACTGATGAAAGCAGAAAATTTTTAAGTTTGAGGGACACAGGATTAACTTTGATACCAATCCTTTGGGTATTCAAATATAGAACTGATTTGTTGACAGCTGACCTAATATGGCAGACTTTATGATATGATAATTTACTCAGTAGCTTAGATAGCATTGTAAAACACAGTGAATGACTTACCATCATGATAAATGGTCCAAACGACACGGCTGTCACACCAATCACTATCAACCCCAAACTGACAAGCCTCTGCAACTTCAGACTGCTCCACACCACACTCCTATCTGCAGGAGATCCAACATTAAAAGATTAATACTGATTCTGAATATCATGAGAAGTCAATGATGGAGAAAATATCAAATTGGTTGAAATTAATTATATTACTGTGCACATATAGGCCTACATTCTGATGCCACTGGGGAGGGGGTAGAGAGTGGTAATGCACACAGTGAAACACCAACTCCATTTTATTGTTGGCTTACTGTTTTCATGTACAGTGACAAAGCACAGACATCAAACATTGTAATAATGAACTCATCCTGCCTAATCATTATCATATTGTCACAATTAATGGTGAGATAAATTTATTTAGTTCAATGTTGAGATGATGAAATAATGCTCCATTACATGAAAATCTAATGATAAGGATTGTTACTGGACCTCACTTCATCCAACTCGACTGCCTGGGTTCAATGGTTTTCCCTTAGACAAAGTCACACTTTATAATGCTGTCTTCCTCTTACCTTTGTAGGAGTCAGTGAAACAATAGCACCTCAACAAGTAGATGAAATAAGCTGGAGCAATGTAAAGATAGATGTGTTTGAAATTTAGAAGTACTGCAAACCAAAGTGCACCTTCAAGATTGCGACCCTGTAAAGAGAAAGCCGTCAAAAATTAACCGTTCCCTTCATTCAATAGGGTTTTCTTCATTTGCTCTTGATATTTGGCAAGTTGCATAATTATCTGACAAGATGGAAAAAATTCACAGGATTACTAATAGCTGGTCAGCAATTTTGGTAAAGAGAACGTTTTTAACATATTATAAGTGACAACATCTAATAATTTGACAAACGCTCTTAGAAATGTACAAGTTCCAATATATTTCAGTAAAGCAAACTGGAAAACAGTATGCATTTCTTTTTGGTTAAATCACAAATTTTTGATAATGTACTTTTTTGTATGATGACAAACCATCTATAAGCTGATATACAGAGTATAGTACATTAACCTTCCCAAAAAATTTTGTTGACATTACTCTCAGGAAACAAGAATAGGTGTATTTTGGATCAATTGTGCTTTCTTGTCATAATGTCAGATGAACTTGGCTTCTTGCCAACATATTAAATGTGAAAGTAACAAAATAGGACAATGCCAAAGAATGGTACACACAGATGCCTCACCTGTACAAGCCTTGCAATGGAAAGCAGCATAAAACCAAAGAGAAAACCATTGTACTGGAAGTGGATGTCTGAAAGATCAGTCGTAAAGGATGGGAACTACTGCAAAGGTGGAACAATGGCATACTGACTTCATCCAAAGTTTTAGCACAACAATATTGTTTCCTGTATCATAGAATGTGAGAATTTTTCATTGATTTAAAAGCTTTCCCCTCACTAAAATCTGAGACTGAGAAGACAGATTGGGTGGGAAATTGAAAACTGCAAACTTGACACATTTCAGCATTCAAGGTGAAGAGTTTGAAGTGCTACACTGTCATCTTGAGAACTGGAAATAATTCCTAAAAGAATTTGTCTGTCATAACTATCCCTGCAGGGTTGATAATAATCGGTCATAAAGGATACGATCAACGATCAACAATCCAAAGTTTCCAACCATCAAGATAGTGATGATAAATTTAGGTTGTGAGGTGATTTCAGCCCTGGAGTTGTCTGCTGTCTTTTTAACTGGCACTGTACTGATAAACCTGGGCAGCAAAAATAGAAAAAGGCAAAAAATAATGAATTGAATTGAATAGCGTGCAAAGTTCATACCATCTCCCAAATGTAGACATTGACAGATAACCCAATTTTACCTTCAGCTCTGCAAGCATTATAAACCACATAAATTCTGTGTATCTTAAGGGTCGATCTTGCGATCAAATATGACATCATGCACTGATATTTGTTTCAAGTGAGGAAAAGGAAAATGATTTTAGCCTCATTCCTTTTGCATTGGCTGTGCATAGTGAAAAATAAATTGAAACATATACATCGGAGAACACAAGCTTCCATGCCTTTGATGTAATAATTATTGAAACTTAAAGCTAAACAATATGACACAATCGTGTTTCCTGGCATTTCAAAGTGTCTACATCCATCTACATCCAAATATCTACAATCTGCTATTTTCTTGTTGGTTGTCTTTGTAGTGGACATTTTCCTGCAAATTATCAGGTTTTGAAACAAATTCAAATATCTGATCCCAATTCTTCTACTAAACAGTTTCAGTTCACAAGCACCACACTGAAGTAAGTTGAGAATATGCAAAATATTTGAAGAACTTGCAGATCAAGCTTAGTGTCTTCCACAAGTTCAACTGCACTTGATAAACTGTCCATTAATGACCGATGGTAATCAGAATAACTTTTCAAGTGTCAAAAGTTTCTGTCAGTGATTTTGTTTAACTTTAATTTCCCATATTTTTAGGGCATTCATACACATAAACCGGCAGAGATATTAAACAAAATCTAACTTGGTAAAACAAGGATAACCTTTGACATCAGCCATAATGCTGCTTTCAAGTGGTTTTAAACAAGAAAGTATTTGTATCAAATTTGAGAGACTTGTCTCAATCTATGACTGAATGGCACCCTCTGGTGTCCATCCAAGCACAGTGTCACTTTTGCTTCTCTATGATGGAGGAAGTCGACCTTCTGGGGCTTTTTATGTAAAACTGGAGCACTAATTATAAAAGTCCAACCATTAATCTTTCGTCGCAAGACTTACTATTTTACAACAAATACTCACTCTTTAACCACAAACACTTACTCTTTTACTGCATAGATGAACAACAGATCAGTGACGATCACTGAAAGTCTTTGGAAAACAATTGTTGCTTTGCTGGCATAGTTTAGGTTTTCCACAACAAGCATCTGGGGATCAAACAAGTTGGCAAAGTAGGACAGACCACACTCAAACCAAGCAAACAGTGGTGGATAATCCAGAGTCCATTCTGAGGTGTCCTGCAATGTAAACAAAGCTTGTAAAGGTAAGCATTTACAGAACGAATAAATTTCCGACAGAAAACCAGAATATTCCTGCTCAAATGCTATGTGCTGTATTCCTTGAAGATTTCCTTCTGGAGTGGCTAGGATATATACAACCATTTTGTGGAATAAAACTTACTAAACTTGCAGAGACAAATTTTTTAAAGCTTTTTAGCTACCTGATCTCTCTCCAAGCCAAAACTGTCCCAGCAAATTATGGACGACAGATTTCAGACTTCAAAACACTGTGGTGAATGTTGATGAGCACATACAACCAAAACACAGATCATGGAATTGTATAGTACACAAAAGCTATTCTGAACTGAATACTTTCAGTACAGATTTTTGTATTATGAGCATCATTGGTAAATCATCCTTCAAACAGGATCTAACTTGAAGAGTGATATACCATAGTTTGAACTTCTACCTTATCTGTCTTGATTTTCTAATTTTATTTCTTAAATTCTTGTCAATAAACTCCGGGGGTATCCATTTTAGAACATTTCGTCATGACTTTGTAGTTGTTCTTATTATAGTGTGCCTAACAAGTGAAAGACTTGAACTTTTGCTTAAACTTTCTGTAAATCAAGAATAAAATCAGGGGTAAAACTTGGTACTACAGAAACACATTATTCAATATTTCCCGACACTTGAAATACAAAATGGCCGACAATCCTGTGTTAACTTCATGATGAATAATTGAATTTTCAATTTTCATAAAAGTGAGTAGGTGAAAATTTTTACCCCATGAGCTTTAAAATGACCCCTATTAGTAGAGGATCAAAAAGGTATTGTAAAAGCTTGAGTCTGAATAATTGCCACGAAGGCATATTCTACCTTAATACCTAAATGACATTTCTTGAGTACGTACCTCATAATACCACTTAGACACAGGTAGACTATGTGTTATGGCAAGCCAGTTTCTGTGTACTTCAAAGTCAGTTGAGCGACTGCAAAATAAATGAAGGGTATTTCACAAATGAAATCATTGTCACTACAAACAAGTGATTGTGTTCAAAGTGGTACCCCTGAGTGAATTTACAGGTCATAGTCACTTCATCCAAAACCCATTTCATCTCTTATCACTGTCCAAAAACTACTTTGTCCATGTATACACTTTGCATCTATAAGTGTCTTCCACTGATTGTCCCAAACCATCTCAGGTAAAAGTGAACTTAGCTTTTATTAAGGGGCCGTTGATAATAAAAGCTGACGCACGACAAACGTAATTCTTTCGTTTAGGGGGAGGGGGTAAAAGCTCATTTCGTTTTGTGTGCGTCAAATCGCATAAGGATTTTCGTCTATTGTTTTCTAAACCATGACCACTTGCGCTTGTGGAAAAATGCGGAGCTGAATTTACTGCAGGATTGTGGAGTAAAAAAAAGAGTTCAAACATGAATTACAAAAGAAACACTGTTGCAATTTTATTTTTGAATTGAAATTGAAACACTTTTCTGTATAGAGCTGCGCAGTTCAGTGACACGTGCTGTGCGCGGTGCGGTCAACCGACATTTGAACATTTTGACATTTTCAACGCAATACTACCGTCGCGTTCATCGAAAACAGAATGACCACAAAATTCAGAGACAAAAAGGCAACGAAAAGACATAAATGTGAAATAAAAACTTGTATGCTTTTTCAACCTGAAACATGTACGTGAAACATTTTCCTACGTGCGAAATACATTAAAATGTGCTGTGTCTTAAAAAGTGAAACGCGTAAAGTGGAGGTTTATTAATTAATGTGAACTTCCAGTATTTTTCAAGGGCGTACGGATTGAAGAGGTGCGTATGGCTTTGTCAGAAACGACATCATAATATGAAATTGATTTCGAATAAGAACTTTCGTTTTGAAGGGGGAGAAGGTTTTTGAAGGGGAGGGGGTTTCAAGTAAAACAAAGGAATTACATTTCTTGTGCACCAGCATTATTATCGGCGGCCCATAACTGAACTTTAATATGAAGAAATAAGGCTGTAAAATGATCCATCCTCAATCTTGAAGATTTCATTCAACTCTTTCCTGAAATGCCTTTATAAGACCAAAATAACACTTTTTCCACGAGCAAGATAGTCTAAATTAAGTGTTGCAGCAAAAAATGTGCAATATTATCTATGTCCTGGTATGGTTGGAAGGCTTCTCTGTCCAACGTTTGAAATAAAACATGTTCAGCTCATCATGAAACAGACTACGAGTATGAAGGACAAAAACTTAACCAGACCGCAGTATCCATTCAAAAAGTCTCACGTCAAAATTAATTAAGTGATGTTGGAACTGGTGCCAGCGGTGTTGGATAATGGAGGTATCTTTCCTTATACTTCCATAGTTGGATGAGATGGCTCCTTGGGTGAAATGGCTTAGGACAAAGTGGCACACGTTTTTGGACAACTTTGTCTGGGATGAAGAGTCTCGCCCTGTAAATTTTACCGGGGTTCCTAAGTTATGTTATGTTACTGAAGTTTCTCTTGCAGCAGTACCATTTGCCACAACTTTCTCTAGCGATTTTTGGTTGTGGGGAAAGGTGGGCCCATCACCAAAAATCACTAAAGAAAGTTGTGGACCACAACTGCAAAACTGAAAAGTTTCCCTTGATTTATCAATGCAATGATAACATCACAAAACAACAAAAAAATTACAACACACGAATGCTCACAAAAACTTGTTCTTCGTTTCATTAAAAATCCCTCATAAGCAAATTGTCAAATACCTGCAGTAAATAGTTCGGGGTGAAAAGCGGTCCTAAGGCAATATTAATTTTATCATGGCGGTCTGCACGCGTGCTAGTACTCACCTAGTACCTCATCGAGTCAAGTCAACTGTGATTGACTGTGAGTACGGAGTCCATCTATGAAAAGTAGCTGGACAAACTTTGCACTCTTCGGCAATTGCAGTAATCATACCACTAATCAAAACAAAGGAGGTTTTATGACAACTTTTGAGATTTCACTTACTACGAAGGAATGAGAAGCAACTTAATGAAGGTCACCAATACCACGATTCCCCAAAAGCCTATGGACGCAGCCATCTTGAAAAGAAATGACCTGAATTGACCCCTGGGAATTGCATTTCGGCTAGCGCCCTCAACGTATACGCCATTTAAGTAGCTAGAACTGTTGCTCAAAGTCTGTAGGCATATAAAAACAGATTAAATTGAAGGAATAAACTTCAGTCTGCTGTCGTATTAGTTGTAGGCTGTTGCATAGATCATGAGGTAAACACGATGGCCCAGAGGCCAGCAACTATATAATACTTCTGCAGAGAAAAGCCAAGCGACTGGGACGAGTCCATTGTATCACCATCTCTGCGTTTATACATTTTTGTAGCCAACATTCTGGTCTTATTTGCTAAGAATCCTGTTCGTACAATTGTTATATATAAATTATTACATGACATAATTTTTTTATGTGAAGTAGAAGCAGGAAACTTTATTTGACATTAACAATAAAAGTAATTAATAGGTGTTTACTTTGTGAATTTCTTTCATTGAACAACAATTGTAATTTTTTATGGTGATTTGATTTCTATAAAACAAAAGTAATCAAAAAGCTGAGGCTTCAAATTTAATTCTGTCATTTATTTCAACAAGTAACAATATATACAGTGTAAATAGAAATCATGAAATAAAATATGATATTTACAATTGCTGGAAGAAAATATATGCCGTCGGCATGTACATGAAACTAAATGGTATCTAGTTTTGTAACCACATCTTGTGAGATTGGCTTCAACTGTCACAGACTTATTTTTTCACCAATGACTATAAATAAATACAATTTACATAATATTTTGATCACTTAAGAATTACATTGTAAATTCACATGACGTTCTCAAGTTTGGAGTTGAAAATTACAGTGGAAATGCAATTCTGAAAGAGCTGCGATAGAGATAAACAACATAAACAAAATGGCAACAGACAGAGTTTGTGATAAACTAACATACAGCAAGTGGACAGCTATTCAAATAACAGTTAGTTCTTTACTTTAAAAAAAAGTTCCTGTAGACAAATTTTCCAGACAAAAATCTCTACTCTTCTGAAATGTGTGAAAAAATATATATTCTCAGGCTAAGGTAGGGCTAAAATAACTTACTCATTAGGAGACAGAGGCTGTAGTATAAAAACTTAAATAAAAAAATGTGAAATTAAACTTTGCATGTTCATCTTTTGACCAGAGAAAAGAATTCATAACTTACAAGCTGAATCAAAGATGATACTGAGACTGAAAACATGCAACATAAGTCATTCTTTTATACAATGTAGTTCTACATATAATTATGAAAGAGTCATACAGAAAATAATACAGTTAACTTATATCATAGTACGTGCTGCCTTGCTTGAGAGGTCAAGAGGTCATTGACTGAAGTACTTTTGCTAGATAGAGTGTGGTATCCAACAATGACATGATGGATGCATATTTTCAAATTCTGAGAGATTGCTTGAAGGGTGTAAACATCAATCAAAGATAATAATCCAATAAGTGAAAGGACCAAAAATTCTCACAATATAAATATTACGTTTCTTTTTCCACAAACAAATATTACCTCGACCACAGTATTTTTGTCTAAGCACAGCTTTTAATTCAAAATTAGTATAGATGAGATATCTAAAAGCAAACAATGCAGGTTAGAGATAAATACAATAGATATCTTTTCGATGATATAAATTACCATCTTCTTTGACAATCACATTTTTTTTGTGTGACTAAACTTTCCACTGCTAAACTCAGGTATGGAGAGATATTCACAGTGAAACAAACAGGGTAAAGACTGAAAGTGACAACAAGTGGATAGATAATGAATTGTAGAAATCACAGTTATTCAGCTCAGAACTCCACTACATGTGGTAGACATGTTCTCCTTAAACTGATGCTGCTATCTCTTCTTGTGAAGTATTTGCTGCTGTACACTGAGTTCCTTCTGCCGGCATTTCTTGAGTTTACTGTCATGTGATCTGATCATGGCTTCCATTGCTGTAAACAATGAAATAATTAACTTGACTTTGGCTAAATTACATTTTTACATTTGTAGTTATATCTTTCTAAAAATCATAACTTTTTCATTAACTGCTCTTTAGTTGTAGTCAAGTCTAATTTGGTTAACCCTTTGAGCGCAAAAGTCAACTTTTGTCGCCTTCATAAAATATACTTTGGTCAATTTTTTTTTCAGATTTTTGCCAAAATTTTGTTAAAAAACTGTAGCCAATGAAATCTGATGTCCATTTAGTCCAAAATTATCAAAAAGAAATCAGAAAAATTCATAAAAATTGGTAAAATGTTGCAGTAACGTTTTGAAAGGAAAAATTACAACACTCAAAGGGTTAAATGCATCAGTCAGTGAGATTCAATATCAGTTGTAAAAGTGTTTCTGGCATTCTTCCAGAAAAGTCAAATTCGAGCACATTATTTTTTTTAAAAACTTGTTTTTATCAAATTTATTAAATTCCCACCACCATACACAATTATCTGTAGAATGATAAACATCCTATAAAAAACTTTTTGCTCAAGTTATAGAAGATTAGTAAATAAATGGTTCAGAGACCCTGGTATTAATTTTCGTCCCTTTGATATGATCAATATTTGATGATCATGATTGACATATCAAGGGGAATGCCAGTAACATAAAAGGGGGAACCACAGTAAAATTTACATAGGTACAGGTATTCAGAAAAATACTGATATAGGAAGTTAGAATCCTGAATTTTTGTTTTTTCTGAATCAGAGTAGTAGCATCTAAAAGGAGATCAAAATTTAGCAATTCAAAAACCAAAGCATTAGAAAGACAAGTCATCGTTGATGACACAGTCCCCACTTGTTAATAGGTATTTGATTACAGGTCCTCAGAGAGGATAGAGTCCTCTTCATTAGGTCTGTGATAAAAATACCTTTGAATGAATTTGTTTGATACATGTCTGAGTTATGGTTCAGGACATGAAAAAATCGTAACAAAATGGCCGCACAGTGGCCATATTGGATCGCATCACAAAACAAATTGATGTGCATAGCGATGACATTGGTCGATGTCCTTGTACCAACTTTGAATAAAATCGGTTGAAACATGCGGATATGCCTGAGAAATGGCTCTGTACATGAAAAAATCGTAATAAAATGGCCGCCTGGCGGCCATATTGGATTGTATCACAAAACAGATTGACGTGCATAATATGTATGACATAGGTCAATGTCCTGGTACCAACTTTGAATAAAATCGGTTGAGATATGCCTGAGTTATGGCTCTGTACATGAAAAAATCGTAATAAAATGGCTGCCTGGCAGCCATATTGGATCGTATCACAAAACAAATCGACGTGCATCTGTATGACATATGAAGTAATCCTTGTACCAAGTTTGAATGAAATCGCTCCAGGATCTCTGAGGTATCTGCGTGAACGGACGGACGCACGCACGCATGCACGCACGCACGGACACACGCACGGACATGACCAAACCTATAAGTCCGCCCGGACGGTGTCCGTGGGGACTAATCACCCTATACCTTTATTTTCTCTCTGTAGCTGTCACCCATCTTGCTCAAGTTCTTCATCTTCTGTTCCAATCTCTTGATGCATTCATCGGCCACGTCTTTGCTGGCTCTGGTTTTATCTGCAAATGGAAACTGCTGGTCATGGACAGTGTACAGATCTGTGCTGAAGACAATCTTTTCACAATGAATTACCCTAGACTCAAAACATTGCCTTTCCTTATAACTGTCTAGCTTTGCACAGGGCAGGAAAGGTCTGTTCAGCTTCATTTGACAGGCAATACAGTCTCACAAATCATGGCAATCCAATCATTGGAATACAGCTTACTCTAATAACATCATAGCTCTATCATTAATACATCACGCCAGTGTTGACACTTTATTTTTGTAGGAAACCCAGAGTTGTGTAACTGTACCTTTAGCTTTCTTGTTCGTATATTTATTTGCAGTTTCTTTTTTCACTGCTGCAGTCCTTGACTTCTTTTTCACCGTATCTCTGGATGACAAGGAGCTGGCTTCACTGACCAAGCTCTCCATTTCAGAGCCAGAGCTGTCAATCACTGGGTCCCTTCTTGTTACCCTCCTTCCCATTGGCTCAGCATGGCTTCTCGGAGAGGTCAGGAGGTCACTGACCGGTGAGGAAGCTCTGGTTGATGTGTCGACAGAATTGAAAGACATCGAAGAGGGCTGTCTGTAGTAGCTTGTTGTGATTGGTCGTTTGAATGGAGGGGAGTAGTTGTACGCATCATAACCTTGAGATTAAAAAAATGTAAAATAGTTATCGATTCATGAACGTAATATAACATTATAGTGTGATTCTATTGAAGAAAGTAATGACTATGCCAGCGACTCTTTGTAAAAAAGTTATCAACAATTTTATGAATATCTGACTATGCTTAAATAGCAAATGTTAGAGATGACACATTTGGGTTTGGGTAAATGTGCAATTTCAATGTTGCATACTCCCTACCTAATTGCTGCTTGTGTTATTTTAAAACATAAAATATGAAAGGAAGACTGTGATGTATTTAAAGGAGCATACAACGTGGTAATATAGTATTTCACAAGCAGTAACCATGTCTCTGCTCAAAGGTACATCTGGTAACCTATTTCAAAGGCATCAAAACTCTCAACCTAAAAGTTGAAGGAAATATGGTATAGTCTGCATGCTGACTGGAAGAATTCAAAGTAACCTCAAGTACACCATTACACAGTCTGGTTAAAAATCAAACACAGAGATGGCATACAATGGCCTCAAATGGCAAAAAGCAAAGAACATACTGGGTCCATACACTCAAAGTCACTTAAACTTCAAAGACTTTCAAGGACTTTTTGAGGTCAAAAATATCCCTTTCCAGATATCATTTTTACAATGTATCATTTTTACTTATTTTTTACGATATCACAACTGATCGTCTTGTCTTTTTTGAAAACTGTGGATGGACTTGAAATTTTCCAAGGCTTCCCAGGACTCAGTTTCATCATTTTCCAGGACTTTCCAGGAGGCTTTACTATAAAATTCAAGGACTTTCAAGACTTTCCAGGAGCATAAGGACCATGTACATGCGATTTTAATCTGATTGGCTATCACCGTACAAGCTGCTTGAACATACCAGTTAAAGAAACCTACCTAGACTTTGGCCAGTACTGTTGGATGACATCATGTACAGGGGCTGGCTGTATATGGTTGATGTTGAAATAGAATACGTGGTGGCACCAGAGTAGTATGTTGACGGGACACTGGCCGTGTACGCCATGCTCTGATCAGCCTCAGCATCAGTGAAACTGTCTGGGCCTGTCGACGGTGACTTTGGACTGAAATCAGACAAGAGTAAGCACAGTACATATGAGCTTGATCTTCCACATGAATATATGACCACACATTGTCCAGGCACAGTGGCAGACAATCTTGATGGTAAGAAAACGTGACTTGTGTGTGAATGGAATAAAATAAGTATGTCTGAAGTACAGATATCTAAGATATCTTTACAATGGTATTGTAGATATCTATGTGTCAGGCGCTGGGTGTCACAATGCTCAGTTTACAGTGTAATACTAGTATATTGTAATTACCATGACAACAATATGACTGCTGATATTCCACAAGTCCACAGAGTATGTTATCTTTAGATCCCTTTCATTTATTTAAGCTGTATGAATCATGTTATATTCCTGAAGTTATTATAACTATATATCAAATGCTAAGAGTGTGTTGTTTTGCATTGCTATAGATATGAGTTCAGAACCTTTGGCAGATGCACCATAAGTGCAAGCTGTACATGCTAATATGCTGTCGTTGATGTAATGTTTTGCACGAGACACAGCTGTCGCTATGAATACTTATATCGATGAAAATTGTCCAGAAAAGCAGAGTCACTTGTGTTTGGCTGTGTCAATCTCACACAGAATCCTACGATGGTCCTTGGCAAGAAAAATACTATTGACAAGATGATACAAAGTGCATGAATAAAGTCAACACTACTCTAGGTGTGTTATTGTAAGTGCCATACCTATGGTGTGTGTGGGGTCCAAGGCCATTGGTGAGTTTAGTTGATGGTGATACCGGTGCTTGGGGCTGCTGTTCTTGTTGTTCCTGTCTCTGCTGGCCCTGTGCAATCAATGTTCTCATTTCACTCAGAAGTCTCTTCAAGTCCTGACCAACTTCACTGAAGACAGCCAGCTTTTGTATGTGATCCTGTCAATAAGATTTGTCACTGTTTAATCACTGTCCCTCATTTCCCAACTTAGTTTTATAATTGGGATATAAAATATTTCGTTAATTTTCAAACATTGCATTATTTTGTTGTGAAGTATTTCATTAATGTTAGAGACTTTAATCTTCTCAAATTACCACTACATTTTCTATCTAACAACACACACTGTTTTGTTCAAAGTAAAATTCTCGAATTGTTCCAATTTTGCAGTAAATGACATGGATGTGAATTAATAACTTGGATGTAAATAAGTTTTTCTGTGTTTATAATATGTAAAAATAAAAGATTGATTTTACTTACATCTGTGGGTTTTGGGACCCTTTCAACCTCCCCTGCTACTGACGTCTGTGTTGTCTGTGTGTTTGTAGCTGTCACTGTTACTGTAGGCCCTGCAACAGTAGCAGTAGATGCACTCACAGACATCTCACTTTCAGCTTGGCTGGCTTGGTTCGCCTGCTGCGTTAGCTGTTGTTGCTGCTGCTGCACTTGTTGGCTGCTGTTCACCTGCTGTAGTGCTGATGCTGTTGAGTTCATGGCCATACATGTGTCCGTCCTGATGGCTGGTTTCCCCGTCAGTGCTGCCACACTCTTTCTGATGACCTTGGCATTATTCATGTGTTGCAACTCCTGGACAGAAATTATTGAATCAATGTATGAATACTCTACCACAAACTATCAGCCACTTCTGACACCACGGTAACTGTGTCATAAAATTTTTTTTAGTTTTATCATTAACAACTTTGAAATACTTTCTTCGTTTTCCTTTGTACTTGACGTCATCATAAAGACCCATTCTTTGCATGCATTCTTGCTGAATGAATATAAATAGGGAAAAATGTGCATAAAATCATAATTTTTTTGCATACAAGCAATTCAGCATGTGTTAGACTTACCTTGAGTTCAAGTTGATGTTTGAGTCGAAGCCTGGCTATATCCTGCTCCTGTTGTTCAACCAAAGCTTGGGCTGCAGCATGTTTCACTGCTGCCTGGTACATGTGACAAAAACTACAAATTACCATAATTTTTGATAGAAATTTAACAGTTTCCTTTTTTCTATTAAAATAAAAAACATATATGGACAAACAGGTTTCATACAAACATCCCTCATGTTCAAAAAGAAGTGTTCAAAGATACCCCTCTCTCTTTATCCATTCTGATATACCGGTCCAATGCAGCCATTTAAAACAATGTAACTTGAATCGAGTACAGAGATGAAAAAGTTAGAAGGCTCTGTCAGTCTTCAAAGAACTTTAACCCTTTCCCTTGCATAGAATGTTATTTAAACTGAGAGACCAAGGTCAAACAGTTAAAGTGTAGAGGACGATTCAGAGTGGTGCATACTTTTTCAAGAGCTGCTTCCAGCTTGGTGATGAGTTTTTTCTGCTCTTTGCTTTTATCAACAAAGGACTGCACTTCCCTTTCCACCTTCTCATTCTGCATTTCAAGTTTGTTGAACTTTGAAGCCAGCTTGTTGTTTTCTTCCTTCAGGGAAGTATTCTCCTGTTGATTGAAAAGAAGAAGAAAAGACATTAACACACAGTTTTCATGATGCTCTAGAATATTGAGTCTTAGTGACATAATGTTTTGACTTTTGAAGACGGTGTGAACGTTTCTGAACACCCTAGATATTGCAGCTACACTAACAGCACATAAAACTCTTGTTTAAAACTCAAAAAAGCAAAACACAGAATTAGGGTATGCCATACCCAAATAAATGAGCAAAATACAGGTTGTTAGAATCTATTTGTCTGAAATTCTTTACCCTGAATTATGTGAACATATATATCACACTTGTAATATTGTTGCAAAGCACAATAAAATACACAACTGATCACTACCAGATTGAACACAAAGTGGAAAGGGAAACTTTTCAAAAGTCAGTTTGTACCTAAATGAATTCTCAGCTCTCTATCACTTAGATACTATCAATGTATAGATTTACCTTGACAGCCAGACTGAGATGTTCATCAAGCCAGTGTATCTTACTCTGCAGTGTGTCAATCTGACTCCGCTTTGCTGTCACTTCCTTCTGCATGCTTTCAGCGACTTGAACAGCTACAAAAGTGACCACAAAAATATAAAATTTGATGACTTTTTAAGTGAAGTATCTTGACATTTATAGAGATTACATTTTTTCCAAAATTTTTCATTGAAAAATGATACCGACATGACTCTTGTAATATCTGGTGGTCTGATTGTGTATGAGAACATTCAGAGGAAGTTTTTGCATGTAACTGTCTTATCCCTATCATATTGTGGATTGCTACAGAAATTAAAACTTTGATCGTGAAAAGAGATTGCACAACACTCTGACATGAGCACTCAAATAAATAAACCTATTCACCCCCGATTCCCTGTGAACAGGTCCACACTCACCACTGATAACAACAAGTTTGGACCAAACCATGGTAGTGAAAAGGTGAAAACTCTAAACATCATCACAGAGCTACAAAACAGGTTCAGCATACAAGTTTTCATAAATTCACACCCCCAACTAGCAGATCATGTGTGGCTTACCTTTGCCATCCACAGCGTCTCTTGCCCTGAGAGCTTTCTGAGCCATATCCCAGTCACTCTCTAGTGAGTGCAGCCTAGAGACCAGTCTCTTCATCTGTTTGTCATTTTCCCCACTGAGTTGTTCAAGTTCCTCTTTCAACTCATCGTTCTCTTTGGTCAGGGCAGCAATGTGGTACCTCGACTCTTTCAACTCTGAAAACATTTCATCCTTCTGCCCGGTCACCTCAGCCAGATTTTTAGACTTTTCCTCAACGTCCTGAAGGAGTTGACCCCTCTCATCCTCCAGGGAGTGCACCCGCTTTTCCCTGATTTTCAGTTTCCTCACAGTGTCTTCCTTCGACTTCTTGATTTCTTCGAGTTCGCTGACCTTTTCGTTCAACAGTGCATCAAGCTTTTCCTTCTCACTTTTCACATCAATGTTGGTCTTGTTTGTCATTTCCACTACCTGGGTCATGTTCACACTCTGTTCCTGCAGGGCACTCAAGTTTTTCCCCCTCTCCTCCAGTTGTACCTGTAGTTTCTCCTGAGCAGCTCTGGCGTCCATTAGTTCCTTGTTTCTTTCCTCCAACAGGCTGAAATAGTGGTCCCTCTCCCCAGTGAGCCTCTCCACATCTTTCGTCTTCCCTGCCAGCTCAGAGTCCACATCCCCTTTCTCACTGAGCACACACTGTAAGCGGTTTGTCGTTTCCGTGTGGATTGCACTCAAGTCTTCCTTCTGTTTCTGCAGATTTTCAAGTTCAGTCTGTTTCAGTTCCAGTTCAAGCTGCACTTTTTCATAGTTTATGTTCTGAGCACTGAGCTGGGCAGACAGTTCCTGTATTCTCTGTTCAGCTCTGGATCGTTCCTCTTTCTCTATCTTTTCAATCTGTCACAGGGAGGAAACATTTACAGGAAAGCCAAAGTGAGAAACAAAAAAAAATTTTTGACTTCACATCTGCATAACCTGACTATATGTCAAAGATAGAGGAAAGTACACTCTTGCTTACGAAACACACATCCAGGTGTTCAATTTTTTTTCAAACAGGGACAAACTGTCATTGATAGGTTAGGAAAGGTGAAAGTTCAAGGGAGTATCACCCTCAATGGATGAGAAAATTTTTAATGCAAAATTATCAGCAAAAATTTGGTGATTTACTCATCAATTTGTTAATTGTCAAGCTAAAAATAAATGCAGTGCACGTACAACACAAACGCAGGTACCCCTTACTTGCATACTGAAAGCAGCATCTTCTCTACAAAAGAGGTCCCTCACTGTATCTCTACCCAATGAAGTATCCATGCACTTCAGACCAGTGATACACTTTCCAAACACATATTACTGCAAAATGCATTAACCATTCACTGGTATTTGCTTTGTCTGTTTCCACCGACAAGCTGGCTCTGCTAATTTTAACTCAGACTGAAACTGTCACATTGCAAACGACTCCATTTTTCTTACCTGGACATCAGGGACTTTGAAGATAATTACGCACCTGTTCATGTAACTGAGCTTTGGATTCAGTTTTGATGTCTTCAAGAAGCTTCTGAAGTCTCTCAATCTCTGTCACTTTACAGTCTCTGTCGTACAGCAACTCAGTCTGTTTTTTGCTGTTCTCTTCGTCTCTGATCCACAGTTTCTTGTTCTGTTCTCTCTCTGCTTCAAGTTCTGCCTGACACTTTGACAGCTTTTGCTGTCATGTTCAGGGAAAGTAAGATGAGAATGATAATTTAAGGTAATATTCACCTTGAAATGTAAAAGACTTAAAAATTTGCTCCAACTTTCCTAGAAGAATATTTCAACCACTCTCTTTCAAAATCAAGAATAAAAATCGGGGCTCACCATGCAAATTTTGGTACCAGAGAAACAAATTACCCAAGATTTACTGACATGTGAAATTCAAAATGGCCACCATTCCTGTGTTAACTCTATAGGGAATTTTTCGATTTTCGAAAAACTAAGGCAATGAAAAGTTTTCTTAGATCAAGCGCTTTAAAATGAATCCCCACAAGTTGCAGTTTGAAAATCCGAATATTGTCCCCGAGGTGCATTCAATCTTAATCAGAACGGAAAAGATATTTTATTCCTGATAAACTGCAGAGGGTATCCCTTACTTCAGTCATCCACGACTTTTACTGGAAATTTACCATTAAACTGAAACTCATTAGTTTGAATTGGGATGTTACTACCGTACAAGGTCATATTTTCATGAATGACGATGTTGTGACAATTGAATGCAGTTTAATCTTTGCACATGTAAGGCAGCAAGTTAGTGCTAGGTCTGTCAACTCTCATGGACAGTGACCACCAGACTGATTTTTTAAAAGTCGTAGTATGCTCACAGGGTGTACTACAAATGTCAGTACAGGTTCAAGATTGCAGTCATGACTGTGAATGACATTACAGAAAAATAACACTCTACTGAAAATATCCTAAATTCACAGAAGTAGCCTGACAAACATTCAATCTACAACCAAATACATGTAAAAGTAGTTTCTGACAACATCAAAGTTAAATTCGGGACCATCACTGATATCTTTTTGTGATTTATGTCCTTGAAATAATACATTGTTAAAAACCACTCGTTACCTTTGCATCCTGACATTCAATTTCAAAATCCTTTGTTGCCGTTAGTAACCGGTCACGTTCCTTTCTCATGGCTGCAAGTTCAGACTTGGTGTCTTCAACACTGTACGTCAGTGTTTGTTGTTTCTCTTCTCCACTTCTTTTCAGCTCATCGCACTGTTGCCTGGCGACGTTGAGTTTGCCCTCCAGGTCTTTGACGTGTTTCTCTTTGGCCTCTACCTGTGAGTTAGTTTGCTCTCTGGATATCAAAAATAAACAAAAGACAAAAACTTTAGTGCAAGTATCTAGACTGTTAGTGTGTACCGCCCAAACTGACCATTTAGTATTTATCGTGAGTGAGTGCTGTATATTGCAACTTTTGCAGATATGATTAATGTGTGCATAAGGCATACGGTCTCAGCGTCTTTGGTACAAGGACACAGTCCAAATACTGGACTATTCAGTCCAAAATCATGGGACATTTATAACTTGACATTTATTTAGCTATATTTCTTATCCTCATGTACATTGTTCCAGACAAGCTGTGTAAGCCTATTTCCTGCCATTAGCTTAACACTTTTTTGAAAATGAAATTATGTTATGAATGCCAGAAAATGTAACATGTTATATGTGTAAGTTCACATGTACTCATTGTACAGTTCTGAACAGTGAACTCACTGTTGTCATCATGCTCTGTGTCAGAGTTACCACTGTAAACATTCCCAATTTTGATATTTTCATGTCCCTGAATCTTGTTGGATCAAACTAAACTTGACAAGATAAAAACCCTGTCTTTGCATTATTTTTATAAGAGACTTAAAATGAGAAACAAAAAATTGAATTATTTTGAGTTTAGTGAAATCAAAGATCAAAATGGCATTTGCGGCTGTAAACAGTCCATATAGAAGAAACACAACAACTCTTTTTTCATAAGATTAACACATCACCACAATTGATATGAAGAGAAGCATGCAAACTGCTGATGCAAAAGTATTTCTGAGTTAATATCAGGAGTGTATCTACAACAGAAATGTTTACAAACTGAAAATTTCTATGAAAACAAACAAATTGCTGATCACATTTAATATTAAGAAGTACCTCAGAATAATTCTGTGAAAAAAAGACACTTTTATGAAGATAGAATGTCCAATGGTACTTACTGAAGGAGGTTGAGTTGTGATTTCAGACTGGCTGCCTGCTTTCTTGCATTGCTGGATCTCTCTGTAAGGCTTTCAATCTGTTTATCGTGTTCCTCTGTCATCTGCTGTATCCTGTAACATTCAACATGGAAATACCATGGTGAAAGTGCTCTGTATTTATATAGATGTCTGTCCATCATTTTCTGTGAGTGCTTTATGCGCCAGGTATACACAACAAACGAAGCAAAAACAGAAATCACTTTGAAAAAATTCACTATCTGTTTGATATATACTGCGTTGAAAGAAAACCCAACACCAAAACACAAATGAGCTCAAAATTCCCACTTTTTTGCGTGTTCTGATTGCTGGTGAGAAATAGCCATGATATCTACGGCATAGTCTAGAGATCTGAATGAGATGGATCTACATTGGTGAAACAGCATCCTAAAAGATGAACCTCTGCACTAACTGGGCAAGCAGATGACACGCAAGATCAAACCTTGCAGAAAAGCAAGCTGCAGAATGCTGATGTAAAGTATACCATGATGGGTGGCTGACACAAAGCATTTCAGCATTCACAAAATTCACAGCAAAGAAAACACACACAAAGATAAAATGGTTTCATTGGTACTACTTTGTTCATTACCCATATCGTTTTCCTTGGTGACGTTCAACCTGTACCAGTACACTGGGAACAGGGGAGTTAAAAAATTTAAGTTGCATTCGAATATTGTGAAATCTGACAGAGTAATTTCACATTACATTCTCTTGTATTACAGCAGAACTAGATCAGTAACCCCTAGGAACTTGCCATCTGTACAATTCCCATCCACAATTTAGGCTAGGGTTCAGTGTTAGACGGGTAAATTTCAAGGGCTAAACTGTCATAGAACAATTACAAGATATTCTGCCTTTTTAAACTACAAATAAAGTTCCAACCTTTCATGGAACTAAAACTTACAATTCTTTTGATAACTCAAACTACAGTCTTTCCTGTACATAGCAAGAACTCATGGGACAAAAGAAACTGTATGGAGGTAGCTTTTCTTAGATGGGCATGTGTGGTTTTACTCTATTAGCAGATGGTGTACACAATGGTAAATGTGTTTTCTCATATCTGAAACCAAATTCATACATGAAACGATGAAAACAATCACAACAGAACCGTGCTGTCGCTTTAAGTATCAATATTTTTGTCAATCAATCAGAAATGTTAATCATCACACGCAGGTACTTCAACCAAATTAGAACAGCGATAGGTACAGATAGCTACTGCCCACATAGGAGAGCAGGCTGCTCTGTAAAGGTCAACATTCTACGTGACTGCCTGAATGTCATGAGCATGGAGAGGTGACCTGTCTCTTGGGGTGACAACTGTGACAGGTTAGACTGTGTGGAAATTATATGAAAAACACAATTTCATTGCTGTAACTTAAATAGTTCATAAGTACCGTTGTTTGTAATCTGCTACTGTACTCTTATGTTTCTCCTCTCCGGTCAGTCTCACTTCTTCAAGGTCGGTCTCAAGCTGCTGCAGTTTGTGCTTGGTGACCTTCAGCTCGTTCTCATTGTCCTGGAAACACCTCTGCAGGAGATGGGCTAGCATGGCGGGACTTTGCTCCACCACGGTGTCCGTGTTGAGACTGGAATTCCTGCCTCGCTTCTCCTCCTCTGAGATCAGGGTTCCTTTGATTTGACTGAGGGCGGAGTTGGCCACCTGCAGATTCTGTTGCATCAACTCCATTCTGGTGTTCATGTCAAACATCGCCTGAAACAAAGGCAAGAAAGGGCTTTTTAGAGGGAAGAAATTCCCCTCCAAAGAGGAAATGAACACAGAACAGAATCTAATAATCCGCATTACCTCCAATAGGTAATGCTTAATAAACATGCAGTGACCAATCTTTGTGGTCAAACCCTTTTCTGTATTTCTGTTTACAGAAGTCCAATGCTGCTATAGAATACTGCACAAACATTTGATGGTGAAAAGATTACATAGGGTGAAGATACCCTGAGGATTCAGGTATGTTCCATTGAAGCAGAAAGCATCTCTTCACATGACTACGTTAAACTATGAGAGTCCTTGCTATCTCCGAGTCTCTCCAAAGGCCAGCAGGTCAGTAATTTTTACGAAGGTTTCCCTCGGTATATGTAGCAATGCAAAGACAATAGGGGACAGCAGAATCATTGCTGAGGTTCCTGAACAACTCACCGTTGTTCCTTAACCATAGACAATACCCTAAACTGAGAAAAAAACAGGGATAATATGCTTTCAGCATGCTATTACTTATGATCTTAGCAGCATCTCACAGGAGTGTACTGACTCACTGACATTCTTACCTCTTCTTGGTCTTTGTTGCGTACATCGAATTCTCTGAGAGTGTTCTGGAGTTGATTGATCATTCTCTCCTGTCCTATGGATTCCTTTCTCCTGAAGTGTCAATCAGTATTTCTGTAATTTTAGTTTTTGTTGATGACCACAGTCACAAATGAAGCACAACACTCATAACCAGTTTACTTTTGGCTACAACTGTACCATACATCCAGTTTCAGTAAGTTTGGTATTTTACTCAAACCTGTCTGCTTAAACCTTAGTACTTCAGGTAGTGAAACATAAGCAACACTGCAGTAGTGCTGAATGCCACTTGTGCAATATAAGATTACCGGCTTGTCATTTTGGCTCAGAGATGTGTAGATCAGGTATTTACAGATACCTGATTCATGTTATCACTTAATCTATGCTACATAATCACAACCCAGAAGATGGAAACCAACTTCATAAAGAATCTCCCATATTTAGAAATCAGAACGTAAGGAATGTATTTTGGACGTGTGTGACAGGAAAATGGCTGTATTGTTTGTTCATTGAGTGTAACCGACAAGTGTCTAAAGTTCAGTTTAGTCTGTTTTCAATCTTCAGCTACATTTAAAAATTTCACAAAGCTGTCAACTGCGACAGGCCAGTGTGTGAACAAAGCTCACCTCAGATCCAGCACAGAGTCCCTGCCAATGATGGTTTCATTGAGTTTGGTTTGTAAGTCTTCAATGGAGAGTCTGAAATGCCTCCTTTGCTGCTCACAGATGTCCTGACACTGTAAAGTCACAACACAATTTTTTTTACATGTAAGACTACACTGAGAAAGGCCCTGTGTGTTGTCACCTACATTCATTTGTTGAGAAAAGTGTCCAACACAGATGATCTTATGAAACAAAGTGATTGATGCAAACATTAGAAAAAATTGACAACTGTAAATTATTACTTGATGCCAATTCTTTTTCCAAACTGGCCACTATTTCCTGATTTTACTTTCCTACTGTTCATTTGCTATCTCTTCCCAACTCCTTAATCTAATTCTGCCTAAGATTCCTTTTTGCCCTAGCCAAAGGTGTGTTTGGCTCTCACTCTTTTCTCACCTCTTTCAATTTTTCTTCAAGCTGTGCAACAGTAGCTTGGGACTCATGTAATCGCCTCTCGACTGATGCCCTGTAAAAATACCCCATAAAAAATTAAAATGTGATAATGATAACAACATGTAATCCAAAACTACAGTGTTTCTCTCTCTCTATCAGACTTCATAAACCATCTCACACAGAGCTTTCTGGTAAGTTTGATCGATTTTTTTTTCACTACTTTTGTTTTTTCTATGTCAACAGCAAGTTCTAGTTCTACTCCCAAAGGCAATTTAAAACACCCACTGTTCAGCTTGCCCACACAGCGTGTACATGTATAAGTATAAACTGCACTGTTATTGTTGACATTTGAATTCTAGTCCAGATTAGAATACACTTATCAGCAATAATAATGCAGTTTACACATACATCAGCGGAGTTGACAAGCTGAATACTGTGTACATATCAACATGCTTTAGAGAGTAGAACAAGAAACTGTCATTGACAAACAAAACGAAAATAGTGAAAAAACTATCAAAAATTACAGCATAGAGAGTGGAGCAGTCTTCTGCTCCACTGTCTATGGTTACAGCTACTGGCCCTTTACAAGTTTCTGAACTTGACAAAATTCCTTTAATTTTTTCAAATTCACTTCTGTACACTCAGCAAGTGATACTCACTCATTTGAATAGTCATATGACTGCCTGAGACTTTCAATGTTGACTTGTGGCAAGACGGTGGAAGCATCACTCCTGCGGAGAGTGTTTGATAGGGACGGAAGTTTTGGAAACTCAGCTCTTGATGTCAGAGGATAGGAGGGTAAAGGGACGTCAGCAATTTCACTCTTGAGTCGCTTGTTTTCCTCTGTTTGCCTTTCAAGCTGTCTTCTGTTATAAACAATTATGCAAATAAACAAATAAATAAATATTTAAATATTCACATATCAACGTGTCAGTGCAAGAAGGTTGTAACTTACATTTTGACAAAAATCACGCTTCTTCTGTAAAGCATCTGCAATGACTTGTTAATTTGACTAAAATTAAAACAAAATAAAATATGTGTGTAGAACCATCATTCAGTATTTATTAAAACATGTTTTGCTTTCAGATTATAATTTCCAGTATTAAAAAATTGACTTTTTCTGGCACACCGGTTAAAGTTTAAATTTGCAGTTACAACATTACTGCACTGACACAATGAAATATAAATGATGAATGAGAATTATAACTTCTCTATTTTTGTAAATTCACACCTTCAAAAGTGTAATAACCAGTAAAGGTATGTACATGTAAATCCTATACGGTTTTTTTTTACATTTTCTTTCTCTCCTCTCCTACCAGGCTTGTCAAATGCCATCTGCAATGTCAGTAAAAAGTAGTATTGAGCAGAAAACCTATATGTTGTATTTTCATCTACTTGACAAGTTAGTCATTAAAATACCGTCAATGACGCTGTACCTTCTCTAATGTGTGGCCAGGTCAGGTAATTGGTTGTTGGCATGGAGTTGTTGGTAAATAGTTGATGATGTAGGGGCATGAGGTGGGATATGGACCCAAAGAACCCAAAAGATGATTAAATACATCAATCAAAAAAATTCTAAGCTACAGTATAAACTGCCTAAAGATAGTTCAATGTGGAAAAAAAGTTAAATAATTCAGAAATAAGAATTAACAGTCCAAAATAGTAATGACGCACTTCCCTGCTGACCTGAGTGTATGTGAAATACTCAACCTGGCATCTGTAAATTAAATGTATACCAAGTGAACATTTTAAGTCACTTTTAACTGTTTTTAATGGATTTTCCAAAGAGTCCTGTGGAAATGATGAAAAACGCTTATCTGGTCTTGTGTTTGTAAAACCTCATGGCTGATAATTGTCATAGTATTGATAAAAAAATTGAAAGTGAAGAAATTATTGTTTTTAATAGGCATATTTTCCTTGAAATACATGACCGTGTAAAGAATATATGCTAAAAGTGTTTAAGAGTAAATTTCTTTTCAAAAATAATTTAATCTGTGACCAAAGGATTTTTATCCTTCAAACATTGCAATTTGTTCAATCATCTTGTGCAGTGCAAAATTTATAAAATGACTGAAAAACAAAAAAAATTGGCAGAATTACAGTCTTTGTGATGTAAAATTATGGGTTGACATCACGATAATTGTTAATCTGTTCGAAGTACTACTATACTATAATTTAACAAAGAAAAATTCATGCAGAAAGGTAACATATATTGTCAGCAATGTAGTGTTGACTTTACATCAAAATATGCCTTGGTTGGATACCAAATATATAGGGCGAAATATTAAAATCAGCCATGTTCAGCAAAATCCACACAACAGCATTGATCCTTTTCTAATTTGATTTGATTTGCTTATGTTATCCTTGTATGACAGTCAGTACAATATGGAACTTGAACACAACATAGTGAATAAGTATGCTGTAAATGAAATGGTGTGGCTGCATCCACATGCAACAATAGGAGTGCCTTTGTCTCTCACCCCTAATTTCCAACCTGTCCCATCCCTGAAAAAATAGTTTGGTCTTATATTTATAATGTTAATAATTTCTGTATTTGTTAAAATGTGCGCATCTCAAAAACTTTTGATCATAAACATTTTCATTGTTTTTTATAGCTGACCAGTCAGTTAACCTGTTTATTTTGAATATTTGCGCATTTTTCCTCAGTATTTGACATTTTCAGAATACCTTCTTATTCAATTTGTCATTTTCTAAAAGTTTAAATGCTCCTTTGTGTGGTAAAGCTTTCCACAAGCATCAAATGTGGTACTTCATATAGGAAGGTCTGCCTCTAGAGGGCGGGTATCATGAACAGTGTTTGTTAGTTATTTCCTCCACATAAACTTCTGATTGTACATTGAACATGGCCGACGTCCGATTTTCCTGTCTAAAACTTTCACTCATTTTCGTTCATATGACTCTGAAACTTCAGGAAACGATTGGGAAGAAAGAGTTATCTTGAAATATTGAGGTACTCGCCGATATTTTGCTAAATTAAATGAGAAAAAATGCAAGGAAAATGCCGACAGGCTTACACAGTGACCGTTTTCAGACTCAGAGGCTAGGCATATGATCATCTGCAGATTATGCAACAGGCCCATATCACGTGAGGCCATGAGGGGATATCCACGCAACTCAGTACCAAACACTAGCGCACACAGAGTGAGCAAACACAAAGTGAGTACCCAGTATACCCTAACGTCAGCTCAGTAGTCTGTAATAGATCGTAGTCAACCAAGAAACCTTGGAGAAAGGCTTAACACTGTGGCTATGCCGCTAAGTCCCTTTTGATTTTTGTCACAGCTCAAAATCGTTCTCCCACACCTCAACCTGAGCCATGAACACCCCCACCAGTTTATGATATGACCCATCACAATGGTATGACCTCAACGGATCTTGACAGACGGAAGTCTTGACAGACGGAAGTAGAAGTTGACACCAGCATACTGGTTTTCAACTCTAATACCTTCTCTGTCTATAAATAGACACAAGAAGGTAATAAAAATCATATTTAAAGGGGAAGTTCAACAAGGATGATTTTTACATATGTGGTAGCTCTGTGGTCTTTAACCCAGGAAAAACTATTTTCACAATTTATAACTTGCAGGATTTTTTACAAAAAACGATAAAATAGTACAGGAAGTTGCCTATGTAATTTGAATCATGGGAAAAAGCTCCAAACTTGGAGCTTGCATAATGCGATATGGAAGGGACCATCTTTGGATGGGTATGGCCCCACATTGTCCACTCACAGTAACACAGTAGTAAACAGCAACACAAATCTGACAGTGGAAAGTTTATTATAAGTGATTCATTGTTTATGCAAGGATACTCAGTATAAACAAAAATATAATATGTAAATACTCACAGCCTGGTTTAAGCATGGGTGAGTGGACAATGCCATACCCATGGCAAAATGGTCCCTTCCATATCACATTATGCAAGCTCCAAGCTTGGCACTTTTTCCCATGATTCAAATTACATGGGCAACTTCCTGTACTATTTCTATCGTTTTCGTAAAAAATCTTGCAAGTTATAAATAGCGAAAATAGCGTTTCCGGGGTTAGTGACCACAAAGCTAGCACATATGTAAAAATCATCCTTGGTGAACATCATATTTAAAGAATCAAGGTTTTCAGAGGCTTTCAAATGTTCAATTCTTGGTTGAAATGTGATATAAGGGACATGTTTTAATATGCCTCACTGGTTTTAACCAACTTGACCTGATGATGACATATGAACTTTGTTGGATAGGGGTCAATTTCAAGTTTCTCTGATCTCTAGGGCAATGGAAAGATAAACGCTAAGAAACAGATGGGACAGAATGTATGAATGTGCATAATAAGTGGTTCATTTAGTCTTTGTATTGTAACCTTGATGCATATGAGGAGATAGGAAATGAATACCTCAAGTTTGATACTGTGTGTCTATCTTCAGAGAGGCCACTCAAAGATGCCAGAGGGTTGGTAACTGTTGGTAGAACAAAATCATCGTCTTCTTGCTGTGGAAAAATACAAGCCAGAACAACAGAGTGTCAATCAAAAACTTAACAGTAACTGGCATACTACTGCAGAGAAGAGCATTATACTCCCTTCACACTGTATGTTATGTCCATGCCAGAAACAGATGTGAAAACTCAGGGGTAGAAACGGTGAATAACTGTCGCTCAATACAAAATAAGTAAAGTATTCCATGTTCTCATCATGTGATGAAAGGTAGAAAGGAGTGCTTTGCACATTGCAGTAGAGGAAAAAAGTGAAAACATCGAGGGAAGAAAACAAATCAGTAGTGAGAAATTGTGTACCTGTTGTTTTTTCAGCTCGGCTTTCAGTGTGTCCATCTGTTTTGTGGTTTTGCCTAGCTCTTCCTGAAAATTTTTCAGCTTGTCAACCTGATTTAAAGGTGATACAAAAAAGAATAAAACTTTAATTTGGGTTTTTCTGTTCTGGTTCAAATGTAACATTAACTGAGGTGCTTGGAACATAAGGGTGCTCTGTACAATGGTGACATAGCTCTGCAAATACACGCAATCTGAAGAGAAATCTGGTCTTCTTTTTAAACACCAATTCAGTTTCATCTGCTCTTAGTTTATGACAAACTGTTTTGCTGTCTCTTTGCAAAATAACCACTGCAATACATAACCAAATATTCTTCTTGTATTATTTGCTTGTTTGGGATCTTTCTCTTGCATTCGCAAAGTTGGATCATTCCACTTGAAAGAAAACAGGGGTGTGCAGGGGTGAAATGGTGATGCTGACAAACCTGTTGCTGCATGTCACTCTTCATTGCATCGAGATCACTGTGGACTCTATTGGTGAGATCCAGTTGAATTGAACTACTGGCTCTGATCTGACTGCCAATGCCTTGATCACCACCACCTAGAGAAATGACAGCACAGCTTGACACATCAATGAATGGGATCAAACCACAGATGCAAACATATCGTCATGTGATTTAAATACATATGGAAAGCCAAACTGTTTGATGGATTTCAGCCTCTAGCCAATGACCCATTTATAAGTCAGTTGTTTCAAGAAACGTGTTTGATAATGACGGTGGTTTGAACTTCTTCTTGAAGCAATAACAACAGGCATCAATGATTTTTGTGAATTATTGTGAAAGACTGAGCACGGACTATGCAGAAAACGTACAGTGTTTCCGCAATCTAGAGTACATCACAGTCTCTCCAGGGACAAAGTCACTGACCATGGATAGCATCATACATACTAAATAAACATAATGTACTGAAGACGTAAATCAAATACATATCATGTAAATAGACATTCAAAATTCAAATATTTGGAAGTTTAGAACTACCACTGCGCAAATATGTAAAAATTAATGCTGTATTTTATGTCAGTTGAAAATTGTTTCTCCTTTGAGAGAAACAGCCAGCCAGAGAAGGTAAGCGCTCACACTCAATCTTTGCTTTCCTGCGTATTTTAATCCCATGAATCGATTCGTTTTTAGAGTAATGTGATAAGTAACCTCATCTTGTAAGAAATCACTGTGTTGAAATACACAACAGCAGCCTGTGTACTACATAATGTACTGTAAATATAACTGTTTGCTCAGATTGTCAGAATATCAACAACGCTATGTAAACTTTTACAAGACTCCAAATTACCGGATCATTTGTCCATGAGAGTGTGGTTAGCAGAAAGCTCATCATCAGAAAAAGAAAATAGCAACATAGCACAAAGTTCTGACAAAACAAATGTCTTACAGTATCATCCAGTGTAATCCCTTATAGCCCTGGTCAAACATTTAAAATATTACTGGGAGTTCTGTGTACACTTCACTTTGCCACTCTAATGTAACTCAAATCCCTGTCACCACAAAACAGTCAAGTTTATTTTAAAATAAATTTTAAGGGAAACTTGATTATTTATAAGTCAATTCAGTAAATAGACAATCTGCAGATATTAAATAGTTAAATGTTGAAATATTTCACTTACCAAGGCAGTAGCTTTTAGTATAGTTTTACAAATCTTATTTCACTTATCATTATTTTTAAAATTTTGCATATATATGGTCTGTTAATCATTCCGAGAATTTGTGTTTTATTATATCAAAGGTAAGTTGCAAACTCGATATGAAAATCCATTTTCTAAAGAGTGTCTCTTGGGATATTTTCCCAACCAGGTTATTAAGCCACTTCACTGCAAGTTATTTTCAAACACAGAGCACTTGTCACAGTTTTCAACCAAAAAAAACAGACTCATTCTGGGTTTTTTCAATGTGGTGAGTGCAATCAGCAGAAAAACAGGACAAGTCCAGTGACTACTTTGTCTCTGGTAGAGTTTATGGCAATCTTGTGTTGGAAAGTTGCCAACAATACTCCATGCCGTTAATGGCCTAAAACAGGTTAAATGGTACTAGCCATCAGATTGTCCCACGGGTATACTGTGTGATTGTGGTCACTTGCTGGACAAAACTTCTTCAAAATTATGCGACAAATCAAAGACAATAAAGGTTCCCCTCTATTGTCTGTGGCCAAACTCTTGTGTGAAATGCTGCCTCCTTTATCAAAATGTAAAAAAGTACAAAACATGTAAAAACTATCAATTTACTCAATATTTTTTTTCCCTTACATTTTTTAAGAATATGATGCAGGGGAAATTTTTTTGTTTTGTTAAAATTTTCAGAAAACACGATCCTACGACATAATGACCCAAATTACAAACTCTGTGACTTACCAGTTGTTATAGGTAAGATCATACAGATAGCACATACCGATCCATGGTTTAAAGACTGGCCATAAATTTAGTGCTGACATTCTTACGTGCAATGTTTCAGTACCAGCCAATAGTGGCAGAAATAGCCTATAGGTTCATATTTAGGCCGGCCTGTTATAAATGCCTCATGTTCCCATTACAGTTACCGACTTTAAGCTGTGGCCTTATTTTACAGGCACAAGCTTGCGAGCTGAATAGATCTGCAGGAAATGCAATACCAGATAATCATTTGATCCTTTGGCGTGAACAAAATAGGCCGATTCAGCACGATCCACAACCGTGACTGTCTTATGAATGCTGGTATGTGTAATGTTATTGGTTTTTAATGGTTGGTAGGATCGAGAATTCTGTATTTAGCTTGCAATTAGTATGAAGAGAACAGAGATATGAGGGAATGATTTTTTTAAGATTTGAGGACTCCCAAATAAACGCACCGATGCACTCAAAAACAGAATAATGACAAGAAATGCGTGTTAAAACATGTTTGCCGAGGTTGAACAACTTTACGTTTTAATTTAAATTCGCCGTCGTCAACGGAGGAAATTCCACTTTTGCGTTGAATGTGATGGAATATATGAAACGTAAATAAAGCCGGGGAGAAATATTGAAGATCTAAATACAGAAAACACGTCTAGTTGAATTTGTCGTGCAGCAACAAAATAATGACAATAAGGGGACTCACCAGTCGGTAGGCTGCCAGCGTTGTTTGCATCGATGGAAACATCGCTTGTCAGGTCAGGCAAACTGCTCGACGATTGTAGTCTTTGGCCTATTATTTCCAATTGTCTAATTTGTTCGCCATAGTCTACGCTGGACTGACGTTTCTTAGATTTGGACGGTGTCTGTTTGCCAGTGGAAGGTGTCGTACTCTCATTTAACGAAGCCGGGGCAGCAGTCGCCATTTTCAGTGACCCGGGGTCATCACTTGACTGACAACAACGTTACGGAAGCACCTGCTGAATGTAGTCACTTTACGTGGAGTCGCATCAAAATACAAGACCTTGTGCATCAGCAAGTATTAATGAACATTATATACAAGGCTGGAATGATGAAAACAAATACAAATGTTGTAATATCCCTGAAACACTCCGTCAGTGGCAATGTTTACATGGCATTAAACGTTCGCATGAGCGCATGCGTGTTATTTTCAAAAAGTTTTCCTCTCTCCAACTCTGGCCAATCGGTGGCGCGGTTCGGTGTGTGGGTCTTTGGCGTTTGTGCAAAGCTGCACCCAAGGCAGCGGAAAGATGAGGAGGATGGGAGGGAGGACAATAAAGTTAAAATATATATCAAAGAAACAGTCACCTAACTTTTGATTATCATTAAAAAAATCATTTAAAAATGAAAAATGAATAAAAATAAAAATAAAAATAAGCCGAAATGGTCAGTACTGAGCAAAAATAATCGCCAGAAAAGTAAAACAGACGAAAAATTATCAAGTAAAAAAATCATAAAGAACGCTCGGAGAAGTAATAAAAACGACGCGAACTAAGAAACGACATTAGCAATTTTTAATAAAAATCACATATAATAATAAAACCCAGTAAATAAAAGACCTATCAAACCGTGTTTTGAAACATTCAACTTCGTTTGAGAGCGACTCTCTAATAGCAATAATGGATTCCATAGGAAGGGTGCACAAACAGAGAATGCTCTCTGACCATTAGACTTAATAAAATTGCCTTTGGTGGCACAATATATAACTTGTCAGCGAACCATTGGTTTCTGGCTGGAACATCTTCACCTGACATATAGGCCTAATGTAATATTGAGTCCGTCAGGTACAATTCTTGACTCTATTGCGAGCTTTAATCGGAAATCAATGAAGTCGATTAACACAAGTGTGATGATATGGTCAAATTCGAGAGATCGACGATTAATATTGTCAATGTTTTATTTCTGTCTATCAGCTAATTGGGAGTTCTCAATTTACTCCTTATATCTACCTGGTATTCGGCTTGTCATTTTTCGTTATTATGTTTGTAATATAAAACATATCATTTTATAAACATAGCGACTTACGTGCCCAAATTAACAAATATTCAGCATCAGACACTGCCCGCTTACACCCTGTCGCTGAAAGATGTGTATAGTAGAAGAGGGTGTACATGCATGGGTTGGACCTTGGATGTGATACTTCCATAACCGTTTTCTCGCGTTTGCGAGCTTTGAAAATGGGTTGTTGGGTGTGGTATAATAGTCTAAGATTCTACATAAATACTGAAGAGAGTTTCAGAAATTCAATCTCTGATCACTCTAAACAGTGACACAGAGAGAATGCAGCTCATCCCTCAGTTCTAAGTTCGGTTACTATGCATGATGTAAAATTAAACTTTATAATAATAACATAGTGGTCATATAAGTTACATCAGGCATAGTTTACAGTGTGTTGTATCAGGTCATACACCCGGGTCATACAGTGTTTATTTCACTCAACAACAAAACGGCTTCATGAAACACTTGCCCGTTTTCTCTTACTGTAGCGCATCGTTTCGCCCCAGGCTGCTGTGACGATAACGGTGCAAGCGCGTCGATTTCGATTGCGTGTCAGCAGGCGTATATTCGACGAGAAAGATTGCGTTCTGGAACTGGTGTTCTGAATACACGCTACAACGCTGGACAACTGAAACGCGTTAGAAACTCCCTTATACTTTAGTAAGGATACGACGATATAACACACATCATTCGTTCAGAAAATGGCGTCATCATCAGACCGAATTGCTCCGTACTTGTCCACCACATCAAAAAGCATTTCATTTTCTCTCTCGTCGCAAAGCAGCGGTGGGGGAGACGACCGTGTTCCTCTCCCAAAGCAATGGACGCTGGTCAAGGAGTGCTACATGGAAAGACGGGAACCCTGGGAGGTAAGCTGCCAACAGAGTTACATGTAGTTGTGTTGGCGTGCTGTCAGTAGACTAAGTTTTCATATTGACCATTCATGCACACACCCTTCCTACTTACTATCTAGATAAAATATATGCAACATGAGAAAGGAGGCGTACACAAGAAAGAAGGGTACTGCCGTTCTCAGCAATATCTTCTAACGTAGAATACATACCAAACAAACTGGAAAAAATCCTGTGGTTGATACAATGAATAATGAACAAGATTTAGAGTACATCCACAGATGCTTCGACGCGTTGTAGTATATTGTAAACAAAAAGTCTGGGTATTGAGGGTTTCGTAAACTCGCTCCATACGCTGTAAAGTTGAAAAGTACCATAATGAGTAAAAGAACTCAATATGAACAAGATTAACAGTACATCTAAAAAATCTACATATATATAAAATTAAATGACACGCTAGAAATAAGCACACATAGAAATGGTGAGTGTTAATTTGTATTCACTGTAGTAATAGTTGTAGTAGAAGAAACTAATATAATGTACAGAGGTTGTACGCCTGGAAGATTTTATCAGACACGACAAGAATATACTTCGGACTGAAAAAAAAATATGGAAAAAGCTAACTTTACTTGTTTTTTTGTATCTTTTCATGAATGCATTTGTAGACCTGGCGGTCAAGTGTAAAACATCAAATTGCAAACCTCGGGAGGAAACTGGTGAGTTGTTAGGTCGTGTTATATTCTATACTAAGTGTAGTAAATGGGTATAAACTATATAGTTCATTGTATGATGGGCAATTGTGTCACTGGGCATAGAGATCCCACTACATGCCATGGGTTTGATTCAAGTACAGCACTGGGTTTGAGAAGACGATTTTAGACATAATTATAAATCTATTAATAATTATTACATATTGACATAGTGACAAAGTGATATGTCAGCGAATGCAGAATTCCCCTGTTTTCCTACTCAAAGTAATGTAACATTATTTTTCACCGACTTGAACACGGAGCTATCTAACCAATTTACTCTGGTTACTTTCGGTTCCAGAACCAGTCATTGGTGGAATTCACCGATCTGAATTCAATAATGCCACCCGAAGCAGGTGATGCCCAGACAATGGCATCGGCTGGCGACGATAACAACAACTCCGCTAGCACAGAGGAAGTGAAGAGTTGACGCAAAAATACCGGCATATAATCTCTCAAGAACACAAAGCCATCAATAGTTTGCTAAAGGTTTCACAAAAATTACAATTTTTAGGCTACTAGCTGTTTTTGTTGACATTTGGAGAATTCTAGGAATACAAACATAAAATAAATCTTACAGATACCATAGCGATGGTACTATTATTGAATGAGTAACACGCAAGACGGAGCCCCGAAAATTTTACTAGAACAATAGTGAAAGAGTGGCATGAGTCTGCGCACAGTAGTCGTACTCGCAACACCACGAATATTTTTCTTTCAAAATGCTAGGTCACCTTTTTTGGACAATTCCTTACCAAATTCTATGACGTTACGATGAGGGTGTACATGAATATCGGAGGAACACTAGCTGTCACTTTTCATGATAATTGCATTTATTGTACATTAAACAAACGGATTTTCTTATTTTGTCTAACTAGAGAATATTCAAATACAGAAAATGATAACCAAACACACCAAGTTGTGTAGGCCTACAATATGCCATATTATTGTTGGTGACAAAGAAACTCTGGTCCGGACTCGAACTCGGCTGTCAACAATAATATGAATATTACATGTAATAGGCATATTATACGTGCTCTGTTCATGGGTTGAACATTAGGAAATCCCACATAATTTGGAGAGTAGGATAAATACAAAAATAAACGAAAATACACCAAAGATGCAGAAAATGGAGCTGTAATGAATTGGAATACGTCTCGGGGACAAATTTCAGACACTCAACCTTTTTAATACAATCCTTTGCTAGCCTATTACTTGTGTGGATACATTTTGAAGCCTGTTGGGTAAATACAATCTTCTCCGTCTTGTTTTTGTGAAAATTTTTGAGTTTCAAATATCAGTAAGTTTTCAATACCGGTAATTCGTTTCTCTTATTCAAAAACTTTGCTTAGCGACCCCTGATATGTGTTTCTTTATCACGCAAGGGAATGGTTTAAAGCTGTGGGGAAGGGCCCGGGTTCTTTTACATCGGACGTCTACTTCAGATGTAAACCGTACTCGCAATAGTTAACAACAAAAACGTAACTATTTTCAACTGTTTAACTGTTTACGGAGAACACTAGTGCTATAGACTGTACAGAAAGGGTATCAATCATTACCATCCTACATGGAGTATGGAATTGTAAGAAAATACACGGTGACTTCCGCTTTCCCTAAATGACGAGAAAAGAAACTGGGCTATTGGTTCAAAAATAAGGAATGAACATGAATGCAATTGGCTAAAAGTTTTACAAGGTTATGCATTGAACTACTTCGGATCCTATCCAAACACAAGGTAGTTAAAAATGTTACAAAAAACAACAAGAGCAACAACAAGTGATAGTCAATGATTTCACAATTGTTCACATTCATAGTTTCCGTGACGAAACTATGGCTGGAACCTCAAACTTTCTTTTTTGAGGCAAGTCTTTCCCCTTTAATGGACATTGTCGTTCTTTACGTGCATACCCAAAATTGCGAGATATGCAAATCACACGTCTTAATTGAATATTACGGACTTTATCAGGTGCGGACAAGCGTTCAGCTGCACTGGGAAAGGTGCGCACTCGATGACACGACAATTCTAAGCAGCAAATCCAACTCATGGTTTTTTAAATCTCTTGGTAACCGAGTATTTAAACACGGCGCTAATACAGAATGGTGGACGGGACGTGTTGGGTGGACAGTATTCTTGATAAGCTGGACAACTATTCCACTCACATACACAAGGAAGCCAGGCCACCATACAGTTACGTTGTTTTGACTATCATGGCCATTCGATCAAAACCCGACAAGATGATCAGCTTGCAGGGTATCTACGAATTCGTCGAGACCAATTTTCCTTACTATCGGAATAACAAGCACCACTGGAGGAACTCGGTCAGACAAAATCTTTCACTGAACGAACACTTCGTGAGGGTGGAATATAACGGTGACGGCTGCATGGGAGGAGGCAACCTCTGGGCATTGAAAGAAGGATGGGAGGTCATGTTTGACGAGGGTAGCGGCGGTTTCAGAAAAAGGAGGAGACGCAGAAATGTCCGGCACTTCGGAAAGGCATTGTGCAGACGACCAGAAACAATAATCGCCTGGAGAAGCCCGCTCTGTGACGAACATCGCGGTTTTTCAAACCAGTCAAGATCCTGCGAAGAAACATTTTCCTGCTACAATGGACAGTTTCACGACAATACTCCTTCCTATGAACTTGAAAAGCGTGATTGCAATTTCATAGTGAGGACTAATCATCAGGGATTCCTTGCCGGACGGAACAACCAATCTTTTCCGTCACTTGACCAAACGTTATCACCGAATACAACTCTCAATGATCCAACAATAGACGCTAGTTCAGCAATGATTCATTGCCGGCAATGTCGGTCGCCATCATGTCTATGCACCGTGCACAGTGAACATCTACGAGACATGACAGCCTGGAGTGCGCATCAGCAGTACTTGCTTGAATCTCCCGGACAACAGACTCCGATTGGGAACTATGGTAACGATTGTCAAGACTTGCAATCTTCAGCAGATTTACACTGGTAATGCTTTAAAAACGGCACTGCCCTTCATGACATCCAGTATGGACAAAATATTATTTATGATCTATTTTGTCCTGAAAACTCGTTGAGTAGAAATCCATAGAACACCAGAAGCAATCAGGAGTTATTCTGCTGAGAGATTTCCCTGGAATCAGGAACCTGTCCCCACATATCCTGGTATGACATCGATATTCTGAGACACAAAACAAGACTGGTCTGATTTTTTAAACTATAACACATATTTAGTTGCTTAATTTTTCATGTATATTACGTGTTTGCAAGTGCAAATTTATTTATGTGAATTTCATCAGTCTTACAAGAAATAAAATAAGTACAAGTATTAAAATAAGGTTGTCACAGCGTCAAACGTTACTCTTCATTCTTGATGCAGATTATTTGCAGTTTTAAAATCAAAATTGGCTAATATACTCAGACTGTATTCTTATATATCCTGGTGGCATTCTCCATTCAAATATATCAGCTATGGTATTCTGGTAAACGTCAAGCTGAACAGATCATGTGTTCACACGAGCTCACTCTTGGTAAATATCCTAAAGTAATGTACACTCGCAATTGTCATGGAAACACCGAAAATGGTATATTATGGCGTCTTATGTATAAATGACATTGAATTTGGATGCATTTCCAAAAGCGGGAAAATTTTGCAACGTTCTACCGGTAAGTTGATCACATCAGAGATGCGCAAGTATGGCAACGGTGCAACTTCTCACACTTTTCACATCCCTTAGGCATCACATCCGTATCTCCATCATATCATGTTTGTCACCTTTGCTTGTCTGGCCTCTTTAGCATTGCATTCAACTTTAGGTTTGCATCATGTATGCATTGCATTCTGGTCGCATTATATGCGATCAGTCTTCAGATGCGTTGCCGACGCGACGAGGATGTAATGTGATGCAATATTGGGGGATTCTTGAATCTGTACAATCATACAATCATTCTTTAGATGCAATGCTGATGTGAAATAATGTGAGAGCTGCACTGTAGTGACACAATCACCAAGACATTTTCATAGGAAAGTTGAACTGTCCCCGTCCGTACAGAAACATACATAAACTTGCAAACCAACATCACCCTTTCACAACTACGGTTTGGCCAAACTTCATAGTTTTTAGTCCCCGCGGACGAAGTCCAGGGTAGGCTTACTTATAGATTGGGTTCCGTCCCTATGCATGCGACCGTCTGTCCACGCAGATATCTCAGACATGCCCGGCCCAATTTTTCAAACTTGGTACAAGGATAATATACGTCGATTTGTTTGGTGATAGGATCTAACATAGCCGCAAGGCGACCATTTTCCTGAGATTTTTTGTCTAGAACCGTCACTAAGAGCATAGGGAACCCAGACATCTGGTTGTTGTTGTTTGTATTGTTGTTTATGTGTTGTTGTTGTTGACCAATAAAATTCGACGAACATAACTGTTGTGTTGTTGTTAATGTTTCAAACGTAACGTAGATGTCAAAGAAACGCTACAAGAACACTACCATTACTTGCTCGACATTAGTGGTTGTTGTTGTTCCTTGTATTGTTGTTTATGTTTATTAGTCGTGTTGTTGTTGACCAATAAAATTCGACGAACATAACTGTTGTGTTGTCGTTAATGTTTCAAACGTAACGTAGATGTCATAAGAAACGCTACAAGGACACTACCATTACTTGGCCGGTGTCTTAAGGTAGTGACTCAGGTTTGTTGGTCAATTTTAGCAATTTTGTGATTATTTCATCTTCTGAACCCTTGAAATATGATTTTTCTATTAGAGAAAACTGTGAGGCAACATTATACTAAAAAAGGTCTGAAATTTTAGTGAAACACGGCCTTCTAACCACTGCGCGAGTTATTATTTTCTTTTTGTTTTAACGGTCCGGATTACTGTCAGCGTTATCGTTATACCTTGAAGGAGATTATGTAAATTTTACGCACTATGTTGCGCATGCGCGCACGTCTTCATAAAGACGCTATTCCAACATGGCAGCTAGCGGTGTAGAAAACGTAAACGGGGGCCAAAGAAGCAAATGGAAAGCTGATGGACGCGAGCGTTGGGACCGATTTGAAACTTTCTGAACTTAGCTCATACCACAACTGCCATTGAAACATTTGTTGGTACTATGGTAACATGGTTGCACGCGTGATCATGTTGAGCACGCGATTATCCTCCTGCCTACTACTACAACTTACAAGCTTGGCGGTACTCTGAGCTTGGGTGAAGGTTTGCCAATGCTCTTCGGCCAAGCTTGATGTCGATAAAGATTAATCCAATCTTGTTTGCAAATCTTGAGATAAGGATTTTGTCCAAAGCTTGGAACAGGGTTATTGCCAAATCTTAAATCAAGCGTACCTGGGATTAAGCTTCAGTGAAGCTTGGCATTTTAACCTTCACCTAAGACAAACAACGGAGCTGTTACGTATGACCGGAAAAGGCAGACACGCAGTTTGGTCGATATCGCGTTGTATTCGAGCATGGATGTAAAAATTAGACTGTTGTACCCAAAATGCAGACGCATTATATGTAATAACCCCTTTATCATACATGCATACATATTATTACCATTTCCCTGGCGAGGAAATCGACAGAAATAGGCCTTGTTTATTCATTATTCGCGCTGTACTCATATAGTAAGTTGTTTGCGAAGGAGTGATGGCAACCGTTTCACTTGTTGATATTATTCCGCTTTTGGGATATTTCACTTCACTGGTGGTTGTGGTAAAATTTCAAATTAAACAATTTAATTATAAAGATGTCAATCCGGGTTTCCATAATTTGAAGGATGTTTATATTTATGTGAAGTACCGCATTAAATGTGAAACATAGGCTGGAGTGTGTAAAGTGAGAAATTTTTCAGCTCTGAAAAATACTCACAGCCCTTCATGAAAGTTACGAGGCCCACCAAAAATCCGGTCAAAATCGACCTCGCGCAGCTCCCGGAGGAAAACCTACAGAAATCTGTACGGCCGCATGTACGAGTGCAACGCGGATGTACATTTAATATTACTTGTGCCAGTCAGTTCATCTTCAAGAATGATCCATGCCCTTCCTTACACGCCCAATATGCTGAATTTACCATCTTAGAAAGGAATTTGTGAGCGGATTAGGAATACTTGAAGTGAGTGCAGTACTTCTTCGTAACTTGTATACTGTGTATACATTTTGTCAATATACGAATAAATCATTTCAAATATACATCGTCTGCTCGTATATTTTTGTCACTGGCTTACCTAAATATGATGACTAAACTTGTTTAAACGACCTACATTTAAGTTTTGTCTTTCTTGGGAGTATCTTTACTAGAAATATGATTTGTGTCAAAAACTTACAAGGAACAGGATCACGAACTTTCTGAGTCGCTATGAATCGTAAAGTGTGGTGTGTGCATCTCTTCGCTGTCGTGTATTTTCAGAAGTGTAGCCGGATTTTCGTGGCTCATTTATGGCTATACTCGATATAATTCAGTACATCGGTATTAAACCTTGTCAACAAGAAACTTGTCATATAGCGGTTCATTCATAAAAGTCGTGATGCAGTCGATCAAGCCGCACTCTTCAGCTGTGCAGACAAAGAGGGACCACGATGATAAGAGGTATTCCTGTCGAGATGTCGGTCTCAACGCAAAATTTTAACGCATTCGTGTTTATTGTATCCAAAACCCGCTTACTGGTCTATATTTTATACTTAAAAGCGGGTCATAACTTTCAAACCAATAATTTGCCAAGACTCGGCAGCAAAATCGGCTCCCTAAAGTAAGCAAAAATGCTGACGTCAAATGCTGGATGGGTCAAGGACCCAAAAGCTACAGTAGAAACGAGGACCATAAAAAGCTTATCCGTAAAGTTCGGCCCAAGGTTTACTGCCCAAGCTCAGAACAATATTTGGAAGCTTGTATAAAGGTTAGTTTGCCCTAAGCTTCAACAAAGGTGTGCAAGGATAAGCTTCAGCTAACCTTGGGCTCACCATTTTTCTGGGCTTCGCCGCCAAGCTTCATGGCTAAGCTTGGACTAAGGTATTGCACAATCGCGAGCTATAGTTCCATACCCGGACTCCATACACACGCGAACGTACAGCACTGTAGATTACACTGCCGCCCCACGAGACTCTATTTAATCTTCACTGGAAAATAACGTTCTAAAACAGCAGCCCATCTTTTGGACTTAGTATTTAAATTGTCAATCCGACACTGTTATACACAGCAACTTACGCGAAACGTCGCTTCACGATGCCCTTCACGATCGGTGCCGGTCTGTTTCTATCTGTGGTCAAGAGAGTGTCGCTGGGTGAGGCGATACGTCGCCGTTTCAATTTTACAATCAGTGAATCTGTCGAGTATCGCCTCAGTCGTTTATTTTATGTGATGAAGAATCGCTTTTACGTGTAACTGAAGTTTATTTTGGTTTCATACCCGGGACCATAATAGTACATGTCACAGTCGAAAGCGAAATAGCCCACGAAAAACCCGGTATCATTCCTGATGGTGAGCAAAAAGACTGCAGCAGATCACATGTGAAAACTACGTAAACAAGTGCGACTTGCCCGTATTCCTTGAACTTCTCAACTACAGAATTTTTTGAGCATCGAGAGTTGGTCGTCTCATCTCCGGAAAGCAAGCAAGTGACGCCTTGTACTATGGGCACAAAAATCGGCACTAAAATGAACTAGGCAACCATTTCACACTTGGTACGTGCATAAATTACGGGCTGTGAGACCGGAGCTTGCGAGAAAGCGAGCGCGCGTCGTCGGCAGAACGCAGACCTGTAAACCAGTCCGGCTGTATGATTTTTTTAAACTTTTCTTGTCTTGCAACCAGACTCTAACCGTTACCAAACAGTGTACAGTTAATATAATTATAAGCTAGATACGTATTTGACAAACAGATTATGCCCTGAATTATCTTTCTAGTGTTTATCGTGTAAATAGTACCCACCGCTTACGATGACCAGCCTCACGTTTCTACACACAATTTTCATCATTTTCAGGCGAACTAATGTTTAGGACTTGTCAGAAATTCTCTAACCTGATGCCCAATATTTAACCTAGACCCAGATCGAATGATTTTTTTTGAAACGCACAAAAATCCGACTTTTTTCGGCGATTTTGTGTGAAAATGGGACGTTTACACAAATCGTCGATTTTCTCAGTTCCGATTTTTGCTATGTATACGCACTTTCAAATGAGTGTAAGTCGGCGACGCGTGGGCGGATTTCCCCGATTCTTCGCATGCTAACACTTCATGAATAGACCTGAAAACCGTGTCTTAGATTTTTGATAACCCCCCTGAAGTGGCGATAACTTGACAAACGTGAACAAAGCCGATAATTTATGCGAAAATCCGACAGTTCACACTTCCAAGGCTCACTGTGCAGAAACAAAAGCGAATTTCAAAAATCCAAAACACGGTTTTTCCCCCTGTATATCCAGCTGTCTAGTGCCGTTAACAGATCACTTAGGGGTGCTGCCAATTCTTACTTATACTCTTTTAAGTGAAAAAATTCAAAATCACATGTTTTTGACTTAAGCAAACATACCAATGCATGTTTTGACAACTAAACAAAATTTTTACCTTCTTCAAATATAGACCTATTAGAAAATGTACCACATGTTGGGTGTGAGACCCTGTTTTCTATGTGAAACTTTTGATTGAAAATATGTGTCAACGAAACTGAGTCACTACCTTAAGATACACTCTCTTCATACACTTGTGATAGCGCCCTCTACAGCCATCTCTGTATTTTCCATGTTCTGATTCCATTTGTTTATATGAACACAAAGGCACTTCCAGAATGTCACCGCTTCAATTCACAGAGAAAAAGGAAACATTCTTTTGTGTATTTGGCATTTCTTGACTTAGAAACTGCATTTACAATTACATTTATACACTTTTACTATTGCACATTGGCAAAATTTATATTTGGCAGGGACTATGTCATTGACAGTATTTGGCAGGGACTGTCATTGACAGTGACTTGTCTATGGTGAAAGTTGACCTCTACTGAAGAATATGCAGGGGCAAAAATGTTACGTAAAGGATGAAGAGAAGATTTATATGTAATACAGACAGTACACAAGTTTTGCCAATAACATTTTCAATGCCTTTATTAATACGGAATACAAAAAATTAATTTGCTGAGTAGGATGTGAGATCACAGAACATTACACCAAGACAACAATTAATGGTGGAAGTAGATTGGAGTTGAGGAAAATTTCATTTTGAAAAAAAAGATATACTCAAAGGACAATTTTTCTTACAAGTCATGCTTCCTACATAAATATTTTCAATTCTTAAATAGAGCATGATAGAGCAACTCCGTGTATCTTGATTTCGTAAGCCTTGGTAAAATATTTGGTTCATCAAATTTTAATTTGACACAATATGCGCAAATAAAAACAATCCCTTTCCCACCCCACCCTGCCCTGTCACACACCCTACCCCTTACATTGTAAATGCACATCTCAATTCATTTGAATCAAATCTCAAAAGCAAACCACGACATGAGGATGTCAAAATGCCTTCGATCACAAACAGTTCTAGTCTAGTGTAGTCTTCAAAATGCACTGTACAACTGCCAGGTAAAGGCAAAATGCTTTACTGATAGCTATGCGTATCTAACTAGCTCAATCACAAACAATACAAAATTCACACAACAAATACTTTAGTTTACATTATGCTTTTCCCCTCTCTCCTTTTTTTTTTGCTATCTATTGCATTCTACCTCAAATTTCTCATGCACTGCCTTTGAAAATTTGCAGCATTACTGTTTCTGCAGGAAAATGACAAAAATAACTACTTTGGCAGACGAGAAAATATTCAGCAAGATTAGTTAAATCATGGACACCACAAAAAGAAGTGCTTCAAACATTTCACCTTCCATGTACAAGGAAACAAACATTTTCATTTTCCTACAACCTAATTTCCAAAAACAACTTTCCCTCTCTGATAACAATAAAACAAAACTAGATAGAAGAGGACTTTCCTCTGTCACCTCAGCAGCTCTGTCTTGACAACTGAGACATAAAAACACATTACAGCAATAATGCAGAAAGACAGGTGGCATGGAACTTGACAAATTTCTGTACTTCTAAGGACTTGGTCACCTATACCGGTAGCAGCCAGTCACAGATTTCACTTGGGAACTCGACAAGAGCGCCACCAATATGGTATAGTGCCAGAGGATGGGATGTTCTATGATGAGTCAACATGGCTGACAACCCTCCTTTTCCCATATATAGATATATGCAAATTCGCAATGACCACAAACTTTTCAGTACAGCAACCTACATACCGACTCCTGAAAGTCAATGGCATCTCATTCATTCATTCATTCATTCATTCATTCACACATCACACTCTTATGAGGTATAATATTGAGAAAAAAACAAAAGGGTGGCAAACACAAAAATTTCAAAAGCAAATAATTTCAGGACTACCTCTTGTATATTTATACACAGATACAGGCAAACATCAATTAATGGATGTACCTGCTCTCAACGTTCCTTTGTCTTCATTGATCCTCCGGGGAAAAACAGAGATATATCTTGCTGTAAACTATCAGCTGATGATAGCAAGCCTTATTTAATCTGCCACTGTGAAGTAAGCTCTTTGTTTGAGGCATGTCAGTCTCTCGAATGCACTGTCCGTGTGTGTCAAACAGTCATAAACACAACATGTTTGTTTATGTGGAACAGGACCTCCAAAGAAATGCTTTCATTTTTGCAAGTTTTCCTCTTAGCTATGCATGTATGCAGTTTTACTTATTATGATAATATAGCACCTATGTGTGTGACATCATCAGAAGATTTCAAATGAGCTATATCATACTGGCTGTGATACAGCTGGGGTAAGCTTGTAGATGAGCAGCCTTTGTTAAATTCATGGATACATCTAGTTGATGAGCAGGATCTTGATTAAGAGTTCTCCTTGAGATTTCTTGAATAGTCCATGGACTTTGATGCAGAATCTTAGCTGAATCGAAAGCTGATGCCACACAGAGTCAAAGAAAGGACAGCATCAAAAGGGTTCATTAGTCCGAGGTTCAGGGTCAAAGAACATGTTCCAGAAATTGGATACACTGTCAATTACAGCCGGAACTTTTCACACAACAATCCCTCCCACATGTTCTGCCGGGTCTGCCGAGTCTAACTTGACCGGCTTGTTTATCACAATCAGAATCTGATTCAGTTTCAAATTCAACAGTGTAATCCTCGCCCTTTAATCTGTATCTGGTTCAGTGTCTGACTCCACACTGTCAATGTCCTCATCGTCACTCTCGTCAGTGGTGTCGTCGCCAACGGGCTCACCAGACAGCGCAATCCTGGCATAGTCATCGGTGTCTATGGACTTGCAGAAGTGGATGGCATATTTGAGTTTTTCGCGCAGGACTTCCTTGCAGGAATATCTGGGCATCTTGAGAAGGAAGAAACATGTGTAGGACTCTGGTAGAAAGTGATCTGGTGGATTGTACTTGTCAAGAACCTGTGAAGAAATCAAAACAAGTTTAAAGAACCTTGATTAACAGGGTACTTTTGATTCAATCTGAAATAATGTATTAAGCCACATAAGCGTCTATGCTCAGGCAAGTGCCAACTCTCAACTGTCAAACTTGAAAACTTTAAAGTTTCAAATGGAGGTAATATTTGGGAAAATGCCCACTCCAAAAATTTAATGATCTTTTGTCCATGTCCTAGGTTTGTGATCTTACAAAAGATCACGTTGAAATGTCATACAATTGTTATAATTCATTTTTTAGGTCTTTTTTCAGTGGTTGTCAAAAATAGCAGAAGCCTTCAAAGGGAGAGCATACGAAAGCAAGTCTTCTGGTAGTGCTACACAAAAAACAACACAAAACAATAGAAGTACGAAGAGGGCCAATGGTGTCACATCAAGGCTCTCCAATTTTCAGAGAAGATTCCATGTTTGATCGTTTTTTCCTACACGGATTATGGCAATTCGTTTGTCTCAAAGGTATGGTATTATGCAATAGAAATGAGTCTTTTGGAACAAATAGTACACTGTTTGAATGTGGCTTTCCTATATGTGAAAAGGTAACGAATGTAGATAGAGGGCTTTTGGTCCAGTGTCTCCTCGTATCAGATACAAACACAAATGCAGGAATTCTGGGACCACAAAACATACTGCTACCAGGTAATAGGAACATGTTGTCTTATCAAACAAACTATGTTCTCTCAGCTCCCCCATATCTGGAGCACTTTTTTGCATACAGCCAAACAAACCACAAACACATAGGCCTACCTGAAGCACAAAGTCCCTGCCTCTGAAGTCGGCGATTGTACGCGGCAGTCGCGTGCGACCCCACACAAATCGAAGGAAGAGAGACCGCTCTGTGTTGGAGAACTCTTCCATGACTTCCCAGAACCATGATACCAGAGGGGCCGTGCCGTCCACCCCTTTGTATGTGGCAACACTCTTCAGTAAGTGCAGGGGAATATCAGGACTTCCACAGATCTGTAATAAGATAAATATGAAGATTGTCTGTGTACATTCGAAGGACAAGTTCACTGGCAGTAGCCTCAGAGAGTTCTGATTGACAATACTAATCTGTAGCAAACTTTTTATTGGGAATCATTGACAAGGAAAAGAAACATAATCAAATTGTTTCCTTTCTGTTTGCTGTAGACAAAGTATTCTTTGTCCTGATAGTACGACAGTTGAAATTCATCTCAGTATTGAAACTTCAATCATTCTCTTGCTTCCAATTACAAACTACATTTCCATACTGATCAATGCTGATATGGGTATAAATGTCCGGAAAATAACAAGTGAGGATGCCCCTTTCACAACAAAGTTGTGATGTAGCCAATTTTACTTTGAATGGTTCGGACATTTTTTTTCAGGGAGCAAACGGTAGGTGTGACAGTCAGCTATCCTTACCATGGTTTCAAGTTCATAGCCAGTGAAGAAGGACAGCAGCGGTACAGGTATGACCTTGGCCATGCCTTCACGGACCCACTGAACTTGGTCGTCAAACTCACGCAGCCTATCACAAAAACACAGCAATATTAGCAAGACAGTCTAGTATGGTAAGCATCATCATTTGGACAGATATGTTTGAATCAAGGCTGTACACTCGAAATAGAATCGGTCTTTCTTTAGTATATTTCTGTAAGTCCAAAGTCTTCTCAACACTTACAACACCTTGCCCAACACAATAAGAGTGAAAGAAACGGGCTGTCTTTACAGACACAAGTGCTATCCTCCTCCTGCCTAGCAGTTACAGTTCACAACTGTCGGGCTAAATTTTGCTGAACGCGTGCCAAATGTTTATGAATAACTTGCAGTTTTGAAAGGTATTATTTGAGGATCTTGCAGTTTAAACACTCCGTTGCCTTTTCCTGCTGATTTGATAGGTCATTCAAAGTCCATCAATAGTCTGAGCGTACATATTTACTTTTGAAGTATCAAAATTACACTGACTACTTACTGGCTGTTTTGAACGTAAAATTGTGTAGCACTACTATTTTTAATGAGACAGGAGAAAACACTCATCCAACACAAGTTTGCTTCAGGAAAAGTGTATTGAACAGACAGTTGCAGTAACTTTTGATTAATTTTTTCACTATTACATTTGTTCTGTACATCAATTGCAAGATCTTGTTTCCACAACCCAAAGTATGTTGAAACACCTACTGCGTGTACCTAGCTGGTGAACACATCATCTATACCTGCAAAATGTTCTGTTATTGTTTACACTTGAATTCTAATCCGGACCAGAATTCACTTGCCAACAATAACAATACAGTTCACATGTATTCAGGCTGGGTTGACAAGCTAAATACTGTATTACCTCAACATGCTTTGAAGAGTAGAACAAGAAACTGTAGTCGACATTAAAAACAAAAACAGTGAAAAAAATTATCAACAGATACTGTTACTGTTGCTATTCCCAGTATCCATCAAAAATGCACACTACAGTATTGAATTATTTTTCACAGAGAGGCTTACCTGTAGTTGAGAGCTGCCCTGACATACTCATTTCTGTTTTCTAGAGTGATACGTGAATATTTTGAACTCAGCTGAACTTCCTGTCCGCTGGCACTCGGTGTACTAAATGGCATTTCCATTTCACTGAACACACTGGGCTCCATGTCTCGGATACACATCAGACCTGTATTATAAAGTTTGCTAATGTGAGCTCTTTGTATGTGCATCAGAAAAGTCTGAGAGAATTTCTTGAAACTTATTGAAATAATTGTTTTGACCTGACGGAATCTGATGAAATTGAGAAAATGCGTCACCTATTCAGTTTTTTCCTAAAGCACACAAACTTGTGCACTTTCATTCTCTCATTGCTAATATTCAACCATTTCAAGCTTCCCTATTACTAGCTTTTGGCTTCATGACACTTGAAATAGCTTTGCAGGTCCATACTTACCAGGCACATAATCCTTGTCTACTTCAGTCAGGTCAGCCACGGTCAATGGCATACCAGCCAACTGCTTCCACACCGGTTCTGCTAGATTTAAACTCAGAGGGCTTCCTGTACGGATAGCAATGCCCATCAAAATACCTAGAAAGAAAAAAAAATCATTTTTTCATTACTTTTTCTCAGTTGTCAATGCATAATTAATTCACATGGTAATTTCCCTTAAATACAGATTTACTCATAATGAACCCTGAGATCCCTCCTTTTCAGCATTTACCTTCAGCTGTATTGTCACACACAATTGGATTCAACCATAATATAGGGGTGAAACTACTATTGAAGTGAAACATCTACAATCTTGAAGCTGTGATTATTATTCCTACATGCAACAATGGTCTAGATTTCAACATCAGGTGAGCATTGCTGAGCATCCACCATATACTTAAGTACATTTGAAAGCGGTAGCCATAAAAAGTTTGTTGCAGATAACGTTTTGTTGTCTATATATAGCATACACAGTCTGGAGCAATTAGCCCGTGTACTCACCCAGAAACTGGAACATCTTCTTGTGTGTCTCTGTCTTGAGGTGTGGGTTGAGGAGCAGGCAATCCCTGTTGGCACCAGACTCATCACGTCCATTGGGTGTCACTATGAGTAATGCCACTGAGCTGTTCTGCAACTCATCACACATCTCAGCTATGGATTCACTGTATCCACCGCCACAGTCATCAACACTCTCACCTGTCAATGTCATGATGCCAAGTGAGTGGTGGCAATAACATTTTTACTAAAACTAGCATGTTTTTATATGTAACAAATTATGAGAAAGTTACAGAATGGACATATCAGGATGTGATATGTTATTCTTAAATTCAAACTGGCACAGTTAGTTGATTAGCTTCTATATGAACACATGTTTTATTACCCCATTTTTGTTAGCCAGAACTTCATTTCTGTTCCAAGATGCAATTCAAAATTTGACGTGACATGACCAGCAGTTGCTGTACAGGGGCTAGAGGTTTATGACAATATTGTTATCTTTTGCAATTCTAATGTTTGGATGGCGGAAAACATCTGTATGCATAAATGGTGATCAATGATCCCTTCAAATAGTACAGTACTTTTATTTCATGTATGTAAACATCAAATGATCAAACCCTCTCTGCTGGCGTGTAAGTTCAAGGGGTAAAAATCAAAACAGAGATTATGCTTCCATGAAACCACACACATAGTTACTCACCTATGAACTTGACTTTCCATACCCTGTGTGGGAGGAGCAGACTGTCCGAGCCAAAGTTGCTGAGTTTGAAGCAGGCCTGGCCGAACACCGACTTGGTGCCGTCTGGTCCCGCCAGTCCGCCTTTGCTTCGTGACCTCTTGACCTGTATCCTGTTCAGTTCAATGACCGGACCGTGCTGTCTGTCACGAATCATTGTAGCCTGGACAACTTTCCTGAATGCAGCTTCCTGTGATGGTGCAACAGGAAAGTCAATGAATAAGATTGATAGGGACATTGACCCTTTCACCACCATGGTTTGTCCCAAATCCATTGTTTTCTATTGTAAAGTTGGACCTGTACACAGGGAACTGGGGTGTGAAAGGGTTAAAGAACAATGGTTCAAACTGCTGCACTGTCAACTGAAGTAAGAAGTACACACCTTTCAAGGCATATTTACTAAACTGATAAATAAACACAGGAAACTAAATTTTGAAAAAAAGATGCAATTACATATCATATACTGTGTTCCCACTAGCCAAACCAACGCCGCCGGTAACTAACGGTTTTGATTGGTAAACACCTGTGGATTAACCCTTAATCTCTACTTATGTCCATACACGGAATTTCCTCCGGTGTTTTGAGGAAAACACCGGTGTTTTGCGCCCTCTACGTTCAATATATGGCGGATGTCCAGGACGCAACTGTAGCGGCGTGTCTCCTGTATTTTCACCTTCACATGCGATCCAGACGGATTCAACAGTTCAATCATCGCCTCAGGAATGCCCAGCAACATGGACACAACGTACTTCAGTTTGACCATGACGAGTACGCAAGAAATTTTCAAGAACGCCGTAGGCGATCGACCATGCGTTTCATGTACATGCTGCTTCAGCATTTAAACAATGCATTGACGCCAGTGGCCCGAGCATTCTGGACAAGAGAACGCTCAGATAATTGGTGGCAATCAGTCGTATGTATAAAGTGTGAAAGAGGCTGCCCACCTAACTATCCAAAATGTTTTTTGTCGAGTTTGTGTTTGGTTCGTTTCAAAAATGTGTTCCTACATTCTTATCCGATTGTTTGTGTTAATAAAAAATGTTTGTTTCGCCTCGGATATTTGTAGGGAAGTTTGGATTAGTGTGTACGGTAATGTTTTGTTTGTGTGGGGAAAGCTTATGGTCTCTTGACGTGCCGTCCATCATCTGTTGAATCCCAGAATCTTTCCAGATGGAAATCAGGAGGGCTACTTCATCTTCCGACCAGTTATTTCCCCTGAAAGCTGGAGGGCATTGAACGGGAGCGAGAGATCTGTTGTCTTCCATGGTTCGTGTCGAGTCCAGCTATGCGTACTGTGCACTCGAGCTGATAGGTCAGAGGTAATGTTTTGGACAAAAGTCGTCGCGAGAGGGCGTTTACACCGTCGTTAACAGTTCTGACACACAATTTGCGTCGGCGCGCCGTTGCAGGTCTGACGAAATTCGACGCCGTAGATCGACGCCGTCGCAGCACCGTCGTTAACTGTTCTCACACGTGGTTTTCGTCGTTGTTTACCATAACAACGGCGTTCACAACGTTGTTAAATGCTGTGTCAGAACGGTCCTGTTACTGAAAGGTTTAATTACTTATTGTTTGCTATTTAATGAAAAAACTTCAATAAAAACATTTGGTTTTAAAATATAGTTCCCCCCTTCCAAATTACCGGAGCGACCAAAACATTTCTACTTCAAAAAGTTTACACTATGACAATGATAGTATTTATATTAATTAGAATGTAGACTGGAAGTTCTATACCGGTACTAGGCTGTGGAGAAGAGTTTTTCAGTGAGTGTAAATGTTGCTGGTTTTCATAAGACATCACTCACGTGCTCCACAGGTAATTTCAGTTTAGATATATACATGCACTTAAAGACACCATACCTTCCCACTTGAAACCAGCAAAGATCTGAGAGCATCCATGCCCACAGACGATCCACCATCAACCTCCTCAGTCTTGCTTCTGAGATCAAACATTGGAATGCACGGGCAGAACATCTCTGAGAAGTTGTGCAGCAAGACCAGTCTGTTGCGCAGCACAGAGATGGGCAGGTCTTTTAATACGTTGTACTCCATGGGTATCTTGGATGGGAGTTTGCCAGCGTTGACTGGCTTGCTGGTGGACCAGGCAAGACTGTGAGCTGAACCACATGCCACATGGGTGATCTTCTTGCCTGTGGATAAAAACAAACAAACCTTATTAGGTATTCTACTCGGGGTAAACTTTTTGTATGTAGCCCCCACTTCTATAGAGAACTATGAAACAGCTACAAAATGGATATGATGATAGATTTCAAATCTTTGCTACCATGGATGATATACAAAACCCCAGACATAGTTTTTATCTGCCTAACAAAACATCACAAAACTGATGTCTTCTGTTGTATCTGTTTACACACAACTATTTGGCGGGAAAAATGAACAGGTCTGACTGTTTTAGCATTACATAACATTTTATTATTATTATGCACAAAAACAAGAATATGCACTTTTAGAAGATATTGGGTAAGTAATATTGGCCAACTACTTGTACAAAATTGTGTATTCTGACTCAAGGCACAATAGTGAATCTATGCCTGGCAATAAACTGTACACATGGTAATTACCTTGTAAAGAAGTGACCAGTCTTGGTCTTTGAATGGCATTGGTTGTGCCGTCACCCAACTGACCTTCATCGTTGTCTCCCCAGGTGTACACTTCCCCTACAATTCAAAATATCACAACACTATGATTATAAAGTATTATCGTTCAGAACAAGACAAAGCAACTTGCATTTCAAACACTCAGCAGTCTGGCCTACAAGTCATTCAATTCCCTAAAAAACTTCACAAAAATAATCATGAGACTCAGGTTCCATTGAAAATGGGTCATCTTTGATGCTATATGTAAGTGTAGGTCTCCGCTACATATCATGCAACTATTCTTTTTCTGTAAAATAAACTTAATTTATTTTTAATTTCAACAGACTTAACCTTATCCTACCAAGCCTGTCACTTTTCCATCTACAAGGTCAGGAAAAACCAGTATTTAGTCAAAACCAAGTGTATTTTCACCTACATGTACTTGACATGGTAAATTATAGTGGATTAAGTTGGTGAAAATCATGTTACAGTATTTTTTTCAACGACCTTCAATTGTGCAAGCCGGTGTTCAAATACAACAAATTAGACATGTTATGCCTCACAGACTTTAACAAAGTTAACCTGATGGTTGCATATGATAAAGATACAGGTTAATTCATCGTGTACACTTCCATGAATCCATAATTGAAACAATCCTTTGTGTTCAGAGTAGGATTGACTTCAAGTCTTAGTTGAATCAAGAATGCAGAAGAAGTTGTGTTACCATGCTGTAAGTGATCATCAGCTGACAACAGCAAAAATCTACACCATTGAAAATTTTATTTGAAACTATCTCATGTTGTTTAAATCTTCATACCTAGATCAGTGACTGCAACACAGTGGAGTGATCCAGTTGCAATGTGGATGCATTTCTTGCCCTGCAGTGCAGCTACTTTCCTTGGTCTTCTCACATGGTCATCAGTGCCATGGCCAAGTCTGTGATAGTCACCTTTACCCCTGCATGAGAAAAACCAAAACAGATTGTAAGCCTTCTGGCAGATTTCTTGATATGGCTCTTGTGTCTCAGAATGACAATTTGTACATATTCTATAATGAGCTTTCTTGATTGCATTTACAATGAGAAAGATGCAAGCGTTAAGTGAATTATTACATTTGATTATCATATGAGTACACTGACCTACAGTTCTGCTGAGGAAAGAAAAAACACACTCAACTGACTGGCTGAGAAAACATTTTTCAAGGTCTTGCTGGGGCACTCACCATGTATAAACAGCACCAGATTTTGTCAAAGCCACCGAGAACTGTGACCCACACTCCACTTTGCAAACACCAAGACCGACGAGCGATTCTATCCTCTGTGGTGTCTTACAGCCATCACTGCCACCGCGTCCCAGCTTGCCGTAGTCACCGTCACCCCATGACCACACACAGTCATCATCTGTCAGACACAGTGTCTGGGCGTCACCACTGCCACAGGCAACGTCAATTACTCTGTAGTCTTTCAATGCCTCTACCTGCAATGAACACAGAATACATAATTGAACATTAAACTGATTTCTGTGGTGATGTAAGTGTGACATATGAAGTATTTTTTAAAATTTTTGTTGCTGTTTTCAATCGTGATTGGCTTAGCAATACTTCTTAAGAGCTCATGGAAATATCGGTATGAGACTCATAAGATGTCCTCACTTATAGTTGAAACTGAACAGTTGATCAAGCATTTCTTAGATTTTTTGTAACTGTTTTCAACTGTGATTGGCTTAGATATATTTCTTGAACTTATGGAAACATGGGTAAGAGACTTGTAAAATGTATTCATTTACAGTTGAAAGTGATCAGTTGGAATGATATATCTTCTTTTGTTATCACTCATTTTGTATAAAGGATATTAAAAGAATTGTGATTTTTCACTTTCATTTTATGAGTGATCCCCACAGTTGAACTTACTAGTTTGGGTCTAGGCTGATCTTCACTGTCTCCATGCCCAAGTCTGCCATATCGACCTTTGCCCCAGGTGTACAGATCACCACTACACGTAATACATGCACTGTGTGCACCACCAGCAGCAATGTCAGTGACCTCTTTGCCTCGTAAGGATTCTATCACCCTTGGTCTATCACATTGTCTGAAACCCACAATCAACAAATGAGAATAATGAATGAGTGTAATGAATGGACTCTTCCATTCCTATTATCCTCTACAGATGCCCAACCATGCCATAAGAAACAATACGGTTGCACTCAGTTTCAGTGATTACGGAGACACTGATGATTGTAATCTTAATAACACACCAATCCATCACTGGAAGTAGACTTAATGCATGGGGAATAGAAGTAACTTTTTAAAAAGAATTTCAATGTACAAGGGAAAAAAATGAAATTTTCACTGGTGTCATTAGAGTGTACTTCTGCAGTTATTGAGACACGTTGTAATGTAATTGGAACACACTCCATCTTGGCATTCACTTCCCACAACATCATTGTGGAGGTAGTCAACTGTCTCAGAAACTTTCCCTGAGAAGAGAAAACACTCACGTTCTGTTTCCATGGCCCAGCTTGCCATCCTCAGCTTCTCCCCAGGAATACACCTCCCCTTCCTGGGATAACGCCAGGCAGTGTTTGCCGCCGGAATTGACAGCCACTTTCTTGATAACAACATGCTGTATTGACTCCAGCAGAGTAGGTGTGGAAACTGAATCACTTCCTCCGATGCCTAGCCTACCACCAGCACCATATCCAGTGGCATACACCTAGGAACAAATTATACATGGAGAGATGACAAAACCTGGCACATCTGCGTATTGGAAATGGCCGATACACACACATCTGGTAATGTTTAATTCTTGTCACAAAATTTGTATGGACTTTCAAAGAAACATGTCCAATAATTGAAATAGTGAAATTTCTAGCATTTGCTGCAAGTAAATTTTTAAATAATGTAAATTTTCCATATGCTAAGTACATTAGCTATATTCACCATGTCCAGATGAAAGGCTATGTCTATTATCAGTTTTATCTCACCATGAACTGCAAAAAATTGCTATTGGGTAATTCATTTCGAACACGATAAAAAGAAAAGAAAAATAAGAGAAGAAAAATTATTGAAGATGCTGCTGAAAGTTGTTCAGATTTTATGACAATGAAAGACTTTTTTTCAACATGTGTATCAAGTTAACTTTGGAAGCTTGCTGGTTTATCTGTCAATATGTCATTTGACTGAGATGCCAAACAGCTGCCTAGTGTTTCTGTAAAAATAGCTGTATATCTCACCTTTCCATCTGCTGTAACACAAAACAGAGTCTGCTCTCCACCAACTATCTGTATGGGTCTGAGTGTAGACAGCGTATCACAGGGTGTGGGCAGCTTGACCTTTGCACCATCTGCTCCACCCAGCTGACCCCTGTGATTGTGACCCCAGCCATAGATTGTGCCACTGCCTCCCCATGACAGTGTCCAGTCCTCTGGTCTCCTGTTCAGTAATTTATCAGAAAATAAAGTTTTCATTGAAAACTCATGAAATGATGATTTCACTGTTCTCAAAGATAAGAAACTTACCGTATTATTTTATCAGGCACCTGTAGATAACAGAGTATTATCTTCATCTAGCGCTTGACGTGAATATTTGATATGCAAAATATACTGGTATATTATGTATATAAATCCGATTTTCATAATGAGTTGTAAATTATGAATACTCACACACTGTAGATCATTTAACGATGATTTGAGCAATAATGGACGAAAGCAAACTTTGAATTCCATAATGTACGAGGGTTTGCCTCGTGCATTATGGAATGCAAAGTTTGCTTGCATCCATTATTGGCAAAGAGGGGTACATTATTGCTATTATTTGTAGTTTTGGCGATGCCAGTGAATTTGTAGATGTAGAAAACATCTGGGGCCACAATGCTGGATAATCAGATAAATTATCAGTAATAATCACAAAAATTCACTGGTATTGACAAAGTTATAATATAATTGTATATATAGGTTAACTTATATGGAGACATGTATCACATTCCTACTACCTCCTGATAGGAATGCTTGGAGTGACCATCATATACCAAAGAGGAGCCCTGGTGAGATTTCCCAACAATCATACCCTCAACATAACATTGAAATAAAAGAAAGACAATCTGTCTCCGCAAACTTTACCTGTTCATCCACATCAATAGTTGCTCATCATGCTCTTTGTGGAAAACCTGATGGTTTTCATGATCTCTGGAAACGTCCTCTCCATCTGCCGTGATTTCCCGGATCTTCTTCATCACTTCTTCAAGGAAGCTGTACGGCAGGGGAATGCGCTGCTCCAGAGACTGGGCTACCCTGGCCGCAGTGCAGTAACGTCTGAACCAGGCCCATCGGTGTGACATGGCACATGAGGTCAGCGCGTCCAGTCGCAGGTCACACGCTAGGGCTACCAAAACCTGAAATGCACCAGTGTTTTTGGATTAATGACTCTTTTGAATATGCAAGAACAGAAATTGATATTGCTTTGCATCTGTCCACATGTACAAACGAGACATACGGGTAAAGAAGACAACTGACCACAAGTGAACTATGGTGGATATGATAAAATATCCTCATTATGGTAGACAAGATAAAGAGTAAAATTGACAATACTGACACTAACTATCTTAATAAAGATGATGAGGAAGACATCTGTGATGATGCATTACCGTGCCGACATCAACGATAACAGGACAACATGAACTATTCAGAAATGGAATGACATGAAGATGATGATGATGATCACTACAATGATGATAATGATCACCACAATGATGATGATGACCACTACAATGATGATGATGACCACTACAATGATGATGATGACCACTACAATGATTATGATGACCACTACAATGATGATGATGACCACTACATTGATGATGATGACCACTACAATGATTATGATGACCACTACAATGATTATGATGACCACTACAATGATGATGATGACCACTACAATGATTATGATGACCACTACAATGATGATGACCACTACAATGATTATGATGACCACTACAATGATTATGATGACCACTACAATGATGATGATGACCACTACAATGATGATGATGACCACTACAATGATGATGATGACCACTACAATGATTATGATGACCACTACAATGATTATGATGACCACTACAATGATTATGATGACCACTACAATGATGATGATGACCACTACAATGATTATGATGACCACTACAATGATGATGATGACCACTACAATGATGATGATGACCATTAATGATGATGATGACCACTACAATGATAATGATGACCACTACAATGATTATGATAACCACTACAATGATTATGATGACCACTACAATGATGATGATGACCACTACAATGATATGATGACAACACTAACAGCACATAGGAGGGCGAAGAAGAGGAATATGGTACAATAATATGATAATGGTGATAACAATAACTATTGAAAACTGCTGAAGGGGCTTTGGAGTTTTTCAATGTTACATTACCTTAAAGAATGGACTATGTAGTAGATGTTTTCCACCTCTAACAATTGGATCTTCATAATCATACTGTCTTTGCAGTGCTTCAGGCAGACCTTTGACCAGTGCCACTAGTGCTGTACCACTGAAAGACTGGAAAACAATGCAGAAAATAAAGAAAAATCGGTACCACAATGACAACACAGCAAACATAACATCCCTGAGAATGCAGAAGTCTTGCAACTTTTTCAAAACATTTTGGGCTTAAAAACCCTCTCTTTTAAAATAAACTGACTTTTATGGTTTGAATATTCAGTTCATTGCCTTCCAGTTACACCCCTGCCTACACATCTGAAAAAACAAAGGCTGAACCAAATTTTCTAGGAAAAGTTAAATATATATATATTCTCTTCTTTCATGCATGGTTAGTGATTGAAAGTAGGATAGAAGAGAGATACAAAATATAGCAAAAACTGGCAGCAAACGATGCCTTCATATGCAGCAACTTGTGAAAATGCAGTCTGAGCTAACAATCAACATACATGTACACCAAAGCATTGCACAGAGAAAATGAAGCCATGCTACAGTTTTGCATGTAGTACCCCGGTAAACACAACATTTAGCCGTATGATGCACATTTCTGCTTTTACCGGGGGGTGTTCCAAATCCAGGTTTGGCCAATTAAAACCATGGGGTCTTACAGCAATGGTTGGCCTGGCCACGTCCTCTATGATGTCGTGGCCATCCATGATGGCGTCCACATTCAGGGCTGGACCGTACTCCGTGTTGATCAGCTTCCGTAGCCTCTGTAATGCCCACATACGCTGTGCCGCACCTAAGTAACAAAAGTTAAAGCAGAAAGTATTGGTTTATTCTACGAGGCACAAACTGCAACAAAAGAATACATACTGATAGATTTTACGATATGGATAAACAATTGCAACCTAGCATAGTTATCATAACTGTTATGGCCTGTTTTTAGTAAACTGTTGGAAATTTTCAATTGTAAGACAAACATACCTGGAGACACAGATAAAAGTTGAAACAGATACCAGCAAGTACACAAGGTCTAAATGTCATGTGGATGAATTTATTCATACATTACGTAAAGTGTGTTCTTTGACTCAGGAAGCACGCAATCATGTAAAATATACTGTCTGTGTACATACATGCAAACGTACATACGCAAGCTTTACATTCAACTGCCGACCCATCCTCACACACACACAGATACACATATATTTGCCCATACATATATATATATACAAATGCAAAAAAGGAAATCGAAACAAGAGAAAAACCAGACAAACATACACACATAGCGAACAGTTGAAACAGGTTCTTACCTAGTGAGCTGAGTTGAGCACACGCTGCCAGTGCTGCAGCAAGTCTTGGCATGATACGGTGACTGTTGACGCTCTCCAGACGGAAGTCCAACAGACACGTTACTAAGTCTACAGACGGTCTGGAAAGAACAGACCTGTCTGATAAAAGATCCTTCGGTGCTGCAGCCGGCATGATAGGGAATACTGTAAATCGCCAGCCCCAGCCGTTGACTGATCCGTCGCTTGTAAATTTCCATTTGAGCTCATCTCCGGGAATTCTGAGTTCCTGGGACCAGTCTGACCATTCTCTTCCTGTGTGGAAAACACACAATAATGAAACAGGGTCACTTTTGAAATTGCTCCAGTTGTAATATATCGATATGATATGACGCATAACACTCAGTGTTAACCAATAGCAAGGACTTTGCAAATATGACAGTCATACAAGCCAAATGCTTCCGCTTGGATCTGCCAAACAAATACTATTTGGTTTCCATGAATAGAGTGAAGTTTTCACACAAACTTATGGCCAACTAGCACGGGCAAATATACATGAAATTTAGTACAGTTCAGTGTGGGAGTTACAGGTCATTTATTGCGTTGGCCAAGCTTGAAGCTGTTTCTGTATTTCAGAAGGAAGGTTATCCACACTGGGGTAGAAAAATTTTATAAGACAGCTAGATACATTCATTATCGCAGTCAGTTGTGCAATATTAAAACTGATATTCATGGTGTGATTTTCGGTATAAATTTGTGCAAGATTGCTGACCGTTGACACAACACCCTTAAGTACATTGTTCTGAAAGTGAAGCCACGATTGGAATAAGGAGCAATCACAAGATTGTCTGAAAAGAAAACAACTTACCATACGTGGCATGTGACAACTCAGGCACAAACAAAGATTTCTAAATGTTGGACCATCTTTGTCAGAGACCAAACTATACTAAACTTATGATACACAGCAAGACAAGTGAGATTACTTTACCTGATCTTACAGAGATCACTCTACCAGCGGCATCCATTATTGACAATGGATCGTGTCTCCTTTCAGTTGAACACTGACGATCAAATTCAACTCTGAGAGCTTCAGCACCTGAAATTATAATCATATCGAACAGATTTCAGTAAATACCCCTAATTTGCTCTAGCATGAGAGTTGTTCCCAAATTGAATCACGCCTTTCTGACCCGAAGTATGTTGTCAGTGAACTCAAAGAAACCCATGGATGGATGAATTTTATCATTTTTTATCCAGACAATATTACATTTTTCTTTTGTGAAACACTGCAATCAGTTTATACCCTTCTTTGAATCACACTTTCACAGCAAATTGCCAAACTGTGGCACTAATCACATCAGTTTACTTTGACTCGTAGTATGTCCTGCAAAGTCTAAATCTTTACAAAACAGAAAAAGGTTCTCAAAGTGTTTAAATATATCTTTGAATGCATTCCCACTTCAAGATGGCATGGAACACATCCTTTCCACTCTAACACTGTTCCAATAAAAAATACAAAGACACAATAGTTTTACTGAGACGTTGAGGTAAAACAAACTGACCAATAATTCTGACTTGTCCAGATGTTGATATATCGTCACAGTACGGATGGCTACTCTCCTGTGACTGTGGCTGCATTGCCGCTCTACCACTCTCAGTGTCTGTAGCCACATCTTCTAACTCAGTGACGCACAGCTCTAACAACATATCAGCAACCTTCAAAGGAAAGAAATCCATTTACTTTTAGTAATCATTCCATGTACTAATCTAAGACTACACATATTTTGGCTTGGACAAGTAAATTGGAAATTTAGTCACAGTAGTGCCCTGCGGACCAGTAAATATTGTTAAACTATATAAAGAAGACTAAATATAGCATAGGCTAGGTTAATCATTAACCTCATCAAGACGCAAGTCTTGGCACTGCTGGCATAGCCTTCCTTCAGTATGACTTTCAAATTTGCAGGTAGAAAATGTATGTAATAGAAGCCCCATATGGCTTTCTGACTTGTCCCAAAAGGGTGGTAAAAAAATTTCCTAATACAAGCCACGGCTATAAAACCTTATGTTAGCTGTTCACACAGAGAACAGAGCACCTACCTGGTGGTATGTCTTTCCAAGTGCTGTGAGAACCGACGACAGAGCCTCCTTGCCGTGAGCACCTGCTCTATCAGCCACTGCCAGCTTCAGCAGATCCACCAGTATCCTGGCATCATCTGGCGTCAGCTTGGATGTAAACTCGTCCAGACCTCCACGGGTAGTTAGCGGCTCTGTGTCATCAGGACTCGTAACCTACATGACAGGGATGTCATACTTTCAAATTTGAATACTTAATCTTCAAATTTCACTCAAAAAAGTTGTACATAAGATGTCACAACACATATTTTACATAAAATATAGAGCATGGAAAGAAAGTGGTCGATTTTAAGACAAGTTTCAGATTCTGTTGACAAAAACATGTAATAAATGAACTTTAAAAATAAAGATTACACTTACACTGTACAAGGATCATTGAGTTTACCAACATCTTTCTTTACTTAATTCACAATCAGATTTTTTATTTTTACAATGTGGTAGGGAAATTGTAGTGCAATGGCATATTGTGATTCAATTGATAAGCAAATGCAGAGAAAGATCATCTTACTAACAGACATATTTTTTCTTAAATATTCATGGATGTGAACAAGATCATAACAAACCTGTTCAGTTGTAGTGATAGTTTCTGGCACGATACCAGAAGATGAGGTTGACGGTGGCACTCTGGATGTCAAAGATCTGCCCGCAGGAGTCCCATCGCCTGGTGACTGAACTTCCGACGAAGGGGTCGGCGGTTCGCTCATCTCCAGCGTCACATCACCTACGTCCAGCGGTGTTGATGCTGTTGTATGTGTAGCGTCACTAGGTGTGGTGGCTGACGTGGGCCGCGGTGGGATCTCGTTCTCGAGGGAAATCACCACGGCGTACCTGGAATGCAATGATGCAGCATTACTATGTAGCTGTCCTCCTGTACCATACTTGAGTTTGTCCCAACAATTTTAATGTGGCATGGTATGGTCAGGATAAGCAGAAATGGCAACCGTGTCACATCATAGAGTAACCCAAAATTTAGTCATCGCCTCTTGACAAATATGTGAACATCCCCCATTCAGAATGGCAAACATGTACTGAGCAAAAAACATCATACACACATCATACATACAAAATTTCCTATGAGTATTTTAAAGTCCAACACAAAGGGGTATTCATCACTGCTTGTCTGAGGGTGCCTTTCATATCTAATAACACAAACATATCCCCTAATTTAGTTTTATCCCCTAATTTAGTGATAAATTTTATTAACATGGGCCCACTGTTCTTTCAACCTCACCAGTGAAAGTAAAAATCTATAGAAAAAACAAAGATATACACACAAGACACAAAATAGAAAGTACCCTAAAAGTACATCTATAAGGATAAGATTGAATATGTTTGAAATTCAAAATGGCCGCCATCCCTGTGTTAACTCTATGGAGAAAATTAACTTTCCAATTTTGGAAAAACTAAAACGGTGACAAGTTTCCTTACACCAGCTGCTTTACAACAAACCCCCACAAGTGGCAGATCAGAAAAGAGTTGTAAAAGTTGGAGAGTCTAAATATCTGTCCCTGAGGCACATTCTACCTTAAATGTACCAATCACCTTAACTCACCTGGCATAAATAATCTGTAGTGCTGTTAATATATGGGTCAGTGCTTGTTGCTTGGCGGCATTGGTTTCCAGTGAAAGGACAATCTTTGCCAGTGATGGTCTTTGCTTGGACTGTGAGCCTGCCATGCTGCTGGCACTTTGATTGGCACTCTCTAGACCCTCACTGATACCTGGAGAGAAAGAAAAGCCAACTTGTGAGAAATGCATGTGTCACATTTCACTTTGCCAAAATAGTCATAACTTGAAAATCTATTTTGCTTAATACAATCATGAACTGTAGTGATTCCTGCCTTAATGGTGGCGCAATCCCTTATTTCAGCTGGGTCAAACTTTCATGGTACAGATATAATCTGTAACCACATGGGTATGTTAAAAGCAGCAAGAGTTGAAGACTCACTTTAGCGGCTCTTGTTATAGTAAACTCTTTGCTTATTAATCTTACTGGATATCAGTTCAGTATTTTTTTAACTAGAGGATTTGTTAGGACATGAAGATGATGACAAAAGCGTAATTGATAGGTATTCTAAATTTGGAAAGCACATTCATATTCCAGCGTAGGATGGTAAAAGTCTATTTCATCAAATGAACAATGTATATTTTACAACCAATCAAGAGGGTTTCCTTTAACATGGTTTAGGCAACCTACCTACAGCAGATGCCCCTAGGGGATCTCTGGGTGTGGTAAAGAGGACAGGTTCATGTATCGACGGCACACTGGTATCTGTAGTAGACCATGCTATGCTGTGTGAAGATCCACAAGCCACTTTGGTGATCTTGACTCCCTCAAGTCCATGCACCAATGCTGGCTTCTTGTTGACTGTGGTGCTTCCGTTACCCTGCTGGCCATGGTCATTGTCACCCCATGCATACACCTGCAGCACAAAGATGCTGTGTAAATTGGTGTGCAGACAGACATGCATGTAGAAGTAAACATAAACACCTCAATATATCACTTACTATACATACATCAACACATACTCATATTTTCCCATGCAACCATACCAATGTAGGCATTTGTATAATTGCACATATCACGCATATACTAAAGATACATATATATAGAAATGCATACATGCAGAAAAGCATACTTGTTCCCTCAAGAAAATAAATATGGTTGCAGTTTAAAAAGGAATAGCTTTCCTGACCTGTTCTCAAGAGTGAAAAGCAAAAACCACCTATCTTTTGAGTCTTTCTACCGAAAAAAACTTTCTTGTTCAGATGATGAAGACTATCTTTTTCACATTTGAAACTCTGAGAAACACACAGAGAACAAAAAGTCCACTTGCTGCAGTACAAGACAAAAGTGCAGCATCTTTCATTTGAGTGTATGTTGATGGAAGACACTGCCAAAACTCTGTGAGTACTCACCTGTCCTTGATCAGTGACAGCCAGACAATGCAGAGCCCCAACAGCAACATGGACAATCTTCTTTCCTTTAAGACCTTCCACCATCTGTGGTTTTCTCACGTGTGCGTCTGTTCCATGACCCAGTCTGAAATAATCACCTTTGCCCCTGCAAGAATCAAACAAATTTGACGTCGTACAAAAGGTATTTCCTTCAACACAAAAAAAACAATCAATGTCTTTGTACGAAACAAAGTTTGACTCATGTGGCATAATTTTTGTAATTGACAAATCTTTATTGGTAAAACAAACCACCAATGCACCAGGATTGAATTCCTGGAATGTAATGGGGTTATTGAAGAGTGATATTCTGTAAACTAACACTTTCATCCATCGTATTATAGATAATTCTATTTGCAATCTTTTGTTGGACTTTACCGAAAGGACTGCAAGTCAGAATAAGCAGAAGTATGACAGATGGAATCCCAAGAAACTGCTTCTATAAGACAAGTTGGGAGTTTAAACAGTATGGTTTCTCAAAAACATGAAGTAAAATTGCTAGAGTTTAGCTGAATACCATCAGAACAGAGGTATCTGAGTAAATTTAACAACACAGTACAAGGCAGTAGTACAACAGCCACCTACCACGTCCATACATGTCCACTTTTAGTCAGAGCCAGTGAGAACTGAGCCCCACACTCTATCTGTATCACACCTTGACCATTAAGTCTTTCAATGTTGTGAGGTATATTGACGCCTTCACTGCCACCTCGGCCAAGTTTCCCAAAGTCTCCATCACCCCAGGAGAAGACAAGACCCTCGTCTGTGAGACACAGAGTCTGGGCATCTCGACTGCCACAGGCTACTTGTACTACTCTGTGGCCAATAAGGCTTTTGATCTGGAAAAAGCATGAGGGATTTGTTATTGAAAAGTTTGAATTTTTCACTTCTTTTGAATGGATAACAGCTGTATAAACTTCTGATAATATTTTCATTATTTTTTGTCTAATGAAAACAATACATTTACTTATTCTCCTTGCCACAGTAGTTGAGATACAAAGTACTTCATTTACCTTGCCAATTAATGTATTCTGTCCAATATAAAATGTCATTGTTGACAGATGAATTCAAGTCCTGACTTAAATTCAGTTTTGAGCAATAATATTGGACATTACGAACATAAAAGTTGTAATTGACAAACTTGGAGAGTAGTGTATTGTGACGTTAGTTTGGGCTGGACTGAGAAAACATGCATCAGTTAAAACAAAAAATACTTGAAAATAGTTCAAAACTTAGAGTTGCCATTAAAGTTACAGATAAAGTCTAACGTAACACTATCAGTTAAATCTGCAGACAAACAAACACAGACTTCTGATTTTGTCATTACTGCTACATGGACCACCAATTCTACATTCCAATGTAAGTGGATCCATTGCTCTGACTCATCATTGGCCTACATGGTTGACTGTTGAATTACATGTCAATACTGTCCTACTACAGGGGGAGGGGGATTTGTACCTGTTTTGGTCTGAGTTGAGTTGTGTTGTCTCCATGTCCCAGTCTACCATATTCACCAAGTCCCCAGGTGTAGAGAGCACCATCCGATGTGATGGCAGCACTGTGTGAACTACCACATGCAATGTCTCTGGCTCTCTTGGTCTTCAGAGCCTCTATCAACCTGGGCTTGTCACAGTTCCTGCCAAAATAACACATTGCAGAGTCAGCTTGTAATAACAACATACGTGAGAATCATATCAATCTTCCATTCTACAACATGGAACATACCAAGAGAGTGCTGAGAATACAGTACAATGGAAGTAGTGCGCCCCTCCAAACTGAAAGATTTCAACTTTTGTTCAAACTTTCTGTACAGTAACTTTAAACCATTTTCTGTCAGAATCACACATTAGTATCCAGGGTCATCAAATTTTGGTACCACATCTTTCAAATTCCCTAAAATTTATAGATATTTGAGATTCAAAATGGCTATTTTTGCCCTCCAGCTATGAAATAGTGGGAGGGCAAAAATGTCGTTTTAAATTCTCACAGAAACAAGATGGTAAAAAACTTCATTTACTTTACTGTCTCCAAAATGAGCCCATATCTGCAACCTGTTGTAAAATCTGCGGGTCCATACCAGTTCCTGAGTAGCAAACTATCTTAAATACCACATAACATGAACAAACTCACATAGAATCAAGCTCATACAGCTAAGAGAGTCTATAACCCTTTAACCCCAAACTTTTGGCACACTGCAACTGCTTTAAAAAGAGTGGGTTGATCTATGTACAGGCAAATGGGGGGGTGGGGGGGGGGGTGCAGAGTTGAAGGGGGTTGAAGAGTGTACTCACATGCGACTGAAGTGTCCAAGTTTGCCATCATCACCTTCTCCCCAGGAGAAGACTTTGCCATCTAACGTCAATGCCATTGAATGACGCCCACCTGAATGGAAAAATTAGATAAAGTGTTGACTCGTTGGATTCAGGCAGTAATTTCACAATAGCTTATTATCTTATAATTTCAGCAATGCCAGTGTACTTGTAGATGTAGGAAACATTTTGGTCCACAATGCCAGATAATCAGATTATTATCAGTAATAATCTGAGGGCAGACGTCGCAAAATTCACTGACATTGACAAAGCTATAATTTAATAGACAATAATGTATTTCTGAAATGCCTGCCTCAAGATGGCAATGTTCGTGAATTCAGCAAGAGAATTCATAGAAATGTCAAGCTCTGCTTGAAATCTAAACCTACCTGAATGTACAGCCACTTTCTTGACAACATACTGGGATAGTGATGTCAGCTGTCTTGGTACAGACACATTGCCTGACAGAGCACCAAGTCCCAACCTGCCGTTGGTAGATTCTCCGCATGCAAACACTTTGCCTTCTTGTGTAACTGGTGAAAGAAAATACCGGGTAGGTAATTCACAAAACACTGTTCGGTGGCAAATAGTATGCCCTACAAAAGTCATGTTTCTATTATGTCTAAACATTTAAAATATGGCAATACAAGTATATGGCGACTTCCCTGTTATAAGTTGGTTTTGTATGCATGTGATTCATTTACTGTAATGCTATAAGATACCTGCAGTTAAGGTTTATTTAAGATGTATAACATGCCATGGAGTGTATTTTGGTGAAATTGTGAGCAGCATCATGCTCGTCCTCCAAAAAAACTTTAAGATGTTACTCCTATGAGTTACTGCTAGAAAGGGAATGCTGTATTGCTATGTAATGTAGACGATAAACAGCTCTGAAATTGGTTGTTATCAATTGGATATCATATCAGTATGTATAAGATAGTCCACAATTTCTGAACACAATGAAAAGTTGCAATTCACTGAACTCGAACTTGCAAGTTGGTAAATACAGAAAGTACCTAGGAAGCAAAACAATTTCCCTTACTCACCAATAAAAAGACTTTTGGATCCTCCACAAATCTGAACACACTTCAACGCTGACAGTGTATCATTGAAAACTGGGGTCTTAATCTTCAGTAAAACAAAAAATCAGAGAAAAGGAGATCACAACTATTATCAGTACCGTTACACAGGGCTCTGTCCCTGAGGTTTTTAAAAGACACTTGCATAACTACATAGAATAAGTTTTTACTTTCACTGTATAGAATGTCAATCCAGTCACTGTATCAAAACAGAATGCACAGTCTAGAATACATGACAAAGATGTATTAGAACCACTGATGATAAATGCTCATAGTTGCTGAGAAATAAATTTCTACTGTGTAAATTTCATCCATCATTTGAAAAGAGATGGCATTCCTTTTTCTGCTTGAGTACAAATCACTAAATTTCCCTAACAACTTCCAAAACCATACAATGGATGTAGCCTATACGACAATGGAAATAATATTTTCACAGCGTAAACAGGATCACAAATTCCGACAAAATTCATATGTGTTCTTCTTACCTTGGATCCCTTGGGCCCTCCTAACTGATCCTTATCATTGAGTCCCCACATGTACACTTTGGTTTGGATTTCATTGGCCGAGGAGATACCGATGGCCCTCTGTCTCTGAGTGGTCCTATTGTTGCTCCGTTCTTCATCCTCTTCGTTGTCGGAGGCCAGGAATGAGTAGCTGGCGGCGATGTCGTCATCGTCAGCTTTCATTCTGCCGATGACCTGGATGCCGTGCACCTTGCAGTCTATGCCGCTGCTCTTACACTGACGAATGGCTATCTCAACATATCGGTAGTACTGCACAATGAAAAATAATGAATTGTATCATACCAGTATATTGATGCCACAAATCCAGTGATCTGATCTGATTGGTGAAGACATGAAAATAACAGTGCTACATTTGCAATATAGCACAGTTGTAACACAAGCGATCTCCTTTTTTAACATTTAACATCAGAATTCCAATATACTGTTTTATAATACAATAGCAATAAACCATCCAAGTAACAGGTATACCACTCGATTTTGACCAGTTCATTCTGTATATGTTGTGAACAAGTCAAAATCTTGCGGTATACCATCACTCAGTGTGGTTTATTGCTTGTCATACAACATTGAGTAATTATTTCCTATGAGAATAGATATCTGTTGTTCCAAAAAGATTTACATCAAATTATCAAATGACACAGAAGGTGATGAGAAATGTTTCTGAATTACAAAGTGACCAGCCTGATGGTAAGTTATGCAAACCACAATTTTCATATCACTGTGGGCTAGCTGTACTGGAGAGTAGAGTCAGCCAATGTCTGGCAATGCAGAACCAGTCTTCAATTGCTACACAGGTACTGGGCAAGAAAACTGGCATTAACAGGCGATGACGTGAACAGATAACATACAGGTGTGAATTTACCTCTGTCTGATCTTGTAGCAGTGTCACAACAGACTCTGTGGCTCCGATATTGACGGTGTTCAGCTCTTTCATGGCAGACGTTGTGTCTCTGCCAGATATCACCACCAGGGATGGCTGGTAGCTGCTGTCAGTGGGCTCAACTGTCATGCGAAGTCGGTAGATTAATATGTCCGGCTGCATCTCCATGCGTATCCAATGCTGCAGGCACGTACAGAACCAGTTACATTGGTAAACACAAGTAAACGCACTACACCAAGTAGCAGAATCCATACACTCAAAATCCCTTAAAATTTAAGGATTTTCACGGACTTTTTTCGGAATTCTTAAGGACATTGAGGCAAAATACCTTTTTCAGGTATCATTTCAATTATATATCATTTTTATTTTTCATTTTACATATCACTTTTCATTTTTTTTCCAGCCTACAAGGTGATGCCGCAAAGTCAATAATGTTTACAACTAATGGTGTAAATTTAGGAACAAAGTACCAATGAAGACCTAATCTAGTAATTGCTCAATGTACAGCTGTATCTTATCATCAAATTTTTTCCTAGCTACTCTATGAGGGAGTTTTTCATGTTATAATGTATTGATACAGGATTAATTATTATAAAGAAATTTTGAGAAATTTCCAAATTGGCTCAGCAGAATTTGGAAATCTGCTGCATTTGTGTACCACTCTGTCCAGTAGTGATATTACCTTGCTACTCTATACAGCAGAGATGCCATCACTGCAAAATTAGATTGGTAGAATATGGCATCATCTACTGCTTCCAAAATTTTCCAACCTAGTCAACTATACTCTGAACAGAAAGCATTTTTCTTGTGTGTGTGTGTCACAGCCTACCTTGCCTTGGGAACCTGATGATTGCCAATAGGTGGCGGGATTGCAATCAATCAACCTGGAGGCCTGGCTTTCTCTGCTGGACACTGACAGATGTTTGACACACCGACCCCACTCTTCAATCAGGGCACCGGCAGGGTTTATCCTCTTCTTACCACGGCCTGGTCTACCAGCGACGACCGGATTGGCACCTAACAATACAACACACACAGAGTGACTATCACTAAACATCACACTCACAGGGCTGGACAATTTCTTTGAAGTTGTCAACAATCTCTTTTGAATTCAATGATTTATTATGAACAAAATATTTCATCAGAATGAAAGGTAACAATGGATATCTTTGTGCTTCTTAAGGCAGGAAAAAATCTAATTACATTTAAGCAAGTATGCAAGTACATGATTATAGAATATTAAGACTGCACCAAATAACAATACAATTCAATATTATCCTGTGGAGTACTTTACAGCTACTATAACAATATTACGTTTATTTGCACCCCTGTCAAAATTACAATTTCCACAATGCGACCTTCATGCACTGACACAAGTTAGGAATTTGGGGAGTTCCAAATTAACCAGTTTGATTCTGGACTGGTTTCTCTGTATTTACTTTGACTGGTACACTAAAGCGATATGATTTTTATACAGAATGGATGAAAAAGCCTAGTACTTCTTAGGTAAATCAACAAAGGGGATAAGAGCCATCTAGGATACTGTGGATGCTGCTGAAGACGTCCATATTAGCGATGCCAGCACTCACCTGGCTCTGAGATGCGATTGAAAGGGTGTTTGTGAGTTTTCTTGGTGCGGAAGCAGTTCTCGCAGAAATCAAAATCATCGCAGCTTTTACACTTGTACCTAGGTCCACTGATGGGGTACATCTTGCATCCGTCACAACTGATTTGTTTCAGGAAAAGTGGAGAGGGAAAAAAACTGTAATAAGCCGAGGCATCCTATGATACTAACACAAACATATTGCATGGGAATTTTGAAACCAAAGATGTCCCTTTTTTTCCTATTTTACCATTGGATACCAGTATAGCTCCACTGTAGCTGTGACATGGAAGCATAGGAGTACAGGGAACACAACATATTACAAATTCTGGATCACAAATAGATGACAATTGTATCAATAACTAAAAAATTGTCAACTTAGCATGCAAAAAAAATAGTGTTATGAGATAAGTTGCAGTAGTCTGGTTACTAATAAATGTAATACTACGCACGACTGATAAACAATACTTCCTGTGTTTTTGAGGTAAAAGCAACACTGAAGTCTGCTGGTTCATTTCCTTGACGCTTGTTCTGACTGACAGGGGAAATACACTAGGGCAGAATAGAATTTCTTTAAAAAGCAACCCTATCAAAATAGAAACCCCTATCGCTAGATGTAACTTTGGAAAATCCAAAACTGAAAGTCTATGACCAATGTCAAAACACATTTTACTCAATGTTGTATGATTATCGTTCTTCAACATGTCATCTCCGTTTCAAGGACAACTTTATCATGAAAACACTTTGCATCAGCTACACGTCCAGATTAACCAGATTTCAGGCAAAAAGGTCTTACTGCAGGGAAAATGCAATAGTAATCTAGTGCATGTTTGATGGTAAAGATCTTGCAAAAAATGTTACAATAAACAGATTTTCACTCTAACAAGTACGTGATAAGTATCACTATTACCGCTGATCTGTGTTGATTAACCTACTTTTTAACAATGAAATATCAATTTGTAACTGAAATTTGAGGATACTGCCAGGGGTGCACAATTTATCAAGTGCTGAGTTTTCAATGTTGAGTATGTTGGACTCAAAGGGGATGGTTAAGACAAGTACCGGTACTGGTATTACAGTTTTCTTCACGGTGTATAGCAAATACATGCTATAATGCTATACAAATGTTTATTTTGCATAACCATTCTATTCTATAATGCTATACAAATGTTTATTTTGCATAACCATTCTATTCTAGTGAAGTTTGTGTCCATTCCCCGCAGCCTCATATATACATACTATGCACTTGGGCAGTTCTTCGTCACGTTTTTCATCTCTGACCCAACAGCAGAATAGGAGGGAAAGAAAAACACTGACAGAAGGTACAAGTACACAGAGATTTGAAAGCGGACCGAGAGACATTCTTAAGATGCTTAGTGAAAGTGCATATATTCGAACAAGAAACAAGTAAACAATGCTGTTAAGAAGTTAAATTCATGCTGACATATTTGAGATGGAATACAAGGCATTCATTGAAAAGAGTAAGAGGAATTTTTACAGCCACAGGTATACACTAACAACACAGGCACAAGACGCAAGCAGCAAGCCTGACATGCTTAATACTGACCGAAAGTATTTGATATTGAAAGTTTTAGTTCAATTTTAAAAGAAAACTAAATCTTTTTATATCACAAACGGAATTTGATTTTTAATGGTACACAAATGCATGATTAGGAGAGACGTGTGAAAGTGGAAACTTAAAAGATTTATTCAGAAATGGCTGGTTTTTTACTAGTTCATAGGTATGGTTTGCCAAAACTGAAGTGAGGACTAAGTTTTGGCAGTTTGTCCATAAACTTTGTCTGGAAACTTCTGTACTGGTATTTTGGCTCCAAAAGCTTGTTTTAAAAGCTAGGAATTTCGGTTATAGATAACACAAATCCGTACAAAGGCATATGAGTGCATGTGAATTTTATCTTAACTGCAGTACAATTTTCAGGGAATTGTTTTAGTTGTCGCAAATGGGTGGATAAACTCTAAGATCATGCTTTAGCAAGTTTGACAACAAAACTCTGATGCTTCGAACAAAAACAAAAAGAGGCAAAATTTAGCCAAATTACTGTTAAGAGAAGTTTTTTCCTGTCTTAGGTTTTATTTCATTATTATTTCCAAAGAAAATGCATGCAGTTAACCTTTATAATGGGTGCTGAAGTCAGAGAAGATAGGTACAAAAGAGAACTTACAATCGGTCAGAATGAGCACAGTCAGGCTTGCTGGGTTCCGACTCTGTGTGCGGAGTCTTGTCCAGCACTGTGGCTCTAAACCTATTGCTGCTCGCTTTCACAGCTACATCCGGAGCCCAACGTAAAACGTAGGAAGAAAGAAAGAAAAAAAGGAACAGACAAGAAAACCACAATCAATCGGCTATAAGGTGGGAAAGGGTAGGAGGACACTTACGTGACGCCGGGATGGTTGCTAGGCACCAGCTCCATCTCGGAAACAAAGCCAATCCAATGGGACTGTTGTGGGAAGTCCACAGTTATGTCTCGTCCGTTAGCACTGATGGCTGTAATGTGAATAGAAATAGACGCATGCACCAGTGCAGACAATGTCAATTACAAGTGGATCAGATGCCTGTCTTTTTTTTCACTGTTAATGATGGTATGTTAAGTAATCTCTGATGGAAAGTTTCCTGTTTGTGATTTCTGATTGAGTGTCTGCCACAGCATTTAATTATGATGTACAAAAGCAAAGTATTTTGTTTGGCCCTAATCCATCCATCCAAAGCAGTGCCCTACCCTCTCAGTACTTCTCAGTTGCAAAAAAATGCCATTCAGATATTTCCCCCTCATTTCTCTCTCACAAACTCATATAGAAGACAGTAGTCTGCAAGACCTTCAAAATCAATATTTTTCGATTTACACGGTAGTATACGCCATGGGAACAGATACTTGGACTCTCAAACTTTCACAATACAGTTTTCGTCTTACCACTTGAGCTTCAAAGAGTAATGAAATTTTTGATCACCTTTCCCTGCGGAAAGTTTGCGCAAAAGTTTTTAATTTCAAGGCACACACCATCTTAACCCTATACACCAGTGTATTGCCACTCAATCACAAATTCAGGAAACAGTTTTTGCATGTTGCCTGTTGTTTCTTATTCCTTTCCATTATTAATATGCAATTCAACATTATACTTTTGTTGGTCAGATTCTAGATGTTAGCATAGCTGGCACACTAGGGGGTCCAGTCATGACATGTTCAAAGAAAACACTTTGTAAGATATTATATCAGATGAAATGTTACAGTTAGTGATAATTTCAAAGTCAACACAGTAAGTATGTTACAATATCATTAGAGTCAAGGTTGAAGTTCACACCAACATCCTCTTTCTTTTCTTTTTTATCATCAAAATCCAATATGCATTCCCACATTTTTCCCTTAATAATAAAAAGATAAATTTCAGGAAATAATATAACATGAGGCAAAATATTTTTTTCTATGTTAACCATATCATTCAATCATTCTTTTGTTTTTCATAATTTAGATCGAAAGAAATTCTGTTTATATGTGTGTCTTTTTTAAAATATTAAATATGAAAGGTTATAGCACGGACCATGTCAGATAACAATTTATGAACGGACTTGAGACATAGCTGAACCAGTTAGGTATGCAAGGTGAATGACCATAAATTGCCTGAAAGAGACTCAATTATTTTTGTGTCCAAACATCAGACAGCGGACTCTTTAGCAAACTGGGTTGTATGTTGGTTACACATAAAACTGTGGCCTCTCAAGGTGCAGAGAATTCTTGAGCTATGTCTATCTTCTTCAATTATCCAATCACACAGTCATGTTTTTGCACCTCAGGCTTTTGTGTTTCAGTTCAAAGATCATTCTAGCCTCTGACCAACAGCAAATTGGCAATTATCATCAGTGATTTCAAAGATACAGAGCTATTTGCAATGTCAAACGGACAAGCTGTGTAAAGACAGTGTGTGACAGTTCACATTGGTGTGCACTGCTACTGCTGGCATCTTTAGCACCATGGTTTGACACTTTCAGAATCTGTCTGATGATTTACTTGTATTGAAATTGCCAATATACATGAAATGGATGAAGTTGAAGAAAAATAATTGCAAGGAATTGCATGTTCCTGTCACACAGACTGAAAGTGAACTTTACTGCACATACCCGTGACAGTTCCAATGCTCTGGTGGGTGGCCGAACCCCACTTGTACTTGGGTGACGTGATGTTCTGCTTGACTCGCACCCTGTCTCCGACCTTGATGTTGGTGCCGCTTGCAGCCGGTGTGGTGTGGCCGTGCAACTCAACGTGGATGTACCGCACCCAGTACGTCCCGCCTTTGCGCTGCCAGTCAGCTTGGACGTTGAGATCGTGCAAGCCATCTCGGTCCAACTGAAAGCAATTCAAGAGGTTTCAATGATGGTACATTTAAAGTTGTGATGAATTAAACTGGGTACTTTAACCCTTACACAAAGATGGTTTGGTCCTGTCATATTGCTTTAAATGGTGAAGTTGGATCACTGCACTGGGAAATGGGGGTCATAGGACTATCATAAAAGAAGTAAAATCTATAGAATACTGTGTATTGAAATCCCCTTTGGATAAAAGGAAAACACTGGCCATTTTGTTATCACAACGCAGAATGAATAGTCATGGAAAAGTATTGTACTGTAATCATCTTCATAAGTTAGTGACGGGTTTTCTAAACCAAAAGCTTTTTGGTACTTTTTCGGATAATAGTTGATGAGAATACACGGCTCTAGGTTGAAATGTCGCCGATATCAACACAAATCTTACGTAAAATGATATTTGCTTTGTTGCCAGCATGATCGTTACCAATACCGATTTTTTAAATATTTAATAAACAAACTGAAATCAGAGTCTCACATGTGTTTGAGCTAACGGGAGCTGAAATGAACTCAAAATGTCTCAACACAAAAAAAAGCTGGATATCGAAATAAAGCATTTACCTCCTGAACCCTCCCACGAAGCTATGAGAATATTCAATGGGGAAAAAACAAGTGTTATTTGATGGCGCTACAGGTGTGAAGCGGCCTTTGGGTTACATGAAGGAGTTGCAGGAAGTTATGGTTACTTTGGGAGCCTTACTATGTGCTATGAGGCAACTACAGGAGCAATGGGTTGACAAGGGTTGTTGTATGGTTATTACAGGAACAATGGGTTAACAGGGGTTGGTGTGTGGTTATTATAGGAGCAATAGGTTAACAAGGGTTGGAGTGTGGCTATGGAGCAATGGGTCAACAAGGGTTTGTGTGTGACTATTACAGGAGCAATGGGTCAACAAGGGTTGGCGTGTTGCCATTACCGGAGCAAGGGGTTAACAAGGGTTGGTGAGTGGTGGATGCAGGAGCAATGGGTTAACAAGGGTTGGTGTGTGGCTATTACAGGAGCAATGGGTTAACAAGGGTTGTTGTGTGGCTACTTCAGGAGCCATGGGTCAACAAGGGTTGGAGTGTGGCTATTACAGAGGCAACGGGTTGACAAGGGTTGATGTGTGGTGGGTGCAGGAGCTACAGGTATTTTAATGATGCAACAGAGAATGGGTGGGAATGGGGAGATACAGAGGGTATAACAGGGTATCCCATGAAGCTATGGGGTACTTGACTGTGATATACAGGTACACGGAGGGTTTGTCAGGGAGGGTTTTTCAGGGTTTTTACACAGGGTTCTTTGTGCTTTACTTTGTGTTACACTAAAGGAGCAGCAGGCAAATCTAGCAGGTGAAATCATGGATGTTACCAAAGTTTTAGACCACTGTTAACTACCTTGACAACTCTGCCGATGTCACCTTCTTGCACCTCTTCATAGGTACGGCAGCATCTGACCATCATGCCCACCTGGATGTTGTCTCTCACATACGTGGCATAGTCGTCGTTGTTTGACAGATCCCCGCGTTTTTTGTACACCGGACAGATCTCCTCTGCTGCCTGCAGGAAAGAAAGAAACATTTGCAGATGTGAGTGTGTATATCATTTGCTGGTTACTAGCCTAGAGTAACACAAACCAACCTGCAATAGGGATATTTGACTGGATGATACAGACATTGCAAGTTGGTCATTCTCCTGTAGAGGGACTGGTCTTTAACAAACGTAATGACAAACTATTTGATATTTCAGGGTAAACAAAATCAAAACTCTGTCATATATATTTGGTTTTCTTGCCACAATGTACACAATATCTTGATATATCTTACAGTGACAGAAACTAACATTGTCAGTGAAGTAATATTGTTAGTACATGTATATGGAAATAGTGCCTTGTTGACTCAATGGCCTACGTACATTGCTACAACAGCCACAGGTTCAGTGAATACAAAACTGCACAATTTAAAAGGCTAGCCACACAACACTAAAAGACATGATCAAAAGTACATGAATGTGTTCCATTGATGACTAAATCTCTAAATTTTGCATACTTGAACAATGCTCACTGCATACACCTTGCATAAATGAATACTAATACATCATGCTTTGAGTAGATCAGAAGTTACAAAGTGGTGGTTTTGTCGCAAGATTCATTGAACAACTCCTGAGTACAATTGACCCATTTGGTGTTATACACCATCAATACGACTTGAGAAGATGCAAGTTGACCATCACTGAAGGGTAATACCTATGAGTTGAGTCTCAAAGCTGAGCCTCTTACCTGGTCAAGAGCGCTCTCTAGATCTTCAAATTCATCCAAGACTGAGTCGGTGTCAGACAGGTCATCACAGGACGAAATGCTTTCAGAGTCCGATTTCAAGTCAGGAACTTGGAGGTCTGGATGCTCCAGTAACCAACTCACCAGAACCTCAGCTGATGGTGTGTCACCTGAACCACCTGAAAACAAACACGTATTACAAACACTGTTGAATTTGTAAATGCACTTGAATACATACACAATGAACATTTTTTATAAAACCTTTTATGTTACCAAGTCGAAGTTTGCTGAAAAGTCAAGTTTTCTATCCATAACATCTCAAAAATGTTCACAAATTTAAGTTTGTATCACTATGCAATATTATGAGTAGTTTTGTTCTTTCAAAAGTCACTAAACACAATCAGAGTATGGGTGACCACTAGACTGATTGCATCTGTGGAACTTGTGGTAGATAGTTTGCTCTGCACCTGATATTGGCATTTCTTCAAACTAAATCTGATCAGGGATAAAGTAGATTAACTATTCACTTAAGAACCAAGGATACATTTGTCAATTCTTCTTTGAATCTACACTACAGCAAAGTATATACGTAAACTGGTCTTTTTAATACCAGAAGTACACCAATGCTTACTGTGTGCTTTTATAGCAAATTCCACATTTTTCCTTGGGAAACCCATTTCCATCAACTGTTGCATCAGTGGTGAAGGCCGGGCTGGAGAGGGCTTTCTCTTCCTGTGTTTATAGATACTCTTGACATGGCTGTTTCTCTCACTGTTGGTGGCGTTGTTGTTGATGGTTATGGTGCTAGGAGTGGTGGTTGCTACGGCAGCAGCAGCACCAGTCGATGTGGTGGACGTACTCAGGGGTGTGGATGATGGTGTCTCTGTAGAAGTTGGCGTGTCATCACTGGCTGGCTGGCTGGCTTCAGCAGCGAGGTACTGGCACACTGCCAGTGCAGCAGCCTGTTGGCAAGATGAAAGACAAATTTATCACTTTTCCAAAGAGTTTCATGCAACTTTAACATGAAATAGACAAGCCTTGCTAAACCAAGACTTGTTTTGGAACAAGGAGTCAACCTTATTTACAATTGCAATGACCAATTATTCTAAATCAAATGACTCATTTTTCTTTTCAATTTGAAACAGTTACCTGCTCATAAAACAAACTTGCAACACCGCAATTATACTTCTGCACCTCCACAGATTAGTAACACTATTTACTCGATAGTGCTGATTATGTACAATGATCAATATCTTTCAAATATTGTCAAAAATGTGTTAAAATGGCACACTGAAAAGCAGTGTCACTGGCAGAACACTGTGACTCTCCACAGCTTTCTGATAAAGTTGCCAACTTGAGAGCACAACTTATACAAAGGAATACACAGATCATCTGCTTGTGAAAGGTGGGTGTGTCTTGCTCTAACTTGTATAGCACGCATCATATTGTTCCTCTTCTTGCCGAGTGACAGAGATGCATAAACCCGTTCACCCTTGATTCCCTGTAAACAGGTCCACACTCACCATTGATAGTAATTGGTTTGGGACAAACCATGTTGGTGGAAGGGTAAACAGCCTGCGCAGACTTTGATACATACCTCTAACTCTTCCCTGTCAAACACTGCCTTGATTGGAGATGGTTTGGTGGCAGCTACCATCAGGTGCTGCAACAGTAGAATCTGTGACGTGCTTGTCTCGCTGCCATCTTCTGATGTTGGTGAGTCCACAGTTGTCATCAGGGAGAGTAAGAGGCGGAGATTGCCCTGTCTACTAAACAACACCCTGGCAGCTTTCAGGACACCAAGACGTATCTGCTGTTTTCTCAGCAGTTTACAGTTGATGAAGTCTGTAGAACAGGGAGATCAGGTAAGTCAGTGACAGGGGAGGGAAGTAATCATAAGCTCATGGTTGCTTGGTTACAGAGAATTTGCATACACCCATATATGGTAAAAGATGCACGTCAGCTGTGTTTTCTCACAGAAACAGCACTGTACAGTATTGATGGTGTAATTGTTTTTGTATGGCCATCCAAGTGAAAATCAGTGATGGGCTACAATAGATACATGGGACTGAACTCATTCAAAGGACTGGTTCCCATAGTTGCAGATTACTGCTTGTATATTGATGTAGGCTATTCATCCCCTTATTGCCATTTACAGAGGTCCTAACTTGTATATGAAAACTACCAATATGTGGTATTGAGGTGTAAACGGTGGTATGATCAAAAAGATTGGCAGAATGTAAATCAGAGATCTTCCTTGTACTAAGTTACACTATATAGTTTACTGTCAATCTATAGTTCATGTCTCTTTGTACAGTGTATACAGACATCCCACCATCAGAATGTGAAGTGAAACACTGTATCTTTATCAATACAGTTGTGTTTACCAATTGGAAGTGTTTGCAAATGTATGTGTCTTGCTGGACCAAAAGTTTTGTCTGATACTTAGTTGCTTTCTCCCCCAAAACCCAAATCAAATGAAATATTTGTATTCATCACAAATTTAATATCAACCATGTAGAAACAAATTTTGGTTGGGAAAATTCACTGAAAAGGAATTTTCTGTCCAGATTACAGAGGATTCGCTTAGGTGTTTACAATTTTACCTGCATCAGATGTGTTAAATGAGGAGGAGCTGCTTGGCCGACTCAACGACGCTGCCTCCATCTTGGGCGCTCTGAATCCCGAACCAACCAGACTTCCCAGGGATACCCAGGTGTGAAGGATGTTCTCAGACATCAGCAGTTTTTCAACACTGAAACCAATTACTGGCACCTGGCAAAGCAAAGATACAAATGTCAGATACCACTTATAATGTTCATACAAATACAATCTGACTGCTTGACTAAATACGATACTAAATTACACACACATTCTTTACCTCTGACTTTTAAATTTCGTATTCTCAACCATTTTTGTTTAAGGTATTCTAATTTTTGAAGAGCCCACAGATCAAACTTATTTTCAACAAGTATAATTTGGTTTGACAAAGTCATATGTTCCACGTGCATCAATAGTCTGAATATAGGTGTTTACAAATGAAATGTCTTACAATAGTTACTTTTTCTGAACTTGAATTTCTCACACCTAGCTATGTCATGGGTACAGAAAGGACTTCCACTAAATTCAACTTTGTGAAACAAGTATCAACCTATTTACTGTAGGCTCATGCTCGAAGTATCCGAACATTGAATACGCCACAACAGCTATAGAAACAGCTTTTATGTTAATGAAGATACGGAGAGACAGACAGAGAGACGAAAAGGTAGCCATTTACAAAGACACTGGCAGTTCCTACTCACCGGTACTAGGTTCTTGAGTCTGCATAATTTCATGGTTCTCTGGCTGTCACACTGCACTGTCAGCTTGCCATTGCCGGAGATCCTAGCCACGGTACCCAGACCCCATTCCTTGTGACGCACATATCCACCTAGACGGGGTCTGCTATCAATGCCACCAATCACAGCTAAGACAGCCATCACTTCTCCTTGGTTGGCCAACGCACTGCTATCGTCATCTACAGAATGCTGTGATTGAAAAATAATATATTTTTCAATATCTGTCCTACGTTCAGAGCAAAACTTTGTCCAGTAGTATTCATTACCCCACGCAACCAAAAAAGTGGATGTTGATATTAAAGTGTCCCTTGTTCACAGCATTCCTGCAGATGATACACAGGTATACGAAAAGAAAATAGAATTTCATCGGTCTTGCCTAGCTTAAACCTAGGCTGACATCTGTGCATATATCTTCATTTTTTGGAATTAATTGCAAAGCGGCTGCTCATCCTATATAGGAGAGCTTGACGTCATATTTCAAATCATTCAAAATCATGAGAAGAACAGCAAACACAACCAGATTTTTGATGCACAGGTTTTTCATTTTGAGAGTTTCCCCATCATGTTGCTGTTGATACATGGCACCTTATGTAATTTTTCCCATTTGTTAACAATGTAGGGTGTTTGCCTGGCCAACACTTTGTATTTGAATATATTTTGGGGAGAACAATATTGAGTTAAAGTACTGATATAATAAAACAACAATAATGGCAATAATATTTAAAAAGTTATAGCTGTTCTCTTAAAATGGACAATACCACACACACACTGACTCACACAGACACACACACTCACACACATTCACAAACAGTGGTTTGAAAAGATAGCTGTTTACACTGTACCTCATCACTGACAACACCACTAGGTCTCTCAGCCACCATGTCATTGATGAGGTTCAACCTGATGGACACATAGTCATTGATGAGCTCACTCCACGAATCTAGAGAATGCAGCTTTCTCATCAGAGACACCAGTTCTTCAGCAACTGTACTGCTGAATGAGGCAGTCAGGGAGACCTGCGCCCTCGGATGCTTCTTCTTCTTGGCACTGTCACCTGCATCATGCATATCATATGATTGGTAATCCTGGTATCATTGGCAATGGCACATTAGGGTACAGTCCCAAAATTTGCAGTACGACTTTCTGGTAATGTCTACATGACTTTCATGTTTAGAGTTAAAGGTATACTGTCACCTGTTCCAATTTTGCCAAAGTTACCATGGAAAGAGAAAATCTAACCAATCAAAGATTTTAAGCAGGTGGCCGCTTTTTAAAAACAGCGCCCTCACATGGGCATTTTGAATACTAACGAACGTGCCTTTGACCATATATGGGCATATTTAGATTACAGCTGACTGTATACCTTTAAAACCAGATATAAGGCAACATGTACCTACATTGTAAGCCCACTTAATACGGTTTGCATGTGTTTACTCATAATAAATAATGGATGAGTAGTTCCTTTGCCTCTGTTCTTCTTGTATTGATACATCAGATTGTAAAAGTTTGTAAAACATATAAAAAATATCAAAATATCTACTATTGTATCGTAACTAACTGACATATTCTTTGGGCAAGAAATTACCTGATGATACATGAAAGAATGACTGTCTCTTAGAATTTGAAAAATATATTTTTGTTTGCATTTCAACAAACAGAGGTGGTGCTTCTTATTATAGATGGACATACAGTAGTTTACACAATACACAAAATGAAACCCATCTGCAAAGCCTATGTGAACTTGGCAAATCTGTCCTCGGGAAGATAGTTTGACTCACCTGAAGACAGCAATGATGGATCTTGTGCACATGACAGCATGACACTGCCGAGAAGACTGAAGAGTTCATCGACGAGATGCCTCATGGTGGTTACTTGTTGACAGATATCCCAGGATGGTAACACTGCACGTAGCACTCTCAGTGCCAAAACCTGTACAGACACATAATGTGTGCACTCACACATCTTAACACCATTCCTTATTGTTTTTCATATTTTGTTACAAGAGACAGGTATGACATCTGAGATAAGTTGATGCTTTCCTTACAAAAGTGTGTTTCCTTTGACTCAAGAAAATATTCCATGTTACATCAACTAGAACAGGGCTGACTTCCAGAAACTTTACATGTAAGAAATTCCTAGATGAGTCAGAGATTTCAGAAATTTTAAAGGTAACTGATACACTGTACACAACCCTGAAAGATGACATTATATTTTCTCACATTTTGCATTTGCAAAATTACTCAAATCTTTAAATGTGTACCATTTTCTCAGTCTCCTCCATTGTGACCCTTACCTGTCTTGGCAGAGCGAGGGCAGTAGGGGGATTGTTACGTTCTCCAATGACCCTTAGTAGCTGTTCTATCCACTGTGGAGTACTCAGCGCACAGCATACGGCTGGCGATGTCGCTATGCTTCTGGTGAAACCAAGTGTGGCCCACTCACAGTACTGTTGGTATGCAATACTGGATGGTAAAACTGATAAAACAGAAATAATAGCAAAGCTGTTTGTGAAACAAATCACTTAGCATGGAAGCCAAGTCTATAACCAGATCCCAGTCTTCAAGGTCCTCATTTCTTTGGCTAAAACATTCAATACCCTAGATGGATTTCTAGCAACGCTATTCACACTTATAATACCTTTCTGTGACTTTTCAAGCACATTATGTCTGACGGCTTCCTTTTCCACTGCTTTAAAATGGGTGCTTGACAAATTGTCTGTGTAGACCATGTACATTTGGTGACAATTCAGCCTTGTCCCAAAAGTATCAATTACATTCATCCAACTTTGCCATGGAAAACTATGGGTTTGTACCAAAAGTTTGGTGAGGAATGGGTTAACTAACCATTCATATATATCTACTCTGAAATAGCCTACTGGAGTGAATACATACACCAACTATGAAAACATTCTTTGACGTCACGGCTTTACTCTCCTTGTCTAGGTCTACATTTCCATATTTGCTCCAAATCAAAATTTTGAACGACATCGTTTTAATCAATGCTGCACTTCATGCCAGCAGGCTGAGCAGCAGAGAATGTAGGAAGTCAGTAAAGTATTTGTGATTATTAATCTTCACCGAGATGCGAAAAAAAGAACAGCATCTGACAGTTAGAATCCACTGAATGCAAAGACTTGGTACAGCTTTCAAATATGTACAACTCATGGTAACTAGATTTTCCCTGCTTTAGGGAAGGCTTCCCTATTGTTGATCACCCTAAAATAAGCATTGAGCTGGTTAGTTCCAATAAAGGCAAAACACCTACTCTCATCTGTACTACAGCCGGCATCAACCAGAGTTCTTAACAACCCACACACAGTCCTTACTGCCTCCTTCTGCATGTTCTCAGCGTGTATCCCCGTACAGATTGCCAGGGATCTCAGCAGATGTATACCAGCATAGTGGACCAGCACTGTTGGGTGGTTACTCTCTCTCTTGTGGACCACTGCTGTCAACAAGGCAAGACAGCTATCAGACAAGGAATGGCTGAGAATTGATGTGTTTTCAGGTAGGCAAAAATTGGTCAACAAAGTCGTACATTGTAAAGATTTGAGCTTGAACACAACATATAGTGAATCAATGTCGCAGATCACCTTACAGTTTGTTGTAACTATATCTGAAATGCATCAGAATACACCTAAATAATTAAGGTTTGGTCTGACCAAAGCAGGTATGAGGAAAATATTTTTCAAAGACACCATGATATAGGTATATTTCTCCTATCCTTGTACCATGGTCCCTCTTGGTTGGCTGGTTGTTGCAATAATATTTGGGGTCAACAACAATCACTTACCTATATTTTGAAACCTAATCAAAACACTAAAGAGACAGTGCTACCAATTTTGTATGTAGTTAAACTTGGTAATCTTCAGTATTTACATCCAGAGAGCTGGAGTGACAGCAGTCAAATGGAACTTCAGTGTATTACCTGGATCAATATCTATTTCTTTGTCATCTTCTTCAGTGTTCAGCATTGGTGGTGGACCGGCTAACTTCAAGTCATACTTCCCTTCTTTCCCCATTCTGTAGGAGTTTGTGCTGCCGGTATCCCACTGTACACGGATCCAGCCGTCTTCACCCAGCTCACCGATCACCCTGCCTTCACTTGGTGGAGGACCATCCTAGAACCAGAAAATGAAATGTAAGAGGAGGTAAGATTCCATCTTCATTGCACTCAAGAGTTTCTGTAACTTTTATTCTGTTTAAAGTTCAGATAACTGTTGACAGACTTTTTGAAAGCCTGGTCAAGGTGTGAGCATGTTCTAGAACATGTTAACATAGATGGAGGTGGTGTCTACCGCAGAGACAAGTGATAGCAGAGAAATTCTCAATTTTTCTGGTATCTCGACCAGGGAACTCAATTACAGACAAAACTTCTACATTGTTACTCACATTAAGGTAATATGCACCTCGAAAGTGAAAGACTTAAACTTTTGCTCTAACTTTCCTCAAGGAATCTTTCAATCATTCTCTTTCAAAATCAAGAATAAAAATGGGGGGTCACCATGCAAATTTTGGTGCTAGAGAAACAAATAACCCAAGATTTACCGATATTAGAAATTCAAAATGGCCGCCATCCCTGTGTTAACTCTATGGCGAAAAATAAAAATTTTCGAATTTCAAAAAACTAAACCGGTGAAAAGTTTTCTTTCACCAAGAGCTTTAAAATGAACCCCCACATGTGGTATATCAGAAGAGAACTGTAAAAGTTTGAGAGTCCGAACGTCTGTCCCCGAGGTGCGTTCTACCTTAAATAGTAACAGATTTCACAGTATTTTTCTGAAATATTTCTAACTCCCTGTACAGCGCCTACCTGATCACCCCACTTCCAGTCCTGTCCTCTGACCACCCTGGTACCTATCTTCATCATCGCAGCCAGGTCTGGCCCACTGGTTGGCAGGGGTGCTGGCTGAGGCTGCGATTTGGTCTCTTCCACCACGGCGGCCACGTGCGGTTCTTCATCTTCTTCACGGTATTCAGGGTTAGGGCCTGCACAGAAAGTGAGTGATGAAAGAGGCTCAGATAACAATAGATAAGACAAAGCTGTTGAAACCTGTCAATTACCTCTGGACTCAATGTAAATATTGATTGCTAGTTATTTACAGTTTGTCTAAATGTTGACATGCTATGGTGATGGACGACCAAGAAGAGCTATTTTTTGATACTGCACTACCTTGCAATAATATTTATATAATATCTGGGTAAAAATAGCACTTTTAACATTGATGTTGCAAAGCTGGCAAAGTGATTCTTTTCACATCATATCATGGTAGGTCAGTCACTAGATGGACACAAATATTTTGTCAGACATTTTTAGCATAGTAAAATAAGATCATGTGTCACCTTCACCACAATGACATGATAAGAGATGGTATAATGCATACCTGCTAGTCTTAGTACTGTCTGAGTCAGGCCCAACACACCAGAATTCAAGAGCAGACTCAGGCTGTTAGCCTGGTGTTCAGACGTCAGCATGGTCAACATAGCCAGCAAGAACCTGGCTTGAGGCAGAGTGCCCAGGCTGTTACCGTTGTTGAAAGCCCTGCTTGGGTTGATGCCGGACGTCTTGAAGAGGTAGTCGGCGTTGAGCACCGCTTCTCTGAGAGTGTTGATGGCCCAGGTGTAGAGCTTGGCAAAGGTGATTTCCATGATCATGCGGTTGTAGGTGGGAATGAGTGAGATGTGTTCCAGACAGTGAGGAAGTGGTTCACTGAAATATAGCATTGCAACATCATCAGGCTAGACTTTAGTTAAAACATTTCAAATTCTAGAAGATAATTATAATAATTTTTAATTTGAAAATAAGATACAGGAACATCTTACCTATTGACAAATGTACATTGAATACTTTAATTCAAAATGCATCAAAGTGGCTCTAGGTAATGCTTGCTCCAAGCAGATTCTCAAAGACTGGAATAGCAAATACTACATAAGATGTTTATGAACCAAACAGCCACTTACTGTCGTAAATGCTCAATGGTCGTCTTACAAAGTGTCCTGTCTTGTGTCTAATATCTTAGATATGATTATCACCATGACAGACAGATTACAATGTACAAACCATGGTGACTGTATTCGTTCTTTTTGTCCTGATACATTTGAAGCATACAATCAACATGATTTATAAGTAACATCAGATAATGTATTTACATCTTTCGTTGTAAAATTTTCAGTCATTTTTTCTTATCAGATTCTCACCTGAATGACTTTGTCAAAGGTAGCAGTCCCTGCCAGCCACACAGAATGTTGTATCTGACTGAGGGAATCAAGAAATCCTTCTCTACCAGTCCAAGCATTGCTTCAACTCCTTTCTGTCTGATCTGGGCTCTTTCAACCTGGTGTGTAGAAATGCAAGATTGAAGAGACACAACTAAGTGTTGGTATGTGGTACCACACATAACACAACATCTTTTGCAATCAGCGAATTGCCATGATCATTTGCACAAAATGATTGTTCTAATTTTGGTTCCTTTCAAAACAATTTACAATGGTCCACGTTTCATTGTTTCATGTAATTCACATGCCTAACAAGGGACATTCAGAACTATGTATGATGACAGAAATGTCATACCATCTAATTTTTTTCATTTATTTCACTTCTTTAATATCTGCAGGGTAGCCCACTCTGAAAATAACATCTTGAAATTAAGTGTGACTCTTTCTCTACACCTGCTTTATGATACAGTCAGTAAAGTCACACATACTGTCAGTGTTCTCCCCAGGATTTTTTTACAAGAGGGCGAAGACGTGGTGTGAAGTGGTCGCGGGGGGAGGTCAGGAGGGGGGTGTCCCCCCTCCTGCCGTTGGAGCTTTTGAAAAACAGAGATTAAAATGGTGTTATTTGGTGGCACTTGGGGAGTATTTTTTTCAGATTTTTTTCGTATAAAAAACTCAAAGGAAAAGAAATCTGAGACAGTGTTCAACAACTTTTATTCCAGTTCACTGATTTCAATGAAGATTACATTTTTTGAAAACGAAAACATAGCGACAGACATACATTTATTCATCGATGTCAAAATTATTACCATAGCACTCACGTGTTCTCATCCTCTGGCCGAGCCTAAAAATAGGTCGTTTTGCTTTGGGAAGGAATACACAAGCGAAATTCTAACCTCCTATAAAAACTTCAGTGTACTCTGCTGTCCTTGGTTCGGCTTAAGCTCCTTGGCATGTTTACTCAGCTAAGTCGGTTACCTAATGCCATAGGGACCATGGCTAACGATACGTTACGGCCTGAGCCATGCAAATATGGCTGCCATCGATGAGTTGCACATGGGCTTATGATCTCGGATGACATCGCAAACTCGCAAGATTTGCAAGATCGATGAGAATTACGTTTGCAGCCTGCAGGATCGACGATCATGCTTCCATTTTGCTTGTAAATCACTGTCAACTTTTTTTCCCTTACATTTTATTGTTTTATTTTTCAAAAAAAATAAATATTTTTCATTTCTGGCGAGGGGGCGCTCGGAATTTACAAGAGGGCGCCACGCCCCTGTTACCTTATTCAGGGAGAACACTGTACTGTACTTTGTATGACCTTTCAACATCAATACAACAAGTCACCATTTATCGGCACATTACCTGAGTGTGCAGTGCTTTTCTTAGACTCTCCACATTGAAAGGATCGGTCTGGATGACAAATTCAACAATCTTCTGCATCAGGGCCATCTCAGTAGATGCCCCAGTCATGCGTTGTCTCAGCCATTTGAATTTTCTGGCACTGGTGATTGCACTCAGTACTGACTTCCATGAATCCTGTGCAAAGGAAATGGAAAATAAAATTGAAGTGAATTGATCACTCCTAACAGCTAGCTGTCACCCAGTATGCTCTCATCCTGTATGGTAATCAAGCAAAAAGAAAATGTTCTCTTTGCAGTCAAAAGCTGCCCATATCAAACACACAATTCAGGGTGCTGATGAAAATTTCTCTGTTTTCGTGGATGATGGGAGTCTCGAAATCTGGTGAGTTACATATGACAAAGAAAAACTGTACATTATCTTGGGTGTTTTTGATTTTTGTCAATAACAGTCTAGATGACAAACTTCACACAATTTTCTGCATCATGTTGACATCATCAACCTTTCTCTAGCAAAGTCATAAAAATTAAAGTAGCTTGAAACTTGTGTAAAGTAATCACCAGGCATCTGGGCAGATAACTTTAAAAATAGCCTCAATGACACTGTAGCTCCCATCCTGGACTATTTAGTGTTTGTTCTCTGGTCAGATATTTGAACATGTGTGAAAGGGATAAAGTACATGAAGTGAAAATACTTAAATGAAATGTACTGGAGACAGTGAAATATGTTTAATGTAATTATTCAGAATATAAAATGGAAAAAATACAGAATTAGATATATCGAATACTGTGATACAACCATTAACTCAACAAGTCATTTACAATGACATAGTCCCCACTTGTAATAGGAGTATTAGTCTTGATGGGGCAGGAAAATGTGGTCATTAAGAAGTATCACTGGAGTGTATATGTTGAGATCTATGGGCACATAGGTCTATGTCGTTGTTCCCAATTTGAAACACATGAGGCATGTCTAAGTTATGGTTCTAAATCGGGAAAAAAGATCAGACCTCTAGCAGTATTGGCCAGCCAAGAAATACATATGCGCATTATAAATGAGGTACAAGATGTGACATCTTAAGGTCTAATATCCTATCAAAATTGCAGGGTATAGAACTTGTGGTTACTGAAATATGCATATATATGTATAATCAAGGTCAAAGGTCATCGAGGTCACATGACATTTTGAAAAAAAAAATTATATTGCTAATTAATCCCTATATGCCAAAAACTCAGATCTCTAGCTCTATTCGCTTGCCCAGAATTAGATGTGTACATAATTAATGAGGTAAAGCGTGTGTTGTCATAAGGTCTCCCATCCTACTAAATACAAAGGACATAGCACTTGTGGTTACTTATTTATTGACATAAACATATATTTTAGGTAAAAGGTCATCGAGATCACATGACATTTGGTCAAAAAATTTCTCTCCTATAGTTATCCCTATATACCAAAAATCAGACATCCAGCTCTATTGGCTCGCTCAGAATGAGATATGCACATAATTATTGAGGTACAGTATGTGGCGTCATAAGGTGTCCAATCATACCAAACATGAAGGGTGTAGCACTTGTGGTTACCGAGTTATGGAAAAATATGTATATTTGAGGTCAAAGGTCACCGAGGTCACGTGACATTTTGTCAAAAAAATTGTTTTGCTAAGTTATCCCTATATACCAAAAATCAGACCTCTAGCTCTATTGGCTCGCTCAAAATTAGATATGTGCATAATTAATGAGGTACAATATGTGGCGTCATAAGCTGTCCCATCATACCATACATGAAGGGAGTAGCACTTGTGGTTACTGAGTTATGGACAAATATGTATATTTGAGGTCAAAGGTCACCGAGGTCACGTGACATTTTGTCAAAAAAATTGTATTGCTAAGTTATCCCTATATACCAAAAATCAGACCTCTAGCTCTATTGGCTCGATCAAAATTAGATATGCGCATAATTAATGAGGTACAATATGTGGCGTCATAAGGTGTCCCATCATACCATACATGAAGGCTGTAGCACTTGTGGTTACTGAGTTATGGACAAATATGTATATTTGAGGTCAAAGGTCACTGAGGTCACATGACATTTTGTCAAAAAAATTGTTTTGCTAAGTTATCCCTATATACCAAAAATCAGACCTCTAGCTATATTGGCTCGCTCAAAATTAGATATGTGCATAATTAATGAGGTACAATTTGTGGCGTCATAAGCTGTCCCATCATACCATATATGAAGGGTGGTTGCACTTGTGGTTACTGAGTTATGGACAAATATGTATATTTGAGATCAAAGGTCATCAAGGTCACATGACATTTTGTCAAAATATCCGAGATATCTGCGTGAACGGATGGACTCACGGATGGACGAACAGACGGACATGACCAAATCTATAAGCTCACTGGACTTCATCCGTGGGGACTAAAAATTGTGTCACTGCATCCTTTTTGCAATATGAATATGATGAGAAACTAAATTTTTATTTTTTGTGGCCTTATACATGGGAGTCTATGGATCTGCCTTATACATGGGAGTCTATGGACGTGTAAACTAAAAATATGCAAATTTCACCACGATTTGCCCAAATTTGAGAAAGGTCACTCCTATGCACTTCCATACCAAGTTTCAAATCAATCGGACTTGTGGTTTCAGAGCAGGAGATTTTTTGACCAAAAATGGGAGAAAATTACAAAAAAATTCATGAAAAATAGCAAGTCCAAGATACTGACCCAAGATGTGCACAATCATTTCATGTCAGCCCAAAGTACTTACATGCTAATTTTTCATGTAATCTGCTCAGTGGTTATTGAGTTTTTTCAATTTTGACTGTTTTTACATTTTTTCACTTAATTTGCATATTTTTGGCAATGACAACTTCATTTGAACAAAATCTCATCTACAGCCCATCATCCATGTACAAACCAAATATCAAGATGAAATGTACAGCGGTTTTGGAGTTTTTGATGTTGACGGACAGACATACAGACATACAGACATACAGACATACAGACGTACAGACATACAGACATACAGACATACAGACATTTTCCTAGCCTATAAGAATAGCTTCCATTGCCATATATACATATGGCTATGGGAGCTAAAAAGTTGCCTAGCAAAGCTGAATAGTATATGCCCTAATAGTTTATGTCTTGCACACTGTATACCTGCTATACCTAGTATTGATCTCAACAAAGGCAATTTGTTCAGTTAATCCTGGACTCTGCATGGCCATGGTGACCCCTGATTTTTATTGTTCATTGTGAAAGTGAATGGTTTGAAGTTCCCTTAAGGAAAGATTTTGTAGAGATTAAACTCTGTCTATCAGTTTCAAAGCCCACATCACCTGAACCAACTTGATGTGATAGTTATATGAACCTGACAAGGAAATGGACAAAGCTTGCAATGTGCAGTAGGGGAAGCTATTCTGACCAGCAATAGATATTACCAATGTCACCGTGAACAGACAACTTTATAAGCAAAGCAAAACGAGCGTTACCTTATCCTTTGCAGGTTTTTCATGTTTTGCAGGTTGTTTGGCAAGCACCTTGACTACCATACCACTGTCTGCTTTTCCTTCAGTGGATTCAGCACTGCTCTTGTCACTCTTGCTTGATCCTGTACAGTGCAAAAAAATTCCAAGTCATCTGTGTTAACTCTATCGGTCAAAATAAAATTTTCAATATCATAAAAATAAGCCTGCGAAAACTTTTATTGACTCAATGAGCTCCATTGCAAAAGTTTGAGAGTCAAAACAAAATCTTAATCTAACTTAAACAATCTTAACCTGTTCACCCCCAATTCCCTGTAAACAGGTCCAGAGTCACCATTGCTAACAATGACTTTGGGCCAAACCATGGTGGTGAAAGGGTTAAATTAAAAGGGGTTGTTTATTACCTTTTGCGATGCGTTTATCTCTAATCATGTTGTGTGTGATCTTCTTCCACCGTGGTGGAGTACTCAGTATTTTCAGCCTGGAGACTGCCGATACCTCATTGCCGACAGCAGGTCTCAATTCATTGAAGATGAACAGGCAGCGCTCAAATGCTGGTGCACACACTTCCTTGTATGATCTACCTAAGTCTTGATGAGCCTGTAATAGAAATAGGTTTCATACATTACATGAAGTGTTGTAATGTAGAGCTGTCTTCAACAAAATTTGCTTACTTTAGAAAATTTCACATTTTGTACATATGCACTAACACATTACTTTTGCAGTTTGTGACTAGACTGTGTTATATGATTCGTTTAAAAGCTGTGACAACTCTATTATTCTCGAAACACTTTTGAATGTTTTTATTCAAGTCTTTGTTCAATAAAATCAAGAGTTAAAAGTTTGTGAGTTAAGCGTGTTTCATAGTACATGCAGTTCAGTGGTTATCACATATTATCGCAACATACGGAAAACAACAGCAATGCATACCTTGATCAAGGAACATTTTGCCTGGTATACAACTTTACACATTTCAACGATGGACCTGGGCAAGGTGATGTGTCTGTGGTGTCCTCCAGAAATGCCGCCAATGTCCCCCTGACCGCCGTGCTCGACCAGTGCCAGTGCTGCATGGCCCAAATCAAGGTGTTTCATCAGGCAGGTCATCAAGAGGCGACCGACCTCCTCAACGGGATGGTCACTTGCAAAGTCAATGGGCATGACCAGGTTGTGATGCTTGCAGTATCTCTCGCAGTAGGAGAGAAACGTCTTCACGTGGGGTTCATGCAGCTTGCCGTCAACGATGGCCTGCAGGAAGGGGCCAGCGGCGTCTGCCTGCGAGACCTGTCGGGCAAACAGTTTTTGATTCTCTTCATGTTTCGTTGCCGAGCACGTAGCCGAGGCCTTGGGTTCACCTTTGACCTCATCACAGGGGCTCAACAGCTGAGGGGGTTGCAGCCCGCCAGCAAAGAGTTCAGACTTCAGCCAGACCTCACACTCCTCCTCAACGCCTGACACAGGCAAGCTTTGGGCTTGGTGGTTGGCATGGAGACCAAGCAACAGTCCTAGACCACGCTCTGCATCAATCAATGGGGATGACACACTGCTGGTATCTATGGAAACAACCATGTCCTGTTCAGGCTGTAACACGGAAAACAGAGAAAAGCATTACATATTTTTAAAAACAGAATCGACATTCTACAGGAACAGTAATAAAGCTCTCTGATATATACATTTTTCAAATCATGCACAAAAGGCCTGCGGTTTACCCACTAACTGCAGGTTCATCATTTTCTTATAAAATCCTCAACTGTAAACCATATATACACTACAAAAGAACTTCTGACAGAATCAAATGATTTTTACAATCATCATCCACCAGCTGTATACCATTTCATGAACACAGTAGAGTCTAAGCAATACAACATCAGGTACACAAATGGAGAATGGCAAGAGAAACCAGTCCTTTACCTCCACATAGACTCCAACAAAGAAAGCCTGCATCATCTCCCTGGCTTCTGCTGAATGCTGGGCTTGCTCAAATGCTTCAGTGCCATCACGAGCTGAAAAAAAATACAGGATGAAATATTGTTGGTTACCAAGACTATATTCATTGAAACCTTCAAATACTATTACAATTTTTAGTACTTTTTTGTGGAATACAAGCTCAAACAAAATAACTGTCACTTTTTGTCAAAACACATTGTTTTCAAAAGTATGGGAAATGTTTTTACTATGAAATAAGACATGAAGATTAAATTAAAAGTATCGTTGGTACCAACAGTAAAAGCGATGCACATTTCTTTACGATTTTGGTAATTTTGCGAACATTGTGTACCAAACTTTGGGGTCAGAAGCTTTCACCCTGTCACCAATTTCCCAGAGTCTGTCTTTGCCATGGACAAGAATGAGTCTGATTCAAAAGTTGAGGATGAATAGGTTAAAGCCAACAGTCAGTGAATTTTTTGTTTTTTTCTCATAGTCCACATAGTACATGCATTCATTGAACAATTACCAGCAAACTGCAGGAGTCTATCACTGCCACAGGGTGCCTGAGATTGGAAATCCTTCACATCGTACACTTTTCCGTGGATGACAATCCACAGTCCGCCATCTTTATTGTGGTTTTCCAGATCAGCTTTACGGATGAGTGGAACATCGTCATTTCCTCTGTGAGATGCATTACAAATGTTGCTCCCTCCTATAGAAATAGAATAGGACAAACAGAAGAGTTTCAGCTTGAACTGTAAATAAAATATGCACTGCAGCAATTTTCATGCAGCATCAGTCAGTCCTAGGTCAATCGGAGTTGTTGGATATTCTATGGCTGTAACCCTTTTCTCTACCATTGTATCCAGCCTCTTCTTTCTTTTATCACCATTTTCTAAGAAAACTAAATCATTGGCCATCTTTCACCTGGGGGTTACAGTTCACAACCAAAATAAAGTTGAAAGTCAGACAGACTTTCACTGAACTTTAAATCAAAACTATCCACTAGATCTTCTTTTTGACCATCTTTGACAATTTATCTATTCAGTGCCCAATCGATTGTGCAACTGTAAACTCATATTTTTGAAACACAAAAACACTCATGTAAATTTTGAGTTCCTTTGAAGTTGTAACATTTTTGAAGTGAAATGCTGGAAAGTGATGTCAAACAAACTTCGGCAAGCTGAAAAAAGAAGATTAAGCTTACATATGTACACACAGACAAATGTTCATACAGGAATACGTTTACGGAGCATACATACATATAATATCGTAACACCAGACACAAATGTCTGAATGAGACTTCCCCTTACCAATGATACCTGGCCATGCCAGGTCTTCAGAGTCCTCCTTCTCTAACCCTGGTGCCAGTTTATTGAATCTGTCCAGTAGCTCCAACAGGTTGCCTAACATGGGTATGGCAAGACACGATTGCATGATAGATGACGCCTTCACTTGAAGAATCACCATGCACACCACTAGCTCAGGCAAGAGAACACCTAAAAGGGGAGACACATGTATTTCAATGTGATGAGGACAGCTAAACTTATTGATCAGGAAGGCATACTGTAAGACACCTTTAAAGCTATGCTTTCTCAATGGAAAATTAAAGGAGGGATACCCACTTCAGATGAAAAAACTTCTGGACAGCCTGAAAAATTTGCTGCATCATTATAAATTTCTTTTGAAATATATCTATGCGTCATCAACAGATCAAATTTAAATTATTACACATTGTATAAAACCAGTATACATTTTATCATATACTGTACGAAAAAAAGTCATCAAATTAACAATCACAAACACTGGGAATCGGGCAAGCAATCGACAGGAAACGAAATATTCTGTTGAAACAGGTGACCCCTTGAAATTCACAAACACTTATGAATTATAACACCAAGAATCATAAAAGTTTTACAAAAACAGGGCCTCTTTATGGACTGACCTGATATGTCAGACTCTATAAGGTGAGCCACTGCAGCAAAGTGTTTGGAGCTTGAGTCTGCCAAGCTGACGGCAACCAGCAGAACATCACTGACATGAGAACATAGAAGAGAGATGTACTTGCACAGCAGAGAAGCTGCCCCTTGCAGTTCTGGATCTGAAAGTCACAAATTAACACAAGTGTATTCAGACAACAGTCCATTTTTCTCTGTTACTTGAGTTTTTTCATATTTGACATCTACAACTCTTCAGGTGACATAAACTACCATTCAGTATACAGTCTGACATCTTGAGATTCCTGAGAACTCTTTGAATCAGTGTGGGAACTTCCTTACATTTCTCTGAGTTTGCCCTATACCAATACATGTAATATTACCATTTTCTTGAGTAAAAGAGAACAAATATCACAAAAATTTCATCAATTTCACCATTTCACTTAATCAGAAAGAAACAAAAGGGCTGAAATAAAACATCATGTTGAATGCCAGGTTGTAGGTATCCAATAAAATTTCCAGTATCTCCCGAAATCGAACAGCTACCTGATGTGGAACCAGCTTTTGTCTTCTCATCTTCTGCAGGGAAGAGTTCACCAACAAGAAGACGCTGGAATCGGAGTAAGAGTTCTAGCGATGCTGATCTCTCAACCCTCACCGATCTGGGTTTCTCTTCAGTGGGGCTGCCGAAGGTCAAGTCTTGCAGCTTGGTCAGCGTTGTACTGGCAGCATTCCTATGGCAAGTGAAATAAAAATTTCATTGAGTGCAAATCTTTTCCGTGAAATACACAATTCAAAACAAAAGTCTAAAAATGTTGCCCATGTTTGCATGAAGAAACTCTACAGGTTTCCATTTAAAAATTATGAGATACATATGGTTCCACACTACAGTTTTCTCAGTCAATGCCAGTACTTGAGCTGCTCTGCTTTAATGTACATCAGTTATTTATAAAATGCAAGATGCAAGGTACATGAATATTCAACATTGATAAAGAATCATTTGCATAAAACTTTAATACTAAAACAATGCTCATTAATGTAATTTGCATAAATGAATACTAATCCAACATCTTGCACCCTGCTGATGTGCAGCGTGCTCGGAAGGTTATATGTCATTGGTCGATTGTCATTATTCACAGCAACTTAGTGAGTCTTTTGTGATATTTTTTAATTATAACAGTAAGATTCTGCCTCCCGACTGGACATCAGCTTCCGAGACGCTGCACATCAGCCCCTTGCACTAAGAGCAATATTTGCATCCTTGTCTACTGTGGTAAAAATTGACTGGTTACTTTTCACGAAAATAAGGTTAAATAATCAATTTCTTTACAGCTTAAAAACTGAGTTCAAACAAACTGTGGCACCTACATATATGTAAAATTAATGAACGACAGAAACTATGAACTATCAGCACTTGCCTGGACAAGCAGTCACAGAAACACTTAAAGTGACTCAGCATCTCACATTGGTAAATTTTCAGATATGAATCTAAAATGAACAAAAATGTCTGTACAAGCTGCACAGGTTGCTTACCTCAGTAACTGTTGGACTAATTGAAGCAATGGGATACTAGTAATCTTGGTCACTTCTTTCTTGGAAGCTTCCGTCTTTGCTTTTGTTTTAGTTTCTTTCTTTTTCTCGTCAGATTTCTGAGCTGACGGCAGTCCTGGTCCGTCTCCATTCTCCTTATCACTGCCTTGTTCTTCTGTGTCTTTTTCTTTCTTTCCCTCGATGTCTTTGACTTCCGTCTTGATGGCAGCTTGCAGTGCAGACTCCAGTCCCCCATCAGCCATGAGACTGCTTACTAGTAGATCCATCATGAACCTCCTTCCCGGAGTCATTGTCACGTTTTCACCGGCTGTGCATGGAAGGCAGCATAATTTGAAATTTTTGTTCAGCAAACACTCAATTATCAGTGTTCTTACTCATCTAAACCTGTAGAGCTGGTGCATACTTAATGGTACTTTGACAAGACATACAATCATCTTGCTGGTCAGATTTGTGACAATTCCCTCTAGCATAAAAGTCAACACAGACTCTCTGTTAAAATTTTGTAGATAATAAAGTTAATCATCAATACGTGACCACAGTGCTTCAGGTTTCTGGTTTTATGGTAGGTCTTTTGCAAGAGTGAAGACATTGATCCTGTTGATCTTAGATAAGTCTATCTCTTTCATCAGCATCAACACACTTGAAAACATTACTGGCTCTCGGAGTGAAACAAGTCAACAGCGCCCTCTATCATCTAATATACACAAAGTCAAAATGGCTGACTTTTGTTACTGATATTCAACATTCTTGTTCTGTTCCTGCAGTACAATGTTCCAGAAGAATTACTGACAACATTCCTTTTTCACTTCCATATATCACTCTTCATGATGGAGGGTGCTTTACAATACAGTCACCAACATATTCACACCTAAATACACTTTTCTAAAATTCTGATAGAACTTGTAGCTGACAGCCCTGTCTTACCGGCAGTTGGTAGTAATGATGATAATGCCCTTGCCCTTTCCTCGGCGGTGGGTAGTAGTATGGACCATCCACTCTGAAGGGTGGCTTGGGCTGCCGACTGTACTGTTGATAAGACACCTGCATTGCTGGCAAGTTCCACCACACGCTGCTTGAGGCTTGACAGCAATGAGCCTCCTAAACCTAGGCCTAAATCTTCAGAGTTTTCATTTTGAATAATTGCTGCATGCAACTGAAAGGTAAAGAGAAATGTTTACTTTACTGAATAGTTTAAAAAATAATCAAAACCCCAAACCTGTGACATTCCTCATACAAACTATCACTTCCTTCAGTGTTTTGCACTGAAATTTTTTTAGGTATCACATCTCTATGTTCCATCAATCAATTAAATGGCCATCAATGATGCAATAATTAATCATGCATCACAGTTCAATATCCCTTTTCCTGCCAGACAGTAGTAACTGTATCACTTCCCCATCAGCCAAGTCAGTAAAAAGCGGTATTGAGCCAAAAAATGACGTATTTTCACCCACTTGGCTTGGTATGTTATAGCATCTTTTGTCCACAAAAAATCAACTTTACAGTATAATGTTTTCAACAGCCTTCAAATGTACAGTATAATGTTAAAATACATCATATGGAATACGTTGTGTTTCATTAAGTTTAACCATTTTGACCTGGTGGTGAAATATGGACTTGGCAGGAAAAGGGATATACCTGTACAAATAAAGGCAGGATGTGAACATGCCTTTTCAAAAAGTTAAAAAGGAATAAGTAAGCTATGAATTTAAATATTGTTAGAGACATTAAGCAATGTTGAATCTGTTCTTAAAAAGAGAAGTCTGGCAGAGCTGGATACCAAAGTACTTCCAAGTTGTATACATACATATACTTGAAGTAGAGCATTTTGTAGTACATGGTACATCATCCACTTCACAGTTCCACAAACAATGAATTTTGTATTGCAAAAGGTTTTATTCTACAGAACTGAAGTCGAAACAAATAATAGCACCAAAAACCTGAAATCTTTACAATTTCTCCCTGTGAGTTTTAATGCTATACTTAAATGACACCTAGTGGCTGGTTTTATGCATTTCTGTTGATACTGGGATTGAAGAACAATGGGCGCTGTGACAGATGATGAAAAACAGCACTATCGAAAGATAACGTTAAATGATAACATTCAGATAATGTTTTCATGCTGTAGTAGTGGTGAAACAAGCTGTTAGGCCTTTGAACGCCTTTATAAAATGTAGCCCAGTCAATTTTTCATACTTTTGCCAAAATTTTGATAAAAATCTGTAGCCAATGAAATGTGATGTCCATCTGGTCCAAAATTATCAAATTAGAATGACAGAAAAATTCACAAAACACGGTAAAATGTTGCACCAAAATTTTGGTGGGAAAAATTACAGCACTCAGAGGGTCAAAGTTCATTAAAATTCAAAGGCAGACTTAAACCAACAATATTTTATACATGAAATAGTGGCAGAGATAAAAACACAGACAAAGCAAGTCTCACCTGTAACCTAAGCAAATTCAAACCAGCCACAGCCATGCATTCTTTCTCCTGTGGGGGCGGCCAATCACTACGCCCGTCTAAATCACCACACACTTGCTCTAGGAGTTGGTTAAGGTAATCAAACGTTGTCTTGCACACATCTACGCAGAATGGTACTCTGAGGTTTACGGTCCAGTGTCCACTTGATGACCAGGCAAAACTCTGAAAGATGAGATGAAAGCAATGTGTGAAATGCAAATTATTTTCCTATGAGCGATAAGAATCTGTACAACAACAGTTAAAATGGAACAGGGAAGCTAGGAATTTGAATATAGTAATAAACACCAAACAATGTCAAATCTGTGCTGGGGAAACTTTAGTTAAGACAATAACTTCTAACAAAAAAAATTTGCGATTGTTCTCCACTTTTCTGACTTCAAAATGGTTTACTTCAGTTTCGATAAATTCCTGATTTTAAAACCCTGGGTAAAAATATACCAAACCCTTTAGCTCTGAGTCACTGGCTAGCTGACTAAAACAACACAGGAGGAAATCCAGGGCAGATAACTTCAAAGTAACATCATGTAGGTATCAGTCAGACAGCCACATTAAGTCAATCACACAGAACAAAAGCTTCTAAAGAGAACTTTCTTGCTGTACATGTATAAAAATGTTCTAATATACATAACATACAAGGAAAATAATAACTACACACGCAGCTAGCATGGACAAGGATTCCTACAGGAATACTGCAATGATGGGTAAAAGGTGGCACTGACAGAAATCATCACACCACCATAGAAAACCATTACCTGTGATGGTCCACATGCAATCCCTGTGATACTCTTGCCTTCCAGGGCACTCATCAACGTTGGTTCTGTCTTGGTACTCAGACTGTTGTCACCCAGCTGTCCCTGGTCATTTCTGCCCCAGCAGTACACTTCCCCATCTTCAGTCCTTGCTAAACAGTGCATTGACCCAACCTGGACGTCGGCTATCTTCTTGCCTTGCAGCAACTCTATCAGTTTGGGATAGCGCACATGTTCCTCGTTACCATGGCCAAGTCGGAAACCATCTCCTTTGCCCCTGTTACGAAGACGATGAGACATGTTTTCATTCGGTGATAAAATTTGGCTGAATGAAGTCCAAGGGTAAATATACCAAGCTCTATTTCAACACTTTCATCCAGCTTCCCTATGTAGAGCGCAAATAACAGTGAGGTACTTGCTGAGTCAAAAAGTTATGGTGCAGTGGTGAATATCCTATGGAAAATGCTCCAAGGAACTTCGGACAGGCTTCCTACAACAATGGCAGATACTTTGACTTTGTCTGATGCATTTCAAAATCAAAATTATATTGGTCATACTCATGTACCTTTGATATGAGAAAGACAGATATATAACAAACTAATACACATGAACATTCATGACTTTCATATTTGTACAATATCCTGATTTCTTGCCCTGTGTCCTGAGTTACATCATATAATCAATAAATCTTGAAACTCTCTCTCAGAAAAATGGCACAAGATCACTAATTCACTTCCGGGTTCGTTACCCACGAAGATAGTTCGGAAGAAAAATAGTGCAGACCTTGAAGTTTTGATATCTGCATGGATGCTTGTTTAGTTTGAACTTTAACGTCAAGAATTTTTGTAAAGATATTTTTCTGCCTGAATCAAAATGCAGACTGTTGTGAATAATGGCTGAAGCATTTGGTGGTAATATGAGGAGTTCTAGGGCTAATAGAAATCATAACAATAAGCCTGAAATTTGTCAAAAACACCACTGAGGGCGCTATTTTCATCGCTATCTCAAAATTTCCATGGACTTGTCCACACGAAAAATTAATCAGTAGTCAAGCTGACATTGACCTAACACCTGTTAAGAGGATTCGTGCCACTGAATGTTTTAAAATAGGAAAATCGAGCTCAACGCTACTGTGGTGGCCTATGGGAAATGAATTAGTGGTCTTGTGCCAGCAGACAGAGTGAGCGGTCCACCAAACTAACCATGTCCAGATATTTCCAGATTTAGACAATGCAGTTGAAAACTGAGCTCCACAGTAGACACGGATGATATCATGACCATTGAGTTTCTCCATTACTTTGGGGGTCTTGCAGCCATCACTTCCACCGCGGCCCAGCTTGCCATAATCACCATCACCCCATGACCATACAGAACCTGGTAAATAGATAAACATAAGTATCTTTTCTTTACCGTTGGTTCATTTATAAATGAAAAAGATTAATATGAATTCTTGGAAAAGACTCTTCTCTCACTTTTAACATTATTCCTAAACCACTCGCCATGTGAACTTTCGGCCACTGGTGAAAGGCAATTGCAAGCTTTTTCAAGAAAACAGAAAAAAACATACAATAAAGTGATCAATGCTGTATCTTGTATACAAGCTGTTGACTGCATTGTGGCAAAGTATGCAGTGGTAGCAAAGCACCTATTCTCTGCTAGCAGAGTAAATATTCTTGTTTAAGATGTTGTGAAAACGTAGTACTTCAAACAAGTCTGACATCTCGGTATACGTCAAACAATATATTCCGCCCACTCACCATCTTCTGTGACTGCCAAAGTCTGCGCATCACCACTACCACACGCAATGTCAATGACCCTTTGACCTTTCAATCCAATCACCATGGTTGGGGTGCTGTGGTCTTCACTACTTCCTGTATGGCAAGAAATCAACACATCGGGCTTACAAATATTACGGTTGACAAATATATGAAGTTTTTCCACACAGAGGTAGCTAAGTGATTGAAAATTTAACAATCTTGGTTCAAAACCTTGCTTATAACAAAGGAACTGTCCCCGAGTTGCTGTGGTAGTCTGTTTAACCTGTAGTGATTTACCATAAACACAACTGCTAGTGACACAAAAATAGCTCTAATGAGCTATAATAGCACTACATATTTGCTAGACTGTAAAATTAAGCAGAGGCTTCTGACTAGTGAAAATAATGAAATTAAGACAGTGAACATGACAAGTGCTACAAACAAGCTTACAATGAAATAATATCAATATTTCATGATCGAGTCAATGATCAAGGGGATAAGTAGAAAATTTACGATCTACACATATCTCCATTTCAACATTTGCCTATCGCACAGGATGAAAGAAACAAATTGAGTCTGTACATTGTTAAAGCTATAATCAGTCCATACTTACCATGTCCTAGCCTGCCATAGTTTCCTCTGCCCCATGAGAAGAGTTCACCCTGTGCAGTGATTGCAGCTGAATAGGTACTTCCACAGGAGATATGAATCACATGTCTGCCGGACAGCGCCACCACTAGTGTCGGTTCTTCTCTGGCACTGCGGGACAAAATAACAAATGTGAACACAACCACCAGAGCTTTCTGGTTTGAAATGTGTGTTAGTACATGATTGCTTGAAAAACACTATACTTGACATAATTATCTATCAGATTATATAAGCTCACAAACTCTGATATATGAATATTCAATATTGATAAATGTGTCACCATCATTAGATTTCAAGTCTTACACAATACTCTTCAATGTACAGTACTTTGCACACGTGAATACTGTTACATTATGCTCCAAGGATGAGATATCAAGTCCATCCATCACATGTATATCTTATCTTATGGATTTCAACAAGCTCTTTCACACAAGCTGAAAAAATTCACCACATAAGTTTTATTCAATTCCACACACAACTTACTTAGTATCTCCATGTCCCAGTCTGCCTCCATCTCCGTTTCCCCAGGAATACACCTCACCATCTGACGTCATTGCCAGGTAGTGCTTGCCTTCTGGATGGGCCGCTATCTTCACTACTTCCTTGTCTATGAGATTTTCCATCAACTGTGGACCCTGGCAAGACAATCAAAACAGACAAGATGAAGGATTACATCAATTACTGCTAGGGGCACTTTTCTAACAACCTTTAACATGGGACTTTTTCTGATCATATTCATACAGATATTTCAATATATCGGTAATTTTTTTTTGATGTACAGCAATGAATTTCACAAACACTACAGATATAAAATAGGTTTGAGATCATAGAAACTCTGATTCAGATGGGCTGTTTCAGTTAACGCCACCACTCCTGCACATATACAGGATTTCCCCTTTTTCTTAACTCATTTGCATATTTTTGAAACTGACATGTTCATTTGAACAATGTCACATCTCAACCCCTGGGTCTATCAGTACACCAAATACTGAGATGGTAGGTGTGGCGGTTTGGGAGCTTTTTCGTGTGATGGACATACATCCACACATACATACATACATACAGATGCCACCAACTCACCATACAAGCTCTTTTATGGTATATATATACATACCAAATATGAGCTAATAAGAGTGTTTATGGCACAGTAAGCTAATGTAAATTACATTAGTTCTTTTATTCTCATCTTATTGTTGCACCAAAAATACACAAGTTAGTTAAAATTAGTCTATGTAAGCAATCATAATGTAGAAATGTTCCAGATGCTCCGTGACTACTTGATATACCCATGTGAAAATACCCTACCAGAAACACAACAATGCATAAAGTGTCACCAAGCAGCCCCTTAAGGTCAGCATATCACACTTCTGACACTCAAGAACACATAAATTCTCTTGATAGTCACATTAAATATTCAGCAGATAATCTCTGAAAGGTATGGAAATTTACTCAAAGAATGACAGATTTCAAACTCGGCAGCAGTTCCGCTGTGAAGTTACTCAAACTAAATTATTTTGGATGGAGTTGACCAGAATGTATTGCCTTCTTCTGTCTGTGTGGAAAACATGCAGTGTGTGAAGGAGAGCCTACCTGTGTTTCTGAGCTGTAGTAATGCATGTACACCCTGCCAGTACTGGTTAGTGCCAGCAGACATCTTTCTGCACAGCATATCTGTGTTACACCTAGTTCACTCAGGGCATCTATTGGGTAGGGACCATAGGGAGCAGTGCTACCTCCAGCCCAGGCAATCCATCCCCAGCCTAACACTTCCTGGGATGTCGTTGATCCTGCGGATGCCGATAGCTAGAGAAAACGAAAGAGGCAGTGTGGTTATCCTTGTCCTACAAGAGATTTACAGTCTGTGCTTTATTTGTAGAATTTTAATCAAACATGGGTCCAATACTCCATGAACATATCGTTAAAGATGGTATGTGGATGGTCAGTCACCGCCTGACATTTCCCATCCATTAGTAAAGGCTAGCAATAGGTTGTCTGGTGGGTATTAAGTGTCCAGGGGTGTCCTTGAAGCTTTCACACCACCCCTGTAGGTTCTGTGTTTTGCTAATAGAAAATCAAATTCCTATCAGAAGTCATCAAATTCCTATGTGAAGTAATCAAATTCCTACCAGAAGTAATCAAATTCCTATAAGAAGTTTTTCATCAATATTTGTTTTGGAAAATCTAAGTAATTTAGATTTGAATTCATAGTGCCATGGCAGGGTGTATGACACCAACAAGCATTCAAAAACTAATAAGTGATAAGATGACAAATATCTCAGCTAGATGCTAGCTTGGCCAGTTCATGCCTATTTTCTACAATACTGGTAACACAAGGATGCTTTATTGCAATAAAGTGGCTGTGTAAAGCAAAACTCTGTTGCCAGTAGCATATCCAAATGTTACATTCCTCATCATTGTTAAAGAGGTGATATCAAATAACCAGCCTTCCCTGTAGTGGTTGGGTTTTGGAATGCAGGGATTACCCTGGCTCAAGAACGACACGAGATAAAATCGCACATAAATAAAAACTGTGGGAGAATTTCAAAGTCTGTGCGAACCGGACCTAACTTTCCCTGATTTTCTGCATATTGGTTAATTTGCATAACAATACACTCAGTGAGAGTTTTTGGATGACCTCAGTTTTCAGACACTTAATGACATGCTGTTCGTTATACGCCCTTCGCTCCGTTTTGATAGCGTTTTACAAGTCATGCTACAGCATATTAAGTCAGGTGACGCTGCCGTCCTGTTTTGGATTTTTCTTTTGGTTGAAGCTATTTCAGGCGCTACAAACTTGGTGAAGTTAGCCACACCGTAAGCTTACGATACGAGGTGTCGAACGCAACACACAGGGACAGCCCGTGTCCGATATCTAAGCGCTATACACGTTGAAATATAGTTGCGTCATCCATGGATTAAACATAACTAATTATCACGAAACATTTCCATATAGTTTTCTAAACAAATCGAAATTTAAAATCGGGGTTCGAAGTTTCAAAATATCAATATTTAGCCCCTTATCACATTCAAAATACGACGTCCAATTTATACTGCGATAGCAGTCCGATTACACGCACTCAACATGGGGGCAAAAATTTGGCAACTTTGACCCCCTAAATGCCACTTCTGTTGGTGTTAACAGTTTGAGGATAAACACAATAAAGTTTCTAAAGGTACCGTATGATAATAAGATTTCGTTGTGCTCGTCATTTATGAAACGGCTTTGGGCGAAATTCACTACCCTGTCAGAAAACTGTCACACTGAGTGTAGTTGTAATCAGAGGCGATCGAATCCATACTTTCTGGTGCGGGAGTTACAGAAGTACAGTAGTCCAGAATAGTGCATTTTCGTTTTTTCTTCGCACTACCACTCGTACTGGACACGAATATTCCTTCGAAAGCGCCATTTTGAGCGACGACAATACACTGTACATCAGCAATGAACACTTGCTGTATCGACTCCAATGATTTGTCAATGAACGCAAAACTTCCTGTTGGCAACCAATCACAAACGCTGTTGAAACGGGTAACTCTGCAACAGCTTTTTTCTAGTGTAATTATAGCGCTCTCTACGGCGACACAATGAGTGGTTCTGTACTGAAAACCTGCCAAATGTTACCGATGAATTTAGATCGCGTAAAGGTATCACGTACGCGCTATTTGAATGATCGGCGCGACTTTTTTGCCCAATTGCTTTTTCTGAATGCGATTTTTCTGATTTTTGAGCGTAAATATCGCGTTATCGCGCCCCAAAGTGATCCCTGGGAATGAGGTCATCAGTTAATTATGTACGGCAGTTTAAAATAGGTTTGTAGTTGTTTTCTTGTTAAATACATCACTGGTAACAAAATTTGGAGAAAGTTTGTCCATACGGTGCCCGAGTTACTTTCTGATGCTTGCGGTTGGAGCGATTGACGTGTTTTTCATCGGTGTTCATCACAACAATGGCGGTAAAAATTCACTGTTACGGCCAACTTTGTGCACATCATTTCATAAAGTTCTTTCAAAACCCTTGGACAAATGTATACATTTATTTATGCACATTAGTGATAGAGCTCTCACATGATTTGGAACCTTCTACATAATATTCAACTATGTTTCATCTCAATTATTACACCAACTACCAACGCATACTGTATGACAGTGCTCTAGCATTGTGGATTTCTGAACCTACCTTGTGAGCATATGAAGGTGGTGCATAGGGCACAGACAATCTATCAAGATGTGACATGATAACCACTGCTGTTTGTCGTAGATCTACAGACGCTTCATCATCTTGGGGAAGTTGTAAGTATCTAAGAAAACACTCTGTTGGACTAACTTTCACACTTCCTGTCGACTGAACAAGAAAATTACCATTTCATGATTATTGAGGCAATCTTTTAGCACAATCAGCACAGGTGAAAACTGGAAAACCAGAAGAAATTGCATCAGAGACATGTAGTTTAATTGGCAAAACAGAGGAAAGAAACAGACTTCCAATAAATGTGTGAATGCATTTTAATCTTTCAAAATAACACAATGTCCAGAATGACCTTTACTGTATTTTCTAAAAGGCCTAGGAAAAGACCACATAGCTTTTAACTGACACAGCTACCAAGTAATCTCTGTACAGATAACTACTTTAAAAAACATTCTCACAAAATATAGGATGTTAATTCTTTTTCTCCTAAGTTGTATTTATTTCTATGGTTTGTCTATGGAGTGCGGTTGGAAGGGGATTAATCTTCACACAAGTTTATATTTTCTCAAACTGTGACAATAATATGGGAAATTATATCAGTTCCCTACCTCTTCCAGTTTTGGACTTTCTGACCCTTTGGATTTACTTTTTGAGATGTCCTGAAATCTCCTGACCAGCGGCACTATGGGAGCACTGGTACCGGCAGAGTTGCTACGGTTGTCAGTCTCCTGCTGTCCGTACTCCCACAGTTGCAGTAGAAGCAGCACAGAGCTGAGCAGTTCACTGAGAGTTCCTCTCTGTACGGCTAGTTCTAGTAGCAATGCCAGTGCAGTGTGTTGGTCCTTCACCGGTATCGTGTTGGCCCCCTTGGCTGTGGCACCTGCATTTAAATCCCTGGTTGGAAGAAAAAGACAAAGTTTATTCACTAGAAGTACCATAATCTAGATGAAATGTTTAAAATAATAGGGCTTGTAGTGTCAGTGAGTCACATATGACTCCTGAAAAGTGCAACTTTGTTTTGTTCCTTTCAATAAGAAATGGAAGTTACTATATTAACACATCAACAAGTTGAGGATATACCAAACCATAGTAAGGAGATAAACCATTGACTTGTAGTTGTACTTTAATTCATCAAATCCATCAGATTTAACACTTATACCTTGATAGGGCCTATCATCTCTGGCACGCACACAAAGGTTGGAATTTTCTAAGTTACACCACCTGTCAAGACAGGCTTACCCTGAGAGAATGCATTCACTGTTTTGACCAAAAGTAGGTGGGCAAACCGGTTGGTACTAAAAAGAGATGTTTCTGTACTTGGATCAATATTTCCATCAACTTATTTCAGCAGTCATGCACCCACAGGAAATATTTGAAAATATCATCCTGGTGGCATTTCAAAAATGCTCCTTCAGACATGTGTTATGTATATGTACAGAATATGGAATGAAATAGTAACTCTTCAGTCCAATTTATCAGATTGGATATGTCCGATTAAGAGTACAGCAATAGTAACACCAAACTTACCCAAGAACCACTGATCTCAGAAATTTGGATGCTCTTTCAACAACTTCCAGCCAAACTTTTGACACTGAGGCTTCATCAAACAAGGTGGCTTCTGGAAGAGATCTCATTGCCTCCAGAGATTCTTGTAAGAGTTCACTGCAAAGGTCAGCGTCTTCACCAGTTCTCCACGCCCGTCGTAGGAACGCGAACGCAAAGGACAGAGCGGCTCGTGATCCAACCCTTGCTAGACCTGTTGTTGCTTTCTCACCAATATGACTTGCACTGCAATGAATACAAGGGCATTGTGAGGAAAGAGAATACCGGTATTTTCATTTAATTAAGTCAGTTGTATGATATGATATAATATATCTGATTTAGAACAATCAATAAGGTAAATTTGCAATTTTTGAATTTTGCTGGCTTCATTTGCAGACTGCAATACAGATCCACTAAAGGATGTCAATTAGAGTACAGTGATGTGACAATGTACACAATTCTGATATGCAAATTACATGATTCAAAGCTGGGCAGTAGAGTAGCTAAATCCAGCCTGATCAGATAGCGCATATGATAAAATGCATACTGTAAAGAGGGGAATAATCGCAGGGTTAATATTTCGCGCACTCACACGATCGCGTCGATTGGCGGTGTTTTAAATTCGCGCTCAGCACTAGTTCATCAGCGTTGTCACATACTTGTAACTTTTCCTTTGAACAAAGAAACCGACCGTGCCGACAAAGACGATGTTTTTATTGTAATAAGCATACTGGTAAGCTACGCTGTCATACGCAGTTCCACTAATAGGCATGTTGTTGACACCTTTTTCACATTGACTGAAATGACAAAACAACGCTCACACCCTGCGGGTTACAAAGGATATTTTTCCTGTAAACAAACCAAAACTGCCAGGACCGTCAAAGGATAGGTCTTTCACAACCGCAAGATGAAAGTAAAATTCTCTATAAATGATGAACAATTTTTGACTAGAAGTCAGTACACGTCTAGCCGTCGCTTGTGTCACATCTCTCGCTGTCAGATCAACTACTGTACTTGTATTCTACAAACGTCACGATGTCTACTGGTCTGCTGAAATGGTTGAAGAAGGCTCCCTTGCCGACTCCAACCCAACCCGGTTTGCCTGACCCTAACGATGTTGTAGACGTAAAGATGTGTGATCTGTTACCTGAAGCCATCGCTGCTGTCAACGAAGAAATCACCGCATCGAGTAGTAGGAAATGAAAGCGCGGTAATTATCAACATTACGACAATGGTACAAGAGCAAAGATCGCAAAGTTTGCCATCGACAACGGTGTGATGAACGCAGCTCGTAAATTCACGAAAGAACTGGCCACGCCGATCAGTGAGAGTACCGTTCGCGGCATGAAAAAAGCGTACATCCGGGCAGTGAGAAGCGGTAAAGAAAACATAGACGAGTTAGCATCATCACGTGGTCGTCCTGTCATGCTCGGTGGTGACCTTGATTCGAAAGTTCAGTCATACGTTCGGCAGATTCGAATCAAGGGCGGTGTCGTTAATTCATCAGTCTGCATCGCCATTGCTCGAGGTCTGCTTCTCCACACCAACCGTAGTTCATTAGCAGAGTTTGGCGGACACATGACTCTGACTGTGGACTGGGCAATGTCTTTGCTAGGCCGCATGGGGTATGTGAAGCGGAAGGGAACGAAAGCTGTCAAGGCGAACGTCGACGACTTTCCATCAATCAAAGAAACTTTTCTTCAGCGCATACGGAATGTCATTCAGCAGCATCGCGTACCCCCACAGCTCGTCATAAACTGGGACCAGACTGGTGTGTCCATCATTCCTGTCGGCCAGTGGACTATGGAAGAAGAAGGAAGTCGTCAAGTTTCCATCGTGGGTTTGGATGACAAGCGTCAAATTACGGCCGTTTTTGCTTCGTCTGCAGCTGGTGATTTTCTTCCGCCGCAACTTCTATATCAGGGCAAGACTGATCGCTGTCACCCCACTTACGCGTTTCCGGACTCTTGGGACATTTTCCACACAGAAAGCCACTGGTCGAATCACGCTTCCATGATGCGCTACATCAACAAGGTGTTCATCCCGTATGTCGACGCTACTCGATCTCTGCTAGAACTCCCTTCCAACCAGCAAGCCATCGCCATATTCGACGTATACAAGGCACATCGCAGTGAAGAATTGTTGAAAGAACTCAACAACCACAACATTTCCGTCGTCTACGTCCAAGCATCTTGTACTGATCGCCTTCAGCCTATGGATTTAGCTGCCAACAAAGTTTTCAAGGACATCATGAAGCACGAATTTCAGCATTGGTATAGCGATCGAATGTGTACAGCGATGCAAAATGGTGATGAAGATCCGACCTTAGATTTGCGTCTATCGGAAGTTAAACTTCTCCACGCGAAATGGTTGGTGTCCGCCGTCCAGAATGTATCTCAGCGCCGTGATGAACTTGTGGAGGGTTTTTCGAAGGCAGGCATTCTTGACTGTTTCGTTTAGAAATTGTGTGTAACACATGTAACAGAGATTGCATGAAAATTGAAATCGCCGATGTATTGATTTTTTTCTTTGAAAAGTGCGAGTGCTTGTTATCTGTATCTGATATTTTATTTTTATCATCAGTTCTCGAGTTTCCTTGAAGAATTTTTGCCAGATTTGATAACATTGTAAAACGATGTCTTGTTTTCATAAATGTGAACTGTCTGTGAGTGAGCAAGTTCTGCAGTGTTTTTACAATATCGGTACACTTTAGTGATAGCTTGTTGTCTGCCTTACTTTTTGTTTTTATCTCTATTTAGTCTGTATTTCTCTGTGAAATAACAATTTTTAATGTGTAATAAATAAAGAGCAAGATGTTTAATTTCATTTTCTTTGTGTCGTCCTGCTTGCGAAGTTGCATGTGTTGTGTAGTGCTTGTTATGAGTGTGCGTAGTGAGGTGTGACCCCCAAATGACCCCTACTCAAGCTCACGGCAGCAGTGTAAACAATATTGGCGGAGTTTTAATTTCGCGCACTTGCCGCCGCGCGAAAAGCGCGAAAATTTAACCCCTTGAATAATTTCCTCCTCTACAGTATTTCCACTTGTTAGTATGGTGGCACGGTTAACCATTATGTCCCTTGATGGTATCTAATTTATAGGATAAAAGGAGTGTTGCAAACACACTATAAAATAAAGCTGGTTAAAAGTATGAAAATGCTCAATTGAGAGCATGAACCCTTGTTGTTACACCAATCTTACAGAATTGTCATGGGATATGTTGACTTGTACCACTTATGCATACCCTTTGTGTCCTTTACAATTTAAATTTTAACTTCCTCATGACTGTCAACAAGTGAATTTTAAGGGGTCAGCCCCTTTCTGTCTTTTGAGCAATCTGTTTGTATGTTAATATATCCACAAAAGAATACACTTTCATGACAAAAGAATATGCAAATTGTGCATTGTTATGTAAACCAGCTACCCTGTTTTTGCAACAAGTATACTTTCCCAACAAAAGAATATGCAAATTATGCATTGTTATATAAACAAGACTTTTTTTTTCCAAACCGTGAGGAACAGTGCTTCCTACCTCTTGCTGCTCTTCATGATGGGACATTCCAGTTTCTTCTTCAAAGCTGCACGTTTCTGTTCTGGGTTGTGTCTTGCCAGTGCAATGAAATACCTCTCCAAGACTGTGAGTCTCTGCTGCAGTCTTGTCGATGACAAGGTGGTAGTGGCTGCCTCAGAGGCTAACTGTTGCTGCTCATAGACCAGTGAGTGGAGGCACCCTTGCAACTGGCTCACATCTTTGTAGAGAAAGAGTGACAGAGGAAAAAAATTGAGCAAAGTGGTTAACTGACAGAGGGCTGTATTGTATATTTCACAACAAATTTAATACTGAAAAGGTGGTTCTCATTTATACAGAGTGTGCTTATCCTTATCATGCCAGGCCTATCACTCTCCCATCTCTGCTAGGTCAGCAAAGAGTTGTGTTGAACAAGACCTATACATATTATAACCTACTTGGTGTGGTTACAGCAGGTTTTGTTATTAAAAATATCTGTTTACAGTATCTCTGTTTTTAGGAACTTCGAATATTCAAGTCTTTGACCAAATACAACATATGGGACATGTTATGCTTCACTAGTTTTAGTTTTAGCCATCTTGACCCAGTGACGTATGAACTTAGCAGGATAGGGGTTTATGAGCAATTTTTGAGTATGCAAATCAACTGATATTGACAATGACAAAGATAAGTGGCCTAAAATTGTGCATGGTGAACCAAACACAAAAGATGACAAACTAATTTGAAATTGAAATATAACAATATAGTTACTTCCCTATTTCTTATGTGATAAAACTTCTACGGTCCCTTTTAGTGTTGACAATAGCGTACTTTCATATGCATGTTTCAGGCAGAAATTTCTTAAACTTGCCTAAGTTCTACTGCCCCCTGCAGTGTTGACAATAGCCAGCGTTCTCACCAGGCCGCGATTCCGCGACATTCTCGCGTATTATTCTGTTTTGTCGCGGATTTCTTGGGCGTGCGCGCCAATAGTGGCGCGCCTTTGAAATTATAAACTTTCGTGATGCCAGCCGTACGGCGCGGCGCGGCCGGCCGTATCATACAGCCAATACTTCTCACCATGGACGTAAATGATTGACGCGAGTAATTACACTTCCTGGTTGAAACCGAGGCAATCTGGAGGCAATACCCGTCAGAGGGCGTACTTAAGCCACAGTCACTTGTGATTCGATACATGATGGCCGATGTGTGGATGCATTATCATTACGTATACCACACAGCGGCCGTCGTGTATTGAACCACACGAGACTGTGGTAGTCTGACGCACTGGACGTGGTGTTCGCCTTGCATGCATACCGGTACATGTCCACGGAATTCGCGGAAGCTGGAGGCGTCATGGGCATGATAAATATTTTCATAGGCTACGACAACGATAATCCGAACTACGAAAACACAAGAATGTAAAGCTTGTATATCCCTAAGGAATTACATGAACATTTTTCGAAAACAACGAATTCGAAGCTGGTAGCATTATACTGTGAGTTCCGCATGGCAACCAGGGTCTTGACGGGAACGACGTTATAGTGTTCGTGCCGTTGAGATTCAGTGAATTTTTGTTCTCGAAAAATAACGCAACTTTGTCTGAGATAATTTTTAGCTCTTTGCTATGTTTGGAATCATGTATAAACTTCGCGGGAGATACGTGTTGTGTGATGTTATCAGGCATTTGCTCCGTTCCTCGGCACGTGACCTAGTACCTACGACTGGAAATGATCGACAACTGGCCCACTGCCGATTGATGATATTATTCCAAAAGTAGTTCCGAAGTTTAAATGTGGAATAGTTGGAGGAAAGTTCTCTTATTATGCAAACAATTATCAATTCTTGGCTTGCGCATGTGATAAGTATATTATTCCTGGCGAACTTATACGTGAGAACATGGGCGTCTTTTTTCCATGCTTCAATCAATTGACAAAATTTGTAGCCTTGGCTGGCGACCAAAATTTCACGTCAAAAGTTGATGATTGTTTACAAACATCATAGGGATATGTTTCCTGATCTAAATAAATGCTGACTTGGCCTATTCCTTCTGCTGGTTGTGAAAGGGGGTTTAGTGTGCGAAAAAAAAGTAACTAATGACAGGAATCAACTGGGAGCTGAACGACTGGACACTCCAGCAACTACTGTTATTGTAGAGGGCCCTGAAATGGACTTTCACACTGGAAAGAACGAAAGTCCCATAGACTTTTCATTAAAAGGCACTGATATTCAATATCAGTTGATATTTTCACCGAATGTTTACAAAAAAGTTGTTAAGTTGAATGAGTTGTTGAGTCCTTTATTTTTTCCATGCATAGAATAAGGTTCGTATTTGCAGTTTGACTTTTTTAACATATTTATATATTGTCTCACAAAAATCATCCATTGTCCCGCTTTTTTTTGGTAAGCGGGACAAAATGTCCCACAAAATTTTTTTTCTGGTGAGAACACTGAATAGCGTACTTTCATATGCATGTTTCAGGCAGAAATTTCTTAAACTTGCCTAAGTTCTACTGCCCCCTGCAGTGTTGACAATAGCGTACTTTCATATGCATGTTTCAGGCAGAAATTTCTTAAATTTGCCTAACTTAAGCGTTTCTGCAGTTACTGACTCGAAATGACAATGACATAGCTCAGTATGGAATGGCAGAAACACCAATGTGTCCTCGAAAGTCTTAACTTTCTGAGCTCTGAAAAGACTTCTGGATTTTCTTGAATTTTCCTTGAGAATAAATACAAAATGTATCATCTCTGTGCTTCGAAGAGAAAACTTTGAGTCAGTGGCACATTAAACTGACTGAGGTAGCACGTTGGTATGCTTTTTTTTCTTTTTCAATTTCCTTTCGAAAAGATTTACAAAACTTGCAGGGTGATTAGTCAAGAAGTACCTGGTTGTTTTCCCCAAGTCCAAGACTCAATAAGAGAAAGTGCCGATGGCGGTCTGCTCTCGTCTTCCTCTTTGCGGTCTTTTTCTTCTTTGTCCAGCTTCTGGCACGGTGGACAGTTACAGCCATTGTCGGGACCACAGTGACCGTCACAGCAGCTGCAGGACAGCACTCGCATGCCACAGTAATAGTGGCCAGTCTCCCCTACAAGTCATACAACAAAGGAAAACATATCAATGACTCAGAACACCAACAATTAAACACATCTCAGTTCCTTTTCTCCCATGAGTGTCACAGTTCATGATTCCAGACTTGGTAAATCTACTTAAAACTACATGTACAAATATATTTTCAATGAATATGCAGGTCAAACTATCTTCTACAATATTCCGATATAAAAAGTACTTATCAGAACTCATTCTGAACTCACACTTTGGGAGACATCATGGGTGTCAATAACACATTCAATAAAACTCCTCTTGATAAAAGAAGCTTTGACTTTCTATGCCACAATAAACTTCACCCCCAAACGATGTTATTCCCTGATAGCCATTCCTCAACGTCTTTAGTAATCAGCCGACCAAAGCAAGATGTCAAAAGGTCCTTTGCCTAAAAGATAACATTTTGACCTTTTGAACTCCCTTTGTTCTTTATGTGGGTCACAACCCAGCTCATTGAGGACAATTGGCTTGGATCAAATCACAGAAGTGAAAGAGACACTTCTTTCACCTACATGATAAATATTAGCCCTCCCTTTGTGAATGTTTTCCATTTCACGCGTCCTGGCAGGACTACAAAATAACCTTTGTCCTACCAGGCCTATCACTTCCCCCATCTGCTGAGTCAGCAAATAGTGGTATTCAGCCAAAACCTGTATGAAATTAGGTTAGCTGCAGTCCCTGGTCACTTTGGGGACCCAAAATTTCCAGGAACTGTACTCCAACTGGACTACCATATTAAAAAAAGCCAATTTCAAACCCCATTTTCTTAGTAATTTCACTTTCAGAATTAGATTTTTACATTTTTAAATTCGATTTTTAGGTTGTGTTTGATTTTAATTTTTTTAATACCTGAATTTTCAATTTTGTAGACATTTTTAAAATTGCTTTTGTTCATTTACTTTTTTAAAGTGTATTTTAAGCATCTATGATCACTGTTTTTATGTGGATTTAGACGCTATAGAAATAAATGATTATCATTATTATTACATATAATGTATTCAATTCCATTGTAATTAATCAGTAGAAAACTACACCTAATATAGAAGACTGCTTATAAATCTGGCACACCAATTTCAAAGTTTTTCCATTAATTCAATCGTTGTCCTGCTGGTTGGTAAGTAAAGAAAAACAATCATGGCATTAAAAAAAAAACACAAAGACATTTATCACCCCATAAATGAGCTCATTACTACATCTATGTGCATGCAAGCTGTAAAATTTATGCCATCTTTGAACTATGGCATCGAGTGTACCTTTGCGGGCTGGAACTCCGACACAGTTGATGACAGAATCAGAGTTACCAGTGGCAATTTCCCCATCCTTCACCAGTTCGTTCCACAGGCGACTCAGGCCATCTTTTGTAAATGCAGCCTGAAATAAGAAATCAACGAAAATAGTTTTAATGGCGATGGAGGAGATACTGGACAGATTTCTGAAAACTGTTTGATCACTATGACTTGGCAGGAAAAGTTGGTAGTTACAACGCTTCAAATACTATACACACTCAGTGCAACAAACACACGAGATTTAACATAGCTCAACTGTGTATCTTTATATTTGTCTCAGAGTCAAAGTCCTCATACATGAAAGCAAAAACCGTTGTCCTGCTGGTTGGTTAGAGTAAAGATTAGTGGACACGGAAATCGTTCCATCTTACTCATTAGTGACCTAGGGAGTCATTAGCGAAAGGGATACCGGATAGGCACAGATTACTAGCCGAGGGCTCCCAAGGAAACATGTTTTAGCTCGTATACAAATGTTTACATTCACGTATCGCAACTTGGGCCCCCAAAACGAATCCTCACTATTCAGTTTAAAAGAGTTTGAACCAAATTAACATCTTTTTAAAATTCAGCCCATTTCCCTACCCAAGCCAGCTGTACTGAGCCAAAAACGAAAGGTGGTGCTTGTGAGCTAACACATGTCTTTTTTTTCACAAACCAAACTTTATATGTAACCTTTGTGAAAACCAACAATAGAAAGTATTCAGTACATGTCTGCGCAAGAGGGAGATCCCAATGTTTCACTGAATGCCTATCTAGGCACAAGCAAATCGTGTGCAGGCATTGAAACAGGCTGTCACTGCTGCCTGGTTTATGAAGTATTACCCTACATACCTGCAAATCTGTTTTGAGCCATTTCGAATCCAGACGTAATTGTGTTCGGAGCGTTGGTCTAATAGTCGTCGAAGCCATGTTGTACCAATGTAGCAACTAACTATTTTTACTTGACGGGCGCATTTGACAGGATATCGTCGCCTCGGTCAATGTCCAACAACGGAGCACGAATTTCACCCTCGATGACTAAGAGGACCTCTCTCCGACTGTACATAAATGACGGAGCGAAATTATATATCACTGTAATGTGAGAATGAATGCATGGCCTTAGGGTCTGACAGCATAAAAATGAAAGTTACGGTAAATGAATATATTGAGTTGAAGTTGGCTGAATATTACGGCGCCCACTTACCTGGTTTAGTAAAATCTACTTCATTCTTCCCATTTTGACGATATTATTAGCTTCTACTATGCGATTATATTCAAACAAAATGGCGACTTAGATCTTGAATCTTGGGTAACCTAACTGGGCAAGTTGAGGGCGCTAGCTAGACTAATTGAGCGGCAGCCCACGAGTTCGAGGAAGTTGCTGGTTTAGGTTTCACTACGATCGTTGGGGGGGGGGGGGGGAGCATGTGGTCATGGAAATTGAACTTCCGTCATAAGTCTTTTAATTGGGCGAGGCTACTTCACAACTATGCGCTGTGAAATAGGAAACGTAACGTGATATTAAAGATGTGCATAATGGATAGGATGCAACTGGAAGTCTACGCGAGAGACTAAGAAATGGAAAAGTGTAGGCTACAGATACCAGTCAACAAGAAGGGCATAGGCTTGCTGCATTGGTAATTGCAGAAATTTTCAAAATACGCGAGAAAGACTGTCTTCGAGTTTGCTTACACAAAAAAAAAGAATTAGGTCACATCGGAGAATTCGTGACAGGTTGGAGAAAATTCAGCAAAGACATCACTGCAAGAGATACACTTACGCACGATAGAATTGTTTAGAGAAAACGATCACCATGAATTAAAAGGTACTTTGCTGCTCTAGTAAAACAATATGCGCCATAGTTCCTGGGAAAAGAGCTTGAAAGAGTTTTTTAAGCTCTCTTTATTTGTTGTATTGCAAACGCAGCTAGTGCAAATGTGTCTGTCTGAGAAAAAAATATACTCCCTACAGTGAGAGTTTGACATGAATCAAACTGAAAGGCAAATAGACGAAGACAACTACGACAAATGTAGCTATCGATAACAAACGAGAAAATAATCGAGGAAATAAGTTGTATTCGTGTGCTGATATCAAAGTCTTGCCTGTTTCAGACAGTTACATTCTGGTATAAGATAAACTTTTAGCATTGTCGGAAAATTCCATTTATCCCTTACATTTTTCCCTTACATTTTTGTTCACAGATTATGGAACCCTGTTACGAAAGCATAGCCGAAAACATCATCAAGCATTTCGTAAAACAAAAACGTTAATATTGATGAAAAAAAACTCAGCTAGTAATCGGTATTTTCCGGCAATCCGCCGAATCATTAACGCCTTTTCATAAAGAAGTACCGAGGCCACTACTACGTTTTTCTTCATGTATTCTATGATTGCCATTGAAAGGATTAAAACAATTTGATGTTTACCCTGGGATCATCTTCTATTATCATTGTAATGGTTGCCTATTCATGACTGAACACGTCGCGGTATGCTTGTGTATGAAAGACGAAATATGTGTCAAAGCAATATTTTTCTCCGTAAAACAGTGGATAACCTGAGCTGTTTGAAAATTGCACACATATCCGAAGGTGTATTAAAAGGAAACAGTCGTCGGAACTGCGCCTGTGCGAGTTTCTTGTTTACAAACAATATTATTTAGTGTATGCTATCTAGATGCACCTCATCATCATAGCTGCAACATTTAAGTTATACGATGTAGATTATGACAGACATGTTTTAACTGTCATCAATCACCATTGTACCTTGGATAAAGTGTTTACATTGGTCGCATGGGTCCCATACGACCTTTTAACTCCCTCAGTTCCGACGACTGTATCCCTTTATTAGACCGAACGAAAAAAATTGTGCTGTTTCGATAACCCGACCTACCCTATTTTTACTTGCCGATCCTTAACTTTTTAGAGCTACGTAAACACGGAAGTAAAAAAAAAAAAGAAAAAAACCGTAAAATCACGCGTTCGTTATATGGCATTTGATGTTTGCTTGAACGAAGATGTCTTTTGTTTTTTCCATTTATATGTATGATACGTTTTTTCTGGAAATGTGGCCAGTGTTTGACCGCCCTGAACCCCTAAAATGCATATTTAAAAATAAAAATATTTTGGAAAAAAATTCCTGCCAACCTACCTACCATATTTTTGAAAACCATGTTATCGGAACAGCACAATTTATTTTTTTTGGCCTGACATAGCTACGTTAAATTTCGCAAAGTGCGAAGTCAGTGTAACGTTTTGAACTCTTGAAAACATTTGATTGTATAGTATGGACCCAGTAAAATGTATCGTGAATGTCGTTACTTGGTCAGAAAAGTGGAATGGCAATTTTTATTTTGTTCTTTAACTTTTCTTTTTCCATGAATTGTAGAGCAAACCTTTCATAAGAAGTAGTGCTGACAAGAAAGCGGTGTTAATTCAACGTAGTCGACCTGACGGGAGGATTTTGAATACTGTGCTGAGTGTATGTGTTTGATCATGAATCTGAATGGCTTTCCTCTTCAAAGATTGGTAATATCCACAATCTTTCCTGCCAGACTGACGACTTGTGTAAATCTTTTTTGAGAGGTTCCCGTACCATGAGACAATATTAAACGTTAAAATGCTCTCAACGAGGAAACAGTACACATTAACTGAAGTATTCTTGCTGACATTAAAGCCTCTCAGTTTCCTAAGGAGGAATAAGCGTGGCTCTGCTTTTTTACAAATAAATTCAGTGTTGTCTGTAAAACGACATTTTGAATCTAAAATTGCACGTGACGTCACGATAAAGGATGCATCAGCTGACGAATTCGTTGCATGCTTTGTCCGGGTTCTCTGAGCTGCTAGAAGAACAACGGACAAACGGTGGTTTTTTAGCATAACGCTCTCCTCCATGCATCGATTACGCATTGTGTATTGTTGTGAAATTATTACAATCGCTGCTTTCTTGTTCGAAGTTATTTTGTTTATTTGGAATGTCAACTCTTGGTCGTTCGAACACTGACCCCGCTTCGCACGAACCCACGATTGTTGTCCGTCGAAATCCTTGTAACATTGTCTCCGTAACCTTGGAACCCGTACTATGTCAAATAACGTAAGTATAACATTTGTGGAAAAGTATCCCACGAGCTGTTGAAGATGGAAAGAATATTTGGGTTAAAATTTCATTTCAAGAATTCATGCTCGCTCAGTGGGGCACTGGTTCCTCTGTAGGTCATTGTACCGGCTCACATCTCGGCCTCACAAAAATAGTAACGATGAAATTCGAATAATTCTAAACAATTTACAACCGTGTCACTCGTACAGTTCCTTATGGGATCAGAGTTGGTAAGAATATAGCTCCCTTAATTTGACTTCGATCTTAGATGGTCTCTACTTTGAGTTTTCAACCGTATGTAGATCCAACGCAAAATCCTGGGCGACACTTCCAAAAACCTTAAATACAAAGGCCTTGTACTGCATAATGTTGGATAAAAATCGATGGGAGGTCATGGTGGTACCCGGACCACCAACGACAGTTTCAAAGTCCAAATGTGAAGCCTGTTGGCAATGGTGGCAATTTCAGTGTTTTCTGCCTCCTTTGTGGAACACTGCCTTGATTCACATAATTGGTTGACTTTTAGATTGAATAATTTATTAAAAGGGACTGCAATAAAATCCGCACAGAGGTAAACTGCTTATATCGTTGACACCATGTTTTATATTGTTACAAAATGTGATTTCTGACATTCAATCAGAATACTTAATTGTGTGAATGGGAGCCGCAAGACAATTCCCATAATTGCAGCTTACAATGGAGAGAAAAATTAATTTCCTCGCCGGACACAGGGGTAACAATGTCCTTGGGTCGTCGTGATGAAATTTTCAACTATACGGAGAAGAGAAAGCATAGATGATGCCGGTAGAGAAACATTGGCAGCTCAAATTAAAAATTCATTCCATACATATGATTTTGGTATTGGCTGGATTGAAAAACAAGTTGGAAATCCAGATATTTTCTTGAGTATATGTACTTAGAGGATCAGGGATTGTTATAGACAAGAATGGCATCAAGAGATCACATACTCATCAAAATTATAGTAACACTGTATGTTTTAAATTTAATTCTTTACTTGAACCTGAAAGATACTGGTATATTCTGAATCAGAGGTATATATTTGTGCTGTCGATTTTTCCCTGTGTTCTTGCCACAAACTCAATGTTGAACTTGAAACAGGACGGCATTTCAAGATCCCGTATCAGGAAAGGTCAGGAAATCAACGGTCTTTAATTGTTCAGTTGCGTATGGGTATCCTATACCACTTCGTATTGAAACAGGTAGATTTAGACGTGAACCACTAAATGATCGACTTTGTAGATTTTGTAACATGAATGCTATTGAGGATGAAAGTCATTTTGTCTTTGATTGTCACCAATATGATGAAATACGTCAACAACATCTTGGTCAAATATTGACGACTATTCAAGGGATGCAAAATGAAGAGAAGCTGGAATATCTTTTTTTCTGGTCCAGTAAGACAGCTTGCAAATTTTGTTGAAAAGGCGTTTTATAGAAGGAGTGAGATTTTGTATGTTTAATTTTGATATGGTTCACTTGTATAGATTATCTATCAATTCCTCACTTTCTGTTATTGTACTTGTTAAGATGTAAATGGTGACTTATAAGTCTATCGGGCTGGGCAACTTGAGAGTTGCAGGTCACAATAATAAATAAATACTACTATGTATTATAAAAATATAAACGATATTCGAGCTGTCGGAAATGAATTCCATTTTGTAATTATCTGTCCACTTTATGAATATATTAGAGTACATACCCAGGTCTCTCAAATTAAATCCATCAAATGATAAATTTATTTTATCATCTCAAAACGCGTACACACATAAGTTGCCAATTTTCTAAGTATTTAGGCTGCGTTCACAAATAATAATTAGAGGGCGCTGGCGGAATCGCGATTGAAATCCAATGTTTTTTTCAGATCCCCCCTCAATACCCTAAAAAATGTCAAATACACCCCTCTATATGATCAAAATTGTTCAAGTCCCCCAAACTATCACAAGTCCGCATATTTGTAAAGGATGTATCCACAGAAAAAATAAACACGCATTGCACCGTTCCGCTCGTGTCATTTGACCCAATCTCTTTCTTCAACTACCATGTACATCAGGGTCAGAGCTATATCCGTCACTGCTCAGGTATGCAGTGACAGTGACACTGCAGTAGCAGGGCTGTACCTGATAGTGACACTGCCCGTAGGGAGTAGCTGTATTAACTTTGATAATCTTGGCAATATTTTTGTTCAGTTTATACAACTGTGTTCTTGTTCTACTCCCTAAAGCATGTTGAACTGTCCAGTATTCAGCTTGCTATCAAAGCCTGTGTTTTTGTACCATGCATTTGTATCACTGACAACTGACTGTCAGTCTGGACTCTAATTAAATTATCACCTAATACATATTTATATATACAGGATTTTTCGACAAACTGAATAGATCGTGTGTTTGAGCATGCTGTAAGGAGACAGCAAGAAACTGTAGTTGATATATTACATAGAAATATTGCAAAAATCATCAGCAGTTGCAGCTTCTACCCTGTTACAAGGCTCAAGTTTGTTTTTTTACAACAAATCACACGTTGAGATTTTTTCAAAATAAAAGAAATGAAATATGGCAAAATGGTTCTAGATTTTTTAAATTGTTACTAACATTAAACAATTGGATGACATAAAAATAGTATTCATTTTTCATTGAATTACCTACAAAAACTTGGAATTGGAAAATGTAAAACATAAAAGGGAACCAAAAAAATTTTCAAGTCCCCCCTACAGGTAGAGCAAAATTTTCAAGTCCCCCCTCTACTACCCCAAAAATTTTCGAATCCCCCTGAATTCCTCCACCCCCAACCATTTTACGTGAACGTAGCCTTATGGTCAGCTTTTAAACGGCGAGATGATATGTTCCCGACCTGAGCGGAACGTGATTTCATTACATTAATAGTACCACTGCAATACTCTCTTGTTAAACTGCACATTCTCTTTTCTCCGTATGTCGCTGTTGAGTGTACTTTTTCTTTGCTTATGTGCAGCTTATAACTTCACTGACCATCGCTTACAAGTATATTCTCTGTAAATACTCTGTACAATGGACAGAGGCCCTGTGTTTAAATAAACTCAATATCAATAGCAATATCAAGAAAGGTCATAGAAAACGCCGACCTAGCAGAAAATGTGACGCACTGGAGTGCTTTTTAAGACAATGAATACTGGATGTGTCATTACTGATTGTACGCGAGATTTTATTCCCTGCTGATTATTTTTTTCCTAAAACGGACAAAGTTCTCATCTTGCGATAATATAGACCCTGCTGTAATGTCATTCTTCAAGTTTCATTCGGCCGTTGAATCGAATTCCCGTAAAACTGTCACATAAATGTTAGGCTGCGTTCACAAATAATGATTAGGGGGCTGGAGGAATTGCGATTGAATTTTTTTTTTTCAGATCCCCCCTCAATACCCTAAAAAAATTTCAAATGCCCCCCTCTACATGATCAAAATTTTTCAAGTCCCCCCCAAACTATGACAAGCACGCATATTTGTAAAGGATGTGCGCATTACCTGTTATTAGTATTTTGTAAAGTCATATTTCTAAGGCAAGTTCTTAAATTGATTCATTTTTAAACGCATCAAGTGAACTTTTTGGATTTATCAGTCTAAGCCAACTTGAGTGAATCCAACTCTGGCTGGTCAATTGCTCCTGCCGAAGAGCACACAAAATGACGATCATGAGAGAGTATGCAAATTGTTAATTCTGGCTAATTGCCATATTGTAAAAAACTGAGTACAGTGACCCACCAAAAATGTGTTTCAAAAGTACAAGACATATATGAATTAAATGCTACTCGAAATTGACAATCCTGGAAGGTTAAAATATTCCATCAAATAAATGTTTTAATCTCTGAAATTTTGGGTGTAATAATGGCAAATTTGGTTAAGAAATAAATAATTCCATTTAGTCACGCGTTTTCATTTAGTCTTTACTGTTCAAAGTTTTACTTGTATTATTTTATTACGTGAGTATGAAAATTTAGAAAATTGAACATGGTGACCCTATCTTTTTTCTTTAATATCGCTATCGCTACATTTTAGGTCACATGCTTATAAAGACGAACACACAGGGACGACGGGATGGAACTTGTACGATATAGTGTAGTAATGTTGAAATTTGCCTGTAACTTATATATACAATGCAAGATCCGAGGTACATGAATATTCCACATTGATTAAGGGTCATTAGCATAGAATTTTAATACCGAAACAATGCTCATTAATGTAATCTGCATATTTGAATATCATTATACCCCACATCTTGCACTAATAGAACTTATACTGCAACATGGTGACTTGTTCAGGTGCCGCCAACTGAGGTATTCGAGCACAAAAAGTGTTCGTGCGCAGTTTTTCAGCGGGCGGGCAAATTTGAAAACTAATTAGCGGGCAGAGAGAAAAAATATATATTTACTATGGGCGGGGAAGAAAGTTTCTTTTTTTCAGTGGGCGGGTAGAACATTTTTGACAGTGGGTACCGGAAAACACGTAGAGGAAGGGGAATGCCGTGGTTGATAGAACTTGGGGGAACAAATTACTTGCCTAACTTATACTGCTTATAGAGGAGCACTGTTGTAAGGTACAAAATGTATAATTGCTTGCACATCTTTGCGTTGATCTGGATCGCCTAGTTGACATCTTTGACAATTGGGGAATTTCAGTAGTGGAGAGAGGGCAGTGGGGAGCTTGAATTGTTGTGGGGAGTGGGGATCGGGCAGACCATGGATACTCGAGGACAGTGGGCATCAAAATTCAATGGGAGGGCACATTTTCCGTATATGCCAGTGGGAGGCCAGTTACGAACAGCTCTACTTTCCCCTCCAAATTTTAGGTCAAGGTGAAGAATTAAAATCGGTGTATCAGCCCTCAAAGTATAGTTGGTGATGATTTTGCGAAATTGATGAAATGTACTGCTTGTTACCTCTTGTAGGCCCTACTGTATAGGGGTAGCAAATGTGCTCATTTAGAATTTACATTCAGTCGATTTTGTATGGTAGCGTTTTGAAACGTGTTCGGCTGCAAACATATTCGTACTGAAGCGCCGTGTAAACAATTACGTTTGTCGAAATATAGGTGAAGGTATAGACGTCTACGGTGCAGGTTACAGCTCAGGTGAATGGAGTGTTCAGTGTTGAGTAACGTAAAACCCATGATTTAAAACTATGAATATATGGGCCTTGATGAGATGGTATATGTTATGCTATTTGTCAGTTTATTCAAAATGCACTATGAGGGGTAAAGACACTTGACTTGGATGATGGTGGAACAGGAAATTTCGAAAAAAAAATAAACACGCATCCTCAAAAGAAAATCTTGCTTCTCTAACCGCCGAGGGCGCTCTCCATTTCATCATCCATGTCCAATCATCAGGACTGATCATAGACCCTCGAGAAAAACCTGATCTTTGGTCCAATCCAAGCCTTGGTCCAATCGAACACTCCCACTTTTGCTAAACAGTTAGTACTTCCGCCCCTAAAAATTCTTCATTTCAGTACAAACGTTCCTGGATATAATATAATAGATGCACTTTTGAGTAAACAGTGCAGAAAATTGGAAAGATAATAAAAAATATTTTGCGACACATAATAAAATATTACTCATCAGCACATTTCTTTATTATATTAATTGTCATCTAATTAGTTTCGCTCTAATTAACCAATTTCATCCCGTCTAATTTCATTTCATATGTGGTTCCTGTCCGCTGTAGGACGCCCTCGATTCATGTCTTGTCATCCAAGGCAACTACGTACGTGTATACATTGTCCACATGGCCGAGCAACAAGCACTTACACTCATGCTTTATATAGAAGCGTCTTCAGGGAAGTTAGGCGAATAATAATATGGCTGTTGACGGCAGTGTCTGCTCTGAACAAACTCTCATAAACTTTTCTGCATGCACGGATTGAAGGCGAATTAAGTTGCCCTGTGTCTGTTGTCTCCTTGCCCCTCAGATTGACCTTTGGCGTCACGTTGCCATGACGACAGTTGTTCTCCTTGAGAGGGGCGTAGAAAATCAGTGCACTGCACGGCACTGAAGTTGTTTTCTCCTATTTGCATATCCTTTTGTCGGTTGCTCTGCACTTTGACCTCCTCACCTGCGCCGAAGGGACGAGTAGGTTCATTCAAGCTGGACACTGGCCATTAGCAACCACGAGTCATGTAAATAGAACGCTGGAGACCGAGTCGCGCACCTTTACCTGTTCGTCCGTGGACTTAAAAAAGTAGCCCTGTCGTCCCAGTTGAAGATCGAATCCCGTCTGGGAGTCTTTTTACCTGCGAAGGTGAGTTTCAAAAGACTGTTGTCCATCCATTCCGACTGCTTGGTAGGGAGGGGGTGTGGTGTCAAATTTGCGTCAAACGGGAGGAATGGCAAATATACCCAGGCTGTAGCTTGCGTGACCTAGATCCACACACATCCGAAATAGCTATATCGAACGGTAGCCAGTATCCGCTGGCAAACAATGAGGTATATGGATAAGCAATTCCGCCGTATCGAAGGCTGCACATGCGGCAATTACTTTAACTCGGTAAACTGAAGTCGGTTGCCAACAACCCGAGCTAAACACAGCGAAACATTGCGTTGGCCGCCTGCATGTGTAACCTTGCTGGCCGTGTAATGTTGGCCGCTAGTTGCCGTGCCATGGGTTTTCCGCTATCAGGTAAAGAATCCACAACAGTTTTCCCCAACGATTTGATCACCACTCTCCGTTCGATCACAAACGTCGAGGTTCCGGTAACATAAGAAAAAACAAAGTGATTTTATTGGGCAGTTGCATTGTCGGTTCTAAAATATTCGTGTATCAGGATGATACTTACTAGTACAAGAACGTCCGTTGTGACGCCGAAATTTGAAAGGTAAATTTATTAGAGGTGCTTTAACCATCTGCGATACCAATTCTATGGTTGTACAGGGTACACCGACGGTGGCAATTATTCCAGAGACAAAACTCCCTTTTTCCATATACGTATCTATATCAACACCGAGGGTTACAGATGCGTGTCGGTGACGGCAGCAGGTTTACTTCAGAAAATAAAAGCGAGGGAGTCTTCGTTCGCTGGCGTTTAATTAAACTTTGTGTCCGCGCATTTTTATTGCTGTTGCGTGACAAAGCGGCAGATTACGACAGACAAAAGGAAACCATTGCAGAAGTGATTCGTGATCGCCTTCACCGCTTTTACGAGCATAAACGGGTTGCTGCCGCTCCATCCGTACTTGAGAGTGCATGCTTAGGGCAACATGCGGGCATGGTCACGACAGACGAACTGCAGACCATGCGACTTATCGTAGAGCGCAGTAGTTTATCTCCTCTCCACAAGATCCTCTGACGAAATGCGATCACTTTGGATCGTCATTCAGGAAATTTTAGAGCAAGCATTGCCCGAATTACAAAGTTCGCCTGAAACATTTTTGTCGAAAACGTTTTATCTACCCAAGTTTTTTGATGTGCCCTGCCATCGAACAGTGGAAACAGAGACTAAATCGCGGGGAACTTTGAAGTTCGTCTGTCTGTGTCCAGGCTATAACTTAATACTTTCAATTTACCTACCGACATCTAGTTTTTGTTGGTTGTTTAAGTAAAGCTAAAATGGCTGGACAATGTTTGCTTTGCATTCGAATATCTTATTCTGTCAAGTGTTGATTTGTATGCGAATAATGTCGTCTATCCGTGCCACTGTGCGACGTACAGGTCGTGAACCCGCTGCTGTGTACACTTTAAAACCAGCTTCTAACCGATGCGATCAACTCAAAGCTTATCCCTGAGCTTGGATTAACCTCCGCATATAAAGGCACTCATACTCTCCCTGCGGAGGAACGGTAGCCAAAACTTCTCGTTCGGGTTGGTAGGATTAGCACAGCTTACTTTCCGAATGTTCAGGTGCCCCAAGCAAGCCCCTTTTAACCCGAAACGACAGCCTTGAGCGTTTAAGACCAAACCCAATATTGTTGACATTACAATGAAGTATGAAACCCGCAAATTTTGGATACACGCCAATTTGTGGTATATTTGTGTAAAGTCACCGAGGCTGTCTCTTATTCTGTCTGAGATTTTTTTCAAAAATTTCTGCCATTGTCCATAGCAACGCGCTCTTTGGTACATAACATAAATAATGCCCAAACGGAATATAGGTAAAGTATCAACATTTCCCGGCCGTTTACCCGTGTGTTTCAAATATATGCCAATACATCATTCGCATTTCAAACAATGATTCGCTATAAGACTGTACCATTATGACGTAATGCTCCAATCCAACCTCAGAATTCGGTGTCCATTTACTTTCGAATATTGAAAGACATATAAGCGAAAATCACTGAATGCCTAACGGAGCTTTCACTTCCGCACTGAATTGTGGGACTTTAAAATCGCTCTTATATTTCAACTTTTGGCCAAGGCAACTGTGATGGATACAGATATACCGTGACATTCTTGCCGTACATGTTTGTTTGTGAGACATGGGATAATAATAACATACGTTGTGACACGGATAAACTTTGGACCTTATTCGAGGGCTTTGTGATGATTTCGGCCGCTACAGTCGCTTGGCTTACTCCCTTTCTTTCCTCTAACGTCTATCTAGCATAAACGGTCCGAATTTTTGAGAACTTAACCGACAAGAACAAGCGAATATTGCGGGAAAAATAAATAAAACATTTTGGGAGTCCAGAAAAATGGATACCTCAATCGTAGAATCTAGAGAACTTCGGTAGTGGTTTTTGACACCTGTTGATCGACCACAGATAACATTATATTTTACCGTTTTTTGATTCCTTCATTCGTAAGAGTGAAACATCAACAGAAGGAATGAGCGACCTAAAATCGCTCTGTTTGATGACTGTAAATAGTTGACGACAGACACACTGCTAGCGCCATTTTATCGTAAGCTGTATCTTCTACCTACGCCTGAAGCACTGCCCGAGGTATAATACCCGGGTTACTTTCTCGTTAATTCGTCGGTATTTCAATTTTATTTGAGAACGTATGTAAAGCGCTTTAAAGCCGCTGCGGCTTTCGTCAACGAAGAAAACATTTCGATGTGTGCTGCTGTTCGGAAGGGGGTTTCGTAATCTCATTTTACTGTTTGTCCAGTCCTCTTTTAGCGGCAAAAAAACTGCGCCATGATTCCTGTGTGCACAGTATAGCTTGGACCGTCCTGATGAAATGAGACACAAATTACACATTGTGTCGTCAGAGAGAGAGTTGCGGCCTATTGAGCATGTACAGGCATGCTCAGGTCATTTACCCATTATGTTCATCCACCTTTTGTCGTCCGAAGACTCAAAGAGATCTTCTGCCCTGTCACTTCATTAATTACTGGCAAACATAACCCTACCGCCTGTTCCACGCACGTAATCGGTCCCGTGAACTGTATACAGAAATACTGGTAACACAGTCGAAGATTCTTTGGCAATGATGCTCGCGCAGCCTTTCTCCATCGTTGGTGATATGCAATTATGATCGTTGTCTCGCATCGCCGTTCTCTTTCGGAAGAAACGCTGTACAGTACCTCCGTCGCTGACGAACAAGCTTACACGACGTACCAAGGAATTACCGATCCCTATTCGACAAGCTGTGAATAGCTAATGATCCAAGCAGAGTTTACTTGACTGAAATAAAAGTTAAATTGGCCATATGGTTAAAACGTACTATTCATATAGAGTCAAATTAAATACTTAGCATTCTGAAACAATGCCTATAAAGTACAGAGATTGTCACGTTTGAAAAAAAAATATTCGATTGTTTTGTGCTTCCGAAGTACCAATATTAGCACATGGAATCATTGATACGATCAGCGCCCTATTGACAGTGTCATATTATGTGTACATATAACCAGCTGTAAAATATGAATACATTGAATAATTTATATATGACCGGCCATCGCCCGTAAGTGCCATTTGTTCTGCATGACCCACGCGTTATTATAGAAATAACGGGCGACGCGCTGACCATTAACGTTTATTTGTGGGCAAGGGCGAGAGGAAAGCCCAAAATTAACGGGCGAGGCTTGCCGAGCCCGTTAATTTGGCTTTCCTCGAGCCCGCGCCCACAAATAAACGTTAATGGTCAGAGCGGAGTCTGTTATTTCCATTATATTATCAGCGAACCCGAGAAAAACGTCAAAAATTGCAAAAATTTCCGGAGCGAATGACAACTAGGCCCCAGAAACTGAGCAATACGCGACGCACTGTCACGCGCGCTGTAAAAATTGGCAAATCTGGGGATGTTTTCAGAAAAAAGTATCTCAACTTGACCTACAAGTGCTCCATTTTATTTTGTTATTGATTATGATTTACATTTGAGCTGTAAAGTTACGATACTTTGAGTTGTTAATCTTATTATTCATATTCACGGGCATGTAAACAGACCATTACTGTGTATTTGTGGTCAGTCACGTGGTTCAGCTCGACCAATCAAAATGCGACGGGCAGGGCATGGTAATATAATCAGCGATAAAGGTCAAACTTCGAATTAGAACTCGCCCAGACCTGCGCGAAATTGCACACGTATACGCCGTATAAACATAAATGGCGTTGATATCACTATTCCTGCTTGTGTAGTAAATACCTTCTGTTCAGAGTTAACCAGTACATTGGTACCCCATCCATACATATTGTACGCACTGCTTGTTGTTGACAGAATAAATCTGAATGCAGTCTTCGACTCGCGTTGACAGAAAAAGGATAAATATTGAGTGCGAACTTTTTAAACATGTGTTTGCCTTCAGTCTGCATCATTCACATATATGCAATTTAAACACCCCTGCCAGTCGTCAAAATAAAGCCACGTACTCAGTGAAACACAAAATACCTCTGAATATACCGAAATCCTTTAATTCGCTAGTCGTACATTATTTCCTTAAAATTACGGCACCTCCATAACTGTGTTCTGGCTTTCAAACTGTACAATGATATATGAAAGGGCGTTGCCAACTCAGGGCCATCAAGCACCGTGGAGCTGATACCGCCACTAGGTTACGATCGATCGGTATGCAAGACAAATACAAACACACCGATCCCCCACAACACAACAGGTACGCCGCAGCCCGCTTGTCCAAGTCAATCTCCCATTTTCGGGGTCAAAAAGGCAATAAAATCATCGGATGTAAAACAATTCAGCGGTGTGAAACTGCATTATGCTCGATAATCTCAAAATTTCAGAGCAAAAGTGTTTCATTGTCATTTGAAGTTTATTGAACTTTCGATTCAACATGACCACCTCAAACGTTGACTTTGAAAACGGTAGTGATGAGCTGCGATTGAGTGATCTCGACCCGATTGGCCATTCTGCGTGTAAATCTATTCACTTCTCTTTCGGATTCTGCAAAAGGCAATCACACGCAGGTTTTGCTTTAAATCTTTGAAATGGCGCTATATCTAATATTACACACACAGATGTGACTTAACAGTTTCAGTCACGGTGCAAGGTCGCAGCTCGTCCAACCATGGACAGACTCAATGAATATGAATGCAAAGTCAAGCACTGTGATTCACTTTTTTCTCTCACTTTTTTTTTCTCCACTGATGCTTATTCTATGCCCGTACAAGGGTCTGTCCAGGCAATGTAACACCTTTTAAGTGATTTGCGGAAAAGAACCAAAATTTTACAGATGTTATGGAGTGATCCTGTTGGAATGAACGGAAAGTCGGATAGCAAAGACTGCCGGTGTGCTTTTGTCTGGTGGGGGATTTTTTTGTTTTTGTTTTGCTTACTTTTATTTGTTCACCAGCCGATTGGCTCTAATTCCATGTAGTGAAGGAAAGCTTTCTTTCATACAACGGTGTGAAAATAGTTGACATTCCAGATTTGACAGTCACGATTGTCGTCTCCGCCTCGACTCTCCTCTGTAACACGCTCCAAAAATGCCGAAGTCCGGAGCAACTGAGTACGAACAATGCTTGTGTGTTGACTCACCGCGCATGTCTTTCTTTGCGAAAGTGGACTGCAGTAATTATATAAACGAGAAGAAAGTTTCATGCGTCGAAGAAACAAAAAATACTGCAACCGGCCAGTTGTCAGCAATTATGACTATAACACATAATTGTCTTATTCATTATAATCCTCAGAATTGCATCGAAAGTACAAAAAATCGAGACCGTGCGTAATGACTATCGATATCTGGGTATATTTTCCGTCAGAAGCTAAGTCTATATGGTTTACCGAATAACCGCTTAAAACGATAAAATTGTCCCAAATTGAGTGGAATTATCTAAAAATATCTCACTGTTTGCTGTGTCAATATGACAGACAAAACCAGTAAGTTGTCCCTCCTGGCACGTTCACCTTGCGTTACAAATAAAACTATGACAGAGATCCGTGGTGTGAAAGAAGCTTTCTCGGGCAAAGGAGTAAGCTCTTGAGAAAACAGACGAGAGATTTACTGTAACTGTGGTTCGACTGTTTACTTCGAAACAGTACAAGCACACTGCCGCAGGGTGAAAGGCGTTGCGAATCACTTTGTATGACGTTGCATTTGGTGTATTTGGATTGGGATGATGGCGGATTTTTATTAGTCATTGAGCGATCAAGTACAGCTACATGCACCGGTGTGAATGGGTGCAGATTGTAGCTTTTCCATTCCAAGCACAGGGAAACGTCACGAATTTTCCAGTATGACTGCAAGTATCCTCGTTGCGGATGAAATCGTTATTTTCCCGAAAGAATTTAGAATTTAAACCCGGGAAATGGGAGATACATAACGGTGTGCTACATCCAGCGAAAAATGTCGCTTGTCTGTCCATATACAATATTTCCTGTTATTTAAAAGCTGTGTAAAACAAAATTAATAAGACCTTTTGCATTAAAGTTGAAGTTTTCAATGCGCTCGGCTGCAAGCATTATTTTTGAAGCACGCATGCTTTCAGTACACTTTCCAATAAATTTACAATACCAGTCGATCTATCCTCCTTTGATTAGGGCGTACAGAAAGAATAACTGTTAATGATTTTCTGTTTGAAATAATGCATAAAAATCAGAGAGGGCAACTCTGATGTTGCTGTATAAAATCTGACAGAACTGTATGTTCTTTCGCCACAGGACCAACAGTACCAGCTATATGGCGGCTACAAAACAAGTAAATTTCCAGCATGCCCAGGAGGCGGTCATAATCAATGACGCAATAGATGACGTCATGGCATACAATAATGACATGGACGAAGATTATGATGACATCGAATCGGCGGAGGAGGAAGATGAGGATGTTTTCAATAGTTCAGTCGGTGGACACGGGAATTTGATGTTTAGCATAAAGGACGATTTCATCGACGATATGAAAATACCGCTGCACCAGCTGGATGAGTCTTTCCGGGAGTCCAGACCCACGTCGGCCAATGTTCGCCGGCGAGAGTCGCAGGGATTTGCTAAAGGCGAGAGCGAGTCTGAGGGCGCTGTTCGTTTCAAGCACCCTTCGCAGTCGGAGGAGGCGGAGAATCTCCGGTTCTACTCCGGGAAGAGGGGCGATAGTGCTAATTCCGTGGGGTCGTCAACGTGGAAGTCAAGAAAGAAACGCGGAATATCAGGTAACATCGGAGTTATGTTACATATTTGTGGTAATTTGGGAATGAAACACAACAATGCCACAGGTCGTGTCAAAATGGCCAACCGAGTGAGGCTGAGGTGTGTCCAGTTCTATAAACATCAAATATATAATTTTCCCCAGAGAGCTAAAAACATAGATGGCGGTCACTTGGAATTTTAAGGTGTCGATAAATATGATGTAATTTGTTCTTTTAGTGTCAACTTTAGCTGGGTGGTGATATTTATTCTTGATTTCGTAAGGGAAGGAGGGAAGTTTTAGCAAATTTCAAGTCTTTGATCATTTCGAGGCGCATACTATATACCTTTATATAGAAATTAGATTCAAGTGGGATTTTAAATTTCGCCGTGGAAACGACAGCTTTCTATCCCCCCCCGCAATGCCCGCATTTTATGTGGCACTGTCTAAAAACTTGTCAAGGATCTTTCAAATTTGTACAGTGGATATAAAAGCGATACCAACGTACAACCAAATGCGAGCTGAGATTTACTAAATTTGTTTCAATTAGATGTAAGTCACTGTGAGTGAAATCCAATGAACTGTAATACGCTTTCAAAGAAAGTTTTAAGCATGATACTAACAAGCGCGTTTGTCTTTGTCATGCAATAGGTTCTGGCGAGAGAGACACGCGAAAACCGCCATTGTGGGATATGGAGAGAAACCTGGCTGAGGAACTGAACAACTTGGCCGATGTGGACGACTTGGAGGGCGAGGCCCGTCTCTTAACGTCACTCGGTCGTGTGTACCTGGAGAGAGGGAAGCTGACGAGCGACGGGGGAGACTTCATGAAAGCCTCGGCGCTGTACAACGCCGCCCTCAACAGAAACAAGAAGCTGAATAACCAGTCCCAGGTGGACAGTTCCATCGAGCGTATCAAGGACGTGGAAACGTCCCTGCTGAAGATGCTGTTCGGAGAAGTCGGGTCCGAGATGGTGTGTGAATACGAGACTGACAAGGGCCTGAAAGCAATGCTAGACAGAATGCGGAAGGAGTGTACGAAAGAACTGGTGGAAATCGACAGAAACTGCGACCCTGAAGTAACTGGCGGGAACGCGGACTGGGCAGAGAGAATATCCATCAAGCGTGCTCACGCGATCCGCGGCCTCTATCATAATTTTGCCGATAGGCTGAAAAGATTTCTCGGTCTTCTCTTGGATGAATGCGGGCGGGCGTTGGGGGATGCACCGTGTTCATTCGCTGTTGTCGCACTCGGGCAGCTTGCCAGGGAAGAAATAACGCCGTACTCTCCCGTGCAGATCGGCGTACTGATCGACAGCGAGGACGAGACTTCGGAAAACAAAGAATTCGCTGTCAGCCTGCTCCATTTGCTGCAACTGAAAATTATTCACATGGGAGAAACTCCCGTTCACCGAATGATGGTAAAATCGCTGAACGACCCAACGGACAATACATCGAACTGGTTCTACGATTCCGTGACCGAAAGCGGGCTCGAAATTCGCTATGATTTTCCCACTGTTGATTCTAAACCAAAGCGAAAGGACACAAACGGTTCCCGCAGCATGTTGATCATGACGCCGACGGAGATGGCCACACTGGTGGCTGAGATCTCAAACTCTGATAGAGGGCGTTGTCTAGCGGAAACCCTATTGGCCAGCAGTTACCTGTCTGGAGACCAGACATTGGTGGAAACTTACAAAAGTAAGCTGAAGGCGATTGTTGGTGGTCCGCGACTGAAAGGAATGAGACAGCCAACGCCGGGGCCTCGAGGCATCCGATTCGAACAGAAGACGGTCGGGAAAGATCTTGCCAAGAAAATAGCCGCCCCTGTTTTGAGCACGTTTTGCAAGAGGCGCGTCGGCCATGGTCCCGAAAGGAACGAGCTCGACATCAAAAGTGACATGTGCAATTTCACGAGTTCTGTGATGGCAGCGTTGACGCAGTTTTTCAGTATGTCGTCGCAAACGCCCTGGGATGTCATCGACGAGATGCAGGGCCGGAAAGTCCTCGACAATGAGGCTGCCAACAACCTTAGGGTGGCCACGAGCGCTGCATTTGAACTCCAGATGAGGATGTCGCTTCAGGAGAGACAGCCCCCGAAGAGACCGTCGTCAAGGTATCTGAAGCACATCGGGAAACGGCCCACCACAAAGGCAAACCATCGAATCAGCGACGAAGTTCTATTCAGATTTTACTTCACTATGCTACCTCTGAGCGAAGTTCTCGTCGAGACAGTGCTGTACGGCGACGGCATCGCCAACGACCACATGTTCTCCGGAAAGCGTTTCTATGACGACAGCATCAGCAACAGGTTGCACGTGTGTTTCATACTGCAGAAACACGACAAGATTGAAAAGATACTCGAGGGACGAATAAAGGATGATGCGTCTGACCACAGTGCAATTTTAGACTTTGTATCGGAGACCATACAGTCGACAGAATTCCAGGCCAATCACATAGCGGACGGAACGATCATGGACAGCAGAGACGAGTCAAGAAGCCCAGCAAAGATTTTCGAACCACCGACATCTATCCCAGCACTCCAGCTGCAGAACATTGCCAACGTCTGGAGGAAAAGGGAGATCAACGACAACCACAAACCGACGGTGGTGAGGGGCTCGTCGCTGTCTCCCCTCGAACAGCTCGGGGAAGACGCGAAAACGCAGGAGGGCCTGCTGGAGCTGTTGTCTTACACCGACAAAATTCTCAAAGTTCACCTCGCCAAAAGGGATGAAGACTTCGAGAGCTCCCTACCGAGCCATGTCACTAATTCGATGGCAAGTCTGGGTCTGTGCTACTACAATCTCGGCAAAATGCAGCCAGCGCTCGGTTGGTTCGGAAACGCCCTGATGATCTGGAAATCGGATTGCGGTGAGAAGAACGCTTGCGTCGACGTTGCCTACGTGTACGATAAAATAGGTCTTGCCTACGAAGCTATGGAAGAGAAGGAAAAATCGCTGAATTACTTAAATCAAGCTTTGAAAATGTACCACCAGATCCATGGCGAAGACGCAAAGAGTCCGGATATCGCATCGGTTATGACTAACATCGGAAACGTGTACGCAGCTTCTGGGGACAGCAGCAAAAAAGCACTTGCTTATCACGTCCTGGCCATGAATATGTATCGCGACATTTATGGGCCCAACGCGGCCCATCTCAGGACTGCAGCTTCCTTCAACAACGCCGCAAACGCGTGGAACGTCGCGGGGTACCACAGGAAAGCCATCCACTTCCACAGGAAAGCGCTCGAAGTGAAGAAGAAGATCTACAACGGAGGCCTCCCTCATCCAGACATCGCCTCTTCCCTCCACAACCTCGGCATCGCCCTGGAGGCAGTCGGAGATCTCAACTGTGCTTTCGAGCACTACAGCCATTCGTTCGACACGAAGAACATGTACTACGGTTCACAGACGCCTCATCCACACATAGCGGAGTCTCTGTGCAACATGGGCAACGTGAAAGCCGCCATGGGCGAGAACGAACTAGCCACAGGTTACCTCAGCCAGGCCATGACCATGTACAAGATGTTGTACGGAGAGGGGGCTTCTCACCCGAGCATCGCATCTTGTCTCAACAGTATGGGGAACGTTCACGAGTTTTCCGGGAATTACGAAATTGCGATTAGTTATTACGAGCAAGCCCTTTTGATGAAGCGGGAGTGCTACAAGAGGCACCTGAGTCACCCTGACATTGGTGTGACCTTGAATAATCTTGGCAATGCCTTTGACTCTATAAGTGAGTACGAAAAGGCTATCGAGCACTTCCTCGAGGCTCTGGAAGTCTACAGACTGTCGTATGGCGAGGAGTCCACTCATCCCGATCTAGCAACGACGTACAACAACTTAGGGAGCACTTACACCTGTCTGGGGGAGTACAGGAAAGCCGTTAGTTACTATGAACAGGCGCTACGGATCAGAAAGCGTCTATACGGCGACGAAGCCGCTAACGCCGACCTGGCTTTGTCGAATGTGAATGTCGGCAATATGTGGGATGCGCTGGGCGAGCACACTATGGCGATCGGTTTCCACGATGCTGCGCTGAACGTCTACAAGAAAGTGTACCGGGACGAAGAAGTGCATCCCGACATCGCGGCCGTCCTGACCAACCTTGGAAACAGCTGGGGTTCCTTAGAGGACCACCACAAAGCCGTGTCGTACCACGAGATGGCCCTGAACATGTACATGCAGCTCGCCGGAGACGACGACGCCAAAACCGACATAGCGAACTCGCTGGGTAATCTAGGAAATGACTATGCATCTATGGACCGCTACGAGAAGGCGATAGAATACCACATGCAGGCCTTGGAAATTTTTAGGAAATGCCACCAGGATGAAAGCGCTCACCTGGACATAGCGTCCACTTTGAATAACATCGGCAATGCCTGGGACTCCTACGGTGATTACGAAAAGGCGATAGAATTTCACAAACAAGCACTGGAACTCTATAAGGATATTCACGGCGACATCGACCACGTCGACATCGCATCGTCACTCGGGAATATCGGAAACGTGGCGGAGGCATTGGGTGACAATCAATCGGCCATCGCGTATCAGGAGCGGGCGTTGCAAATGTATCGCAATATCTATGGCGAGGACACCCGCCACGCCGACATCGCTTCGGCCCTCTACAACGCCGGTTCGGCACACGACGAAGCGGGGGATTTCAGGAAAGCCCTGCCTTACTACGAAGAAGCGCTGGCGATGGGAAGAGAGGTCTTTGGAGAAAAGACTGAGCACCCTCTGGTGTTGAGCGCCCTCCACAGTCTTGGCCTTGTCTGGGAGAACCTTGGAGACCACGATAAGGCAAAGGATTTTTTCGAGGAAGCGTTTGTGAGAGAGGACGACGGAGGGGACAGCAGCGAGGGAGACACCGATTCTTCTTAGGAACAGATAAATGGCGCTCGGAAATTTCCGTCCATATTTTAAACCATTGATATTCCGTCCAGATAATAACCGAATTTCAATCAACAGCACCGTGTGATTATGTCGTGAATGCAGATCTGTATTTGCTTATGGATGTGATAATCATTTCGCCAGTCAAGATTTTGTGGATGAGGCAGTCACCGTTAGTCCGCAGTCGACGTATCCCAAAGGAACAATACCGAAATTTTCCAAATATGTATATGCAGCTTGGTGTAAATTTTTGTGACAATAATTATATAACATTATATTATATTGCCGTATCTTGTCCATTATCAACGGTGTGGTTTACCAACACTGGAACAGTCGTTATCAAATTTATGTAATCTATGATTTTAACACGATTAAGCGCAGTGGCTGAGTAATTTGATAAAAATGTCTAGAATTTTCAGCTCGTCATATTTCAGAAAAGTGCTAATCTTTATGACAAGTGACAGCCCGTCCTATTTAAATGTAAACTTCAACCTTTATTGACAATTTTCTCAAATTATCAAATGAGGGTCGTTGACATTGTTACCATCTCTGCATGAATTACAAATCTATTGGGTATTATTATTGATAGTTTCGGAGGGGGGTATTGACGATTGTTTTGTCATTTAAATTTCGTAAAAGGCGCCAAGTTTCGTACCAGTATTCGATAGAGAACTTGTGGCTGTAGTCACGTTTGTGCGGGCTTAAATCGAAACGGTTTGTACTTCAGAAACGGTGAAATTTAAAGCATTTATTTACTGTAATGTACCAGGGACTGAAATCAGTGCAAACCCTTGCAGCATTCGTGAAAAATGCTTTGATATTTTAGGTTTATTTATGGTAAGGTATGTATTAAATAATGTTGATAAAATAAGCGACGATGATAATAATATGGTGGTGGCAATATTGCCGACGGTGACGTTATGATTATTGTGGTGATTGCTGTGTGGTGACGTCATTAGGGGACTGAAAGTGAAACAATATATGTACGTAGTTAACTTTATTTAAAGGTCCCGAATATGTGCACTGTATTGCAACAAAATTGTTTGCAGAAAGATAATGAAGTCACATTAATCATTTACAATAATTTGTTCAGAAGTATTGCAGAAATTACCCGCTTCAACGAAGCCTCGGCATCGAAAACGAATTTATTGAGTTCCATATTAACCATATTTACACACATTAACGACGTTGTGTTGAAAATGCGATTTTGGCGCACTTTATGCAAAGCGTTTCTCGCAAGTCTGAAAGCTAAGGAATTTCCCACTCCCGTTCCGTGCATACCATATCACTAATGAAATATACGTTGCCATGATCCCTCTAGCGAGCAGGTGACTGGGATCTAAACTTCAATGAACTTTTCATTCTGTTCGGACCGGTTATTTTTCATGTCGCAGCTAAGCGTTCAAAGACTGTATTTTGAAGTGACAGAAAGTTTAAATGTTACTTGTAAGGTGATTTTATAGTTGTACAATATCAATCAAAAGGAAAATAACTGGCAGCTCTTATAGTAGAATCACTTATTTCACAGACAGATTTTGTTCTGTTCTGAAATGATGTAGGTTCGTGGTTGAATATATTTTTGCAGTCGATTGGTTTACATATCGATTGTGACTGCAAGTAAAGGAACATGTGAAGCATATACATAAAGCCAAAAGTTTTAAACCCAAACTTTGCTATCTATTGTTTTGTATCTCCTGTATTAACCCCCCTCCCACGACAATGCCTGCCAATACCGGCAAACTGACTGCCGATCATACAGCGATTGTAAAACAATTTTGCACTATTGAGGGCGCACTTGGGGGGGCACGGCATGGCGACAGAAATGACATATGCATACGAGTATTAGTCTTGCTCCCGCCGAGTCGACTGGCTATCTTTTTGAGGACCGAATATTGTCACGATGTAATATGAGTTGTATCAATCAAAGGGCAAGACATATTTCGAATCCATGTGTCTCAAAACATAGGCCAGAAACATAAATATTTCTCACAGTATTCTTTTACTGCACTCCTACCTGATAGGAATGCTATCCATATCTATAACAACTGAAGGTGAGCGTACCGCTAAGTACGAAACCAGTCATTGCGTGCAGGTCTTTTACATGTACATATGACCAAGAAACCTCGACGGGGATACCAAAGCTCAAAATACTGTTCCTTGATGAGAAAGCATGCCTGTCCTGTGTGAAATGTGCACTTCTGGGTCTGAATACATATGTGCAAGGTCAGCTGGTGACCCTATACACCCAGATCAAATTTTGTAGTGTACAGCAACGGAAAAGGGGTAGGTATCATACGGTCCTGTCCTCTTGGTCCATAAAGAACACGATTGCAACTAATGTGGGATAATTGGATGGTGAATTAATGTTGCTTTAACCTGCAAATGTAAGCTCATCTGCTTTTCTCTTGTTTTTATGAGTAATTTGTAATTTTGCAACATTCAGCTATATTACACCTAACACTTTTGAGAAAGTTGAAAATCAAATGATCCCAAATTAGTTCCAATCGTGTTCAAGGCAAAAAAGTTTGACATATTTTGGTGCATACTTTCAAATAACCACCAACGACCGATAGATAAAAATAATACATTTGCCGTTTAATGTCCAAGTTTGGCTCACGATAATCGTTCCATTTTTAGCCCCCAAGCTCCTGGTTACGTACAATCATCTGGTCTGACGTATACCGGTAATTGTAGACACGCAACAGCCGTACCGGGAAAGGTTTTGTGTAGAAATTGTGACCAAATCGTGGTCTGCATATTTCAAACTTAGGAATGAAAAACAAGAGGCATTTGACAATCGACGCAGACCTCTTTGCAGCTGTAAACGTCATACTGTATTAGGGGTTCGCGGTATGGAGGGCAAAACCGTGTGATAGTTGCCGGTCGCATACCTATCAAAGCACAAAAAAGTGACGATGATACGCCCCCATTTGATCAGAAGAGAATTACGTTTGACTTGCCAAACATGAAAGCTATCAGACAAGAAGTTGCAGCGGTGAAGATGTTTGTCCAATATATCAAATGTGGCCCAGCAAATTCACATATGCAATTTTTACGATCGTTTACTCTGATCTGACAAAATCATCCCAAGGCAGCAATGAAGCAAATTTGGAGCTTTTGACTGGTTCATTATGGAGAACACGATTGGAACTAATTTGGGATAATTGGATGGTCAAGTTATGTCGATTTATTAGTAATCTACAACTGTAATCCCATCTGCTTTTCTTTTTACGTTACACACTTGTTTTTATGAGTAATTTGTAATATTGGAACATTCAGCTATACGGCACATAATACTTTTGAGAAATTTGAAAAATATGAAATTCAATCATCCCAAATTAGTTCCAATCGTGTTGGAGGCAAAGAGTGTTTTAACAGGAATAGTGGCCGCAAGACTTTCGTCTATATTTCATTAAAAAGAGTCATTCGATGGGAACCTAAATCACACATTTGAACGCCATGTGTAAAGTGCTTTTGTGCTTTTTGTGCTTTTTTTTACCATATTAGAACATTGCACGCTAATTTTATCACCGTTCGGGCAAATTGGCATGACAGCATCCCTAGGAACCTACACAATGCATTTGAAAGCTTTTTGACTTAAAATACTTTTACTATGTTTCTGAACATCGGCCGAAAATTTACATATGCAAATGATGTCTCTGAGTCTAAAAATCAACTGTGAAATCTGTTTGACAAGTGCTGTTGGAGAAAAATATGGCGAATTTGGTGAAGCTGCTTACTTATCCAACCAGAAACTCTAAGATTTCGTCTGTTATTTATGAATTATTTTGATCGTTCACACAGAATTCACCTCTGTGACAGCCCTTTGAACATATGTATTTGAAGCACTTAGCTTGTTTGCAGTTTGTATGAACTTGCGTTGAAGTCTGTGGGGTACGTGAAATTTTTGCCCTCTTACTTTTTGTGAAAACCGGAAAGTGACATTTTCCCCAAACGAGTAAGGCACGGTATTGTGGCCATTTTGAGTGTCAGATATGGGCAAGTTTTACGTCGTTTCTTTTCTTTAATAATCCTGACATTGGCTCAGTGACCAATGACTATTTATTCCCAATTATGAAAGAGAATGGTTTAAAGTTTCCTTGGGGGAAATGTGAAGGAACATTTAAGGTAGAACGCGCCTCGGAGACAGATATTCGGAATCTCAACTTTCTACATTTCTTTTCTAGTTCTGATCTACCACGTGTTGGGGCTCATTTTACAGCTCTTGGAGAAAGAAACATTTTTACCATCTTAGTTTTTCGAAAATCAAAAATTTAATTTTTCACCCATAGAGTTAACACAGAAATGGCGGCCATTTTGAATTTCAAATATTGCAAAATGATGGGTAATTTGTTTCGCTAGTTCCAAACTTTGCACAGTGATCCCGATTTTTATTGCCAATATGGTATGAGAATGATTGAAAGTTTCACTTAGGAAAGTTTGGGCAAAAGTTTAAGTCTTTCACTTTCGAGGCGCATACTACCTTAAAATGTTTCTCTCCAAGGCCAACATGACAATGCATGTTTGTTTGTGTTTAACAGAGATAAGTGTACGCAGACAGTATATAAAAGACGATAATGACACACAATAATTTTTTTTCTTTTTCATATGTAATTTTATGCAAAATATAAATGTTACATTTTAATTTAGGGAAAGGGTTTTGTTGTTTTTGAGACAATTCTCTCATTTTTGTGTACTCACATAATGATGGCAAAACAATAATAATAATAACAATAATAATAACAAATTACATGGCATTTTACATAATGTTTTGTTTAACCACGAATTCAATACCATTTTTTTTATCCACGACATATGGAGAACCTGAGGAACAATACAATACAATACAGACTGAGATTACCAAAAAAAACAAACAAAAAATTAATGACGAAAACAAAATGTAACTGCAAATAAAGAATAAAAATGTGACATTGTGCTAGGTTTCTGTAAAATGTATGTCTTTTTTATTATTATTATGAGGTACTGGTTTATGGTATCATTTTGGTGAGTACTTGGACAAAGCCCCTCCAACCTATTCTGCTCTCCCCTAGCAAAATAATGGTTGGGCCACGATTGGGAAATCCCTGCTCCACCCAGTGCAAAGGAAACAATCAGTCCTACTTTGATGGTAAAGTCCAAATGTGATGTTACAGAAGCTGAGCTGGTAACCCTCTCTGATATCCATTGATTCCTACATTTGTAGATGTCATGCATAGATAGATTTGAATGTACATTCCCGGAAAAGTGCACCGCTATTGGTATGCTGACCCAGAAATCCCTGGATTAAAAAGTCAAGAAAATTCACTATAATTTAGAGGAAAACTTTAAAAAGTAGGGCAGCAACAGACTGGAGGTACACAGCTTTTACGAAATGCTTTTCTTTTTTACAATGAAAGATACTTCCCGGATATTGAAAAGCCTCCTGCATCACACTTGTCCTGCAGAGGTCAGAGGTCATGTGGGAACCAGGTTGCCCTAGGAAGAGCAGAACAGTGACCTATCAACTTCTGTCAGACTGCTGGAATGTCAGTGAAACAATTCCCCTGCACTCACCATTCAAACGGAACAATAAATGATAAATATAAAAAGCTTTGAGAAATTTTTGTGTAACAGTTCATTTCATGTATATGACGTCATTGATAGTTCTTTCGGAGATAAATTACTCCTGCAATATTTTTTTGTTTTTCTCCCCAGAATTGGATTGGAAGATTCTACTACCCATTGATCGAAAATTTTGCTAAGTTTTTTTTCTTAACATCTTGATTACACACACATGTAGGATGAATACACAAGTGAAAAAAATTAACACAGAACTAAAAAATGTATCCAAACATCAACAGAAACGCCTGTTACTTGTGTGCAGACCCTCATTCCACGACAAACAACGACCTTTCCAAGCTGTTACTGGTGAAATGCCTTGGTGAAGCCTGTACTGTTCGATCAAGGAGTCCAAAAGCACATCCCTGGGAGGTTGCTCCCCCCACCTCTTGATCTGTTAGAGGCCCGACAGTCAATGAAAGTTGAAACAAACCTCCTTTGCTGTGAAATGTCGTGGAATGAACATCTGACATTGCCATCTCAAAAATCTGAATTTCCTCGGTAGTTTAGGGCTGACTTGCCATGGCATGGTTATAGCGGAAAGCAGAGACAGACTGCAGCCATGAAAACACTGAACAAGCCAAAGACTTTGGATAAATCACAGAGAACACACACTATAATCATACGGAAAATAAATACTGACAAATAAAATTTTTTTTTTCAGTGAAATTGAATTTTTACAACAAGTATGTCATATATTTGGTGTGAAATTAATAAAAAAAACACAGAAGAATCAAGCATGTTGCTATTGACAACCATTCGCTTCAGCAGACATTCAAGTAACAGTTATTAATTATGAAAAAATATCCAAATGAATGATTCGGGGAATAGAGGTGATACTAAAAGTAACGGTACTAACAGAAAACAAAAATACACAATTATACATCAGTGTTGCCCCATCTCTGAGGTCAAAGGTTACACTTGAAGTTCAAAGGTCACAAATGTCTGATTAACTACCTATCAGATGGTCGAATATCTGCTGTAGCTGTTTGAATACATCCCCTGTGTGCGAGTCTACTGTTACGGTTTAGAATCTGATGGCAAGGGGACCGCACTTGACTGGAGCTACGCTCTGCAGCTACGCTATGCCAACTATCATTAATAAAGGATTTCATACATGATTACTTTTCTCCTGAATCTGCAAATACAAAATACGTTAGCACGTCAGCAGCGTTCAAGCAGTAACTTCCCCTGAAGGATGTAGTTTGCAACCTATGTGGATAATGACCCCTACATGACCTATGACCTTTAATCTTATTCCTTAAAATGGTTGCCAAGTAAAGCATCTCTTGAATGTCAGTTGCTGAAATTTCTGTAGAAACTTTATGTGTATGTGAATATAAATAGATTAATTGGTAATGGGTTAGGGCGTTCTCTATGACGAAACAGATATACAATTTGAATTGGTAGCTAAAAACTTTTAGGAACTAATCAGGGGGGATATCTTCTGCTATCCAAAGTTTGGCTGGTATTCTCCCCATCCTAAGAGCTCTGGAAACAGTTTACCACTACATAATGAATGTAATTAGCAAGTTTTCCCAATGCTTCAGTGGACACCATCTACCATCATCAGACTCATCATCATCATCATTGTCATTATCATCACCACCGCTGCAAACTCAGTATGACCTTCAGTACAACAGATTTTTCAAGTTTTAGGCCACGATTTTCTGAGCCCTTTAAAACCTTCCGGAGATTTCACTCTATTACACCTATGCCACTAAGGGTACGTGAACCTTTTCTGGCTCTGAAGAAAAACCTTGTGCTTTAGGGGCGTATCCTATAGTCCCTGTCCTGAAGGGCAACCTGATCTCTGTTATCATAAACATTATCATCATCATCATCATCATCATCATCATCATCATCAACATCGTCGTCATCATCATCGTCGTCATCCGTGGTGCCACTGAGCAGATGATGGACTTGAACCCCTTTTCAGATTCAGATTCAGGGTTTTCCTCTCGGGAATCCAAATGCTAACCATTTTAAATAGCTGCATTGGGAACTTTGTCATTAAACAACTATGATTGACTACATTTCCTTCGCTTCTGATTCAAAGATACAACATAAAAAACAAATCCCAAACCAAAATATAAAACATGAACCCTTTTCTTGAATGTATGTACGTCTCTATGATGTAGACTGCAACAATTAGTCAATTCAGAAAACAAAAAAACTGGTGGAAATAACGGCAACAAAAACGAATGAAATGATAAAAAAATTACAAAGTATTTAATTTTTGCTACAATGTTACTGAAGATCACTAATATTCCAATATTTGTATTTAACGGATGGTTTTCTTTAAATACTTTCATGATAAAATCTTTCCACCCGAATATGAATTCATCATACAGGAAAAAAAAAAATCATACTTAACTAATTTGGAGGACAAAAAATACTCTATCAAAATAAAAATGCTAGGCACCGATTCACTGGTAGAAAGTCTTTAAAAGGGGCTGGGCAAGGGAATGAAGTCCCTTCATTTCACACACTATAAAAAAGTTTGCCCCTGCAACATACACTGTGAAACCCCACATACTTAAGTTCCCCCATCTTTTTCCCCTATAAGGTTATAACATAGGCCGGAGTCTCTTGCATGATAGAAACTCAATTGTCTGTGTAATGTTTTTTTTTTCTCCAAAAAATATGTACAAATACCTTCAAAAAAATTAGGAAACAGCCTTTGGCTGGCCTTTTTTTTTGGTACACACTAAAGATGAGTGCATCATACTCGGATTCTGTTTTACCATCCATCCATCCAGGCTCTCTTTCTGATGCTCTTTTTTTCGCACGCTCGCTCTCTCTCGGTCTCTCTCTCTCTTGCCCGCTCTTTCTTTTTCACTGTACGATGTCAAAATGACATTCTAAATAACTCTATAATTTCAAACACATTCATGCTTCAGATATGATATGCTGGCTACATCTTCATCGAGTTCAGTTTCTTCAAAGCGACAGTTCACAATAACTGTAAAATAACTTCTTCTTAAATACAATAATAAAAGATCTTCTCTGTATTTGTATTTTTTTGGTGTCCGCTTTCTCAATGTCATTGTTCAGACTTCACTGGCCATTCAACGACTCCATCTTTGCGTCTCTCATGAAAAACACTCCTTTCATCAAAATTAGCGCTTCGCAGGTCGTAAGTTCACCGGCTAGAGGTCAAAGGGTACCATTCAATAGTCATTCTTTGGCAGTGATGGGATGTTGACATTTACTGTCGTAAAAAATGCCATCTTTTCCCTGCAAGATATCACATGCATTTGAAATTTTGTAAGTCTCAAGCAGTTTGTGGCAGATGAATCATTCAAGAAGAATAAACGAAGAATCTGTGACGCAAACTGAGATTTTGAATAAGATTTCAAGCAGTTCATGCAACTTCCATTGCCATTCTTATAAAAATATCCTTGTGATGTAAAAAAATTCTCGCAATTACAAACTGTTGCCATCTGTGCACAGAATTCACAAATAAATGTTTGTGTAGGATATGTTGATCCTTCGTGAGCAAATTTCCATGCATAAGGTGCATGTCCCATTTTTACCAAAATCAAAAACTCTTGGCATTTGATTTTTTGTCATTACCTGAATGACATAACTTCAGGCTGCTGGTTTTTGCTCTGCCTCAGTTTGTAGATTTCCTTGGAGGCTTTCCTCAATGATCTGTCGTTTCTGTCTTGAAGACGTTCCTTCTCCCTGAACACCGAGGCCTCTGCGTTCTCCAGCAGTCTCCCAAGAATATCATTGTCACTCAGCCACACTGGCTTCTCTCCTGTGAATGCAAGAAGAAGGAGAATCTTGTTTGAAAACAGGGCACATCTTGTCTGTCCTTTCATTTCCTTATTATTCATTCTGGTGCTAGGGCAATGGGTACTGGCATGACAAATCCACACCGCCATGATTTCATGAGGGTTAAAATGTCTTTTTGGCGAGTTGATCAAAAGAATAGAGAGCCAACAGTCAAGTGTCAGGCATGACAGATATACACACCGAACTTACAAATTCCAATATGTAATATCATACTTGTCAAATGTTCTCTGTAAATCTGGGGACTATTGTGTTATTTCAGTGATTTGAAATTATCAAATTTGTCTGTCAAATATCAGGTATATGAGGCTGAAAAAATACAAAGGTTTTGTTTCACATCCTCATGCACCTTTATCTAGACTAACCATGCATGCCCATTTTTTTCCTCATTCATTTCAAAAGGATATTTAAATTTATGACAGGTCACAACCACAGCAGAATTAATGTCAGGAATATTACATATTCACAATGTACACTGTAGAGTTCTGAACAGTGAATTATTTACCGTTATCTTGCTGCTATAATGGTAAACATTTCTGTTTTGTTGTCTTAATGTTGGTGATTAGATCTTGTGAGCTTCAAAAATCAACACAAAATGAAAATAAAGTTAAAAGGGCCTTGTTGCATCACCTTTTAAGAGACCTAACACAAGACCTAAGATGAGAGAACAAACCTATTCATTTAGCAAAATTCACCAAGTAAGCTCTTCATCTCTATTTTACACTGTACAGATCTGATTTTGCCACAGAAAACAATAAAGTTACACCAACATTTAGCAGTAAAAGGTAGAAAAGCTGACCTTGTGCCCTCGCCTCTTCCATTCCCAGTCTGATTTCTTTGAGACGTGCAATTTCCTCTTGTAGATAAGTATGTTTCATGCGTGATGCTTGGAGGTCCAGCTCCAAGTCCAGTGAAGTTCTCTGTGGTACATTCTCTACATGTAACTGCGGGATCTTTATCCCCTGTGAGAGGAAAAAAACAATCAACATATGCTGTAATGTGGTTTGAAATCAACATTGCCATAAGGTGATTTGAAATCAACACTGCAATGAAGTGATTTGAAATCAACATTGCCATAGTCAAATTTGAAATCAACATTGCCATAAAGTTATTTGAAATCAACATTGCAATGAAGTGATTTGAAATCAACATTGCCATACTCAAATTTAAAATCAACATTGCCATAAGGTGATTTGAAATCAACAATGCCATAAAGTTATTTGAAATCAACATTGCCATTAGGTGATTTGAAATCAACATTGCCATAAGGTGATTTGAAATCAATATTGCCATAAAGTGAAATCAACATTGTTGTAAGTTAATATGGAATCAACATGGCCATAGTGATGGCCATAAGATGATTTGAAATCAAGATTGCCATTAGGTAGTTTGAAATGAACATTGCCATTAGTTCATATGAAATCAACATTGCCATGAGGTGGTTAGAAATCAACATCGCTATAAGGTAATTTGAAATTGACATCACCATAAGGTAGTTTCAAATCAACATTGCCATCAGGGAGTTTAAAATCAACATTGCCATAAGGTGATTTGAAATCAACATTGCCATCAGGTGATTTGGAATCAACACTGCCATAAGGTAGTTTGAAATCAACATTGCCTGCCATATGGTGATTTGGAATCAACATTGCCATATGGTGATTGGAATCAACATTGCCATATGGTGATTTGGAATCAACACTGCCATCAGGTAGTTTGAAATCAACATTGCCATAAGGTGATTTGAAATCAACATTGCCATAAGGTAGTTTGAAATCAACATTGCCATATGGTGATTTGGAATCAACACTGCCATAAGGTAGTTTGAAATCAACATTGCCATATGGTGATTTGGAATCAACACTGCCATAAGGTAGTTTGAAATCAACATTGCCATATGGTGATTTGAAATCAACATTGCCATATGGTGATTTGGAATCAACACTGCCATAAGGTAGTTTGAAATCAACATTGCCTGCCATAAGTTAATTTGGAATCAACACTGCCATGAGGTGGTTTGAAATTGATATCAACAATCGGGCAGTTCTCAAATGCTACATTTCAACAAAGCACTCAATGGAGGCAGGATCTAGGATGGGGTGCTTGCTTATCCATGGACTCACCTTCTTCCATCGCAAACTCTTCCTCTCAATGGAGTTCCTGACAAACGGTCCTCTCCGGTACAACGGCATCGAGCTATCACTATCACTGCGATTGAGCTGCAAGTTAACAAACAATCACAGTCAGGTACAATTGAGATTACAGTATCCCACAGATAGCACATATTTACACTGTTTTAGAGTCGGCTGTGCTAGGATGCATTCCCTTTCATATAAATGGGATCATAAGTGGGTATGATGTTCCCTACTGGAGATTTCCGGCACTTAAAAGAGTTTCTGTTGGATGATGCCTACTATGGATTTTTGAGGAGTGCAAGGCTTAAGGAGACCGGATACTCACCCGACAAGTGTATTGTTGTTTTTGAGGGCCTGGTGAAAAGGTCGCCGACCTCACAATGTTGCTGGCACGAAGATTCCCCCTGCCAGTGTCCTTGGGCCTGGCAAGTTTGCCACCTCGCATGAACTCTCCACCTTTCAGTTCGTCCGTGTTCGTCTCCTTGTCGCACAGCCAAATCTGCGAGAGTTCCTGCTCGCTCATGTGATTGCGCTGAATGTTCCCATGCTCGTAAATGTTCATTAAGGCACTGTACCCACTGGCTGGGCTGGCGCTGCCCTCCCCGACCACAAAGCGGGGAGGGAGCGCGTGTTGCTGCTGCTGCTGCTGCTGCAGCTGGTAAAGTTGTTGCTGCTGCTGCAAGTGTTCATTGTACAGCTGTTGTTGCTGCAGCTGCTCGGTGTACAGCTGTTGCTGCAATTGTCCCTGGTAAAGCTGCTGCTGTTGAAGCTGCTCCGAGTAGAGTTGTTGCTGGAACTGCCCGGGGTAGGGCGGCTGTTGTTGTTGTGGTTGCTGTTGAGGATGATGAGGGTGGTTTTGCGCCAACTGGTCAGCAAAGAGCTGTTGTTGTTGCTGCTCTGTGTACAGTTGTTGCTGTTGTTGTTGCTGCTGCTGTTGGTGTTCCTGGTACAGCTGCTGTTGCAACTGTTGGTGCTGCAACTGTTGCTGTTGCTGGAGTTGCAGGTACAGATGATGTTGCTGCTCCTCTGTCAGCGTTGGAGGCACTGCAATTTGCTGGTAGATTGGCACATATTGGTGTTGTTGTTGTTGTTGTTGCTGCTGCTGTTGTTGTCTGAACAGTGATGTGTCAAATGAAGATGATCGGAATCTGAAAAGAAAATTTGACAATGACATTAAAACCCTTACAACACAAAGGTCTTTCCTGAACCCATTTTCCTCAATGGGTGATTGTGGACTGTTGACAAGGAATGATCTTGTTAAAGGAGGTACATCACCTACATTTGTTGCACGCAGTCAATCAATGATTTTCACATGGTGGACCCCAACGAAAAAGTGTGCCATCTACATTCTGCATAATTACTGACATTCCATCGGTAAATATGGTTGACATTCCTCTTTTACAACGATGTTTGATGTGTGCCAAGTTGAAGGGATTTGACAACATTAATGAGTTTTGACTTCAATTGGTATGGTTGATGAAATTCACCATAATTACTGTGTCACTACAGCCCCACACAGATATATGGAAATCACTACTGTGTCTGGCCCAGAGAGGAGGTAGGGTCGACGACTGAGGTCAGGTAGGGTTTGTAAAGATGAATTACCTTGAATCTGAACCGTCCTGTATATCTAACGCTATCTGTTCCTCGGATCCTCTTTCTCCCATCGATGCCCTCCGTAACCTTGACGACGACGCTTCCAACAGTTCAACTACTCTGTCATTGCTCTGATAAAAACCAAGAGATGCGTATGTCAGTTGTGAGAATCACTACAGAACTGAGTCGCAAGTTTGTGGTTCAAAAACTGTTTCCTCCACTGAGATGAAGAACCAGGTAGATTGATAGTCAGTAGATAAAAATGCAGTGGAAATTTGCCAAACAGTTTACATTATAAGTGAAGACTGGTGGACACAAACCTTTCGAAAAACATAAAATAGGTTTTCCTGGGAGTCTCTTGCTTTCTTCTTTATTCCTATTCTTAACTCTGACTCCCTAGGTTACTGGCGATTAATGCAAAATGCTGTTTGTGTCAAACAGTCAATCAGCGCCTGCATATTTGGACCAATCAAGTAACATCACAACATAGAATGCACCTTTCTGTTTTGTCAATATGCATACTTTAACTCCAAGCTTTTTGCCTTCTACGTACATGCCTGCCTGCCTGCCTGTATGCATGCAATGGCAATGTGCAACAGAAACCACAAAGCCTACTCACCAATATTGTATTGCTTGAGATGCTATTGGGTGAGTCGGAGAGTGACGTGTGTCCACTGCATTTCCTGCTCTCTGTTTGTAGGTACTTGTAGTTCAGTATGTTGTACCATTGTCTGCACGGCGACGCAGCATTGAAATTGGCCAGGCTTACTTGCACACCTCCCTGCAAATTGAAATTGTATTTTTCAAAAAATGCATTTCACATAATCTGTAACTGTAAATGCTATGTATTGTACATGTGCATTATTGTCACAGAATTTGCCAAATGGCATCACGTACGGTGCATGAGGAATCACGTATAGTGCACAATTTGAGGAACATGGATATCTCTTCTGCACCGATAACTACTACCTGGTAGTATGTAAAATGGTTTCTGCTTGCTGTGCCACCAATGTAATCAATCACCATCCACGATTTCTTCATTCCTTCCTTTTTCTCCGATCAATACCTGCAAATCTGTCTCTCTGTATGCTGTAGCCCACACTGACTCAAAAATCTTGTTTCTGCCTTGTATTGATGATCATTAATATTACTTTGTCAGAGAGCGAGAGAATCTCGTCTAACTTACAAGACAATCCTCTTCTTTACTTTCATTGACTGACCACACGTTGACTTGTATTGTTTTGTTGTTGAGCTGACTTGAAGCCAGGGGTACTTTGAAGGTTTCGTCGAAGACAGCAGCACTGTTGTCCTCACAAGGTTTTGTGGAAAAGGCTGAATTGGTACTGGCAGGATATAATGCTGTTTTTATGTACCTTTAGAGGGTAGGAAATACGAAAACAAAAGTTAAGCTTGTTCAGATACAGAGGGCTCACTACTACATCCATGCTGAAAAGTATGCCTTCAAGATTCACCGTGGGCAATTTTCTGCTTGTCAGTTTTACTATTTGAATAGTAGGCCACGAACAGTTCCATTATATTTCATTTAACCCTTTTCCTGCCAGACAGTAATAACTGTATCACTTCCCCATCAGCCAAGTCAGTAAAAAGCGGTATTGAGCCAAAACATGACGTATTTTCACCCACTTGGCTTGGTATGTTATAGCATCTTTTGTCCAAAAAAAATCAACTTTACAGTATTATGTTTTCAACAGCCTTCAAATGTACAGTATTATGTTAAAATACATCATATGGAATACGTTGTGTTTCATTAATTTTAACCATCTTGACCTGGTGGTGAAATATGGACTTGGCAGGAAAAGGGTTAATGGTCAAGTTCATGGTCACTTTCACAGCAAGTCCTGTGCTTGATACTCATTAAATGGTAAACAGGACTAGAGTTTCAGAAGAACATCTTTTAAACTAGGAAAACATATACATGTACCGTCCAGTGGAAGTCTTGTTAAGGGTGAAATTTACAAACTCTACCACGTCAACGTCCCTCTAAGAGTACTTACACTTTTGCTTTGTCTGGTATCGGAAGAACATTGAGATTCCTGGCCTGTTCCACACTGATATGAAGCAGACTGTCGGAAGTTTCATATTTCAAACAAATCTGAATCTGAGCAGCTTCCAGTTGCTGGATATCTGGATCGCTAAAGAACACTTCATCTCCTACCTCACCAGGTCTGTGGAGTAATGAAATGTGAGAAATTATGAATACCTACAATAAAATCATTGCCAGATTAAATCAGTCATGACATCTATTATAAAATAATGATGTGTACATTAAATGATACTTTGTTTAATGACAGATACTGATTGCACTGTTTAGTTCCTTGTGGAACATCATACACCATATGAGTGCGCCCTCAATGGTCACACTGAGACATTGTGTGTAGTGTACAGTTTTGGCACTGGGATTCTCTCCTGCAGGAACTATGTCAACAAAACATCAGCATGTCAGTTCATCTCCTGACAAAAGAAATTATCTTAAACACATCTCAGTGTGAAAATATGTATAAGACAACCATACTTTTTCTTGTCTGATAGTTTAGTATCAAACTACTATTAAAAGTACACTTTTGATCACTTGGGATTTCATCTCTCACAGAGAGTTGAAATCCAACTTTGCGATGGGAAGCAATTGCTAGTTTTTTTTCAATGTATCCGGTAAAAGGTTTATAGGAATATCAATGCCTCAGTAATCAAACAAAACAAATTCTCAAATCAGAAAAAAAAACTGCAGCTCATCAAATTCTGATTTGTTCCATACGGCAACACAACTCCGCTCAGTTTGTTGAACATTATCACTAGGAACACACACACACACACACCATGTACACACTGTGCCATATGGACACCTATGTCACCATATGGCATCGAAAGGCAGTGACAGGCTCACCTCTTGATTGCAGCTTCATAAACTCCACTGTCGCCAGCGACAGATTCATCTGATATGGCTGCTGATACACTGCGTGTGTTGCCATTCGATTGGCTCCCAACTGAAACCACACCTGTTGCAACAAGAATAATATTCATCAGTTTATCTGACTGTTGCTAACTGCACTCACACATGCTATTGGTTGTACGTGAAATGCCAAATAGCTGCCTCCGAATAGAGATGTTTTCATAGATTACAGTATTTTCAGCGAATGCTGTATGTTGATTGCCAATAGCATGGGTTGTTCAAATCAAATTTTAACTCTTTTCCTTGGTCTGTTTTCTCTCTCTTTGGAAAGATCCATCCATGCAAGACAAACTTTCAAAAGGTTTTTTCAAACTGGGATATGCTGTTGGATAGCTCTGCAAACCTGACACTTTCAACCCTTCCATTACTATGGTTTGAACCAATCCCCATTGTTGTCTACGGTAAAGTTGGACTTCTGGAGTGGGAAATGGGGGTGGAAGGGTTAATGGGAAAGCTCTGCTATTCTAAAAGATGCTCTCAGGCAGTTTTACTGATCTGGATACAGAAACACTGGGACAGTACTACTCTTTCATACACATTTGTACAATCCAGGACTGCCGCCAAAAAACGATGACAAAGCTAGATATGTTTGGCAGGCTGGTACACATTTCCTGTCAAACTGCTAGCTTTTTTTGTAGCTTTGACTGCCAAAGACACACTTCAGGACAGGCTTGTCAAAGCTGAGACAACGATTTTGGGTGACTACCTCCACAACGTACCTGGCATTCCTTCTGAGATTGGACTGAGTGGTTGGTTGGCATAATCCAGGGTGTAGTCAACGTTGTTGGACTTGCTCTCCAAGTTCAACCTAGCCAGTCCCTGCTGCACGGCTCTGCTGTGTACATCAAACATCTGCTGTTGTTGATGATACGAAGGCACTTGATGATGAGCTGCTGACGCTGGTGTCAGACCTGCGCCGGACACCGGCGTTGAGTCATTTGAGTCCGAGTGTAACTGCGGCACACTGCCCTCAAGCTGGGCTCTCTGTTTCTCTAAGTTCATGAAATGCTCTTGATACGTGGGCGGCGGGGCTTCTGGAAGAGTGGCCCCTCCGGTGTTCACGCCCGGAGATGCCGGTGGCGAGAGCGACGACAAGGAAGACCTCGGTGATAGCGATGTGAGCGATTTGGGCGTCCCATTCGCATTTAGTTTATTGCTTGTCGGGCCCAGAGATGCATTTGAGCTTTCCGAGGTTTCTGCTCCGGAAGTCTCATGGATTGGAGAAATGTTTGTAGCCCGGATTGTAAGTGACGACATTCCGGCACTACCCTGGAGAAGGGCATCGACCTGGGAGAAATGTACATTACATTCTGTAAATTATTCTTAGCATACACATCAGCAATATACAATGATCATCTTGTATATACAGCTATCCTTAACACGCCACACAGTATACACAGATATAGTTTACAAATCTGACAAAGTAGCAAAATAATGATGCCATGGACATGAACTTTTCAAACACACATGCACGACCAACCTCACACACAGTCTCTCGCCCAAAAAGTTACATGTAAATTTTTGCCATCTGGCACACTAGTAACATTTCAAGAAGGGTGCACTTTGTAAGTGAGCCATAAATGTGATGATGGCTGCCTCCGAGCGATCAAAGTGTATGGAATGCGGACTGTCTCTCACACAGCCTGAAGGCCTAACTTCATGCACAGTATTACCATTTGCCAGAACACATTTGGCCACCAGCACGAACACTTGATCAATTCAACCAAACTTAGTTTGCAGCTTGTAGTGTGATCACCCTTTTTATCCCGGATGCATTTTTCATATCAGTAAAATTTCAATCTTTTCAAGTGCAAGTCAATTTTACTGACACAAACCCTCGGATATGCACAAAAAGGGTTTTCTGGGGATCAGGAGGGCTTAAGCCATGTACATCACTCCCAACGATACCCCAGACAACTCCCTAGGTTGCTGATAATAAATACAAAAAATGTAATCTCTTCCGACTAATCTTCACTCACGCCTCTTCTGATATACGACCCCTTTCACATATTGTAAACATGGAAACAACCGAATGGATGGATGATGACTCACCTTCTCCTTCAGTTCCCGTATCTCCATGTCAGTTGTGGTTTGCGTGTGCGGCAGCCCGTAGATGTCAGTGAAACTGACGTTCAGTGAACCTTTGCTGGACGCCAGGGAACCTCTGCTGGACGCCGCACTGAGTGAGCCGCGGCTTGAACTGGACGAAATCGACAATGTACTGGTAGACATACTGTAGATGAGACAATAACAGACAAAATTTGTTAGTTCCATGATAGCCTCCTTGCTGTATATTGTCAGCAATCCCAACACCGACAACAGCAAAATTCAAACCCAAGTCTTACCTTTTTAATTGATTCTCTAGGTATGTAATTAACTGTGTTGTTTCAGATAACTGCTGTAAACATTCTTTCTTCTTTTCTTCAATTTTTAACCTGACAAAATAAAATGTCAAAGATGTCATTACTAAGCAATCTCTTGGCTTGAGAATACTTTTGCCGATGGCATTTCTGTGTGCATGATCCACGCAATAACTGCAGGTATATCACCTGTGGTCTTCTTGCCAATTGAGAAGACATGTCATGACCGCAGTTGCATAGAAGAAACATTCTGATTGGCTGGCAGAACTCTACACTCAACCACTAACCAATGAGATTCTATCACTCAAACAATAAGCATGAAGCTTTCATGGTCTTTCGGGTCCTATTCTCAACTACAACAAAGTGCATACCTGTCTCCTATTAGCTTGTGCGACATATTCTTGGCCTCGCTGATTTCTCTAACTAGCCTATTTTTCTCCGCTTCTAACGTTTTCATCTCGCCTTCTGTCCGTTTCCTAGGGTTGATCTTTCTCAGCTCTTTGAGAAGCTGTTCTTTCTCTTGAATCAGAAGTATCCTGTCCTTGTCAGCTTCGTGTTGCCCTGGCAACTCCTTGTTTTCAATTTCAGCCAGCTGGATCTGAAGGAGACATTTCCTGCAAAAAGACAAAAAGAATGTGACATTTCTGTGGAATTTTTGAATATTCATGATGTAGACACAAAATTTACAGGAAGATGGGAAAGTGCCTTGGTTTCACATATGTGAGCAAACGTTTTAATAGACTGTAAATGTAGATTTTCTCAAGTCACTGAGAAATGTTCCCCGTCTCATCGACACATCACAAGATAATATTACCAACCTGCACCCTGACATCATTTTGTTAAAGCGCAAGACAGCACAGGTTTGAGCTGTTTCCTACCTTACTAATCTGATACTATCAGGTCAACTTGGTTCAAACCAGACTTGAGAATCTGAACACCAAAATTTGGGACTTGTCTTACCGAGACATGCAAGTTGCGATGAACATGGTGTATGTCTATCCATTCAACATATACTTTCCCCATGGCCTGACCATCAAAAGTCTATCCCCCAACCTCCCCCTCTCCCTCCCCTTTGTTACCTTCCTCTTTTGCTTACCTTCTCCTCGCTTCTTCATTCTGCAATTTGAGTTTTGCCTTTTCGGCTAGCCGCGCCCCCGACGACGGGAAGTCCCCCGTCAGCTCCGTCTGCGACGACGTGGTCTTCTTTTCTTTGGCGATGGATGACAGGGATGTCATGGATATTGAGATGTCTGGTGCTGAGATGCTGGTGTTGCTGCTAAAACTAGTTTTAAGCCTTCCAATTGTCTATCAGGTCAAAGGTGAGGGAAAGGAGAAAATTTAGGAATTCACAAGCAATAATAAAACTAAAACAAAATTAAACGAAAGGCAACTCATTGTCAAACTCACTAGTGAAGAGAGATGACAATGGCAGGTAGATATAGTTAACTTGTCTCAGTTTTAGGAAACTTCATTCCACAGTAATTCTTGTATGCAAAGCAATTCATCATACAACACAGTTTCAATGTCAAAACCGCAGTATGCAGTGTAGAGTTCACTACATGCAAAGTCATCAGCATTTTTTCAATTTCATATTACACTGCTTGTAGCTTCATTCAAAGTATTATAATTGGTGCCTCCAACCAAAACCACTGGACTGTCTGGGTGGGGGCAGGGGGATCATGAATGAAAGTTACCACGGTGTGGTTTAATACATTGCACCTACCATCATGAGATCAGCCTTTTCCTTTTCACCTGAAGAAATATCCTTCTGTATGGAGTGAATTTCAGCCAGGATGGCCTGTGCATCCGACAGCTTGTAGTTGGATTGGGAGCTAGACATCTTCTTATCAACACTGGAGAAAAAATGCAAAACAGAAAAAAAACAACATTGATGCATTAGCTTGATCTGCATGACAACTTTGTCTCTGAGAAGAATAAATGATTTGTTGCAAAAAGTGGCACAACTCGACAAACGGCAAAACACCTTCCTGGCAACTTCAATGTCCTCTTTACAGTGTAGTAAAGGAAGCTGTCCAATTATGAATCAAGACTCGATACTTTGATCGAAACAATGTTTGGTAGTCTAGAACCTATGCAGTCATTACAAGGCTCTGCTAACTCAAGGAGGGTCTTTTCCTGGTTTGCAGGGTGACAAAATGACTGGCTATATTCTAGACTAATGTCTATGGGGGAAAGAGGAGTTGCATACTCTGTTCATCTGCATTTACTTTAGAGGCCTTTGAGTGATGCTAAAATGAAAGGCAGTGACTGGAAACACAGAGATAATTATTAAAGCGGAGACAAGCAAGAGACCAAAGCTTGCAGTTTTACATATTTGAAAGTTCTGTTCCAGTTGGCATCACCAGAGGAAATATGGTCTTAAAGTAAACACACGTCATGGATAATGATAACATATGCCCTAGCATGTTTTGGTACACTTCTTACAAATATCCAAATTTGCATATATTACCTGCAGAATGCACAGCCCAAGTAAGCTGAGATTATCCGGCCACAAAAATTCCTTTCTTGAAGCCCATACAAAACGATATGCAGGAAAATGACTGGCCATTTAGTCGACAAATATTTTGAGATAGACAAGCTCACGTTGTCCAAACGTTAAAAAGTCAAACAGAGTTCATATAAATGCAGAAAAGTTTCTTGTGTATAGAGAGTATAAAGGGTTATCATGGTTAGAACAAATCTGGATCGCAGCACAGCTAGAATCCTAAGTTGACTACTGTGTGATGCAATCAATTTTTCAGCTACCTGACACAACTCCAGCTTTTTTCTTTTCCCCTTCGTAACAAATTGCCAAAGAGCAGAGAGCAGCGAGTCCGGAGAGACGAGTGTTTGCCCTTATCAGAAATTCTCATCAAATTCCTGAAATTAGCCAACCCTTTTGCAGGATGGAATGATCCTGATAATATTTGCACTGGCTGTCCTCTATTGGAAGGCTTCTGAACCTGCCTCTTGTACCGCGGAATGCGGCTCCCGACGATTGCATAACGCTTCTCACAAGTATTTGCACCCCTGATGTTCTTAAATCAACATAAACGTATGAAAGAGCCCGAGTGCTACAAACCTTTGGGCGAGCTCCTTTAGAAATAAAAATATCTAGAGTGAAAAATGTTCTCGTGATATTTTTAGCCAGAAAATAAAATCCTTCGGGTGAAAGACTGTTCTTTCGTTGGTTATTTTTAGCAAGAAATTCCTCACGGCGCTAAACTACTTTGGGTGATTTTAGAAAGTGGCGGTGTCATCACCTTTTGATAAATACGAGATGAGGTAGGTCATATTTTTGTAATTGCTTTACTATGATCTGTGGACGTCACTGAAATGCATGTGACAATTTACAGAACATGTAAACTTGCACGCCCTGTCTCCTTGCTTCACCCTGTATCTTTGAACTGGAGAAAATGTTGACATGCAGACCACCCTGAAGCAATATTTGGGTGAAAATCTTAAAATGTAAGCACTGCGTGATTCTATATTTTGCACCGATCGATAGAAAAGAAGTATCTAGACTGGTAGTAAAATTTCAACCACAGCGGTGGGCGTTATGAGTTGTGTATGTGGCCTTGTAAATCTCCCAAGTTATTGACAACTTTTTTGTGCATTCTTCCTGCTTCCATCCCTATTTTTTCTAAAAAATGGATCAAACCAAAGAAGCATCCAGGCCGCGCTGAAATTTCAATCGAAAGGGATGGGTGTAATATGCTGTGGCCTGTAAATTTTTTTGCTTCCTGACAATCCCTCTCCCTTCAATTTTACACACCAAGTACATAAGAATTTGCCAGCAAACCTGGCCAATGCACAGACGGAGTAACACATTTTTTCGCAACTGGACGAGCAACGACCTAGGGTCTGCTCAAGGTGAGGCATTACTGCGTTCAACAAACCCGGCGACTAAATGAATACAGAGACACCCAGACTGCCAACGCTACCAATGTAAACACCTAGATAACAACGCATACAATTCACAGTCAATTTTAAAGTCAATAATTTCACAAGGACCACTCAACTTCTACTCCCAGAACAATGGCTGCTTGGAATATGGAGTGGAACAAGGTGATCTTATCTTCCTCACTAAAAAAAAAATCACAACACCAACTGTTTGATTTTATGTTTTTCTTTTTAGGGAGAGCACGACAAAAGGATTCTCCAAATGCCCTGGGCTGGTGTCAGTGGAAGTATTCGGCAGCAAGTTGTTGTCATTTTGACAATATTGATGATTGAAAATTGATGCATCATATTTGACTACTGTGGAATACTGTATTTTCACTTGGAATTTATTTTCCCTGGAGCTTTTTTCCCACTAAAATAAAATCCAAGTGAAAATTTTAATTTTCTACACTTTGCATGTAGTCAAACTAAGATGAAGTGAAAATAAGATCACAGTGAAACATTGAAAATCAAATTTCAGCTATAATAAATTCCAGTGAAAATAAAATTATCCCCAGTACGTCCTATTGATGTTTAAAATTTGCTTGCAAGTTTGATTTTTGGAAAAGCTGTTTTGTTTTTGTATTTTGTACACACTGATTTATAGAAAATGCTGAGTATTTAAGTGCCAGGATTGGAAGTCGCGTTGACAGAAGATGTAACTTCTATACAACCTGGCTGTATCAAACGATCACCGTGCATACATGGCTGTGGTTGGATCGGAACAAACCACAGACACTGAGAACTCATGATATGTACAATACCCTTAACACAAGCAGAAGTACAAAGACCAAACTTCTTAGTAGTACTCACTTTTGTAAGGTTGCCACTCCCCTTTCCTTATAGTGCACCTCTGTTTTAACTTGTTCCAGCTCATTTTTCAGCTTGGCCACCCTCTGCTTTGCTGCAGTCACCTCCTGTTTGAGCAGCTCCGGGTCGTATTTGGTTGTGCTTCCTGATGACCCGGAGGAACACACTATATGGGTAATGCAGACACAAGGACTGTGAGAACTTGTATGAGATAATGTGTGAAAATGTCTCTCTTTGTTCTTTGTGAATATATATATATATATATATATATATATATATATATATATATATATATATATATATATATATATATATATATATATATATATATATATATATATATATATATATATATATAAATATATATATATATATATATATATATATATATATATATATATATATATATATATATATGTATGTGTTTGTGATAAAAAAGAGAACATAGCAAATATAATATGTATGTATATATTTTGATTTTGTGTGTGTGTGTGTGTGTGTGTGTGTGTGTGTGTGTGTGTATATACATATATAGATAGATATATATAGATATATAGATAGATATATAGATAGATAGATATATACACACATATGCACATAAAATATATACATATTATGTGTGTGTGTGTGTATATATATATATATATATATATATATATATATATATATATATATATATATATATATATATATATATATACACACATGCACAAAATATATACATATTATGTGTATGTGTGTGTATATACATATATGTGTGTGTATATATATGTGTGTCTCATGCTATATGGAAAGATATCACTACACAAGGGAAATTTCGCACCCTAAGTAACATCAATTCAAAGTATTCCAATACAAGATAAAACATCCCTAGATTGCAACATCCCTAGATTGATCAAGTGAAATATACTTCTCATCATTACGTGGGTGAGAAGGGGCTAACGTGATGTAAATGTATACATGAACTTTTTCTGTGGCATGTTGTAAATCAGACCGTAAATGGTGAATATGTACATAAAATGTATCCAGGGTCAATTCTTTTAGAACTTCTATCAAGACTTGTCTGACACCAAGTCAAAATATTTCCTCTTTAAAGATTTCCATTTTCTGTCAAAATGTCAAATCACAAATGTGCGGCCATATGTTTTTTTCATTATTATCACTCTCTTTTAATCCATTTTTAGTAGTATGTAACACATGATGATTCGTTGCCGTAATCTTACTGCTGTCACTTTCAACACGAGATCATTGTGAGAGACGCAAGAGGTCCTAACTGACGTTTGGTTCACCATTCTCAGCGTACACTTCATTAATTGATAAAAATTTTGGTAAATTTCTCTACAAGTGGCTGAAAACAAGATACAGTTTGAATGAAGCTAATAGTCTGGGATTATCAAAAAAGGGTCTAAAATATCTTTCTTATACCCGATAACAAAACAACACCAAGCTGTAGTTGTAAAGACAATCTTACCTATCACCTGACCTGTCAATGCACTTTCAGAGGCTCCATAGGTTTTCAAAATACACTGCAAATTTGTTGAGTTTCCTAACGTACATATTTCACCCTTATCAAAGGCAACACTTAAACAAAAGTGTTTTAAACCTTATATTTGATGTACACAAACTAGATGAGACTTTCTAATATAATAATAATATCACACTGAGAGATTTGTAAGTCCTGTTTTCATTACTGTGATTGACGTTTTATTGAGCAATAAACCGTAAGAAATAGGAAGAATGCGATTACTCATAGAATTCCCTTGTCTTTCCAAAATCTTGCTCCCTCTAACTCCCCGAATTATGCGGGAGGAAGTGTGAGGGTGGAGAATCCGAGAATATCTACACACAGTACATGGAAACGGTGAATCTAAAGGAGTGGCTATCAAGTAGAGTTGGTGGTACACTGGCAGACTTAGGCGTTCAGACTGACACAGAATCCGTGGAATGTGTTCTAGAAAAGATCCACGCACATGGCTATTGATATCTCTCCGAAAATTAATCTGTGAACATTTGATTTTTTGTGGGCCAATTAAGAAAAAGACACATCATACCAGCATGGTGGTCTGACGCCAGCTACAAGAAGACAGAGAGCCCGCAACTCAATATTCTGTCAAAGTATTTCTCCCAAGGGGTTGTGGGATAGGTGGAGAAGAGAGGAGTGCGTCGGGGTTGTGGGCCGTGTTGGACGACCGGGCGAGAGTAACATACTTTGAATACTTACAACTGCTCCGTGACTGCCACCCATTCAGAGCGCTGTTTAGATGCTGGAACTGCAAACAGAAAAACATGGAAAAGCAGGAAATTCAATAGCCTGGTTTTGTGTCAAGAACACCGCAAATTGCATCTCCACTCATTGAAAATTCAGCTCTGCCGAGTTGTTGACTCAACGCTCAATGGTGGATCTCTTGTGGGAGTTCAACTCTTGTGGGAGTTCGAATGAAAGAATTTTTTTTTAATAAAAAGAGAAGAGGGTTTTTTGAAACAACATTCAATGCAGTTTTAGGGAAAGGAATAATTCTCTAGTTTGCTTGGATTGGATTTTGAGTTGCAAGTTCTATCATGTAAAACAAGAAACCTTATAAAACCTTGAATAAGTGATACCTTGAATTAATAAACTTAACTTTCATTTGGATAATTTCATTTTGTGTGATCCAAGACAAACACCGCATACTGAATTATCTTCAAGAACTCAAGAGAACTTTGCAGCTTTTGCATGCTCTAATATTTTTTAAGTTTTGTAGTGACGTACAATTCTTTTCAAAATCTTGGCATAGTAGGACATTTTATTCACAGCTTTACTCACATATAATTGACAAGTAACACGCTTTAGCTTCCAGAAATAATTATGCGTCCTTTGGGTGCAGAATTATTTCAGGATTGTGTGTAAGAGCAAAGATACACATAGCAGAGTTGGAACTGTAAATTGTAAATTTTTTTGGCTAACATTTCCAGACGGTTCCATCACTATTAATGTATGAAACTTGCCCTTACTCACAAACAAAGCAATAAATCATGCATGAAGTACTGACATACAAAAAGGGGACGTCTGTGTCTCCTAATGGCGGCACTTGATGTAAGGAGGCACTGGAAAGGATTTTGAACAAGCATCTTTGATAGGAGCACCTGTCTCATTTGCAATCTCTGCATCCCCGGTGAGTAATATTGTATTAAGCTAGAATGCGCCTCGGGTACAGATATTCAGACTCTCAAACTTTTACAATCTTTTCTGATATACCACTTGTGGGGGCTCATTTTAAAGCTCTTGATGTTAAAACAAACTTTTAACTCGCTTACTTTTCCGAAAATTCAAAAATTTTATTTTTCTGCATTGAGTTAATACAGTGATAGTGGCCATTTTGAATTTTAACCCTTTTCCTGCCAGACAGTATTAAGACTATTACTTCCCCATCAGCCAAGTCAGTAAAAAGTGGTATTGAGCCAAAACATGACGTATTTTCACACGCTTGGCTTGGTATGTCATAGCATCTTTATCCAAAAAAATAAAGTTTACAGTATTTATGTTTTCAATAGCCTTCAAATGTACAGTATTATGTTAAATTGCACCATATGGAATATGTTTGTTTCATTAATTTAACCATCTTGACCTGATGGTGAAATATGGACTTGGCAAGAAAAGGGTTATACACCGGTATTGGTAATCCTGGGTTATTTGTTTCTCTCATACCAAAATTAGCACAGTGGCCCCTGATTTTTATTCTTGATTTTTGAAAGACAATGGTTGAAAGATTCCTTGAGAAAAGTTTGAGCAAAAGTTTAAGTCTTTCACCTTCGAGGTGCATACTACCTTAACTGTCATAAATGGAGTTGCCCCGGCTCTGAGATGCTTTAAGGATATATCGTGTTCATTGCTTGACACAGTGACTCGTACACGACTACATGAGAATCAACTTGTACGGTATGCAAACCAGATTTCTTCATTCAATAATCTAAATTTGTCTTTGCATTAGTCTTTCTTTCACTTGGTCTGGGTCTGAGTCTATGTTGTGACAAGCTTTATCGATACAAAAGGTATTGTGTGAATGGAATCTGTCCTGATATTTACTTATTATTGTTATTGAGTTTCAGAGTATTTCAGACGGTGTGTGTACAGAAATTATATGTAAATACAGAGATGATAAAAAAAAAAAATTGCGGAAATAAATACTTTTCAAAAATAGCTAATTATATAATGAAAATAATTAACTTGTTTCATTCATTACAGAATCTGACATTTTGATGAGGAAAAGAGTTTGGTTCAACACGACTTCTTCTTCAAGAAGAGTGACACAGACAACATGAATAAGAAGTGGCAGAAACTACAAAAATTATATGGATTAAAAAAAACACCAGTAAAGTAGGTGAAAACTCACCTCATCTTGAGCTAGGGCTAAACGTTGCTGTTTAACAGCATAGATTTCCTGCTTGTCATGTAAATCGTCTTTCGCAGTGTGGAGGTACTCTTTAAGCATCTTTTCTTGCGCTTGCCTCCATTCTTGTCTTGGATCATCAATTTGATTTCTCTCTGAAAATTCAAAACAGAAAAAGTACATCTATCAGCATGTCAAAAGTATGATGACAGTTTTATCCTTATAGCAAGAACTCCATTCATTTGTTAATTTTCATGACAACGCGCAAACAAATTTTGGAATGATCTCTTTTGAATTCAAAGGCACATAAAAGGGGAAGAATTTTCCGATTGTGTGACAACTATTTACTGACATTTATTACAATTCAACATGGCTGCCAAATACAGAAATAGAAAGTTCATGGTGAAATTATTTTGATTTTTTGGTCAAAAAAAATCATTTCTCTTTCAAATCATTTTTCAGCACCGAAATTCATACGAAGAAGACGACTTTTTTGTCTTTGCTGAAGAACTCCACCCCTTGGTCGCATGCTTTCATCTCACACTGCCAACTCACACGGTCCTTTACAGGACGGAAACCAATACTGTGAGAGGGAGTTTTATTTAGGCAAGTTGAAGGGACAATTTGCATCCAAGGTCTACAAATTACACAGAATGTGGTGTCAATGCCGGTGCAAATCTCATCAATTGACTGCTGAAATGCCGAGACGGTGCGAGGGATGTAATTTCATCGGCGACCAAGTAGACAGAGACGTCTCAGAAAGTGATCTATTGTGTCAACACATCAGTCAATGTGGAAGACTAGCAACAATAAATTTTGTTTTCAGAAGAATTACAGCGATATCAAGGAAATTCGACACCGAATGTTGCAATAGTGATTTTTTTTCTTTTACAGATGAGCACTTCAGTCTGAATTTGGCTGAAAAGTTTGGCTAAATAAGAACGGTTAGATTGGGGTGATTGAAAAAAATATGTCCTCGATAAACAGACACAATGGATATGTAAAAATATAAAGTAAAATATAAAAATTTGTAAAATCTAAATATTTTGTGTAAAGGTTTGGTGATGATGCACAGCTTGAGTTTTAGTTTGATATGTCTGTTTTCAATCGATTGACGTTGACTGTGATCTTTCATTGACCAGTCAGAGTAAAAGTAAATGAAGGGTAGATCAGACAGATTTTTGGGTTCACTGACGCTGTTTTTATCAAGCTGATTTTTTCTGAATGTAAGATGTCTCATCTACCCATGCCATCTTAAAAGAATATTTCAGTTTACATACACAGTAACTAATAACAGTAAGTGAAATTTGCATTCTTCACAAGCAAACATGTCCACATTCGGATCGTTGAATAGGCAGCTCTTCACATCAACCTTCACTTCTTTCAGATGTCCAGTTCACAAGTTTACCGACAATTTTGGCACACTTTCATCCGAGTTCAACCTGGCAGTTGTGAACTGTTAAACTTGTAGCCCCCTTGGCAGAACGAGGATTAGTTATAAATATGAATCCACAGCGTTAGTCAAGAAATTACTCCAGTTGGAGTGTAAGCCTTCCATGCTTTGACGTGCATGTTTCCAACACACACTCTGATACGCACACCCACATATCCACACACACGGAGATACACATAGGAATGTCTCTACACCACAGTCACTCACCCATTTCAAGACCATGCTGGTACACAGTGTACATAGCACTGACAGTTTGACAGGTGTCGCGTGATTTACATCAAATTCCTTGCCCTTAGGACAGGGTGTACTTTAAGCAACATCCTCATACCGTTGTGCAAGGCATTACCCCTTATCCTCAATAAAGTGTTACCTTTCTGCAGAATGGCTATCCCTAAATCTGCTCCAGAACGCACGTGCAAATTCTCCACATTTTTGGGGTCACAAAAGTTTGCGCTGTCAGTTGGTAGACAGACAGGCCGATGACGAACAGAGAAAAGCGGTAAAAGCTGGCATTGTCTGTCACCGGCTGCTTTCCATGGTCTGGTATGCAGAGCATGGCAAACTGAAATACCTGCCTGCGTTTGATGCATATTCATGAAACGTGCCCTCAGAGCACGTCTGCGGAGTGGCAGTTGGTCAGAACCAGATGCCAGTGTGAAGGAAACTACCATGGAATATAACATCAATGCATGCATGATTGGAAGCCGCTGACAGAAACTTGACCAAATTTTATTACCGCTCAGAGTTTGAGTATATGCATGTGATTTGTTCTGCAGATTTCATCAAAACATTGGTTTTTTTTCATATTCTTGAATCAGTCTTTGCATAAATTTTTGAACAATGTTTTATTTTTGTGTGTTCATACGGTGAAATCGACTGAAATAAAACCTTTTCGTTGCCTTCTTCTGAAAACTGCAAAGCACGGACAGCATGGCTTACAGATACAAGAACACAGTGACGGTGTACGGAGAGACACCTACCTGCTCCTTGGCCGCTTTCAAAGCAAGACCAACCAATCCCACGGCACCGGTTTTTTTTCCGGTAGTATTGTCAGACAAGTCGAGGAATTGAGTGGAGGTGTCCAAGTGTGTGTGAGAAGGCGTTTGTAAGAGTTGAAAGGTTGAGGTCTTGTACCTGAACTCATTTCTCAATGACAATGACACTGTATAGGTCTCACGTACTTTCTGATATTTTTATGCATATGCCACAAACCACAAATTACACGTTACATCTTTCTATGTATAGGAAGATCAAAGACCAGAGGTGATGTCAGAATGAGACCGATGAACTGAAAAATTATTCTGTTGCAAATTTTCGAAACACTGACACTTCAACATAGAGGCAGTATTTTCATGAAAAAATTGAGCTGAAAATGACAATTTTGAGATCAGCCCTCTTGATGACCTGACGATCATCTTACTTTATCTATGGCCAAGGGTAATTTTTTTCCCTCTCAAAATTAAAAAATGTGCCATTTTACATTTTAAAGTGGCTGCAACTGCTGGCTACCGGTACACTATGCTTATTATAATTATATAACATTAATATGAAGTAATTGCAACACATTCCAAACTGATTTTGGAATTCTGGATTCCGAAAAAATATATTACTCCTATTAAAATAACTTGTATAGAATAAATAGTTTGAGTGAATATTGGTTAGAGGTTTACAAATGTGACATTAACATGGGCTAATGTAAACATAGGGCCAAAGTCCCTGAAACTACTATAGACATGGATACAAAATTAAGTATTTCCTGACTGTATGAAATTATCTCACTAAGGTCATCCTAGGGACCTGTAAACCAAATATTAAAGCTGTCTGACCAGCGGTTTAGAAAAAAACAAGTGACCCAACAGATGACAGAGCTCTGCTGTGTTATGTAGAGAATAACTTTTGTGACACATGTATTGATAAAGAAGGTGGATATCCTTGATAGCTCATTTCATGATGGCCGGACCAAAAATGGCAAAATTAGCTGCAAAAATACAAAATTGATGATTTCATCATAATTTCAATATATTACATTAAGATAAAGCCTAGGAACTTGTATACCAAATATCAAAGCTATCAGATGAGTAACTTTTGAGAAACAAATATTTTGACCAAAAATACAAAAACTGATGATTTCATAAAATTTCAATAATATCACACTAGGACAACCCCTACGAACCTGTATACCAAATATCAAAGGCATCAGACAAGTAGTTCTTGAGAAACACATTTTTTGACCAACAATGGCAAAAATTGCACCAAAAATAGAAAATTGCAGATTTCGTCATATATTCAATATATCATATTAAGGTCATCTGTAGGAACCTGTATACCAAATATCAAAGCTGTCGGACAAGCGGTTTCGATGAAATAAAGTTTTGACCAAAAATGACAAAAAAATTCCTTAAAAATACAGATTTGCATATTTCATCACGATTTGAACAAATCTAAGTTGTGTTATCCCTGGGGACCTGTATACCAAATAACAAAGCTGTCTGACCAGCGGTTATGAAGAAGAAGATTTTTTTACCAAAAATGCCTTTTTTGGCGCTAATTTGCATATTTTCAACAATATCACAAAATTAAAAAAAAAACCAGTTTCTCAAAATCATATTTTTCATCTACACAACAAATATCAAATCAGTAAGTACTGCAGTTTTCAAGATATTTGAGTGGACGGACGCCTCACAAACGGACATACATACATACATACACACAGACTGACAACGGACGCCAGACAGATACCTATCCCAATAGCTCCTATAGACTATCGTCTATAGTAGCTAAAACTCAATTTTAAATGCGCATTTGTATCAGAATTGAACATGTTTTGCCTTTCAAGATAACTGAATTATGAAAGCAATTATATTGCATGCTTTTTTGTGGATCACCTGATTAGGTTTTTTGAGACAATAAATGGTAAACTGCTTGACGAGCAGATACTAATTTTGCAGTCTAGACTGACGTTACCAAGTTTGACCTACAGGGTACTTCGCACAGAAACATTTCTATTGGTCCATGGATACATGAACTTTAAGAATACAAACTTTTATCAGCCAATCAGAAGGGGTGACTTTTATCCAGGAACAAGGATGGCTGACAAATGGTGCGGCCAGTCCGAGAGACATGTGACCCGCAGCCACACAGTGTATACAAACAAGGATGTGTCCCGGGCTCACCTCTCTGAGCAAAATGCTTCAAAATAGGTCAATTTACTGAAACATTCAACCATGCACAAAAATATCTTCCCATACCCGCGGAAGCTGGACAAAAGCAGACTGAGAGACTGCAATTACCATGCGCAAAAGAGCAGAAAGGGTGATTTCACCCAGTTTTCATGGGGTTAAGCGATTTCCACCTCGCCCTATCCCATGGGAAAGTGCCTTAGGTGAAAAATACAGACAACTCAACTGTGACTATCGTCTCATTGTTGTGTCCTCACGGTACCAGGTGAATAGTTGATCACCACCTGGCCTCTTTCAGTGTCATGGTCACCTGCAGATTTTTCCTTTTTCTGAGGGAGAGTTGAAGCGTGCTCTGGCATACAGTAGTATTGGTTTATTTTAACCATGTGGAAATTACAGGGTGCGTGTACAAGGCCGACCCCCTCTGCATGGAAAGTGTGTGTGTGTTTGCAGAATTAAAGAGACTGATTACAGGTTTGCAGAGATTGGAACACGGCCAAATATCGAGAGTATTTAAAAGGAGCCGACATATCCTAAGTAGGAGAGGAAACCACATATATCATGCACAACCTTAGGGATGGTGACATAAAAACAAAAGACAGAAGACATTATTCAAATTGCACAGCCCATGCGAGAAACAATTTGGCACCCTAGAGCCAAGTCTAAAAAAAGAAGAAATAGAAGAATTTAAAGAATTTTTTTTTTTTAGAAAAAAAGGGAAGAGATTTGATAAATGCTTGGGCGGCATGTTTGCACCTGCCTTGTCTTATGTGTTTCGCTAAAATTGTGAACAAGTAAGATTGGTATTTAATATCATGAAATATCCAATTTTAAGGCTTAGAAGTGAGCCACATTTCAACTCAGTCGTTCACTTGCCTGCCCAGCTTGTCGAAGCTTTCCTGTAGGTTCTACTTTTGTTATATGTGTTCAGAGTGGCTGCATTTGCCCAACTTGCCTGCAGTTTCTGAGCTTATTGCTGTAATTAGCAAAGCCTACATAAAGGGTAGATCTATACAGTTGCCAACGACGTCTAGTTCTGGCTTATGATGGTACAAGCAATATGATTTCTTGCATAAATTTTCACTTTATGAATATGAATTCCGTCATACTATCAAGTCTACTGCAAGAAACAATGTATCTTCATTAGAAAGAAAATTCACTAGTAGAATATTTTCATATCAGTAGCTAAAATGCATATTTGCCACAGCATAATTTTTATGAAAAAAAAAAAATTCTGTGGCAGATAATGATGAAATGTGCATATCAATGGCTGGGGTTTTTTTTCCAGCGGGATAAACTGCAGCAGAAGCTCATAAAATCACAACTTATCTGATTTCCAATGATATTAAGAACTTTTTTAGGGACCTGGTGTGAAGGTCAGGGTATAGAATGAATGCCTTCTCAAACCACCGGTTGTAAAATTGGGCACACATGTAGGGGTGGACGCCGAGGGACGCTGAACCAAAGACTGAAAGATGGGTAATTTAAGAACTAGACAATGTCTGTTACATTAATGATGCCACCCCGGTCTTTGTTATCAATGGGCTTTGGCCTGGAGTGATAAATTTAGACAGCGGTACATTATGTGAAACTACAACAGCCAGAACAGCCCACCACAGATAAAGAAACCACCTAGATGACACCATTAATACTAAATCATCCTTCACCATACACACAGGACTTTTGTCTTTTCTTTCATAAAGAATCTAACTTTAGCAGGAGCTACTTGATGAATGGTGACTTTAAAATTTTACTGTCTGTTCTTTGGTTTGCAATTCAAGTCAACTTTCCAAGCTCCTTTTTTTTGCCTTGATCTAAGATGGCCTCGTTTTACTAATAACATGGCCACAAAGGATAGTGTGGTTTCTCTATGGTTTAAAGCCTTAAAGTTGTAGTGCATGCCTTTGAATGCACAAAGATGTTATCATATAATAAAATACATCTTTGTAATGGTGTAATAATCTTGTTGATATGCTTTCTCTAATCATCTCTTGAAATATCAAAAAAATTTGCTGTTTCCCCGGTCACAGTTTTGTACATGCAGATTCACTTCCCTACACGAAAAGGGAGAAAGAGACTGAGAGCTAGCCACAACACCTTGACATTGATGAGACTCAAGCCAAGGTGACAGAACAGGAAGACATCTTCAAGCTCAGCTGAACATCTGAAAGCTTAGAAGCATGGTTTAGATGGTAGCCTGCAAAGATAAAATCACCAAATTTCAAGATACCAAGGGTGGATGCTGTTGGCAATGACAAATATACATCAGACTCAGTAATGCAGTGTTTTCTCTCACAAGGGGTAATGTCTCCCTCTCCTTGAAAAATTGAGAGGGGGGATTTGGTTCTGATTGAGGGGGATCCATAATAAATTATTCAAACTAAATTAAGGTGCATCAAGGTATTAAACATTGAAGTTGAAGTGTGGGTCAACTATTAAATTAACCCTTTGAGCGCCAAAGCCAAATTTTTGTCTCCTTTATAAAATATACCCCAGTCAATTTTTTTCAAATTTTTGCCAAAATTTTGATGAAAACCTGTAGCCAATGAAATGTGATGTCCGTTTGGTCCAAAATGATCAAAAAAATTGCAGAAAAATTCATAAAAATTGTTAAAATGTGCACTAAAATTTTGGTGGGAAAAATTACAGCACTCAAAGGGTTAAAAAAAGTCTCCTGATGTTTTTCTTCTCGTCTATGTTGGAAATTTTTTATACCATTTACACACCAATGTATTAGAAGCCTATAGACACAGTTTTGTAATCTGGAGGCAAAGTCTGTGATGTTACATTGTGGGCAGTAATCACAGTGTGGAATGTCGCTATCAATACTGTGTGTAATCAGTATTTCAAGATCTCATTGTTGGGGTGACACTGCCCATGTTAAGTGATTATTTTAGGGGGGATTTAGATTAAGAAAGGGGGAGTCCATGTTATGGAGAAAACACTGGTAATGGAATGTAGTCACCACTGACATAGCAGATGTACAGTAGGGCTTCTTTCAGTATCTCCAGAAACTTTGAGGATAAAAGATATTCTGTTTTTAAAACTTTGGATTTATGCCATTAGATGCTTCAGCTATGCTACTAAACATTGGTGATTTGTCTTTGTCTTGCATCGAGAGTACAAGACGGGGAACGGTCCATGTTTATTGCTGTGGGAATGTTCACATGCATTGTTTTGGGAATGTTATTGCTGAATTTTAAAGATGGTTTCAGACATGTCTATATCTTGTCCGACATTCAGTAGTTTTTTTTGTCTTTTTATTTTTTAAAGATTGAGGGCTTGGAATGTCATTCTCGCCATTGCCTTTGCACTTTCAGTTCACAACGTGTCCAAACCTGTAAGGTAAATGGTACATGAGCTGGAATGCAAACCTGTTCAGAAGTCGGAATGCCGAAGGCGTTCCAACTCCCACGTGAGCAATGGAGGGCACATTGCCCCATCCTGCATCCTTCATACTGAATATCCAAGAGGGATTTTGCTCAACAAAACCGGAGAAAGTTCCGTTGAATAGTGTGAAGGAGATGCTAAAAAGGATATTAAAAGTCATTCTCCAGATTGGAAGCTGGTACCGAACTTTCAAAAGACCAACATAGAATGTTTGTGTACAGTGAAACAACACATTACAAAGTATGCGGTGACACAATACACAGAAATACCTAGAGCTATTACATGTAAAGTTACTGCCTATTCCACTGTAATAAAGGAAGCATGACAACGCTGTTCCTATGCTTGTCAAAATCAAAAGGGTAACAAATCCTACATTGGTCTCTCTAAATAATTTCTTGTCTATATTTCTGCTGGCCAGGCATTATTTATTCCAGACACTCCAACGCACTTCTCCATTTAGAGAAGTTTGGCAAGAAATTAATGCCCGATGAAAAACTACATTTTAGTACTAATCTGCCATTTAAACCCCATAAAACACCTAATCAATACCATAATAAAACTGATGTAATGTGCACACCCTTTCCACCGAAATGTGAAAACTCTGTGGCTGGCTGACCCCAAATGCCAGGGTCCCTCTTTTGTTTACATGTCAAGTTCTCCCCCTGCCACTGCGAGTAAACAAAGATTGGTAAACATGGTGTTTTGAGAAAAGTCAGCAACTCAATGCCGCACTGGGGAGAATGATTCTTAGAGTCGCGGTGAAAGAAAGCATGTAATCCTCTGTTAGAGCTTTTTACTATGATAACTACGTCAAAACAAACGAATCCAAAAAACAAAAACCCCTTCAAGTCTCATGAATAGTAATCACAATGCTGGAGTGGAAAAAAAGCAACAATCCCTTACTTTGATCGATTGACATAACCTACACATGCATCCTGATTGACAGACCTTTTCTTTCAACAGATTTTCCCCTCAACACACAGTTCATACACCATCCATAAAAGCAGGATCCTCGCAGAACAAGTCTGCCAACTTCTGAACAGTGACATTTCGCTAAATCCTTGACCAAAAGCTCCTCCCCAAAAGGACTCTCAGAAGATTATTACCGATGTAAAGAGGAGAGAGTCTATCCCCTCTTGTCTTTAAATCATGTCACTGGGGCTTAGAGAGAGGGAAAAAACATCGTCTGCACAAAGAAAATCACGCTGAAATGTTGTCATTCAAAAGAGCTGTCTGTAACAGTTTAAATCCAAAAACTGTAACCCCGCTGACACATACAGAGAGAGAAGGCAGCTGATATTGCTATCAAATACGAGTGTTGACCCTCTCATCACCATGGTTTGGACTAACCCTATTACCTTTACAGGTGAAAATGGACCCCTGTACTAGAAATGAGGAATGAAAGGATGGCAACTGATGACAACAGCGTGACCAATAGATTACCATGGGAACACTTGCTGATTTGCTACCATGGAGTGTCTCTGAATTGATTCATTAACCATGGCATGGTTATTCAGTGATTAGCCACTGAATAAGCTCCTCTCTTACTCTCTCTGTCTCTCTTTATCTCTCCTCGCATTATAACCTGGCTATCTCATTATCTGATTAAGAAACCAAAATGAGGGATGAACTCAATAGAGGCGGTTAAGGAAGCCATGCAATTTATTTTTTAACCTCACGTCTGAATACTGAAAGTGGTCAGAACACTGAAAGACAACTGTTTGACAAAATTCATCCAAAAACTAACCTGAAAACGCTTCATTCTGACTTCTGCAAACCCCCAAAATACAAAATCTTGAGCCTGAAATTAACCCTTTCACCATGTTGGCTTGGCCCGATCAAATGGTTTTCTGTAGTAAACCTGGACCTCTAAACATGGCAATAGGTGTGAAAGGTTGACAAGCTACAGTAGTAGATTCTACACTATTGTCAAAATTTGTCAATAGTGTAAAATCTAGCTATTTCACTAAAATTCTTGTTCTATCATCTGCAGATTTCCCGGTTCCTTCAAGTCATTGAAGTTATGCAGGCTGAAGGATACCAAACTTTTTACTTACGACTGATGTGGTCGACATAATAAAGTCCTAAATGGCCATCAAACACTTCCTCCCATCCAAACGGTAGTTCTGTTAAAAAAAAACCCAGACACATCACATTAGTTGCTACAAATGTCTTCTTTAAAGTGCTTTTTGTTTCATTTATTTGAAAAGTAATATGTTATGCTATTTCAATATGTTGCTTGTTCTATGTGAATTTGTTACCTTTTTAACAATAATCAAGATGCGTTATCTCACATACCTTATGTATTGTGTAATACATACATAGGCAAATACAGACATGCACAGACACAGACATTATATATATATATATATATATATATATATATATATATATATATATATATATATATATATTACAATTGTTTGGTTTATACAAATGTTACAAGTAAGCTGATAGAACTGAATTGACATCTTGACATTGAGATTGACAGCAGTGGTTTTATGCATGTACAGATTTGACTCCATCTATTTTAGAATATTCAATAATCTGTAGTAAAGTGCTTCGCATTTGCATGCTAGGGACAGATGACTTGATCAGATAAATATGACTCGGTTTACATGTATACCTGTCTGAAATGCATATCAGGAATTTCTTTGCGCCAAACCAAGTTCATAATGAAATGAACACTGAACACTATATCCATTTAGTTTTTGCGTACTATTGTCTTTCCGTCCACAAACCCCCCCCCCCCACTGTATAAGAGCCCCTCACTACCCTAACACTAGCACTGTTGGTACCTGTAACATGCAATTCATTATCACTATCAACAATACCCCAAAAAACCCTATACAAAAGAAAGCTATACAAAACAGGTTTCTGACACAGAGACATGTGGAAACATGTATGCGACAGTACTATGAGCTACTCCGCTGATGGACCCTAATCTACAGGGAGGATGAAAGAACCACAAGTGAACATGCCTGACAGTCAATCTCAACATAAAAACAAAAGAAGCTGGCTGACAAAGCACTACAGGCAAAAGTAACGTCAGGTCTCCCCTTTCCTCTCGGTAAAGCAGAAACTCGAGGAGAGATGCTATCTGGGAGGAATTTCTGATCACTGACACACTGCGCCTCGTCTTGCCTCCAGGCTAGGAAAGCAAACTGGATGGCACAAATTGGTTTACCATCCAATTACGAACCAAAAAGTCAGCACCTCTCATCAATCAAGTTCACCTCCACTATTTCTTCTCACTTCTCGGGCATCAAAAAGTATCGAGGAATGTGATAAAATGCCTCACTGTAAATATTTTCAATAAACGCTGCAGACTTTATTGTGAGTGATTTTCTTGGATTTATGAGATACGAATACCACTGGCGGGTGAATGTACCCGATAAGTTTCTGCAAGGAATTTCCAGTCGGAATGGAAAATAACTTGAAGTCCGCAGGGATGTTCGTTTTAGCTATTTTTTTTTTCAACTCTGTCTAAGACATCCAGATTCGGATGGGAGAATTTTATTCCGAGAGGTTACGCTTGCACACCAGGTATTTAATATTGTTGAGACGACCAAATCATAGAACATTCATACGGCACATTTCTCTCCCTGGACAGTATTCCATTGCAGACTGTTCAAAACAAGATGATGTATTCGAGGCATCTCGTGTGGAATGTTGATGGTCATGGCATTTTACAGAAAAAAAAAATTACTTGAATTATTAGATTTGACATCAAGAGCTATAAACTGAACCAAGTAATTCAAGAAATGTATTCATTTGTCATCTTTTTATGGCGAAAGATCTCCTTTCACTTTTAAAAAACAACCTGGAATTTACAGTCCAAGTATTCGTAGTATCGTCTGGACGGACATGGGGAAGATATATACAGTAAAATGTCTGAGCAATAAAAAGCAAACTTCTACTCACCATTTCCAACACAATCAGCAAAAGACTGGGGCTTGGTTAACCTGCAAGAAATAGGAATGCGAGACAAGATAAGTGTCTGAGTGGACAATGTCACTAATAGTCAGCTTGCTTCGTAAAATTCACTCAACCTAGATTTTTTTTTTGAATAGTGTCCAAGCGTCCAGTCTGCCGTTTTCTTTGTCTCTGCTTGTTTTTTGGATTTAAAAGGCACAATCATACATTTCTGTGTTCTATAAATTTGCTGCCATAAACAAACCCGTTCTAACAATTGACTGTCAAAGGGGAAGTGTACATTCTTGCTTGGTACAGAAGCTGATAGTAGTATCTGTGGCACTTTGCAGGGGAGCTATTGTTGCTGCCAGTAACATCAATAAGGGACGTCACATTTACATCTACTCTCGGCGCTAACTCTCTAACATCACGTGCAAGATTTTACTGAATCCCAATTACATCTTAGATCCAATAACCCTATTCCCGTGTATTTAGTTTCATCCCTTTTTCCAATGGAAGCACAGGGTTAAACCAAAATTGATGGCTAGATGGGTTGGGTGATTCACCCTACACTATTCTCTGATAGCTTCGTATCTCTTTGCCGCGCAGCAGTCGCCCATTCATTCTGCCAATGACATTTGCCTGGCAGCATCACTTCTCTGTCTTGTCTTTTTTTTTCTTGTCTTTCTTTTTATAGAGTTGCATGCCTAAACGAGCCGGTTGCCGACACGAGTGAGTGCCTTATTTATATTTATGTGCGTCCTTTGTCGCAAAGCATTGCATGATGGGAATGCAAAGTCAGTCACTCGGTAAAGATGCATTTGAATTCTGTTTGCAAGTCCGGGGCTGGTTTAATTTGCAATTGGGACAGTTCTCGACCTGCACTATATTCAAGCTTTAAAGTTTAAAAAAGTTCCTTCCAAAACGAGTATTCAAAGCCAAAGACTGACACGTTCACTGTCAGCATACCTGCTATTTGATAGATCAACCCAACAAAAACGTGACTTTTTAACAAATACACTGAAATCCCGAATTGGCAAAACAGAGTACAGATCCAACAGAAGTATTACAATGATAGCTTTCAAAACACTGAAGAGGAACTCTAATGAATGAAGTAAATTCCCAACCGGGCAGATCTGTAGCAGAAAGAAATGGACTGCAGAGAAACATTTATTTAAACAACAAATAACATTCTGACTCTTGTTCCTGGTCCATACTCTGTAAAAGTGGGTTTCTGCTGTTTCCTTGCAGGTACATGTGTACGTATTAGCATGTAATGAATATTTGCATACCAGAAAAGGAGACTCAAAAAGCAAATGAAAAAGAACAATTTCATCATTATGATGACAATACTGTTGGGCTGAACACTTTACTGATGGATATATACTGCTGAGAATTATAACATTTGCCTGGGCTGAATTAGTTTTGACAACAGACGGCACGGGACACAAAAAGCTGAGTCAAGAATGCTGGTTATCTCCTCAGTCGGCAGTGGTTAACCCTTTCACCACCATGGTTTGTCCCAAATCCATTGTTTTCTATGGTAAAGTTGGACCTGTATACAGGGAACTGGGGGTGAAAGGGTTAAACTTCTCCATGTACAAATGCAATGCGAATGTAATAAATGGTGAAAAATATGGTTCTGATGCCTTTGAGTCGCCATAGCCCATGTTGGTTTGTTGTATCATACAGCGAGCATATAGATGTGTACGCTTGACCTATTTACTGCATTAATACTTGTAAATCTTACTTTCTTTTTTCCCCCCTTGTCAACGAGGAGCAGCGAGGAAGAACACACAGATTTGCGCCTGTTGTATAATCGCACACAGAAGGATTGATACAAGCTGGCTAATCTATGGATCTCAGTGAAAGGGTTTTGTGGTTTTTTTTGCAGTTTCTTAAGGCCATGCATTCCTTTCCTTTTCAAAAAAGCCAGTCTCATTTGCATCTTGCCAGACCATGGTCTGAATGTGTGTTGCTTTCTCTCGGCAACTGACAGAAAAATAAAACCTTGGTGAAAAACCTTCCCTAGTTGTATTTCACAGGATGGAAACACAACCTCATGAATATATACAGGTATATATTCCAGAGAGTGGACATGAAACCCTTGTTTCAAACATCCATGCTAAATTCACAGCACAACTAACAACTAGACAGTTGCATGGTACTTGGCACACTGCACTGTGTTCTATAGAAAGTGTACTTTACAGCTCCGAGGTATCTCGCAACCAAATATTCTTCACCAATGGGGCAAAAAACCCCCAAACAAATGAGCTAGAATGACTTCTTGGTAATTATGAATTGGATGATGAGTGGGGGTAGCTGGATTGCATGCAGCCTATGCATGGTTTGGTCTGCGTGCCAGTGCACCTGACTGACACATACATTATGCATGTATGCGTGCGCACGTGTGAGTGCATGTGTACTGGTATGTGTCTTTTTATGTAAGCTACATGAAAGTACAACTCTAAGAGTTTAGTTGTCAAGGGGAGTAAAGTGGGAAGTATTTTCCAGACCACTATGCTGAAGGACCCACTCTTCCAGCCAACCAGCAGTCACAATAGACACAGCGTTGTCAGGAATTTTCAAAACCTTCAAAAAGTACTCTGACACAGCGGCAAGTTGAGAAAAAAAAAAAGATGATCAGATTACGGGATAAAGAGTTCTGGTGTCAACTACGTCTTGGCCCCATGCACACCTTTGTCCTGCGATTAGGAGTGCCGGCATTAGAAAGTACAGGCTGTAAAGCAATTACAAAGTACATGACTCTTTTAAAACTAATGACACGCCATCAAATGTCGTCAGTTTGACCAGGAAAAAAAATAACCTAACAATTTTTGAGTGTTTTTATTTGCCATTTTATTCTGCTTCTCACTGCCTGATTTGGCACACAACCAAAGAATGTTCATTTTTTCACTTGGAATGTGTCTAAGTTATTTTTATCAGCTCCGAACAGGGTCACTAATTATGCCACGGGATTTTTTCTCTCTCTCTTTCCTCATCAACTGGTATTTATGATTGGTATGACACATATTCCATGCAAGGCGAAATAAAAAAAGGCCCATATATCTTTATCGCAGTAGCTGACAACCATAATATCAAAATATAGATGTGACTTCAACATAGGGGAATGGCAAAAACATACCACAGAAAACGAGCACGTCTTGGAGTTTACTGCTCTTTGGTCGAGTAGGTGCTTGTAAGAGCCGAGCGGCATTCCAGGCAGTGAGAAAGTCAATCACACTGATCCGTAATTGGTAGGCTGAGGAGTACACGTCTGCTGACAAGCATGCCTGGGCGTTACAGCCACAACAGACTCAGAGACTTTGTACATGAGACAATTCAAAAAAAGGAACGGCCAATGCCGAGTGCCGCTGTTACATTCAGTCAGAAGTGAGAATACCAGTAAATATTTTGCAGTTGGCATAGTTTCTTAAACGCCGGACACGAATTCCTCTATGTCGTTTAGGCAAAAAAATTTGAAAATATCTTTGAGAGAAGCTGTGTCGGTTGGACGTTGTTATGTGAAGGACATGGATTTTCATATAGCCTAGTTGCCAAGAATCAGTGTTCAAAACATTCTGTTTTGAACATCATCACTTTTTTCTGGTTCTGCTATATATTCAACTCGGCTTTGTGTATGAAGGATTGAGAGGTCTGACAGTGTTGAAAAAAAAATATGGAGATGACAAAAAAAGGGCGCATTGTAATCTGTCCTACTTTCAGGAGCTGAGTGTCACAAAAAAAAGCAACAGATTCCAGTGCTCCATTGAAAGTTACGGTATGTGTTCCTCAAAACTCCCAGTGTACAGCTGCATACATTTGAGCGTGTTGCCGTTTCATAATCTACGTGACAGACAAAAGCCATGAGGGTCGCCAACTATTGTGACAAATTTACTTGTTTGAATATCTCTTGTTTGCCAGTCATTGAAAAGGGGGGCAGTTGAAAGAGAAGAACAGATTTCTGTCAAGTTTTTTTCTCAGGAACTGTGCCGGGATCATCTCTTGTATTTGCAATTTGAGGAGGCCCCCCTGACGGGATATAAAGCCATCATAACAAAGAGGTATGGATGCTATAAGAGTTTTATCTATACCATTGGATTGCCTGCCATTTTACTGAATTGTGGGGGGTGAACCGTAACCGTGTCCCTAAGCCCACCACAACATCACCTAAGCCCACCACAACATCACCTCATTACTCCCCCTTTGCCTCCTCTTATCCCCTCCTCCCAATGCACACACCGAGATGTCATTCCATTCCTCCCGTCTGGAGACACGTCAAATAATAAAATCTCTCACCTTTGGGGAAGAACTTGTAAGTAATACACCACCATGAAGACACTTACATAGACAAACACGGGAACCCGGGTGTATGAGATAGTGTGAGTCGGAATGTGACTGCTATGTATAAAACACTTGGATGAGACCATTCAAGATGCGGGAGGGGAGGACCTTTTGTGCATGGGCAAATATCTCTTTGCGCCTCGCGTTCACACATGCTGCAAATTCAAAGCATTGCCCTTTGGCGTGTTTGAAAATCGTCTTTATGAGGTAATATACTTTGTTCAACAGTACAATTATTCACAGTCAATGAAATTTGTAGGAAATTTATCGCATTTCTTGAACACAAACGACAATTTTCTCAGTTTTTCAATACCATATTTGATTGAAATTTAACCGATTCACTGATAAATAAGAATTTCTTTGTCGTCATCAAATGACAAAAAACTAGCATCTACCACTGTAGAGTATGCAGCAACCAGAAAATTTTGATTAATGTCGGCTGTAAATTGACAGGGCTGCCTGAACTTATAAATTAATACTTGGTCCATAAATCCAGGTACTCTGCAAATAATGTGTAATTGATATTTTCAGTGAAGTACAAATGATCTGGGAAAGGCAACCGATAATACCTCAATACGGCATCTTTCTAAGTCTTACAAAAAGACTTCAAGTATTTCTATAGGCTGCTGAGGACAAGCTGTGATCCTACACATCCACAATTGTTTTAGCATCTACTTGATGCCATGAAAATGAGGGAGCCTTCTTCCATGAGCTTCTTCCATGAGAAAAAACAAGGTTTTACAACAGTGAAATGTATATTAAATATAAATTGTGTAAATTTTGACATTGTTTGATAATCGTAAGATTAACAGTGAGCAATTTACAAAATCCATGTGATTGAACAATTGTTTTATTTCTCCCATTGTTGAATTCACCTACATTCCTGATGCAGTGCTCAGATATAAAACATTTATCTGTACTTAAGCCAATTCCGCGAAAAATGTTTGCTTAATTTGAAAAATTCACCTTCAATTTCTGGAGGCTGAATGTCACTTTCGGCTGACATACTTTGAATGAAGAGATAGCTGACCCCGTGACCTCTGCATTTTGTAGCCGATACTTGTGGTATTTCTGGACCCTGACTATTTGGCTACTGTGTTATGGCTGAACACGCAAAGAATCCAGCAAATTGACAGCCAGGAATAGACGTTTTTTGTCTGTCAGAGAGCTTGTATGTTGCCGGAACGCTTCTTTTTCAGCATTAATATGAGGCAGCTGATATATCTTGGAGGGTTCTTTGGCAAAGTTTCACCGTCACTGCTAACTTTCATGTCATTGTTTACATGCCATATGCCACTATTGTCACTGTTTACAGGTCTCGGGTTTCGGCAAGTGGGCATCTGTTGACAAAGTGCGATACAGAGCGATGGCAAAGCTGTGTGGAATTCGGTAGACAACATTCACTCTTCAGCAAATCATTATTAAGGACAGGGTGACACGCAGTCCCTTTCTCTCAGTCAACTCATGATAGACCACTGGGGGGAGATTTGCACTCCGCTGAGAACAACCAAGAATGTAAAACACTTGCTGCCACGCGGACGTCAGCTCCCCTGCAACTGCCGCCTGTCAAGGTTTTTAAGCTTCCATCACAACACACAAATATTCTCATGCCTACCCTCTTACCACATACACAACATTTTTGGCCACTTTTAAACCGCCACTGCTGAAAAAGATCTCTCGGGAGAGGGAAAGATTTTTTTGGTTGGCCAGAGGAAGACACATTAATCCTTCATATATCTTTTAAAATAACTTTGTCCACCGTATGCTGGACCATATTTTGCACTGAGATAAGCAATGGATAATTTTTTTGGAAAAAAAAAATTTAATTTTTGAAAAGCAAATGACAATATGTCATTTTAAAAGAGACCTCCACACCTGCACTGCAAGCAATAACGGGATAAGTTGCTCATTGTTTGAAATACTTGAAAGTTAATAACAGATTGAAAAACTTGTCAGTTACTGGGCATAAATGTATTGGCATCTACAGCCGTCAGAAAAACTGAAGTTCATGAACTCTGCACAAATCTCTAGATCTGTAATAATTCACAGTGCGTAATCACTTAGCCATCCTTATCATCTGGCAGTAGTGACGCCAGAATGCAGCATCCTTGACGCAAAGCATGCCACCTATGTTTGCTTGGGACCCCGCGGCACGTCTGATTGGGACAGCAAACTATTTACGGTATTGCCGGCCATGGGACTCCGTGCCGTCATCCGGCACCAAGGAATCACCTTGGAGGTAAGCTTGCCTTCCCCTCTCCCAAATCAGATGAAAGTCGTGTGTGTGTGAGTGGGACTGGAATAGTGCTGGCCTGATAACGCCTGATTGTGGCAGACAGCAAGGCCTCGCTGGACACACATACCAGCTTTGAAAAAATCATGAAAAACAAACTAGCCTGGGGACATTCCTAGCATCATCACCTGCACTGAATTGCGTGTGTGCAGAGTTCCATCGCATCATCGCTACAATGGTCTCATCTTACACCTTGCATCACTGTCGCCATAGTAACAGCTATTTAACATACGCGCACATGATTGTAATATCATCATTTCAACATTGTTGCACGTGGGGGGTGGGGGTTGCTGTCATCTGAAACATGCCATGCATTTACTGAGAGAAGGATGACACTTCTGAATATGTATAAAAACATCTAAAGGTGAAGATATTTACCATTACCTAGTACTCCCCTTTTAACCACTGTCGTTTGAACCAATCCTATTGTTTTCTGTGGTAAAGTTGGACTACTACACTTGGGAAATGGGGGTAAAAGGTTGAACGAAAGGCACAAAAACCCAATTGGTATCAGGGTGATAAAATCTCGACACTTGGATGGAGAACTCCAGACATTCTATTCTTTTGAGAAGCCTTTGGCCAAAGTTTCTCCCTGGCGTGTGTGGCTTTTGCAACCCAACCTTGAGCCCTGCAAAAGGAGGTTCTTTTCAGATTGAATTAAATTTTTCTGTTTTCAATGACGTTTGCTTGCTTGGTAAAAGACATGTAGACTAAACATTCATATTCAGGGCTGTATTTTAATACGGTCCTCTCGGTTTCGCAGTGTCTCTCTCTGACACCCGAAAGCAAAAAGCCTGTGGCGACCCAACAGTGACCCTGTATGTTTGGACTGTTGATGTTTTTATTAACACCATCACACACTGGTGATGGTAGATCCCGTTTCGGACAAACTGTCAATAACCAAGTGAATTCACCTCTGCCTTTAAAAGTCCATACGGACTGCAAACATTAATTAAAGAGCCAGTAGCTTATTTTGTTTGTCAATTGAAACTTCTTGCTCTGTTCCTCAAAGCACGTTGAAACACCAGGTATTGAATGTTGGTGGGGTCAAAACCCTAACCACTTGAAAGTCAGTGTACGTGTTCTCCAGAATTCTACCCAGTGTACGGTGAGTGTGGAAGGATCAATCCAGATGGATCGTTTCATGTGCAAGTTCACACCGACCTCACCATTCACAGGGTCTGTTTACACATGGCTATTAAACTTATGAATCACTGTCACCACCTCTGAACAGTTTAATAAGCCACTGAATATTCGGGTTGGCATATTTTCCCACACTGAGATGCCGGACCAGTTTTCACAGTTCAACAGAAACTGCCTGTGTACATACACAGTAGCAATATGCAATGGCTACCTCCATACAGTACTGTAAACAGGGTCCATCTGACAAAAAAAAGTATAGAAATCTTTACACCAAAGAAAATGCATCATCTATACATTTTCAAAACCAATTTTTAATTTTGATTGTAAGTTATTGCAAAATATGAGCACCTTGCACCGTCAGACAAAATACTCCACACATACACTGCATATTTGCAGATACTGGACAACCCAAAATGTCACTGATGCAATACAAAAATCCATCTCTCGAGGGGGGTTATCGCGTTATTTATTGGCAAAACTAAATCATCTAGTGTGGAATTTTCTAATCTGTTATTTATGTCAAATTTATTAGCCGGGATATGAAATCTAGATTTATGGTAGGTTCCTTTTGAATTCAGATATAGGATAATTAGTTGAAAACCACACTGAGTGGGACATCTACCACTGGTGTACTGTTATAAGAATGAGGCCATGCGTCTCTTGGTGTTTCCATTCTTCATATACATTATCTGAGCTACTGGTTAAAGTCAAATATTTTGTCATACACATCATCAATATTTGGTACATGAACGGAAAAAAATTGAGCGAAGTATAGTAATATTTTGCTTTTTTTATCAACACAAAAATTCAATCCACTATGTATTGCATTCAGGAATATTGAACATCGACGAATTACTTATATGTTGTTGCCTCACCTCTTTCATACTCATCAGAATTTACAAGATATACTGTGAAGGTTTGGTTATAAATATTGTACCCAAATGCCACCTGTCTGCCAGGGTACACAGCAGAGCAGGGAGATGACATGCTTTTCAATTGACAGAGGACAACTACTAGAGCAGCGACAATAATTTCATCAATGCTGTCACCTCCAATGTGAGGACACAGCTGTGAGAGTACACAATACAATCATTAAGTGGGGTTTTTCATGACCCTCTTCACAAAAGCCCCTCCTGGGGGATCAAATTCCGTTGCCATGGGAACTGCTGATTGGCTACCGACAGCGGGTAATTTTTTGCAAAGCCTATTTGTCTCTGTCAAAATCTAGATTGAAATGTAATCGTGGAAACTACATGGCATGTTGCATTTGGTTCAAGCCTCTGTGAACACACATTTGGAATGAATTTCTCGTAGCAATTTTTTTCCCCATTTAGTGAAAAAAGTACATCGCACTTTCCATGATAACCAGACAGAAGGACACTTCGAGCTCAATGGATATGGAAAGTGGTTCATGGTCAACGCTGAAATGGCCGAGTATTTCACAAGAGGACATGATTACCTCCACCACTTTTCTTGAACTACTGGGCCAAAATCATCTTACTGAGGGCGGGAAAGATGGCTAAGAAAGATAGACAATAGAAAAGATAGATATGTATCTTTGTTTCTGAGTCAGTCTTCACATAAGCCACAGTGCATGTACGTGTAGTAGTACTGCACAAACCAAAGTTCATCATCAACTTTGCTTATACTTTCCTAATTGTAATGCACTTTCAAAATCAAGAGAAAACACTATGAACAACCATGCAGTTTTTCTTTTCAAGAAACTACATACTCAAAGTACATACCAATATCAAACATTGAGAAAAACAAACATTGCTGCCATTTTCTGAGGTACTTAAGTATGTGTGGGAAACAAGCAAACTGGTGGCAAGGACAACTAGTCTGCCATGTTTGATGAAAGATACTCATCACAATGATGTAATATTTTATATGAATAATATGGTTCATAAAACAACACCACAGAAGCATACATACATGTAATATACTACAAAGAATTATGAACAGTGGATATAGTTATTTTTTCTCAAATCCAAACTAAGATATTTTCCTTCTATTACATAAAAATTATTTTTTTTGAAGGGGGGGGGGGGAGACACGTGGCTGTGTCCACTGCCTCTGTATGTGGAACGTGAAACCAAAAATATACCCTCTGTATAATTGCTGTGACTTCCGATAGGTCGAATACATACCGACACATGACAACCTAATTCTGATTTTTTCCCCCACATTTTGAAACAACAATAATAGCAACTACGTACATACATACCAATATCTTACATTGAGTAGCTCATGTATTCCGTGTTATTAACACATACAAGATTCCTCTCCGTGATAAGAGATATTACGAGATGTCGTCATCGGCGGTCTCATATGAGACCAGAGTGACATGTAAAAATCGGATTAGTATCATCCATGGAAATGTTGACTTCATCGCCAAACTATGGGAAAAATTACTTCGGCATCGATGATATGTCTATCTATTTTTAACAGCTTAGATTATAATCTCATTGCTATTCACCGATTTCAGCCTATTTCACTGACCATATTCAATTTAAATTTGGGAGTATCATTTCTCGTCCGTGATAAAAAAAAAATTCTACTCGTCTGGTCCTCCTTGAGTTCACACATACCTACTGACCTACATCATGGCTGACCTGCGTCTCTCGGTCTCAGCTGCTCACCATGAATAGGCCGACCCCAATCTGCTGCACTTTTTGTACAGAATTCCAATGTTTGCACTCTTTTTTTTTTATTATAATCCACAGGGCGGCATGCCAGCGTCAGTCTCCCTTTTCAGAAACTGATATGGCTGACAAGAATAGAACAGCCATCCCTATTTTCTGATTCCTCCTCCGTAACCTTTCGCTCCTCAAACTTCTCCACATGTGGCATATGTATACATGTAAAACGAAGTGTTCTAGAAACCTCATTCCCGAGGCCCATTAAATTGACTGAGCATGCATACTTATGTCGTGCATTTTATGGTTGTCACTACTTCAGTATTTTTGTCTTACATACCATGGCTGTCGCATACTGTATACATCTATTGAACGTTTTTGAAAAGAAAATTTGATCTAAAATGTATCGGCACGGTATTGATTAAACGTTGATGGTACAGTATATAACACCTTCCAGTCCTGAATGCTATGAAGGAAAGGAACAATTTTAATCGCGATGACTGACCATAACTGGCACAAGAACTGTCTTTGATTGCTTATCATTAAGGCTTTTCATCCCCAATTCCCTGTAGACAGGTCCACACTCATCATGGATAACAATGGGTTTGGGTCAAACCATGGTGGTGAAAGGGTTAGACTACAAAACTCTTTGTTGACTCATTACCAAGTGTAAACACAACACATTTACATTGTATATGCAACATGGTATAAATACAAGTTGTATACATAACATATGAATTACCGTATAGTACGTTTTCTCTTTTTCTTCATTAATATTGATCTTGACAATAGAAAACACATTCTGTATCTTTGTAATTAAATCAATTAGATATTCTTTCTATACAAACATAAACAATAACAAATCAATTACCTTTGAATTTAGATGTAGCTATTCTTGACAGATAATGTTAATTATTTCTTATTTTGTTTTTATGTTTGCATTTCAAAGGTAAATTTGGATGGCTATGTATATTGTAGGGTACGAAATTCTTTGCACCTGTATATTTTATGCATAACAAAATAAACTCCACAGGTATATGTGAGAACTGCTCCATAGGCTATACTACTCAAATCTTCCATCAGGGAAGAATTCCAGTGTTGATTTGGTTCTGTTCTTGCGGCGGTTGTCACTAAAAGTAAGCAGCTAATATCTCAGGGGGCTTTTTTTGGGGGTGGGGGGAAGGGAGGAGGAGGGGTGAGGAAAGGGAGGGGAAGGGGTTGAAGCTTAATGTGACTGAGACATTGTGTTACAAAATTTTAGCTCTCCAAGAAAAGAGCAGCAACTTTCAAAAATTGAAAAAAAAAAATGTTTCGCTCGACGAAACAGAAAACTGCTGGTTGTAAAGTTCATTATTAGTAAAAATACTAGTAATGATGGTTAAAAATAACATGTATATCTAACTGTCCCATCATTTTAGTTTTTTTTTTAATAATCACTTGTTGAACTAAGAAAGAACCATCTTGATGATATAAATAGGGAGAATAAGGTGTAACGATACTTTGATAATATTTAGATTTCTGATCCAGCAAAATCAAAAATCCTCAACCAAAACAATAATATTTAAGTACTTGTACGATATTTACAAAACATCAAATGATCCCTCTCCAATTGAAAAGAGAGACAAATTCAGAACTGCTGTGGATAAACCATTCATAGACAGTGTATGCCCAGCACAAAAACCACCCGGTAATCTCTCAGAAGCTGTTATAAATCTGTGTATAGACTTGTAAGTGGACACTGATCCTGGGCTCCCCCAAGCAGTGCACAGGTCACCATCCTCGTTTACAGACTACGCCATTCTCCTATTCCGGGAGTTAACAACCAATTGCAGGGAATTTCACGGCTCACCCATGGATCCGCTCTGGTTATGGAAACAACCCCTAGGCTGGGACTATCGTTTTGAAGTTTTTACTCGTCAATCCACTGCGCCGGGCGTTCTGACGTTTCTTCCGGCGAAAAACACACTGGACACTTCATTACAAGCTTACAAGTAGTTTTCCAGGGCATTGCTAGCTGTGTGTTTATCTCTTTTCGTAACGAAACGAGAAGTCTGTATTTTTGGATTGGGTGTAGGTGTTACTGCGATTCAGATGGGTCAACTATTGAGATACCCTGTCAGTATATGGTTCATATACATTTATATAAGACAGCTGAGACCTGTCAATAACTGTAAACCTATCTTATCAACATACCAATCATATTTGTTTTCCTAAAATATAACAATTAAATGATGCAATTCACTGGGTTCTGATTAAAATTATCAAGGCAGTTCCACAGAGTCATGGGACGACCAAGACAATGCATGGACACTTCAGCTATGTTAACACCTACGCAGATATTCACAGCACTGATCCATTGTCACATTGTACAGCACCGTGGAAACTCACAACACACTACGCGTACATGTACGTGCAGATATTTGTGAGGGAGATCGGCAGGACCTGATGTTCAATAAGAGATATGGCAGTTAAAAAGAACTGTTCCTTGTCATGTGCATGTGCAATAGCAATGATCGTGATGATGATGCTATCTGTGCCTCCACAATATTGTTGCTGAAATGTAGAATTAAGGTAAATCATTCGGGCTTAATAAACGATATCCAAATATGTGAACTTCTGTGGGTGTGTATGATAACATAAATATGGAACCCCCCCAGATTTAACATAAAATGGTTAGATCCCTTCTCACCTCAAAGTTTGCAACATACCACTAGTTTTCAAGTCTTTAGAGGAATATTCCACTTTGAAGCGGGGAAGTCTGGCAAGGAAGGTAAAGTGGCATGAGGTGTCAAGTAAGACTTGTCTTCAACGACTGACCTCAATCACCAAACAGTGTCAGCTGGCCATTTATTGCACCACCACTCAATATCCCACACATTGTCGGCTTTACTGTACGCAGTAAAAACTTGACAATTCAGGTTTTTGAAAAGATTAAGGCAGTGCGTGCATGCCGCAATGAATGGTGAGGAAACTGAACCACACAATGGATTAGTATGGCTTTTAAACTGTACACAGTTGTGCCCCTGTGTTACTTACAGCACACATAAACGAAGTGGTAATCGACACATGCTTGTACCCAACAATGGCAGTAAATGTGTTCAGGTCCCCATGTACATGTTTGACATTCAAGCAAGAAACCACTCCAGGATGGGTAAATACCACATAATTTATACACTTGTGAATAGTGGGTGCATGTATGAAATGAAAAAGTCAATACCGTGTGGTATATATGCACATGTATGCCTGTATAGCTATGACGGTTTATTGCTCTTATATTAGAACAGCACAAGTATATTGAAATTCTGGTGTGAAACTCTCGAAAAAAGTTTTTTTTCTCTGAGAGCCCAAGTATATCCCATGTTCCTACTTTGCTTTAATGCAAATATAGTACTGTTATTTTCAGGGCTCGACCAATAAGATCACTGTATTTTTGCAATCAATATACTGGTATGACACGATTCGCGATATGATAAAACTATCCGATGAATCAATTTATAGATATCACTTATGCACAACCTCACAAGGTTATTCAGGTGAGGTGATCATGATGAAAATTTTATCCTCCGCACCGATGAAAAGACAAATGATGCTGCTCATGTCCAGGACTGTTTGTTTCTGATATAAAAGGAGAGAAACCTAACGATTGTGTCAGTTCTGATTTGATATTTCCTACCCCTATGTACCCACAAACATCAAACTGTCATACCACTGATATTTTTCTGCATCACTTTGTGGGAAAATGCTTAACAGATTTCCATGGTAACGATCAGTGGGAGATTATTCGATTATGGTAAAATGTAATGAAAAAAATAAAACAACAAAAAAGAAATCTGTGTAAGGTTTTGGACTGCACATTGTTCAGGCTGACAGATTGATTTAATATATGCATAACAGTGGTGCAGCTACGCCATGGCAACGGGCTCTCATCGCTGTACAAGCACCACTCATGCACAATGGTTTCTCAAAGGCAGGAATTTCCTGAGTGTGCCGACGTGGTGATCTCCAGAGACTTCTGCTCTCGGCAGGACAACTGGAGAGGAAACCGGTCCTTCAGAGCTTACAATATAAAGAGATAAGAATGCTGAAAAGGGCACACCAGCCGTTTTTGAAGGTCTCCCTGGGAAAGTATAATATTTCTCGCTCCAGGTAAGGTTTGGGAACTTGGCGTGCATTTTTTAAGGCAGAGATGATCACCCCTACAAAAGCAAACTTTTGGAACAGTCCCGGCTGCTTTTCAATAGTGAGGTGGTCCTATATATAGAGTGATATGAATGGGAAAAAGTTCATATAATGGGTTGCCCTACTTCCAGTCTGAACTGTGATGGGGTTGTTGAGGCACACTAAAGTTAGGAGAGAGATACATGACCATGTAGCTTGGCCATCAGAGTTACTGGCATGCAATTCTGGGAAGCAATATTCAGTCAGTGTGGAGCAAATCACACTACTCTAACACACATGACAGTACTGATAAAATCACCATGAAATACATGGGGACAAGGAAGGCAGCCACGTCAGTCTACCGAAAACTTATCTGATGTGATTTTTGTCAATGTCCTCCCTTGTAGCAAAATGGCAAGGTCATATACATGTAACAACCTGTCTATATATAGCTCCAACTACCGACGGTTAGGAATTTGGACAATAAACATTGCCACAACTAAGTCCTCCTAGAATGAAAACTGAACATAAATTGAAGAAAAAGAAATTTCTTGTTTCATTTTGTGAAATATCAGTTATTTTGTTCACGTATGTAGTGAACTGCAAACTTGACTCGGTGATTGTCTAGATGAACGACGTAAACTTTGGGACGCTAACAAATTTACAAATTGTCACTAACTGAGCAGATATTTAGACTCTGAGCTAACTGTTGTATTTAAATTTTAAATGAACAGGAAAAGCAATGCAAACAAATCGATGTTGCTGGAAAAATCTGCATCACCTGATTAATTCTTCTTGTCAATAAGATGGCAGCTGCTACACGACATAAACAATGTAGTGGCTAGGTTTACTGAAATGGCTTACAGTCCCACTAGATTATGGAGGTGCCTATGTTACAAAGAACTGCTGTAGACTAGACACTTCACTCCTCTTGCCAACCCATATTTCAGACAAATTCATGGATGACATCAGCCTCAAGGCTTATACTGTAAAAATGCTTAAACAATTAAAGAAAAATTCTGACCCCATATTGTATTGAACAATTTTGTGATTTGGTTCCATCAAAAGAATTGACTAACACTTCTGCCTGAGCTTTAATGGTCCAACAAGCACCTTGATTCCTGATGTGCTTCCTGTTGCCTTGGCAACTGTATCTACGCAAGCTGAGCTTGACGCATTTGGTATGACAAGAAGATTAAAATAAAGGAACCGTGATCAAATTAGAATCAATGAAAATCTTAAAATAGGCTCAGATAATTGACCATGAGGAAATGACAGAAATCAAAGTAAATAGGTTTTTGTTTCTGTATCCATGGAGATCACTTTGATTGAACTTGCCTAGGTCGAGTCTTGATAAGTATTTGACAAGTTGATATTGATCTGTCTATTAAAAGGCTTAAAAACCCTATAATGCTGCAGGGTTTTGGTCAATTTCTGGTGAGATTGAAAGAAGAAAAATTGATTGGCCAATCAAAGTTGTTGTAGCTTTCAGAGATGCCCTGACCTCTGAGGTGTCCTGCTTTCGCCTATCTGTACATGTCCTGTGATTGGCTTGCAAACCCCATTTACATAACTGCTGCAGCCTCATTAGCCAATCAGTGTGCATCCTTGTTAAATCAATGCTGTACTCTTGGGGTTCTATCACCGATGGCTGTGTATACCTGCAAAACCACAACTTTGCAATGGCAGATGTACTACACAATGGCTAGCTAACCCTGCATGCTGCTGGGACTGTAGGCCAGGTTATAAATCTGGTTTGCCACAAGGACATATTGTACTATGGGCGCTGACACAAAAAGAATGCACTCATCAATTTGATGTCACATAATGGATGGCGAAAATGCCGAGCTCGCATGGGGGCTAGAAAACCTTAACAAATGCTGAAATATAAAGAAAGTCGTCTATACACTACTTGCTACCCACGTGGCAAGCCTTTTTTGCATGGGGCAAGGTCAAACAACAACATAGGACCCCCCAATGCAGGACTTGGCGCCAGTCCAGGATGTGAGGGGCTACTGTTTTTCCTCCGGTCTTTGTTGCGTATCCACATACCCTGAGGGCACAACATACTTCTGACAGAAAAAAAAGAAGCATAATAACAATGTTGGATGAAATCGGAAAAAAGCTACGGTGTCAAGCCCAATCAGACTACATATATGACATCATTGTCTGCATTCTCTCCTTGTTTTGGGACGACAATCAAATACTTATATTTCCTTTTTTTTGTATTCTGGTATTCCTGTTGGTATAAAAGTATAGACCTGTCTATGTATTCCAATGTGTCTGAAACTATTAAAAAGACATACACAGCAAGGTTATCTCTTGTATCTAAGTACCTCCCTGATGTTCAAATTTTGCTACCTGAGTTTCTGATATCATTAATCTCTACATGGCACCACCCTGTTCTAAATGAGAGAGAAAATGACGATAAGGGCATACTAACTGCAACCTTCAAATCGTTTCTCACTTCCCCTAGCAACCGCCACGTAGGAGCCCTGAAACTGATCTGGCTGACTTGGAAAATCAAAGCTGATTACATATCTATGAAATGAATTTCCAAAATACCATCTTTAGACATAGTTGGCTGGTGTCCATGTTCCTTTCGGCATAGTTAACAACTTCGGAAAATATGAAGTAAATCGTTGCTACGGGAATGTCAAATCCTGAAAATATGTTAGATGGCTATCTATACTTTCAAAAGATGTGAATAATGCTAAATATGTACGTTCAGGTGACAACACAGCATTTTAGAAAGATATTGGCAAGGTATTGAACTGGCACTGCCTTCAAAACAAGCTATTTGTGATCTGTAACATTGACCCTTGCTGCAAGTTAGTAGTAGTATATACTGCCCTCTATGGTGAAAATCAGGTAACACCACACATCTTGGCCCTATCTACTGTATTGTTCGATATTTCAAATGGAACACAAGGACAGCCACTGTTCCTTGACCATTTCTATGTCTAGTTTTTACCAAATAGCTTACTCCCTGCTACGGTATTGCTGAAATTTCCAAAACAAAACATTTGAAGACAGGCAGCTTTTCGCATCGAGTGACCTGCGCAATCTCTGCCCTGACCTACAATGATTAAAACCAGCACATCCCCGTGTTGTCCTTATTGACTGCACATGCACTGTCATTCAACAGAGAGGTGCAAGAGAGAGAGAGAGAGAGAGAGAGAGAGAGAGAGAGAGAGAGAGAGAATAGATGAACTTTTCATGATCGATTTTTGCTTACACTCACTGTTTACAAAGCTTTGTTTTGTTGGAAGTCAAAGTACAGTCTGTAAGTCTGTAACCTCTTTTGACAGGAAATAGTCAGTCACATACTACAACTCTAGATGTATACAATGTACTTGCCAAGCTTTTGTCAGCAAAAGCTGAGGGCTGTCGGGTCAACACTTCAGGTGGCAATGCAGTCATAAGGAACAAAGGATAATCTATAAATTCTGGTAGCCTGTAATCATAATAGTCTTATAATAATGTCGAAAGCAAGGGCGGTTCCGTTTTTCAATTGAGACCCCAGATAAAACAGAATTGCCTCCTCAATATGCACTGAAGTAGGTATGTTGTCTAAAACCAACACAAGCCAACTTTTGCATGATGAGGTCATACACTTAACACGTATGATCATCGAAGAGAGCAAAATGTCAGACATTTCTTCGATATTTACTCTGGTTGGACGAAAGCTTCCAGGTCAGCCCCTGGTACACAAAGCATGCGTTGAGTAATCTCTATAAATATAATAGTGTAAATATGAAATAGCTGAAGCAACAGGGCTGATTAAAATATTTTTCTCTATCTCTTGGTAATACTAATCCTCATACGAATTACTGGATGAATTAATTCTGATATCACTTGCAAAGCTAAACTAATTATAGATGACATTGAGAATCGTCTACAAACGGTTGCAGATGAATTTGTATTTGCAAGTTATTGGCGTCATGACTCAGATTGTCGCATTGACTTCATTGGTTACACCCTTCCCCCTTGAAAAGCCAGAAATAGATCAACGTGCAGATATAATATTGCTCAGATTTCAGAACAGATGGGCTTCATTTACTGTACTGTTTTTGTTGACCAAGATATGTTGATCTTATTACAGACACATTTTGCCGTTTCATGCAAACAGATCTATGTATCACAAATGCAGACTGGATAGGAGGCTCAACAGGCAATGTAATAAAAAAATTGGGTTTCTCAATTTATGATATTCGAACAAAGGAATATTACATTTCAGTTTTCAGGGGTTAAGCTTCACAGAGATCAGACCAAATTAATTTGAATGTACGCCAAATTCTTGATACACTTGAATATCAAACAATCTTCCATAAATTCAATTTGAAATGATAAGTCACCCTAGTTAATGTGGGTGAATACTCTAATGTATTTTTGGAATGTCAAAGTCACACCTGACGAATTTAGTCATTAACTTGAATTTCTGATGTAATATTTGGAGATATCAAGAGCTCAAAAGAGAGTTTCAACAATATCCAACGACATGAGGTAGAAAATATATTTGTTTGGTTATGTGTAAATCAATGCTGAAGGCACACTTTGTAAAGTACAGGTGTATATATTTATCTCCATCAGTTTCTATGCAATACACTGTCACTTTGTGTGGTTGCACTAGTGTACCTGAACAGCTCTGTGATGTGACACGTTCCCCTCATAGTACAAATCACTAATTCATCATCTGAGGTGAAAAAATATAGTATGGGCCCACTTTTCTGCTGTCTTGCACTGTTACTCTCCTTGTATTGAATTACAATGACTAACAACTGTGTTGTGACCACGGCTGCTGTCACACAAGAAATGCCGGACTGCCACACAATATAGAGCTGTCGCAAACTCAATTATCGAACCTGCATTGGAACACTGCCACATAAACACAATGCGTCCTTTGTCAATGAAAATAATAAAGTTTTGAGATGTACACCCTTCAGTGCTAATTGGGTCTTCAGGACGTTTTGTGAGCGCGAATTCATTTTGATAGTCAGTGAATAAATTGAAAATGATAGTTAACCATCTCCGGACAGCGATTGTTATTAAAAGTAACACTGGCTAATATGTGCTCGCCAAAAAACCCCCCAGTATATCAGTCAAATTTCTAGGTCATTTTTCGAAACCCCCAAAAATGCACTTGGCAGAGTGCTTGTTTTACAATTTGTGACCAAAATAGTTCATTTTCATGAAAACTACAGAAGGAACATGTCATATTTGGATTTACAAAATCTCCCTGTGAGTTTGCAGGATCACAAAATGAGTCAGAAAACTTTAAAATCCTCAAATTATGTCGCTGAGGTGCACATTCATTCATTTGAAAATGTTTTTCTGAATGTTGCAGTACTGATTAGAATTGGTAATTTTTCGCTGAATGGTAACTAACTGGGGACATAAAAACGTCCAAAATTTTAAAGTTATTTTGGCTTCATTTTGTAACTACAGGGTGACATGATAATTGATAAAATATGCTTTTTGCACTTAGCATTGAAAAGAGAAAAAAACCCAGTTGTCTGCATATCAGGATTATGGGCCCCTATAATGTGTCCTAGACATCATGTGCCCGGTATGACGGAGGATGACAGTCAGACTTGAGCTGTAGCGGAGTCTACCGCGATGTCACTATGGTCTCATTTCGTACAGACATATAGAATTACTGTCTTGTTGATTGATATAGTCAATGCGGCACTGCGGAGATGTAAATATTTCTATTTTCCGAGCAAATTATGGCCACTGAAATGGAACTGCCACACACCATCATCGCTGGATGATTACTCGCGTTATAAATTGTATAAATTTCACTGAGTGTGCATTTTTACCACCAGCACTGTAACATTCCTGTTTCTCATTTTTGTCATTAGCACTGAGATCATCATCATCATCATCATCATCATCATCAGGACCAACACCATTGTCATTAACATCTCCATCATCAGTTACTCTAACATCATGGTCATCATCATCATCATCATCAACGTATCCATCATCATCATCATCAACGTAACCAACATCATTGTCGTCATCATCTCCTCCTCCTCCTCATCATCATCATCATCATCATCATCATCACTATTGATCCAAGGAGCAATTGCGGTGGCTAAGATCATTCCTACATCGAAACAGCCTTCATCACGATTTCACGATTTGAATCGCATGTTTCACCTCCAAGAAGTCGAGCTCTGCAATCCCTACATCAGCATCACCAATACCTCAACGACCAACACCAACTAAAGAGAATCACTGCCACAATCCTAGTAAACAGTCTAACAGACACCGTCGGCGAGAGCCATCACTTTAACAAGCATTGTCTATACACCTACAAAGTACAACACTTGACGAATTAAACGAAGAAAAGGAGAATTTGACAAATACATGTTCCCATCTGTCTTTGTCATGCATGCTACAGTGGGCTCCGTGGCTGAGTTTCAGTCGCGGCATATCATATAACACTTGAACATGTAGTCTGAGTGATTATCAATACTCTGAGCTGTGATAATATAAAGCAGTCATTTATTCCTCTTGGAGACCAGACTGCACCGACATGAATGCACGCCTTTATACCCACAAAACTTGACCTTTGGGTCTGACATGACATATCCCTCTATGGCCAGAAAGCATTAATTACACCCCTGGGATGAATATTTTGTGAGTGACAACCCTAATGTACTTTGACTGTTGCCAAGTAAAGACATCGGAGGGAAAGACGCTGGCATTGAACATGACCTTAGGTAAAGGTTAATCATATATGACTGAAATGCACGGCACTGAGTGAGTGTGTGAAAGATAGCACTGTTATTGAGTATCTTCGTCCCAAGATAAAAACCTCATAATCTATTTCATTGATGAAGATATGAATCGTTCTGGCCTGATTTAATTAATGTTCAATGAGGGGTTATCAGTTTCCCTTCTGCAGAAATTACCGGGCCATGAAACATGCAATGACAAACTACTCCCTGCGTTTTGGAAGGGGCCATTGCTGCATCTCAATCACCATGAGCACACTTGCACTGGGACTATTCGCCATAGTTACACTATGGAATGATGAACACCGATACACATGATAATCCCATCACTGTTATTTTTGTTTTGAGTAGTCCAACTACATATGTGAGGGGAAGTTCAAATTGCACTTACATTGTTGGACTTCTGTATTTCAAAACTTTTCGTGTTGGTGAAGAGGAGATGTGGTTGACGTTTGAGGTCATATAGTATGCCTTGAGTTTCATTCGCCACATCATGTTCTAACAATCAACGCTCCCTGAGAATTCCTTATTCCTTCATCTCCCCTCAAAGAAAATCATGATGGGAGATTCTGGCACATTTCAATTTACTTACGTTTTATTTTACCATCATCATGGACGGTGAATGTCCCAGCTGGTTTTTAAACAAAATTTTGATAGAATTGTTGATTTCAACAAAATTGTATACATACATGTAGCACAGTGTTTTTGCAAAGGTTCTGGAACATTGGTAAATGATTTGGGAACCCCGGTAACATTTCTGCTGTCCCTTAATCTGAAATGCATTGATATAACAAGGGGAACCCCGGTCAAATGACTGGGGAACCCCGGTAACATTGGGTACTGGTCTTAACAGAAACACTGTAGCAACACCAGGACTAGACTAAAGAGCAGTGTGCCCTCTAACTAACAGGATTACTGAAAACTTTTGAATCAATTTGAAAATTTGCTAATTTTTCTTGAGTCACCATGTATAATTTCCTATTCAACTGAAAATTTTCTTGCGTCACAGAGAATTTTTATGCGTCATGACTCAAAAGATTGGCTTAGAGGGCACACTAGGCTAAAGAGATATAATATCATCTTCAGTCCAGTCGCTATGTACATTGTTTCACGTCCCAATTTTGTTATTCCCTGCTTACGTCAATCCAGCTGCACCAGAACAATGTTTTATAAAAGATGGAATGGAACGGGATGAAGTATAAATTTTCCCCCCTTCTCGTTCATCACGCCAACTTTTCTGTCAGAATTATTGCTCCACAGACTACCCTGTAAAAGGTCAGCCCATAAAGAAGATTACTTTATAAGGCAGATTAACTGGCTTATCGAGAGTATTAAATGACGAATGACTTCTTGCGAGAAAACAATGTATAATGAGTGGTGAAAATTGCCATTATTAATCACTTTGCCAGAGTCTGTGAAATTTATTCCTTTGTCACACCTAAACGAGACTGCTTACTTATAAGCTTGCTAGCTGAAAGACAAAATAATTATACTGTTCATAATTGCCCTACTAGGTACACTCACTCTGTCGCAATAACTGCATAATCCTGATCATTACACACTGCAATATTGGGCAATTTTCACCGGTATTCATAAATACACATTAGCTTTGAAAGAAATTGGAATCAGTTCCATTATCGCAGCGATATCGTTATTTGCATGTGAAAAAAACAACCCTGTAAATGAATAATTCATGTTCTAACTGTACCGTTATATAAACTAGCAATGATGAAAATTGTGCAATGCACACATTCATACCGATTCAAACTTGGAAATAATTCAGAGGAAACCACACTTGTGTTTTTTATTTTCTATGAGACTGTGCGCACATAAGACTTGCAAATTATGGTGGTATCAAAGAATAAAAATAAATGCAAAAATTTCTGAGGGACCTGCAAAATATAAAACCTGTTTCTGTTGAGTTATAAGTTACAAATTGACAACATGACTGATAATATCTGAAATATGAGTTGCACTCATAATAAAAAAAAATTTGAGGCTGTAGTTTTACCAAAAATTTATAAACAAATAAGAAATAACAATGCTTTTGATGCTGGAAGCTTAACTTGACTATTTATTTTCAAACACTGATAAAATACAGCCCTTAAAATAGCTAGTGACCATCTGTGGCCCTTTTTTGGTACGTCTCATCTCAATAGCCGCGTAACATGTACCGGGCAGAGCCCTGTAAAAATAGCATTTGGGGATGTCTGGTGATACACTGGCAGGTATTGTACACAACGGGCCTGTCACTTTGCGTCCCTGCTCCCTCGGCAGTGGTAATGGAGAACTGATGTTAGCAGAGGAACTTGAGACTCTCTGGTTGGTAGTGTATTGGGTGAGAGTCATTTCAACTTCTCACTATGAGATGACTACTGATATGTTATCAACACCCAGGCCGGTGATGAACTGACAGTAAAAAAAAAAAAGCTTCAAAACAGGTCTGTTGATTTATCGGCACAATTTTTTTTCATAAAAGTTTGTGGAGGAGGCATCGTCTTTTTGAAATGTCAACTGACCATACAGGGTTGTGCCGCGGAGTCCAAACAGCATTGTCAGTTACCGTCGTTTACATCTGAGCGTATCACTGCGCTGATAATGACTGGAGGTGTCAAGTCAACTTTTGAATTATGATTTACTGCATGCGGCATTCCACCGGAAAGAAAATATGAATTAGCATCGTATCTGTAACATTGATGAATGTGATATGTATAGTCAATGGAAATAAATTTGAAACAAGTTAAAATAAATTCGAAGCCTGTGACAAATTTATTGAACCATAACTCTGCCGGGAACAGACGGGGACAAACATATTGTGATAGGTACGATCATAACATATGTGAAATGATGGGACAATGATATGTTTGGCTGGAATTTGAGAAGCTAGATCCACACTGACCTTGAAACAGAGTAAAGACATGCAATAACATCAAAGATTTGCCGGTCATTCCTCAAAAATCATTAAACAATTTTTTTTTTAAGAGTATGATAACCAGATCTGTAACCTTGGAGTACCTGAAGAACACACGGTCAGATAATCCTTATAAAAACAATCAAATTCACTCAAGGGGTTCTCCCTGTTTTTGAACCCTATAAAATTACTTTGCTTTGCAAAAATTTTTTTTCATGGACCAACAGCAAAAATGTTTGTATGGGCTAAATATTCGTCAGCCTCTCTGTAACCTATGTTGGCCGGGGCATGATATATCTGGGTAAACTAGAAATCAAACGTGCTTGTTCTCTTTTGGCACAGCACACATGGTTGTGGTCAATTTGACCCGCACATGAAAGCTCCATTTGCTGTGACTTTTGATTTGTTTCCAATATTTTAATTTGGTACATGTACAAGACAGTGTTCTTGTTCTACTCCAAAATTCTGTAGAAAAGCCAACTTGACCATACAAGACTGCATGTGTGCGCCAATACAGTCCAGTCTAGGAATTAATTTTTGAATAGTAAAATATTCAATATTGTGTTCTTAAGGCTAATAGCAAATTTATGTCTGCATATTTTGCAGAGAAGATTATGATGATGAATGTCATGTGTTTTATAGAACACAAATAATGACAATATTATCAAAAGTAATAAAAGATATTGTCCCTTACATGTATAGTTGCAAAAACTACACTTCCTAGTCTATTTTTATACTGGATAGGTTCTACAAGAATTCTACTCTTTCACCGTATACCACTACCGAAGTCTATACCATGATTTTTATCAGGTGTGTCTGGCAGCAACAAATTTGTACAGAGGGTCTAAAGTTTGCAGGATAATGATATAGGCTTGTCTGGCAGCAACAGATTTGTACAAAGGATCTCAAGTTGGCAGCATTACAATTTTTGATTCCTTATCAGTGTCAGACAGAATAGGCAGTGCCCACCGCGTCCACAGAATGCACTCTGGCTCCCCAACTGTGCCGGGCGCCCTGACCTTGGGTCCAGGAAATGACATCAGCCAGTCCCAGGGAATATCCATAAGGATGTGGAAGAGTTCCTATCAGTTTGAGATATCATGAATTACAAAATGTCTGCCATCTCCGGACACTAATATATCGTGCAAGGAGACAGTTGCTTGTCTGTCCAAGAGGGGAAAAAAACAAGAAATAATAGCACCAAGATCGATGGTTTTGTCCACACACATGCCAGTACCAATTTGAAAAACAAAGTATAGATTTACGGGTTGCAGAATGGCATTCTTCATCTTGGAAATTGCAAGGAGGCCGTCTTTTTAATAGCTAAACAAATAAATCCAGTCAACGTCCCCTAAAAACAGTCCATCGCTGCACCTAACGCTTTTAATGAGAGCATTGCCCTAGAACCAACCTATAAGAAATGTATGGTGGAGTGATAGAAATGAATGGATGTGTGACACTATGACCTTCTCAGACGATGACTAACGCTCTTGGTATTTTCTTGGCTTCTTTGCTCTCCGTCGCTCTCACTCTCCATTGGCTGTGAATCACAAACAGGAGACCAATGACCCATGATGCACATCCTAGAACAATTTGGTTTCGCCCGCACTTTTGCCGGAGCCCACAATGGAAAGCAAACCACAGGTCAGATACAATACTCTCTTTTGCGGACACAAAAGCACGAGTTCGGGAGGCCTCTCCAGATTACGGCTCGTGCCACATAAACAAAATTCCACAGTGATGAATACACTGGGTGCAACAGAGGTGGGGGCTTGGATTGTTGTACATGAAATACTGTCCAGGCAAGTGGAATCTGGTTGGAGCCCATCTTGTGGCTGTATATTGTACATCTCATGCATGTTATTGTATAGCATGAAATCGATTGCATGTACCAGTTAGTTGCTGTGTACACACAACGCAACACTACTTAGCTTTTGAAATCATAAAATACTCATCCCCACCAATTATTTAGAGATCATTAACCATCTGGGTTAGTAGTCGTCACCTGTTGTACCAGTTCGGGCATCCGTATTTGTGTTTCCCTCTTTCCGAGAAAAAAGAAATCTCCTTAAAGTAGGAAGTATTTCACCTTAAGCACAATCCTTCCTGCACAGGTCCAACTTCACACAGAAAACAATGGTGAGGAGATAAGAGTTTAGTAGTAAAAGTATGATAATATGTTGCATAATACTTTCTCAGCTTATTGCTGGTCTTTCAAAAAAAACACCTGCCATTTCCTTTAAGAATCTGCACCATTCTTGCATATAGTGGGCCACTTCTCATCCCTGTTTCTCTCTGGGGGAGTAACAGTGGCTGACTAGAAAGTGCATGCTCAATGTCTGATGAACGTGTAGATTAAACTATTCTCCACAAGTTCCATTTAGATTGATGATGTGTCACCCATTAAATTAAATACAAAACAGTACTCTGAATACAGATGTTCTCTTTTGAAATATCAAAATCACCTTTTCTGAAATTGAATTTCTATTTTTTTTTTAAAGATATCATGGACTCAGAGAAGACTTTATAATAAATCAATAAACAACATTTATCTTGGTCAAGAAAAGGATTGATATTCCCTTTCAGTCAGTGAATTTTATCACAGTGTCTCTTTCAGCACCCCAAGTCTATCACAATGCCGTTCAATGACAGTCAGTACACAAGCACTGCAGTACTGATGTGCTGGGTATGGCAACCAAAGATACAGCGACAGCCTATGGTACTATGGGGGACTTGACAGTGAGTTAACTCTGACAGTGATGTTACCCTTTGACCTGACATTCACCAGGGCCTGTTACTTTGAAGGAATACATGAATTGTCCGGCCTCATCAAATCACATACAGCACTTGCAGACTGTTTTGTGGGAAAGACTTCTCTGATTTGCCCATAATACCACTGTATGCCACCAGTGCTATCTTTGACTGTTTCATTACAGTTAAGTCTGATCCCTAGTGAACAATTTCATATGCTGAAGTTGCGCCCCTATACAGTGACACATGGTTGAAAAGGGTTTTATACTAAAACTTCTTCATCTACAAATTTTGGCTGTATATCTCTGTCATTTTCTGACGCAAAGCTGGTCCTCTATACAGGGAAATGGAAATGAAAGAATTCAATGTTCTTAACTTTAAGGCGTGCTGAAGACTACATTGCCACAGATGATGGCATTCAGCTGTGTGGATTCATATCCTGACTTTCTATCATTTCTAATGTCCTGTAAGTTTCCACATTCATCAGTTTCTCTGGGGCACACGTGCAAATACCAGCGAAAGACCCCAAACCCCCTCAAGCCAGCGTATAGGCTAACAATGACGGCTTTCCGATTTGCCAGCGACACGGGTACCATCAGGACAAAAGGACAACCGATCACTCTTTAAATATGTGGTTCCTTTCTGAATGTTTCACTCGGGAGTTTTTAGCGTTTGACAAACGAGAACAATGCCATCCGTTGTTCAAGACTTTTATAAATTTTTTTTTTGCGCAATCGCTCAGAAACCTCATTTCTCATTCAAATGGATTGCCGGTGACACCGCAACATACCATTATGGTCTAAAGTAAGCACGCTGTATTATTTGGAGATGGCTGCTCCAGACGATGACGAATGACAGTTGCCTGCCATTGTCCAGCCAAACTTTCCACAATGCTCTGCCCGAGACAACTTTTCATAAACAGCTACATTACCAATTTATCGTAGCTGCTGAGGGCATAGGGCATTTCAGACACACGTCTACAGCAGAAAGGAAAAAACCCACACAGATGGACTGAGCTCACCGATCATGAGAGTGTAGGGCAGCCTTTAAAACTGAAACTCACTTTTTTAATGGAGATCATTTGGAACAATATTGATACTGAGATGGTTGGTTTATTGAGCCCGATGGTTACCTGATCTCGAATAGAAACTAAACTTTTATTTGATGAACGAAACCCTACTTTGTGCAAATAGCTTTAGCAGCAATCTGATAATCGTGACCCGTTCTTGGGAAGTTGAAAATCCACTGCTAGGTACAGTCACTCTTCGTACCTAAGTGATTTCACAGGCACACTGTCGCTGCAGTTCTCATTCATTGCCAAGTTCTGGCACAACTCAGACTGGCTTTTTATGATGCGTCGTCGGGGCCTGTATGAAGGGATAGACGAAGTGCACACCACACAATGCCAAGGTCTGTTCTACTCTGAAACAAACGCTCATTACGTTTGCAGGATGGCAGTGATAACTGTGGACTGGGTACATTTCTGTACTTCTTTTTCTCAAATGCTGTCGTTGCTGTTTACTTCTCACGCGTGCATGTCTGACCTTTTGTTCATGAAGAAAACGTCTGCCTATATATTACTGGGGACATGAACAGACCGTTGTACTTGTATGACCAGGTTGTGAATTTGACAGAAAATACTCTATATTGGCAGAAACTCAGAAGCTAGCCTATGGCTCATCTGGCACAGCCATCTGTGCAGACTGACAATTAGCTGTGAAAACATAAATTCTGGTGATAACATTATCTACATGTAAGTCAACAGTTCATGTTTACAGTGCAACTTGAGATGATAGAAAGTTTGAAGCCAGAGTATCTTTAACTTTGGACAAGTGAAATCCGTCCTTACTGACTGTCCTTTTTAAGGACATGATCGTCACTCATCTTTTTTAAGAGATACCCCTCTTACGGGTATACCGCAAGTACAAATGTGTAGTGCCAAAAATTAGGACTTTGAATGATGTTTTGCAAGTCTAGCATGGACACCTCATATTAGTGTTCTGAATAAATCCTGTGTTAGTTACGGATATGCTAAAGAGCCCTATATGCAGAATTTTAACATGCCATACAGTGCACATTATTAACTTGTTGCTCATTTTGTATGTGATAAATATATCGAGTAAAATTGTTCACACTTTTGGTTAGAAAGTTGTGTAGATGAAATGGTGAAAACTGAGTTAGAAATTCTAGTTTCTCTTAGGAGGAAACGCCGTTTTGGGTTACTTTTTACGCAAAAATTATCTTCTGAAAATCAAACATGAATTTGAATAATCTTGATCATTCATAGTTTGAACCTGGCTGCAATGTAGCCTGAAATTTGCATGTGATGACAGCAGACATTGGTTCATCTGCATATTTCTGGTAGCCTGGAAATCATGTCAATGGTTCTAAACCTCATGCTGTCTGCAACTGGGATTGAAATGATTTGTCAATTGTTTCACAGGAAAAAAAGTCCTTCAACCATGCATGAACTCAAAAACACTGAATGCAAGTTCAGAGTTGGAATGTGAAGAGTCGAAAGTTGAAGTTGAAAATCAGAGTAACATCATCAAAATATTGGCACAAAACCGAGAACAACTTGGATTACGAAGGCCACATGCCATGCGCCTAACACCAATTACATTTTATTTGCAACAGCAGCTCAAATTTTACGTTATGAAACTTATAAAAAGTCAAAGACCTAAAAACAGATGTAGAATGTCTCTCAGGGTCAGGGGTCAGTAGGATATATCTGCTGGGGTTAGAGGTCACCGCAATTTCAGATAGGTTACTAAACAAAAACTGGTGAGACTAAACATGCTATCTGCCTTTTGTCCCCCGAAACTGGTAATGGAACTTGTTTTTTTTGGCTGTGACTACAAGATGACTTATGATATTATTTTGATCACTGATGATTTGGTAACGCCACAATGGCATTCGTTCTTGCGGTCTTTCAGATCAAAGTCAAATGATGTGCTTCCGATGATACAATCGTGAAAGTGGATTGTTAAAACTCTGCTGATATGACTTGCCCCCAAAAGTATAGTTTAAACGCAACAGAAGTTTTGTCGAAAGCAATTCTGAAACCTTTGCACAACTTAAGCTTTTACTGGATTTGTTGAGTTGAGTGAAATTTTATGCGATACTTCAATCAACTTATTCTAATGATAATTTTGAATACTAGAGTTTTATGAGACGCCCCTGTTGCCAGGTTGAATTCAGTTGAAAGTACGTGTAATGCTTTTTTTCATGAACTCCAAGTCCAAACTATCTTCGGAACACTCCCTTCGATTTGAGGAATCATTTGTCTTACATCCATCAATAGTCTGAGTTAGATTCCGATCTTGGATGTGGTTGTTTATTTTTTTTAAATATCAATATCACAGTGATTGAGTTTCTTGTTTGGAATTTTAATTTGCAATATTTTAGCAGATCTCACAGGCACAACAAAACATGTGTTTCAGAAAATTCAACTTGGTTAAAGGAAGATTAATTCGTGTGGGTAAATTTTCACAGGAAATGACATACATACTTTGATCAACCTTTCAGATCTGAAAATACATTAACAGCGAATAAACCATTTGAATGACCCTTTAATTTTTACACTCAGCAAAAAATTATACAAAAATAGAAACAAATAACAGCTTTTCACCAACGCTTCGCAGAAACATAAAAGGAGAGTCATCGCATTCTGCCATAAATAAAGAGGAATGGATGAGAATAGTCGGGACAAGGCTAGGTGAAGGTTATTTGAAAAGAATGCTTGTCAATACATAATTCACTGTTGCCCTTTTAGTGCACAAACTCCCTGTTTGCGTCGTACAAACTCAGAACACAAAGCATCACAAGAGACATAAAAGCATTCGTGTCAGACAGCTTTCTAATGCTTGTATAATAGTAAAAAGGAGAAAAAAAAAGATGACAATTTTTTTCCAAAATTCATTATGTTGATACCAGGATATTTCACAAATGTATTCAGATATGAACCCTTTCAGTAACAATTGGCAAAGAAATAGCAGTGAAAAGCTATCATAGCAAGATCACACAAGCCCTTAAAAATTGCTTTTTGTTCAGTAATGTGATTAAAGAATTTGGGAATAATTTTCCCTTCAGCGGTCAGGACAAAAAAAGTGTCGCCACCGATCTTTGTCAAGTAATGGAGCTGAGCTTTCACTGCATGCTGCAAATAGAACGAGGTTCGGCAGAAATTAATTTCTGTGGGTTACACAGATCGCAGTGGGAACTAAACAGTGTAAAAATAGACGCGAAATAATGGCAATACACCACAATGTACGTGTACTCCATCACATACAATGCTTCCTATATCATGCTGTATTTTTGGTTGAATCGGTCACGAATCAAACAGCTGTATCGGGGTATCTTTAACAGTGCCAGCAGCATATCCAAACAACTGTACCGCTCTTTACAAGGTCCAGCTGAAATTAATTTGTGTGGATTGCTATTCATACAGATCTGTGAGTTTACAATATACAGGACATGTACGTGTATATGCCCAAAATAGTTTGGTTAAAAATGCAAAAAAATAAAATAACTGCATCTTCAACTCAGTGTCATAAAATATTTAACCTGTTCATCCCTAATTCCCAGTAAACAGCTCCACAATAACCATTGATAACAATGGGTTTCACCCAAATCATGGGGGCAAAAGGGTAAAAACAGAAGCAAACAGAATATGACATAGAGGAATAATTCATACTGTATCTCTCAGAGTATTCACACAAACTACCATTTAGCAAAATGACATAAAATTCATTTCTTTACAAAACATTTCAAGCAGGTTTACCAGAAATCACTAAACAACACTGATTTGCAAACACATGCCTGCATGCTACAGTATTGTGATGGTGGTGGTGCTGGGGGGGGGGGGGGGGGGGGGGTAATTTGTTACATAAAGGTGGAAACTCAATTTGAATAACAACAGAATTCCATTTAAAGGACAGTATTTGTTTTTATTGGATTATTTATTTATTTGTTTACAACATAACCTGTCAGGTAATGACATCTTTTTGTTCCACTTTCCTTTATTCTGAAGGACCTCTACTTTGACGCACGTCGCACTGAAGAGAAAAACAACACTGCGTCAGTTAATACATGAGGCCGCATGAATAAAACTCAAAAGGATGTTTTTGAGGCAGTTTTTATGCTTTGCTGACCAAAGGCAGGCTGTAGCAGTCTGTAGGGTTAAGTATGTTGAGAAAACTCTCTCTACTGGAATGTTGCCAAGCTATAGATCACAAAATTTTCACCTTGAAGCGTGCAATGTTTGGGTGGAAGTTGTTGGGGCTGGCAGCGCTGGGGCAGTACGAATCTGGATCAGTGTGTCTTCTCTACCATGCCACATTGCTAGATTGTAATTTCCTGAGTCGACACTATACCAATGCAAGTAGTTTTCTTACAGGGAATTGATTGATCTACTTGGCTCCATGGATATGCTGAGGTTGGTGACAAGCTGATGTTGATGAACAAATTTCATTTCACACCACCAGCTTAGTAAGCTCTCTGTTTCCGAGAGAATACCTGCATAATATCATTATAGTTGCATTAATCTGTAACATGCGAAATGAATTTACACACGCTGCATCACATCAATAACTGACCGACAAATATGTAAAAAATCTGCAGTTGATTCCGTTGCTGAGGTAAATAATCAAGAGGGCTGGGTTTTGCAAATTTCATGATTTCCTGAGTGATGGCTGGCACCAGAACGCATTTTATCCATTCCAGGATGCAGGACGGCTCCATGGCTCTACTTCCGGGAAAATTGTGAAATAACATGCAAATTTCTCCAAAAGAAGACTGGATGAGTAATCTGCACTGTCAAGAATGGGATCAGGTCCTTTGAAGCTGTTGGCATCCTAGTCACACAGAGTTTTGTGGCAAGGTAAACAGAGAAAAAACAAAGCCTTGACTGTCAAACAGAGAAAGAACGTTGCACGGCTCTACTATTGTTCGGTATCAGCAATTGATGTAGCCCCTAAATCAATCCCTTACACTCTGCCCTGTTGCTGCAATTACATTTTTTAATGTTTGCAGTGTATATTTGAGCAGGTGTGTTCGGTATTCTATCGATCACGCGGCCGGAAGTCTCAGATTGCACACCAGGGCTGGAAAACTTTGCCTCTTTTTTGAGAGCAAGAATGCACTCCAAGTCATGCGTGTTACCTGGGCTGAAAGAGGGTCAGGCCAGGAAAAGAACGGCCAATTTCCTGCCTATTATAGTGGCATGCACTGTGTCAGGCTAAAAATTAGTAAAAGTTGGGGCTACACGTTGTACTTCCTGTGGTAACTATCTGAGAGCAAGACATCCTGAACACAAAACATGGGTCAAATTGTGCACCCCTACTTTTTAGACAACAGTAGACTAGCCGCAGCAGAATGATAAGTGAATGGGTTTTTCCGAGATTACGAAGGATAGGGCTGGCAGCCTCAGGATAACAATCATTTCGAAGAAAACCAGTCTTTTCAAAGCAGAAATTCAAAGCATTACAGTTATTATCATTATTAATGCATTCTGGGGTGAGGGTGGGAGGGGAGATGGTATCTAGGGCAAATACCTGATTGATATTCAATTGTGGACAACACACTGATCATTTTGTGAGTATCCGTGGACTAAGTTACCTTTGGGGGCAAATGATCACCTACTGTACAGAACCTGGGCAAAGCTTGTTTTGGAGATCAAATAATTCTGAAAATATGCAGTGATAAAGGGGTAAAGTGTGTCAAACTAAAAAAACCAACAGCATCCTGGTGTTATAAATTATCATTATCTGATATAACCTTACAAAGAATTTTCGACATGATAATACACAATTTTAAAACATTTTGGAATGCTTGACGGGAGTTTGCTCTGGCTGTTCAATTTGTCGACCTGCTTCCCCCAGCAAACTAGGTGGTTTGAACTCTACGAAAGAACAAATTCCAGTCACAGATCTGTACATACAATACCATGTGCTTCAAAAGCTCACTGACAGGTCACGAGCATGCAGGCAGTGATGCAAGCAGCCTGATATTTTGTTTCATAAACAGCATTTCAGTACGGAGTATCCCGGGCAGATTTCTGCGTGCAGCTGCCACGCCACCTACGCACACAGGAGTTTGAATAAATTTATTTAAAAATTCTGCAGATAACACAGATTGTATCGAAACATTGTCAGAGGCGGCTGACAGCACAGAAGCCGTAGCACCAGATGCACGCCCCAGTATTTCCAACCATGATGGGATATCGACTCCTTCCAATCATGGCAATTTCAAACCCATCAGACAGCGTGGCTGCGGCAAGTGGCGTGCACGACACAGGAAGTGAGTTTTTATTTCGTCGTAAAGTGTGAAGTACCGTCCCGATGAAAATTTTTGCTGGCATCAACAGCCCAATGTTGCCTGAATTACGATTCTCCCACAGGCTGCCTTGTACCAGGTGTAACACTAAAGATTTTTTTTTTGTCAGGCACAATGTCTGAGCTGCTTGCTCGGGAACAGTTAACCTCGTTTTCCTAGCCCAGAACCAGCACTCATGGAATATTAGACATATTCCGTCAAGGAAGACATATATCCGTCACGATGTTGCTCAATTCTATCAACTGATCCCTATGAGCATGAAGTAATGACCAGGAGACCAAACCCCTTAACCAGCTCTTTACTACACATCTTCATTCACCATGAGCGATGTTCTGTTTGTGAAATGTCGAGTGAAAATTTGGAGTTGGCCTTTCCATCTGCACTGAAGTGGTCTTTTTAGATTCCCTTTCAGTAACGTGAAACGATAAAATCTCCACAATTTCTGGGCAAGGCACGAGGATCACAAGTTATTGAATTGTTCACATTTGTACAGAACAAGACAAGGCTCTCAGATACAGTTAAAAGATGCAATGACGTACAACGACTGTGACGGCTTCGACAAGTGCACATTCTTCCACTCTCAAGTTACCGAGATATTTTCCTCAACCAAAATTTATTACATGCTATGCAAGGATTAACTTTTAGTAGAGAAAGTAAAATTGTTATTTAAGTTTCATATAGACTGCGATGTGCTAAACCGTGGCTGGGTCTTGGTTGCCAGCATTCATGCAACTCTGGCACTGGGTTGAATGTACCAATGGTATTTCACATCAACACAAATATTTTCACTCATTTTGGGGGCGGCGGACTGTCTGTATTATATTACTGCGCTGCTTGACCAGGTACTGAAATGATTTCTATGGTCCGAAATTGGGATCCACTTGAATAGTGCAGGCCTCGATTGTCTCGGAAACAAACCGCTGGATGAGAATTGGAAACATGACAAGGTGGGAAAATGAAATACAATAGGTGTGCCATGATCTTCCACCTGAGTGTGCACTGTGACGGGGATATGTTGTTTTCATAAAATAACACGAAAGAACAAACCGCTTCCCTGTGTTTTGTCATCTAATTATTTCCCAACTGCGAAAATGATGAGTTGCTATTCAAAGGAATTTGACACAGAAGAACCTAACTACAAAGGTGATATCCATACAATGCACAGATGATGCTGTGTATTTGAAAAAACATTGTGTGACACTGTGACAGGCTATATCACCAAACAATCCTACTGGGCTTCCAAGATCTAAATTTTGAATTCTTTGCGACAGGTATCAATAAAACAATTACATAAATAGCTCTGACAAGATAAGGGCTTGTGTTCCGTACTCTGCATTGAAATTCAATTTCAGTAACTCCACTGGCTGAAACAAAAAACCTCCCAACAAACAAAACAAACAAACAGAGAAAAACCAAAACAATGCTACACAAGAAGGGTGAAAAAAAACCACAAGATATAGAGGACATGGGGGTCAAGCGAAGTGTGATATGGCTGTCAGTCTGCTCAATGGACAACACAGAGACATCCTTGACTTGCAAATGACACAGGAATGTGTGGAATTGATCAAAGTCCAGAAAATACTTATCGGCTGACAGTCATTATCAACACAGTGCTGACATGCTTTGGTGGCTATTTGGAGCTAAATCTTTATCTTCTGTTGACTTAATGATATCTATTCAATGGGGAAAAAGTTCAGTTTGTAGTTGCTAAAAAACAATATAGCATTACAATAACTAGTGTCAAATTTTAATATTCTGAATTATTTAAAATGTAGAAATGTTATTGTGAGTGCATGATACGTCCAGGTGTCATGCACTGATTCTGATCAATGAGCAATACTTACATCCTTGAGAGGAATATGAGAAAGACAACTAGGTTCCATAGGCACTCCCAGTATCAAAATTGTCCACAATATTAAAATTTTGAACGTTCAGACGCATTTCTGATGTAGCTGGGATCCCTCCATCATGGACTGCCTAAATTTTTGCTTCTCTTTTCGTTTTCCACCAGTTGCACAAAAGGTTACTGCTAACATCAATGCAAAGTCTGAAGCCTTTGATTGACTTGGAATAAAGGGACTAGACTGAAAACAGACAACAAGTCCCGGCAAGGCCAGGTACCAAAACTCCCAATGGATTTCACAGTAGCTCCGCTCACTCACAAGTACTTGTAACATTGTAATCTGTGGATTTTGTACATTTACTTTTTATTTTGTGAGACAAAAACAGCGCTCTCTCTCTCTCTCTATCTGTCTGTCTCAGACACATGAATAATTTGAATAATGAGTGAAAAGCGGGTATCAGTTTTTGTCTGCACACCTGATGCAGTGGCGATAATTGGAAAAGTGGAGGTATGTAAATTGAAAGTGATTGACGCTAAATCAGAGCTCCTGCTTGATCCTCCCCCATTGTCTGTGGCTAAATGAAATGTATTGTCTCCGAGATTGCGCCTCTGTTTGCCAGCTTCATGCAAGATGAATGGTTTCAATATTCTGAAGGCCACTCCACTCTATTCATAGGTGCTCCGGTAAGCATTCTCGCATTGATCAGCCATGCTTGAGTGATAGATCTGGATAAAGCCGATGGTAATAGAATTTCAAAGTGGATTTCAGTGAATTGTCCAGCACCATCTTTATTTCTTCTTTGCTTTGGTAAATCCAGCATGTTTCACTACTTATTTTGTACATACAGTCAGTACAGACTTCAGACACCTACTGGCAACAGTTGGTTATGTTAACACTCCACACACACACATCATTCCCAACCTGTGGGATGGGTACCATCTGCGTTTCCAACAAAATCTGAAAGTGGGCATTCGTGGACGCGCATGGTTCAGGAATAGACTGCGACTCAAACAGTACAATGCATCAACCTTGTCAAATATGCCAATGTAGCCACTTGGGGTGTTATTGATGGGGAAATACAAAACCTTCCATCGGTGGCGCTGAGGGAACTTCCAAGAAACAAGGAAACAACTTTCCTTCTTCCTGAATTCCTTGGCTTGGTTTTTCACTAACAGTCGGTAAATACTCGAAGTAATTCAAAAAATGTCACTTATTTAGAAGACTTGTCTTCTTCTCTCTTACACAAAGAGACACCTTCAGCGACTTCTTGTAAAGTCTTCTTGTCCTGTCTTGTATTTACATGTCAAAATCTGCTGATTGTTTAAGCTTAAAAAGCTGAGCACAGAAAGAGCTAGAACTTTTGAATTTCTTTTTCCAACATTACACAATTCAATCAGAAAACTGTACTCTTTCGAAACTTATTTTGAAATTACTGAGTTGTGATTCTAGATAACACTAGTGAAACTGTTAGTGTGTCTGAAGAAAAAAAATGCAATGAAAAAAAATTATGCCTGAAATTACTATAAGAGTTAAAACATCCTGTGATTATGACATAATGAATGTTATGCATTCATCGACATACCATTAATGTAATTTATGCAAATAATGTAACGACAATGACAATGATGTCCACTTGTGGTGTCATTCTTTACACATCTATAGAAAACACAAACATCAATGTGCCAATCTGTTTGGTAATACAAAACCATTGAGCTTTTACGGAAACTTGTAGTTGCATGTTTTGGATATTTTCAATTTATTTTTACACTGATTCACATGAAAGATGACATTTGCATAACAATTTCTCCGTAGCTGTATTTTCACACGCCAACACACAAGACCAGGGCCACTGTTTGACATTTGAGAGAGAGAAGAAACGCCACAACGTGTTTATGAAAGTTATATTTTTGGGGGCGTTGATGTCGTTTCTGACCTTGATTTGTGGAGATGGTACATCCAGATATTGATTGCAAACACTTTGAACTATTTTGTGCCATTTGTCCTTTCGTCAACAGTCATGTGTTTTTCTGCTGTGACTGACATTGTTATCCTTCCACACATGCCAGTGTTGCCATTTTCCCATGCATTCCACACCGAGGTGATTGTGTCTAAAACAATAAACTTGGTATAATCTTCCAAAAAGATATAGCCCTGGGATTAATTTTTTGTTTTGTTTTGTTGCAGTGTTGTTTTGTACTACAGCACAGTGGTTTATTTTGAGTTCCTGCTGACCATGCAATTTTTTTTACGACAGTGTTTCGTCAATTCGCATATTATGATAACTGCTTTTGGGATTATTTCAACTGCCGCTTGGCGAGTGCTCTTTGTCATTTAGTTTGAAAGGGCAGCACTGAAATCAGAGACCCAGCTGGCATTTATTGGTTGGCAATACAATGGCATGAATCATAAACAGCAGAATGTTGCAGGATATTTGGGATTCGTATCTGCCTTTGTGTCAAAATTTTTCTGCAACATTTTCAAATTCCCTTTCATCAGATGGTACTAAATGGCATTTATATAAAATACTCATTTCTTCAGCGATGACATTGAACTTTTGCAGCTTTAGGGATAACCTATCCACCCAATGGTATTTGTAAATATATATGGATCCCAAAGGATCTGATTCCCCCGAAAAGCTTTGTTAAAGTTAAAAAGTTAAAACTACAAAAAATTTACCAGTTGCTTCTCTTGTCAAGCACAATCCTATGAATAATTGTTTCTGAACAATTGTTTTCTTTTATGGTTGATAATAGCCTATCAACATGCAGTAAAGATCAGTTGAACTGGAAAATGTCTCTTCAACATCTGATATTAATCAACATGACTGTCATACAGCTAGCACAAAAAGCAAACAATATATCTAGCCAATGTTATTAATTGTCTTTAAGAGTACAGTTAAACCTGAAATTAATATTAACAGCAAAGTAATAATTCTGATTGTGTAGCACATATGATAGATTCCCAGAGTCTAATAAATGTCTACGGAGTTCAAATTAACATCGAATTAAAAAGAGTCTTTGCAATAAATGTATTTCTAAACGTTTTTCATCTCACTAATTAAGATTAAAACTGGCATATTAAAACTATCATTATCACAAACTGCTTGTTTAGTTTAGTAATTGGTATCTTTACATTACATCACTTGGCCACAACAAACACCACTGCCTATTTGAACACTCTGTGTTTACGTAAGATGAAATTAGATGGTCAATATTTTTTCAAACTCCGCTATCAAAATGTGATTTGGAATGTACAAAAAGATCACACATTTGAATAAGAAACCTAGCCTACAGAAATGCTGAATCAGTGAGGCAGATGTTTACTGTGTAAATTTGGAACTTTGGCAATGGCTTTCAAATTCTGACATGTACACTTGACAATATATATTTTTTTTAATTTTCTTAAATACACCTCATCTTACATATATGTTCTATACACACAAGTTTTACGCATACAACTATTCATTATTACGACAAAGAAAATCCCAAAGTTACAAAGGTGACAAAATGTTGGAAAAGCATTGGTGGAACTGGAAGAATATGTTATAAGAAGAGTACAAGATGTGCAATGCCACTGTAACAGCAAAATATCAGCTTTTACTGAATAAGAACAATGGCAAACATCATCCTATAATACATGAAAAAAAAGGCTACTTAAAATATTTTGAGGGTATTTTGGGGTACTGGGAAAGCTCGATTGGACTGTCTGTATAGGTTAAGCTTGTGCTCGAAGCTGTCGTGTGTGTGGGTGTGTATTTCACAGCAGCCAATCATAATGTAAACACAAGGACAATAATGACATAATAACATGTCTGGGTGCTGAAAATCTTGAATATTATCATAAATGGCAATCTGACGCTGCCACAACATATTAAAACAAGAAAATGGGTTCTGGGATTTGCCCCTACTGCTTTACCAGGATGGCCAAAGCTCAGATGATAGGTAAAGAAGATTATAGATGAGGAGTGTTAGCATGGATTACTATCCTTAGTTTCACTACTAGTGAAAAAGCTCCAACAAGAAAATTCAGGTTTGGGAATCACCAAATGGAAAACCTTGCAGGTTCTGTTGGACAGGCAACAATTGTAAGCTGGTTGCCTGTTTTTGCTTTCATTGTTCTTTTCTTTGTGTGTCCGATAGTTTTGTTATCAATATTGCTGTGTAAAAGGCACAAGGTATTCCCCTAGCTCTCCCATTGGTCAGATGGATATAGCCTCACTTGGCCGGCTTATTTTTATTACAGATTTACCCCTATCCCCCATACATTAGGCTGTTCAAACAAAGCGGGTATATCGCAGTTTAAGCTAAAACAAATGGTGTGATCAATTAAAGAGGCCGTTTCCACGCACTCCTGTTGATAAATTAAATATCAGTATTGTACTGGACAATTTGAGTCCGAATAACATCTCCACCCCGTTGACAGTTTGGGGCGAGTTGAAAAATTAGTAATAATGACCTTGTACTCGACAGTTTAGGTCGAGTTTACCGCATACTAGTATCATCAATAAAAGTGAACGCGATCACAGCGGGGCCGCCCCGGCCCGGTGTTTTTAGTGAGGGTTCATTGCAAGAGCCTTATTTGACAGATCGCACATCATTCATATCATTGTGTACACAAAAGCGAAGTGTTCCGGAATTTCCTTGGAAACCCTTTGCTTTGGGTCCTATCGATTGTTGAAGATCGTTTGAAAAGTTGTAACCTTCGAAAACATTGATCCGAGAGAAAAATAATGTGTTAAATGTGAGCGATCTTGGGCGAGAGAGTATAATAGTCAGAGACCAACGACAAGGCCACCCCTTTCACCCCGAAATTCCACCAATTGTCATCAGTTTCCACCCAATGTTTCAGGAATTTTAAGGAAACAAGTGGGTGGTATGGTAGGCCTTACGAGTAGCTAGTAATTGCCTTATCGGGCGTACGTAGACCTGGTTGGACATGTACTGCACACGAGCAGTCCGGCTATGTATCATCAACTTCCGCGGAAGTCGGTTTACCCCTCGAAAACCGTACGTTTTCTTCACATGACTATATTTGCAAATGTATTTCAAAACGTAAACGACAAATACGGTGTACTTTATCCACCAGTGGTGGAAAGCCGCGCTGAAGTAATCGCAAGGTCTAGTGTATGTCAACAACACTACAAATGAGGAATTCCAGTTTCCAACCTGACGTGGGGGAGCTAAATAACCCATTCACTGGATGGATCGGCGTTTCTGTCGAAGCGTCGGATCAAAACATTATTTCAGGGCGGCTTCAGAAACTAGACAACGTGGACATAGCATTTTTGTCATAATTCTGGGCCTTCTCGACGAAACCTAAACGCAAACGCCCGTCGGCGACACTCAGCAAAGCCGATGGAGAGCTCTAGACCGACAGAAAGGACATCAAGCCGATCACCGAATGCTATCGCAGCGCAAGGCTGTACGTACCTGTCTCGAGGGTCGATCCACGACGTTTGCTTGGTGTTGTGGTCGATATAATACACTTTTCCATCATAGTCCCTTGCTTCCTGCCAACCAGCTGGCAAAGGGAGTTCTTCATTTCGATTTTTGGGCATATTTTCCGTAGATTCCGTCCATGAAATCTCGTTTGAATTTAGTGTAATCCGAAATGAACGTTCGCCATATTTGATCCCAGCCAACCTCTAGATAACCAACTGAAAAACGTAAATTTGCATAAGAATTGATCATTTGCATGGGTAATAGGCCAGTCGAGATAATGACTTCATCAGATAAATATTTAAATTTACAGTTATTGACCAATCATGTTTTAGCTATTCGACTAAGGCATTTGGGTGATACTACTATTATACAGGTGGAGCATTATTTTTTTGAGTTGGATAACCAAGTTTATTACGGTATATTTGAATCATGGTGTGTTCTAAAGGCCTTTGTTGCACTTATGTTCGTGATCAAATCATTTTTTGGTGATATTTCTCCCGCAACCAGTTTAACAACATTGCTCCTCAAAATAGATATCATTTCAAATGACCAAACTTAAAAGTGATAAAGTGACGTCATATTCGCGCCAAATTGTAACATGGCCGCCATAGAGACTGAATATTCCAGTTGTACACCTAAAAGGCCAAAACTTTCGGGTGCCGGTTCGAATCCACGGAATTCTCTAGGCCAGGCCAATGGGTTAGTGTTACTCTGTTGTTGTTTGATCTGGTATTATGGAAAAAAATGGAAAATGAAGCGATTAACATCACGTTTTCAGTTGTACACACTGCACCGTGTACGGAGAAGGCTAGTGCCGCAGTGGTGTTGGTCAAGGATATTATAACAATCGCTTGCAGTGAGTAAGCTTTCACCTTGCACATGATTGGCAAAACGAACCAATGAAGTCTGTGTTTTTGCAGAGAGCAAGACTTGAACAGAAAGCGGTCGGACTATCTGACGTGGGAAGATTACTTTATGGCAGTTGCATTCTTGTCCGCACAGAGAAGTAAAGACCCAAGTTCCCAAGTGAGTAGGCGCCCTCAATTCCGACATCAAGTTAATACGGGATAGTAGTGGTATATATAATAGTTATTACATGTGATACTACAGCAAGTGAGTTCCTGCCCCCTGATAACTGTGTGAATTGCGTAACAAGATACATGTAATAGACCATACTGCCGTTATCGTCATTGTTTTGTTTTTGTTTTGTTTTGTTTTGGGGTTTTGTTTTACGGGGGGAGGTAAGTCTGCAGGTTTATTGGGCAAATAATGATACCAGTAAACACTTTCTGTCCAAAGTGTGTTTCAACAAATAAGTTCCAGCCACTCCCTGAAATTCAAGGTTAATGAAAAGAAACCCAAATTCACTATACATGTACACGTTGTGCTTCATTTTCCTATGTATTATACTGGCCTGTGCAGGCCAGTCACTCGTTCCAGAACCAAACAGAAAGTCAACTGACATTTTTAGCAATCATTTCTTAAATACAAAATACTGCAATATTCAAGAAAGATACTATGATTTACATTGATACCAGTGGAATTTTGATGTGCTTCATTTCCCTGTGGAATAACACAATCTATTATGAAAAAAAAACCCAGATAAAATTGACATTATAGTGTTCTCACTATTATTGTTATTGTGGAATGACCAAATCCATAAACGTCCTGTTTGATTCAAACTTTGATTATTTTGGAACTTGTGTTCATGCTCTGGCCACTTATGTGAAGTTTTGGAATACACGAATGTTCATCACATTAAGTTGAGATGGGGGATGTCGTGTGGATGTTATTTTTTGTGACATGAGTTCTGAGCCTGGGAAAGTGTGTTTGATTGACATCTGGCTAAGTTGAACATCAGCACTTAGATTTTCAAATAAACTTAATGAAATAATGACTTAATGAAAGCAAATTTGCTCTAGATTTTCATCAGCAAAATCATTTCACATTTTCGATGTTTCCTTCCTCCCCCATGTCTGAACGAAGTGGATTACCAATTACCAGTAAAAGTTGCAAATAACGTTCATAATGGATAAATAATAGAGTAGTTATTGTCATCTTGATGAATTTTTTACAAAAAAACACGACTATGATTTTCATTTGTCAAGGTCGGTGCCTGCATTGTAAATGACGAAAAGAAAATTGTTGGTATTGGTTACAATGGAATGCCCATCGGATGCAGTGATGATGCACTGCCCTGGACACGGACTGCTGACAACAGATTAGACACAAAATATCCATACGGTAAGGTTTTATACTCAGTCCATCTTATCAAAGTACACTCATTATCTCCAACCATTTCTCTGTATACATGTATTTCCAGCTCCCTGACTCTGGGCATAGACTCACTGATGAGGTGGTCAATTACAGTGATGCCTTGCTTGTTACTGTTTAGGGGTAGCTGCAGTGTTCAATATCTACAGTCTAAGCAGGGGTACATGTAGATGAGGATTGGATGAAGTGCGTGTTCAGGTCATTTGTATACAAGGTTTGGATGCAACAGCAGTTGATGAACCACGGTCCCTCCACAAGGACCGTGTGGAGGGACCATGAATGAACAATAGGAGCGATTGCTACCTCTCAGCAGAAACTATTGACTACCTTGGTAGTGATTTATAGCTGACAGATGGTTCCCCTAGTGTTTTGCCTGTAGATTTGATTCATATTTGGTGAGCGTGTGATCAGATCGCCAATGTCACGCATATGTATCAAGTTTGCAAGAAGTTCACGTGTGTCAATGACATACACAACAAACCTTTCCAAAGTAGGTTAGTAGAGGTGTGTCAGGAGAAGACAATGGGTTACTTGCAAAATTAGGGTTATGGAGGAGGTAGTGTACATATCCATGGCAATATGCCATTGCACCATCATGTTTTATGTGTATCTACATGCAATCGGATCTCATACAGTTTTGAAGGAGTAACTCATTCAGCTGAAGGTCAAATGCGAAAATCTGTTTTGACTTTGGCATTCTGTATGTACTGATCAACAAAAGATTAAAAATGACATTGGTGGTGTCAGTGACTTTAGTTTGGCAATCAATTCACCTTTTCACCAGAAACATATTTCGCGCTAACTAGACACAATATTGACAGCGTTTTATTCGCTGGTTTTGCGTCAATGTATTATACTCTCTGAATAGAAACTGAAAAATCATGCATGTATCCATACTCTTTCATTCAATAACAACTTGTCTTGAAGATTGAACGTTGCAATATGACCTCTCTCAGTAGGGAATAAGATGCGCCCAAAGTACTTACTGTTAGTGTTGCTCCTCTGCAATGTTGATCCTGTGAGCACTCAGTAATTGAATAGCTAAGATTGTTGCGTTCCTAGGGTTGTCAGTGCAATGATAAGTGTGGGGGCGCTCTTCATGGATCAGTTGCCCTTGGTGCATCTCGGGCTGAAAAAGGGTTGTGTTTAGCTTTTGAAAATTTGGTAGTGGTAGAGAAAATCTATGCTTTCTGATGTTTTTCCACATTACGCCTGTATATTATGTTTTCAATAGTAGTTGTATCAGCAGAAGGTATCATGGTATACCCAACTCAAATTATCTCAGCCTTGTTCACTTTATGGTCTTATTTTTGAATTGACAAAACCAGCATGTCAATCATCCTGATGTCAGTTGATTGACACATTCTTGTAGTTTGCAGAAAAACCAAACCACAAAGAAGTGTTAGTGTACTTAATCAGCATGGGACTGGCTGGAATCCTTGTAGCCCTACTAAACAGCATACTTGCAATAAGAGATATTTTCTCAGCTGTAGGTGTGAATATCAACAGGCCCAGGGAAGAAAAGGTGTATTTCGTCGGGTGTGCCAGAGAGGCAGTGGTTGATATATTGATCCAACCTTGAACAGAGCATATTGCTGAAAGCACACGTAGATGAGTAATGGATGAAAGTTTCTGTTTTGTTACGACACGAAACGTTGATTTCCTGCAATACTGTGGCTCTCTATTTTGGAAGAACTAGACAAAGGCTACGTCCAGCCATCATGTTCAGTCGGTGTATTTCAACTTTGCAGTAGCTGAAAGTTCAGCTTAGGAATTTTCACTTTTTAAGACATGCTAATGGCTTTTGATTCTTGTTGTCACGCAGAGTTTGACTGGCAAATATGTTGCGTCCCGGTTGCATGGCTGACATTCTACTAATGGTAGGGGTGGCCAAGGCTGCATTCCAGGGTTTCAATGACACATGTGGAACACAATCAGACCTTGGTTGTTCAGGAGGTCTTTTTTTGCAACTTGTCCAAACCTGGTCAATGGCTTTGGCAGTTGATTTTGTAATATTGTAGGTCATCTTCTAGTTAAAGAATCAAGCTGCAACAGTGTAATCAAATCAGCCTGAAACCCCCTCTCATATCATTGGGTTTTCCAAACCCCCAGTGTTTTCAATGGTTAAGTTGGACTTCTACACAGGGAAAATAGGGACCGGTAGTCATCAGTAAAATATATAGCAAACACTCCTTGGTAGGGATTTTCTATTCTTGTGGTGGTATGGCTGCTCTGACTGGCATACACAGACAAAACTATTGTTCGAGGGCAACATAGCTTCAGTGGATAAGGATGCCTCTTGTGTCTGTTCAAAATCAATGTGTTTCCTTGCAAACAGAAACAGTGTAATCTTCAAATGATATGTGATGCATGTGTAAGGCTATCCTTATGCTTTATGTGCTTGAATCTTTGATATACTTGTTGGTGTTTGTCAGTTCTCTTAACTTTGTATCACTGGTATTTCCAGCCGCCAACAATTTATATCTAGGACTGTTTGTTATGTTTTCCTCCTCATTTAATCCCAGTTTGTAGGTTTGCTAAGTCCAGAATCCGGCGAGCTTTTTTCCAGTTTTCCTGATTTTTAGCTCACATTTCATATTTGTGTGCGTGACAGTAGGCACTATTTGTAAAAATCTTGTATTATGTCTAATAATGCTTTGCATGGTACATTTACTGCAAAGCGAAATCAAATACCTTGAAGTTGTGGACTCCAGTAGTGTTTTTTGAGCGTTTAGCATCAGGACTTCCATATATTGCATTTAACCCTTTTCCTGGCAGGCAGTATCACTTTAATACCCATCTACCAAGCCAGTGAAAATCAGCATTTAGCCAACTTTTCACCCACTTTGCTTGATCTGTTATAACAGCTTTAATCCATAAAAGTCATCTATATGACTGATCTGTTTCCAGTGGCCTTCAAATGTTCAATTTTTGTTAAGATACACTCTGGGCTTCTCAAGTTGTAACTAACTTGACCTGATGGTGAAACATGAACCTGGCAGGATAAGGGTCACAGCTCAAGTTCCTTGCTCTCCCCAAAATTTGGTGGAAGTTCCGGGTGTCTGTATGTGTGCAATGGCCACTTTTATCATTCACAACTGAGTTTAAGTCCAGGCGAGAAACATTGTGTAAATAAATGATATTGTCCATATTGCATTATGTCAGCAGGAGTTATACTTTGCACTTCAATATACTTTTGGTAGACCAAGAAAATAATCAGTTTTAATACAAATATTGTTGCCTTGCGAAGCTTGCAGTCAGCAAACTTTTTTGAGAGAAAAGGAAAACCAATGTTATAGGATGCTCGATCACAACTTTTTGAGCAGTCAAAATGATTTTCCAAGTCACCAGACAAGCACACCGGATTGGCAGTTGTGCCGCAAAAGTGACGTGCAAGATTTTCAACATCCAGTACACGCAAGGAACCACTTCTCTAAATTTGATATGTGTGTACAGATTAAAAGGTCATGCAGTTGGCAGGTTTCGCAACGGGCATCACAGCAGTATGTATCCATTACAGGTTGTCAGTTTCGATGAGCATTATCTAAATTGTCAACAAGCACTGTTAAATAACATCCAATTAAAACGTTTAAGAGCATTCCAACCATAGTTTGAAATTGGCAGGAATGAGGGGGAAAATATTGATAGGGGAGACGAAGGTTATATAGTGAGTGAAGGCAAGGTTTTGGAAATGATAGACGTTGCGACAGATCCCGGTCTTTTTTATTGCAAAAAAGCTATTTTACGAGTGGTTTTTCTGCTCCTTCGGTAAATATTACATAAAAACAAAAGTAGTCAAAATGTAGCATTGTGCAATAATAGATGTGTTGTTGTCAATTTTTCATTTTTGTATCATAAATAAGTTTGCACAGATACTAATAACCCTGGGGTTTACAAAAGATTTTTTGGGTTGATATTTGTTGGGTTGTCTGTTTTGTAAACATTGTTCAAACTATAGTCTTGTCTTTTTCCCAGATTTCCTAACCCAATGAGCACTGCTATAGTATTTGTGATATGACCATGTCTCATATTTCAGTAGAGTAGCTTCCATGCTCAGGTGTTGAGTGGTAAGATATTTTAGGGTTTTGTGTTCATGTTATATGTGAAGGGTTTGAATTTATTATAAGTGTTAGCTCTGTAACATTTGATGTATTTTTTAGTTTGTTGTTATCTGTCGTTAAAACACAGTTTCTTGATCTACTCCCCTCCCCCCTAAATTAAAGAAAAACCATGCCTAATGTTCGACTTTTCAACACAGCCTATATATGTGTTTTAAAGTCTGATATTACTGTTGAGAATTTTGGTCAGAGCTAAGATTCATTTCTCAATAACAACACAGCATACTGAAGAAGTACATTTTGTTTGCGAGGCAAATATTTGTATATCATCATGAAAACCAGATTATTTATCATGAGAATGTAGTAGAAGGAAAAAAGTGAAAATATCAAAATTTACAGCAACTATCCATTTGACTTGAAGTAGAAGAGCAATATTGCGGCAAAGTAGATCAGCTCAAGAGAAAATTTCTGAAGCTTTCATTTAATAAGCAGTTTGCTTACAGAAATGGCACCCATCTGAACAGCTGCATTTCAAATCTATTGCAACATCATAGTGCAGTATCAAAATTATACTAGGCTTGATATTTGTGAACTAAAAAAGTGAATTCAAGTGGCAATGAAAATTTTCTCACAGAAACAAGTGTTGCCTTACGCTGGCCTGTTTGTTCAAATTAAGTCATTTGTTTTACCGGCCTTGTCTTTGTTTGTTCAGGGCATATCAGAGATGGACAGACATGACCAGCCTACCACAGATATGCTGGGAAAGTTATGCCAAGACCAAGCCCTGAAGTATTGTTTTTTGAGTTCATAAAATTAGAAATGAGTCACTCTTATCACCACAATATTTTCTTATCGTTAAAAGATCACATGCCTATGCAGGAAGTTGCTCACAGTGGCATTCTTCCCTTTGTACTTTACTCATTGTTTTTCCTTATTTTGTGTTTTCTTTTCCCGTCTCTAGTATGTCATGCTGAGCTAAATGCCATTCTTAATAAAAACTCCACCGATGTGAAAGGATGTTCCATGTACGTTGCATTGTTTCCATGTAATGAGTGTGCCAAGCTGGTAATCCAATCTCAGATCAAGGAAGTGGTGTACGTCTCCGATAAGTATCACGACACTCCCGAAATGACGGCATCACGGAAAATGATGGACCTTGCCGGGGTGCTCTACAGGTATGGCCAGGCTGTCCCCCACTGTCCTGTCACATCTTGGCTTTCCAGAAATTGTGTCTTAAGTCCTCAAGAGATGAAATTCCAAGATTTTGAGAAAAAAAACTGTCCTCTACTGGCAGAGGAAGCTATCTGAAAATACAACTTTGGAACATGATATTGCCAAGGTTGCTGCGTGAATGTGAGCTAGACACCTCTGATTTTGGGAATATAAGGAAGTTTTGGTGAAAATATCTTTTGCCTGAAACATCATTTGTTTTGCATTCTGACATGCACAACTGTCCCCACTATACCTTAGGAAGCTGAAGAAAACCTGAGAATTCTTGCCCACTAACTTGAATTTGAACTTAAATTTGAACTTGAATTTGAATATATCAATAGATGATATAGGTTAGTTAATCTAATCAAAGAAGTAACAACTGAAGGTGATCGTCCAATCATTTTGAAAATAACGAATTCAAGGTGCATTCAAGGCACGAGAGTCTAAGTTCAAGTTTTCTTGAAAAAAAGTTGTTTAAAGTGAGTGTGATTTTCACAAAGATTCAACAAAGTGTATTGAGTGAGCCAAGGAATGAAAATTTTATATTTTCAGTTCAATATTAAAAGTCAGTAGAATAACAAAAGCAGGTTTGTATCATGCCAAGTGCGTGAAATTTTCAGGGTGGTAAATTTCACGTTTCCCTGTTTCATAAAAATGCAATTGAATGTTGAAAATAAAATGATGGAATTATACTACTGTAAGTAGGACTTCCTAGCATCAGCCAAATACTTCACAATGACATATATCTTGATGGAAGTTTATATAGACTCACTACAGTGTTCATTGTTTTTCTCTCTTGTAGACAATTTGTTCCAGGCAAGAGAAGGATTGTGATTGACTTTGATTCCATTGACCCAACTCTGAATCCATTGAAGTCAATTGCATCGCCCTGACAGCACGGTCTCTGTCAATAAGGAAGGACATCTGTATGCAAACCAAGAGATGCCATCAATGTACCTTTTTTTAAGGTTGAATAGAATCATTGTGGATTGTCTCAGATTGTTGCATAAAGTAAAAAAACAAGCAATATAACTGTGAATAGTTATTGAATGCAAACACTGCCAGTAGGAGAAAGCACAGTCCCGTGGGTAGAGGGACTTTGGAGGAAATAGGAAAAAGACAATGCAAAATTAAATGACACTTTGACTCGACACTTTGACCTTTTCTCTGGTTCAGTGGTGTCTTATGGTCACTCAAGAATTATTCAATATTTCAACTTTTGACCTTATAGACCTTTGCTGATAGACTTTGCAACATTCTGAGACAGACTATCAGGTGTATGTAAACACCGTTCAGGTTATAAACCCATTTACCTTTGGGTTGATTCCAGGGTGAACCCTCTATCAGGTGGCTAATAACTACAGTGAGTTAGGGGAGCATAGTACTCCCTAACGTGTTTGTTTTCTGTAGCAGGGTATTGATATTGGGCATTAAACTGGCTTTTTGGTCCAAAGTCCATCTGGAAGGGCAAATGTTGCCATGGTAATTAAAACCTTTGTTATTATCATTTAAATGACAGGAATTTGAACTCTTTTAGCATGAATGAGATGACAGATAAAAAACTTATCAGATTTAAAGTTTCCTGGCTGAATCCTTCTTTTCATGGGAGATGAAATCTAATGAGCTCCTCATAGAGTGCACAGACTTCTGACGTCAGAAACACATGTTTACTTTTTTGTCTACGCACATGTGGGATTACAGTCTGAAATACTTCACTCAAAGTGACACGTTTCTGAGTAGTGGTTAGTTTGCAACCATGTTGTACAGTTACAAGAACTTGCAAAGGTGTATTACCTATTGATAGCCATTTTCAATATTTTCTGCTGATGTGTTTCATGCCCATTCTGTTTTGTATTCAGTTTAATTTTGTATTAAAAAATAAGACTTCTGCAGTATCACTGAAAACTTATTGATGGTTGTATCCTACAATACGAGTTGTAAAAATGTGTTGCATTTGGACTAGCATCAGCTACATAATATGCCATTTTGGCCCTAGTATCCATAGCCTAGGTGTGAAAATTCAGAATGAGTGCTGCCCTTAGTGACATTCCACCTCTGTATCTTGGAGGGAAAACATTAACAACGATATACTTAGATTATGCTTACAATATGGACTGGCACTTGTGGAGTCAGTGTGTTCTGCATGTTATTTACACAGGGGGGGGGGGGGGAATGTTGTCCCCAGCTTGAAATTTTTTTGTGGGATTTGATTCTGATTGAGGGTACGCAAATTTAAGTTATACAAAATAACGTTTTTATGGTATCAACAAATTAAGGTCATAGCATTGGTCAAATATCAAATAAAAGACACTCCTGTTTCTTTATTTTTTCCATCCAGTAAATGTTGAATAAATTAGAAGCCTACACGATAACTCACACTTCATCTCATTTCAAACAGAGCTTTGTAATCTGGAGGCAAACTCTAGTTGATAGTCTTTCAACTGTATCACAACCTTCTGTAGATAGGATGGCTTGTATGACTTTACTGTGGCTACAGTTAGTGGACTACATCAACTATATGATGTTATATCATAGACAGTAATCGTGAAGTGCTACTTTAAATCCTCTGTGTAGATCATAATCTCCAACCTACTTGTAGCAGAGCGACATGTCCTGTGGTCATTATTTGAAGGGGATATTTTGATGAGATTGAGGGATTCGCATGCCCTGGAAAGAGTGCAGTCAAGTCACAGTGCTGTTTGCTATGACATTTGTCTAAACCAATAAGAAAGACAAGGAATTTTGACTGTCTATTCAAAACTCGAGAGAAACGCTGGCTGTACGAGGTGAATCTCAACCTGGAGAAGTGCTGTAACCAGTAGCTGCATGCAGGCTTCAGCCATGATTAGTGCCACCCAGAGGCAGTAGTTGTCCGGTTCAAATTTCCCATGATGGCATTGGAGATGGTATTGAGATGAGCGATTGACTTCACCTTTTGATTTTCAGTGTGTATACAAAGTATTGATTATCATACGTGGGTGATACAGGTAAATTCTGATTACTCAGAAAAACCTAAAGAGCTGCACGTCTGCAATTTGTATTTATACATTGTATTTATACTGCGCTAATTCATATAGTTTTTTGCAAGATGGATCAAGGAAGAGAAGTCCATTTCAGACTCCCTAATCTGATGTAAATAATGATAATTTTTCAAGCCGCTCACATTGCCATAGTAAAAACTTCAAAGAGAGAGAATTTGTACATCCTTCAGATCCCCCAAGATCAAATGGTGCATCCCCAACTGTGAAAACTTGAGCTGTAATGATGTATCTATCATGCAACTGTACAAATGATAGATTCTACTTGCAGCCAAAGTATACTCAGGTTGTAGGATTTTAATTTCCTGGTGTTGATGCTAAGTGCATTCAGGGTTTCCCGAAGATGCATTTGTATTGATCGTATTTATTTTGAAATCTCTCTCTCTCTAGAGTATATGTGAGCTCTTCCACTGATGTTATTGGAGTGTGAGTCTTTTACTGTATTCCTGGCTCTGTCTTCAGAAGGATGTCATACAACCAGGAGTACTAAGAAGGGTACATCCTTGATATCCAGCATCCAGACATTTCCTTCCTTCCATTTGGGAATAGGGTTTTGAAGTGTCTTAAGTACCTAGTGGGTAGATAGATGTCCAGTTTGTATCTGCACCAGAACTGCACTAAGCCGTCAAGGGAAGGGGTCGTTTACTTTTAACTATGAATTAACTTGTTTGAAAGTTTCAGGACATCAACTTGGACAATCTCCCCTCTCAATTTTGAAGTGGAATCTCTCCAAAAAGGAAACAGGCCTAGATTCCAAATTTCAATCAGGGTTTGGCCAAAACCTATTGTTACAGGCGAGTGTAAACTTATTCACTGAGCATCAGGGTGGACAGGTTATGGGGAGCTTTTAGATAATGTACTGTGTTAATGTGAAGTCAGGTATTACTTGTCATATGTGTACAACACATGGTGGGGGGGGGGGGGGGGAAGGAAGGTAACAAACCACGAAATACACAAATGAATTCTTATTGAAATAGAGCCACACACTTTATTTATATGTAGCAATGTATCTGCACAAAATACATTTTTGCATTTAGTTTTACACTACATCAGCAGAAAGTTGACATCTACAAAAAAAACTTGCACCCTGTGTGTAGAACTGCTGTATAATAGCTTTGCACCATGGTACAATTGTATTTGATAAACCTGCATACAGCATGCAAAAGTAAAGACACTGACACAAAGTAACTTTCATTGAATGAAGGGGAAATACACAGCCTTTCTACACAGAGGCACTTGAACACCCTTGTGCAACTGTTCCAGGCTGAACAGCGCCACCAAGTGTCACAATTGCATTGTGATTTCTTTTTTGTTATTGGTCTCGCAGGACTGGTAGCTTTACACCACAAGAACCTAGTATTTACAGCTATCAGAGATCCGGCACAAAAGGAATCCCTATTAAATTAATGGTTGAAGAATAAACCCATACATGCCCTTTGTGTAAAATTCCATCAAAGCAGGAACTAGAAATTTGAAAGTGGAGAAGAAAGCCCATGTACCAACCCACCAGGTGCGAAACTTGTGACAAGCAAATACACACAAAGCTTGAGTTCATCACATCAACTGTTGAGGAGCATTGGTGGCCGAGCCTTTTTTTTATTAAATGCACGGATCATCAACTTCCAGAGAAAGGCATGCTGAAGTGTGAACACGGGTTAAAAACGAGCACAGATGCAGCATAATTACAACTTTTGAGAAAGAGTGTGTTCTGGTGAATTTATAAATACTGATATATTAATATTTTGCATAAGCGCGCGATAAGTGTGTCGGGGAGAGAAATTCCAAAATATACATAAATTCTGTGTTGTTCACTTTGTCACAAGTCTGTGCCTATTTTTTAGACAGGAGAGGAGCAGTATATAACAACGGAGGAACTGACTGTCCTCTTTTCGCTGTTATAATCATTAATTTCTGATCAAATTATACCTCAGCTGTCTGACAGTGACATAAGCTGTACTATTAGTATATCTATTGTCAGCACTGATTCACCCATAAGTGGAAAAAAAAATCAGCATGGAATGATATGGTACGAAAAGAAAAACGCAAGATGGAGAAAAAATATACATATAGACTACATTCCTTTTGAAAATAATAATAATAACAATAATAACAATAAGTTTGAAAAAAACTCCTGCACGAAAGTATGCATGCAAATAACCTTATTTTTCCAAATTAACAATTACGCTAAATACAGTTCTAAGTTTCACACTGTATAATATGGGAAAAGCTTTTTCCAAGCATGGTATTAATTTGTTCTGCGCGACGGTAATATTTGTTCTTCAATGCGATGAAAGTAACCTTGCCCAATTGAATTCAACCAAAGTCACGGAAGAGAACGTCTACCCCAAAAGCATGGTCACAATTGTAAATGAGAGAGAAACGAAGAAGAAACGAAATATACATGGCAGCATGTCCGTACCGTCTAGAAGATCACCCACGGAATTGAAAATGTCCTCCAGCTAGAAATAATCACTCAACTGAAACACGACGCATGTCGCAGTTGTTAAAATGCTTATCCCGTAATGAGAGAGTTGATACATTCTTTGAAAAAATACAGTAAATTAAAACACAGTCACCGTAAAGACACTTGTATTGTGCTGGCCGAGGAGCCATAAAGTAATCTGTTCTTGTTCAACGAATGTTGTCACTCCAATTACACTATTGTAATTAAAATGTAATTTTTTTTAACCTGTTAATGACCTAACTATGGATGAAATTATTTTCCCTGTTAGTGATTTGATTACACTGATTATAAATTACAAAAAAATGAGTTTAATCATATGTGGTTGTTGCAATATTTGGAACTGTAGTGTGAAATCTTAGCGGTCAAAAGCAAAAAAAAGAAAGAAAGGAGAAACCTTAATGCCTGAAAAAGCACTGTGTTTTTTTATCATCCAAAACAAGAAAAACAATATACATTCTAATATACAGCATGGTCTGCATCCACCCATCCCTCCGAGTAGACGGCAGGAAGGTACGGTCCAATATGGTACAAAGTTGCATGGACTGTTCCATTCCTGAATAGGTGTCGAGGAAGGAAGGGAAGGGTCCATTGTAGGGTTTGTTCAACCCGTAAACTTACAAAAAAAGCCAGCTTTCTCAAATCTGGTACAAAAAGAGAACAGTAATAAGGCATAGCCATAAAATGTGTTACCCCGCAGGATATATATCTACAAGTGGTTTGTGGTCCAACTAGTGTCTTCATGAAGTGAATGACTCTACTACTACAGCTGATGCTATCGATAACACATAAAATTATATACTGTATCATGAAAAGCCATGGAAAAGAATAATCTACAGTCTTTGTTCATGACAAACTTCTCATTCCTCTGTCACATACATTCCACGGACAGCTTGTCCACTATTTGCGCTCATCTTTTTTATGTATCATTACTTACACAAATATTGAGCTGGATGCCATCTTGGACGTCTATGAGCATTCAGTACAGCGCCCTCTAACTACCAGACAGCATATTTGATTTGATTTATATTCATCTTTGCAATTTCATTTTTTATAGCTTTGTAGGCAATATTTAAAAAAAATGATTCTGTTACAGAATGCTTAAGGCACAGGTTCGATTTGTGAGTATCAAAAAAGAAAAAAAAAACTATTTACACTGGCAGATTTCAGTTTCACTAACCAAATCCCCTCTGAATATTGTTTGCTTATTTATTTTGTTTGCTTCAAAAAACAGATAGAAAGGTCACTGTTTCAAACTGCCGACACTGTTCAACAAGACAAAGTTTGTTTTACGCTCTTTGAAGTCCACAAAAAGTAACGCAGACATTATTACTTATGAGACACAAAGCTGCGAGGGGTTTGACCTTGTAAATATATGCGACCTGGCACAGCTCTGCTTCCATTGCAAGTCAAACTTTCTTCTTCTTCTTGGAGCAACAGTCATGTCCTGTTTTTGTTTTTTTTTGCCACAGGCTAAAGGTCAGTGTCATAGCAACTGCTCATCTGCATATAGGTCAAGGGTCAGCACACATCCACGTCCTTCACACATGGGACGTCAACCCTTAGGGTAATAAGTCAGCACTACTGTATTTCCCAGCAATGATTTGCTTTCCAAGACATCGCGTCGTTGAGAGTTGCATCTCTACATGAGAGTGACTCACAGATGGCGATGACGGAGCAATCAGCGACGTAATCCTTTAAGGCATTGGGTTCCTGGATATTATATCCGTGGAGACAGACAGAGAGTCAGAAATAATGCTAGAAGTAAACTTCAAGTTTTTTTCCACATTCAAAGACAGCACCACATTTTAGCCAGCATCTGATGGCTGATTATTGTCTAAATTCGTTCACTCCTTGTCGTAGCTTAGCGCGACTGGCAGTTTCTCCGTTCACCATGACAACTTATTGCACGGTTTCATACTGTCCTTCAAGGCTTGCAACTGTTCCTCGCCCAGTTTCACTTTGTCGTTAAGTTGTCTTGAGGTCATTATCAGGTCTGACTTCATGCTAACAAAGTGCTCAAAGTCAGCATAGTCATCGTCACAAAGGTACTTTCGCAGGTTCACACAGACTTGTTCGTTCCGCTTGTCGATTCCTTCCTTGAGTTTCTTTGCTTCTTCATATTGATTTTGGAGTCTATCTCTCTTGTCCTCAAGAGACAGCTGTTTGGAAAATGAAGAAAAAAGGAATGTCATTCTGTTAGTCTTTTTCAAAAGTTGAGGCAAAGCTTTACCCAAAGAAATGAAGTTTTCCCTTTTTTTATCAATTTGTGCACCAAAATGTACAACTGCCTCCAACCTGCCTCTGTTGGAAGTCAAAAGACACAGCGTGTGCATGCTAATTGGTTGGAATTTTGAAAGATGACTTCTGATTGGTCAAAGTACATTATGGACATTTTCAGTGATCCGTAACATAAGTGCTTACCTTAGCTTCCGGATCGCAGTCTGGATCCAAAGTGCTCAGGGCATTTTCAGCTCTTGCCAATCTTCCCGACAGGGACATTAGTAAATTGATAATACTGTCGAGCTCATTGACAAACAACTCGAATTTGTTGAATTCATTTTCTTTGCAGACTGACTTGGCAAGCTCCGTCACTTGTCTGCCGAGCTCTTCATTCTCTGAGGTCTCTTCCTTGAGTTTTTCCTGTTCTTCTCTCAGACACTCTAGCTTCTTGCCAATGCTGTCAATCAACTCCTCCTGTAGAACCAAGTTGAACTGAATTAAAACTTCTCCTTTTCTTTTCATTTAAACCACAAACTGATTAATGTTGAAAATATGGCAGGTAAATTCTATTTTAGGTTGAGTTGAATGATTAACCCTTTCACTACAATGGTATGACCCAATACCATTGTATTCTATGGTAAAGTTGGACCTCCACACAGGTCCACAGGACAAAAGAGTTAAATTTCATTATCTGTTCAGTCAACTGCAAACTTATCAAGGTTATATATATCTTTGTCTAATCTAACCATTGGGATCAATCCACTACCACTATATATGATATTGGACAGTCCAACGAGTTAGTCAGTATTCAGGATTTGATCAACCGTAAACAAAGGAACAACTGGTGAACTTACTTTCTTCTGATTGAGTTCTTCACTGTCCTCTGAAATTGGCTCCATGTCTTCTTGCATATCTTTGTTCTCAATCAATAACTGTGCTTTGACGGCCGATATCCCATAATAAGGAGAAGTCGCTGGCAGTATGAGAGCTGGGTCTGGTCTGTTAGACAAGAGATCAATGAAGAATGTATATGATCAGTACAAACAAGTGATTTCCTTATTTTGTTTATGCTTCTACACAAAATGAAGTTTCTAATACATCAAGTGGATACTTTCCAAAACCAGCTTCTTGATGGCTTCATGTTGAAACCTTGCCACAAATTTGAAAAGAATATTCACACTCTGAATTAACAGCAATACTGGCTCTCTTGGCGTGACAGCCTTACAGGAGCCAATCTTTTCCTAATTATCCCTCTAGTGCGGCGACGTCAACTGCTCACCATCAAAAGTGGATTACACTTACACACTGCAAACACACAGAAAAGACTCGCTTACTTTTTCTGAGTTGGAACTTTCTTTTCACTTGGTTTCTCACTGTTGAGAGGTCTATTGGCGCCGGGCCTTCGTTTCCTCTGCACTCCGTTGGCAGTGGGGAACCCGAGGACACCAATGTAGTCATCCGTAGTTCTCTGCATAGGTGCCAGTATGGTTGACAGGTTTTTATCTTTAGATTCGCTGCAGATTGCCTTTGTTAGTTCCTCCTCCTTTAGCTCTTCTGCCGACTTCTCTTTCGGTGGCTTGACTTCTGTTCGCTTGTCTTCCTCCTCTTTTTCCTCAGTCACTTCATCCTCTGTCTTGTTCTCCTCTTCTTTGTCCTCCGAACTCTGCTGCTGCTCCTCCTCATTGGCAGTTTTGTCGGTTTCTGGTAATTCCTCCGCAGCTTTTACCTCCGTGTTTGCTTCTTGCGAAGCTGTTTCTTCTTTCTTCTCAGTGGGTGTTTTTGGTACTGCCACAGTTTTGACTGTGACAGCTTCTTCTTCTTCTTTCCTTGGAGGCTGCGGAGGCTGTGAATCGAGCTGACCCACGCTATTTGAGCGTATCTTTGTCGGCGATGGCGACTTGGGCGGCGGCGATGTTTTCAAGGTCTCACCTTTGAACTCATATTTTCGTTTCATTTCCTGGACAGAGCTGAACTTGGACAGCATTCCGAACGGTTTCACAGGCGACGGTGACTTTGGCTGTGACACGGTTTCCAGCGATTTTGCCGGGGAAAGCCTCTTCATTGGTGTAAATTGTGATGGACTCGTCAGGGAAGACTTCTGACTCGGTGGCTTGCTCAGGGTCAGTTTTACGCTGGACTGGACAGTGGGCGATGCTGCTGTCGAAAAGGAAGGACTCGTCACAACCTTATCTGGCTGTGGTGATGGCGAAGTCTTCCTTGGAGACGAGGGCCTCATGGAGTTGATTGGTGAGCTTGTTCTGTCAGACAGACTTGTTAGACTTGACATACTGGTTGCTGTGGACTGGGCGAGGGGTCCGCGTGGTTGGTACTTCCCTGTATATGACCCGTAAGTCTCACCAGGCCTGTAATTAATCAATAGTAATTGATACACTAATTTACCATGAAGGCATTGCAAAATAAGCCAAGGCACTTGGAGCTCCAATATCAAAATAGACCAAATGTGATCGTTTAAGTATTGTCTTTTCAAACCTTGACTGTCTTTTTCCTCACAAAATTTCTTGGCTTTGGCAGAAATTTTAGTCAACACTTCATTTTAAACTGGATATAACCGGAAAATGCCTTGTATATATATATCAATAAATGAGTTGAAAAACTACCAGTCCAGAGAAGAACATGGCTTTTGCAAGGCACACTGGCTTTTACCAATCAACATTTTCACAAGGGTGGGAGTAGTACACATGGAAGAGCCATGCATTTGGCTGTTCCATTACATGTCTAGAGATTTAAATCATAAATGAAATTGCAACACTTACAATATTGATGTCTGGGGATGCATGGTGGCAGATCTTTCCACTTTGTCTAAAATATTGTCCTCACTAGTACTGCTGGCCAGAGATGGGGTAGGTTCCCGCGATGGCGGCCTCTGTATCGCCGAGTCGTCCCTGATTTCTGGGCTGTTGGATAGCAGCTCTGGAGGGGGCGGTGGAAAGTCCTCTTCCGCGTCTAAAACCAACTCATCACTCGGTGACGCTGGTGGGGTGGGTAGGATAAAGCTATCCACCGTACGGTAGCGGAACTTCTCCTTCCGTTGGTCTTCCGGCTTCAGAAGTCCCGGAAAGCCCGGCGACTGCTGTTGCTGCCTGGTCAGGGTCAGCTGCTCCTTTGGTGTTTGTTGCGTTTCTGTCTCCTGCGGTTCGTTGGTGGTCTGAAAGCTACAACAGATTACAAAGACGTGGGTCAAATATAGACACTCCCAACTGAATGAATATCACACTACACATATCCTGCTTTGCCACGCCAGGATCTGACATGGCTGTTCAAAGAAAACCCCAACAACATCAGCCTGAATGCCAAAATTCTTAGTGAATATGGAAAAGCCATCAAAATCATCAGACGATATTTTTAGACTGGCCTTGCATAATTCAGTGTCAGCCACTCCATTCTTTTACGGGAACAAATGTCAGTGGGTGGCACTGACTCTGACGCTGTTTCTATTTTTAAAAACAGTCGGCTACTTTCACACTTGCACAGCTGTTCATGCTGTTGAAGATAAGATGCATTTTATTTTCAATTACCAGTGTCATAGTCAAACAAGTAAAAGTTGGTTTTAAAAAACTACAAAGTACAAAGTAATAACATTTACAACAAAGATACTACTTTAAAACCTATCATCAAGTGCACTCTGGCTTTTGCAGTATTCCTCCAAAATACCACATATAAACCTTAATTATAGATTAACTTAATTATCACCAGTATATATTGAGGCATCTAGTAATTTGCAATGTGATGTAATGTCAAATTTATTTTGTTGTTGTCGTCAATTATCATTTTTCCTCCTTTCCTGTCTTATACTTTGTTAGTTTTATACCTATTTTTTAAAAATTATTATTATCATTATTATTTTTACCATCCTGTATCCACAAAGGATACAGTAGTGTAATAAATTATTTTTATTGTTACTACTATCTCCATTGTACAAGGACTCGGAAAAAGCCATTATCCACAGTGATCAGTACTATCATGAGCTGCTACATGGTAAGATTGAAACTGAGGTAAACATTTAAACTGTAGGTGGATAGTGTTTTGACTGTTCCTCTTTGATAGGTTGGCACCTAATATATAAAACTCCAGGCATTTTCTTCAATTAGAGCGACCCCTCACCCAACATCGAATTCCTATATATGTCGTTGTTTGGTGGCTCATTTGAGTGAGAGATTTGAGTGGCTAATTCCAAACATACAGCTCATCATCAAACACACCAAAGCTAATCAACTGATATCTCAGAAGGAGCCATATCCTGTCCCTGATGGATACCACCACAAGGATCTTGGAATCGAGATGTCCTCCCACAAGGCTAAACTTCCTTGGACTCAAAAGAAGAAAGTAAAGAAACCAGACCGCAACAAGGCATGATTCAGCTTTTCATCCACCCTTGTGATGCACTTTTTTCTGGAGCAAGCCTGCAGGCACATCTACAATTTCCCCTGCACTACATGCGTCATAATGTTCAATGAATTTCTATTTGTTGAACAATACCTGCACTACTGTAGGTTTTTGAAGGACAGTCTATTGCAAAATTTAGATTTCACAAAAAAATTTTCAGTTCATTGTCATTTTTGGCAAGATTTTAGCAGCTATAATTTTTTGGCAAGATTTTAGCAGCAATAAATAACGGTATGGTGTACCAAAACAGTAAATAAATTCAGTACTTCTCATTTGACATTAAAGCTTCTTTATAAGCCAGTACAAGGTCAATATATATTTGGTTTATTGGGCAGGTCCGGCCCCCAAAATTCCACAGGAGACCTCCAAGTTGTGACCTTTCATAATATCAGTATCCGATATATTATGCAATGGTTTTGTTTCCTATCACAGAGATATCTTCAATATAGCATCTGCAACCACAGAAAGTTCAAACACTATCCTGAACTACCTAAATGTGGTTTTCTTGGCCCATGAACACTTGAAAAGTTGATATCATGGAGCCGCGGATACCATAAACCAATCATATCAGAATCTCCACCAGTGGATATTAAAACCCACCACACTGGCAGCCAGCTCAAGTGAAAACTAAGATTAGCAAACAATCTACTAACAGTGGTGGCCTTCGAAAAACAAAAAAAATTCCAGACTAACCATTTATAAATATCTACTTTTTGCCCAGACTTGTTGACGAAATATTTCTCCCGAAATATATCAGATCCTGAAATGAATATCAGTTTCTGCCCGGTAAAGCTAGTATCACTGACTCGTGACCTCTGACCTCTCTCTTAAAATTAAGAGTGCATGATAAAGACACAACAGCAAAACATACAAGTTACTTAGCCAAGAAAAACATCTGTGTTGTCCTTTTGAAAATCATAATATTAGGTTCACACATAATATGTCCCTTTCTGCTGCATAAAAAATTTGACAAACTCCGTACGGGAAGAAAAGGTCTGAATCGTTTCTAAGATTCCTGGCCAGCCCAGTAGATGCTGACACACGTCCAAAGGGCGCATTGGTTTCACATATTACCGTAGGATATATTCATTATGTATTTTGAATCATTCACCATGTGGTTTTTGTTCCACTCCCATCAGTGCTGGGTTTCCACTTTGACCATGGAATGAGGAAAAAAAAACAGTCTCCGCAAAATGAGGAAACCCTACGGTGTTGCGGTAAAAATTAAACAAGGTTACCTAAATGCAAAATGTTTCATAAATGATCAATTGAAAATTTGATTTGCGTCATGATGACACGCAAGGCGATGGTTGGGGCGTAAGGTAAATCTTCATTACGACTTTTACATTCTCATTCGTCTGTGGAGGTACGTCGTCTCTCAGGCTGCTCTTCCATGTGTTTTGATCATTAGCAGAGAAGCTGAAACATTGCGTCAAATTCTTGAGGCTCTGTATAAAGTAATAGCTTGGCACATACAACATGATGGGGTTAGCACTGACAGCATTTCTCACATGCTGATTAATGCATCAGGTATAATGACAAGTGATGGACTGGTGGCAAATGAGAGGTGAATTTCGCCCCCAGCTTCTAATTTTGCGACATCTTAATCTAAATATTGTCATACTTCAAATGCTGGTATGCATGAATGACTTATCGCAACACCAGTTCTGCTTTGCGTCAAGACAGCAGAAACAATTGTTCAGATGACAGAATTTTTTTCTTTAGAAACTGACACACAGAGAACTGAAATCTCATCTTGCCAAAATCATCAAACCCCCCTCCTGGTGGATCGTAAAATTTTTAGACTCCTAGAGATACCCTCCAAGGAACAAGAAAATTCATCGGTAACACATTGTGTTGATGATGGACGTGTAAAAGATCCTGAACTCTGACCTATTATCCAGACACACTGCTGTGGACACCAATGCTGGACATCGACTGTCTGGGTACCGTAGTCTACTTCCCCATTGTCTGACCATAAAACAATACACTACATTGAGTCGGCATTGAATGTCAAAGTCAAATATTGAATTTTACCCTAATAAATCTCCCTAAGCGCTGCCCTCAATATCCTAATACCAATATTGAGACACCAACAACAGGATAGTTTCTGAAGGTGTTTTCGATTTCTGGAGGCCGAGTAGATATCAAATCAACATGGCTGTTCGTCAATATCACATGCACTGATGAATTAAAACAAACAAATGTTGCATAATCGTTAACAATAAATAAACTGTGACCAAAAAATTAATCTTTTGTACACTCTGAGGTTTTCCAATTATAACGATATGCAAATGAACTCAATCCGTACCTTTCTTTTTCCTCTATGCTACATAATAACTGTGGATGAATTAATTTTACATCAATGAAGCATTTGCAACCGATATGTTTTTAAGTGAGGGACATTAAAATATATGTTTTCAAAAGGGAAGCTGCAAAGGAGTTCAGCAGTGTTATATCAAAACATTCATACTCAACCGTCAAAACACTCATTCTGATATGAATTTCATGTGCATGACATCATGTCTGAACTGTTGGGACAGTGGAAGATAAGACACAACTTTTTTTCTTTTTCAATTGAATAATTGCAGACAAATAAACTGAAACCGTTCACAGTGTTTTAACAAACTTTTGAGGGACAGCCATCTGATAATTTCCAGCACATCAAGAAAGACTGCCTGTCCCAACTTCTTCCTGTTCCCCGATAGTTTATAGCAGGGAATCAATGTCAAAGAAAACAGCATAAATTTTCACCGCTTGCCTACCAACCGATATCTGCTTACCTCAAAATACAGCAACACACCGACTCAAAAACCTGACTTGGTGGAATCTATGCTGCTAGTCCTATTAGCGTACGTACATACAGTCTCTCTGTGTTCTGGCCTGTGAATATTGACTAAATACTTACTCAGCTTATTAAACACCCTGATGATGACAAGGTTAGAAAGGCACTATGATATGCTAATGACTTCTCCAACACAGGCCAGTCATTGCCCTGGAGATGGGTCACATGATTAGAGGACACAGTCAGGTGACATGGTACACAGCCAATCAGCATTCAGCTTTCTTCTGCATGCCATCAATAGTTGAAGCAAAACACATGTGCTTTGACGACAAACTGAGAGACAAGGATCTCAACTAGTGGCTGCATAAATTTCACATGGATGGGCTGAGATGTTTTTTCCTGTTATATTGTGTATGATGCATTCCTGTTTAACATTCTTTTATAGCTCATAATTTACAGCTCAAAACATTCATGCCTGTACCAAGCGATCGCCCAGTCAACTCAAGAATTGCATTTATTCAGTTATGGCAATCCTTGAAGAAATCATAGCATGACTCTACATACGCTTATAGGATTAGCAGCAAAAATTTTGCCAAGTCAGATTTTTTGAGTTGGTGTATTACCCTATTTTGAGGTAAGAAGACGATAGCTGCTCGGTATCTTCTAGCCTGTGGCTAGTACAAGATACAACTTGGAGAATATGCTGTCTATCAATGAGGAAAATGGAGCAACTTTTATCACCCTAACATCCCTGTCGGCTCATTTCTCAACAATACATTGGTTTGTTCCCACTGTTAGCCATGGACCCCTACACCAGGAAGTGGGTGTGACCTAGTTACAGGGTGATACCGGCAATTATTTTCCAGGTCAAGGCATTCTAAATCAAGAAGGAACAAACTGTTTCCTCAAGATCACAACGGATTCCATTGAGGTATTCTCAAGAAATTAAAGTCACTGACAGGAAAACAATTCCATCTGTTTACTCTCTCTCTCTCTGCTTCAGTCGGATATTACTAAGATTATTTTGGAAGCCGTCGAGTTGGAATTTGATATTGTTTTGGTTTCAATACAGTGAGATATTCCAACCAAACAATGGAATCACTTTTCTCATTATGCTGTAGTGTAAACACAGCATATTGACTGAGGTTTCTCAACATACTTCCACAGTGCAAACATTCCATGATACAGCCATTAAAACGTAAATGAATGTATAAATACAAATTATGCAATCAAACTCTGATGCTTGCCAAAGAACACTGGATTGTTCCGGGGCTTGTTCCACCCCTTTTCATCTACAATTATGGTTGAATCCCATCGTTTTTTGATGATGTTGCTGCATGCATGTATCGGCCATCAGGGGTAGGCGGGGAAGCATTTATGAACAATGCCTTTTATATTTAAAATTTGAATATTCCCGATTTCTTCAAACAGAAAAGAGGAAGAGATTATTTGGTCTGTTAGCTTGCTTATCTACGGAAACATGCCGGAAAGCATTGTGGGGGGTCAAGTATTACTTTCACTTATCCAGTTCTGACTGAAAAACTGATCAGTGGCCTGAGAGAACTCTCCTGAGTATTGCCTGAAATAAAACATCGCTGAGGTTGGTGAACCAAGCCAATTCTCTTGGACAGAATGACATTTTGGCAGTTCAACGACCTTGTGAACTTCAAGACGAAGCCATATAAACATCCAAAACCTGTTCTTCGGTATCAGGACTTCCTATCTTTAGTGGGCAATTTCCAGGCCTTTGATAGTGCAGGCTTGTTAGGAATGGTATTTAATGTGTTTGTTGACACCACTGTAAAGACGTGACCATGAACAGTGTTTGTGTTTTTTTACACGAAGAGTGAAGTCACTGGCCTGGGATGCCTTTTTAAAAATCAGTCTGAGTCTTTAACAAAGTCAAATTCACATCTGAATCTGTGTGACAGTGTCCAAGACATTTGAATACAGAAAGACAGTTGAAAGGATGCTCCTTTCCTACACAAGATAAACCACAGGCTTGTATGAGAATGACTTTCAGGGTAGACCATAAATGCTATATATGAATCATATGGTTTAGCTTTGGTGTTAAATATTTATTTAATCAAGATGAGAACCAAGAGCAGTTATTTTTTTAACAATTTTCTTGTTTTATGATAGCTTTTATTCCTTACCATAGTACATTGTACACAACATGCAATATTATTGTTGACAAATAAATTCTACTCGACTAAAATTCAGTTGTCAACAATGATATTGAACAGAGTGCACACGCATATGGGCTTTGTTGACAAGTAGAAGACCAGTCAGCTCAGCATGATATATGTGAGACACAGACCAAGAGACGGTATTTTACAAACAACACAAATGACACAAAAAACCCCACAATATCAAAAGTCATGGCTGATGGAGCTTCAAGAAAACATTCGCCGAAGCTGGTGACCGAAGGACGGGGCAAAATATTTGATTTTAAAATGCCTTTGGGGGCTGGTTGGAGGAGTATCCATATCAAACAGAACAGGAATTGTGGAATGATTCATGAAATGGGAAACTATCATAAACAATAATGAGGGTTTCAGTGGACTAAGGTCAGCTTAATGTACATAGGGTGTGAACTGATACAGGGCATATGTCAGATATTTGCCACTGTTGACGACTAAAGCTTAACCCCAGCTCTCCTGATACAACCATTCCATCTTTGACTCCCTGTCAATAATCAGTGAGCTTGAACATTTAATTTTTTATCACTTTTCATGATTTTTTAAAAAGTTTTTAAATGGATCAAGCTTTTTCTTACTATATACCTGTGGGATTAGAATAATTGCAACAAAGAGAAATGAGTTAGTTTATTAACTGACCACTGTTTTCTCACAAATATCTTTCAAATACTATTCTTTAAGGGCAAGTTTGACATTATGGGGTAGAATGTGCCTCAGGGACTGTTTTCCAGACTCTTAAATGTTTAACCATTTGAGCGCTGTAATTTTTTCCCGCCAAAATTTTAGTGCAACATTTTACCAATATTTTCGAATTTTTCTGTAAAAGTTTTAATAATTTTGGACCAAATCGATATCACATTTCATTGGCTAACGTTTTTCATCAAAATTTTGTCAAAAATCTGAAAAAAAATTGACTGGGATGTATTTTATAAAGGAGACAAAAAATGACTTTGGTGCTCAAAGGGTTAAATATCTTTCTCATCTGCTGCCTTATAGGTTAATTTTTAAAGCCTGTGAAGTAAAGAGATTCGCATGACCTTATTTTCTGACAATTACAAATTAATTTGATATTTCCCATGAGGTTAACATATGGTTAAGCAGCCATTTTGAATTTTAAATATTTGTCAGTTTGAGGTGATTTGTTTCGCTTATCCAAAACTTTGCATAGTGACTCTTGGTTTTTAGTTTTGATTATGAAACACAAGGGCTTAGTTTCAACGAGGAATGTTTCGACAAAAATTTAAAGCTTTCTGTATTGAGGTATGTATACAGACTAATGGTTGATTACACAATAGACAAGGTCGAGCCGGAGTCTGGAAGGGGACTGATTTCTATTTGGGCCGATAGAGGGCTACATCACTACAAGCCTTGGTCACTCAACTACATAGAAATCTCTTCTGATGATATAATGTGTCTGGTGTGGTAATCTCCTCAATCAACACATTCATTTTGTATCAAGATTTCGATTTTTTTCCAGAAAAGTATCAGTATTTTTCTAACAATGATTCAACATTCAGTAGTTTTGACCTCTTTTAACTTATTATCCCACACAGAATATTTTTGACATACACGTGGGTATACAATTACAACTGTCAATATGCACTGCAAATTTTTGAGAGCATTTACACAGACAGCAAATATTAGCACTGTGGTTTTTTTTTGTTTTTCCTGCTATCAATCATTCTTAAGATTTAAGCGGTCAAACAAATGTATCATATTGCTTAGCTGAGAGCTCTATTTGCATACCATCTGCAGAGACTCTGAACAAATAGCTTGGTCGTCCTAAACATTTGACAGGAATAGTGGACAATCATGTATTTTTATTTTGCCTTCAAATTTTAATGATACTAGAAGTGAGTATTAGTGGTGGCAGATGATCTAACAAACAGAGCTACTGAATGATTTTAAAAGTTTATAATTTCTATCTCAATCTTTTGCTTTTTTAACATCTGTGCATATCTAACTTCCAATTATGATTACAATCGATGTGATGTACATCTGGGCATTTTTAAATCGTTGGAAATTTACCTTCATTCTCTCTCAGTATGGAAATGAATTTATCTAGCGATCAAGCACAAATCCAGATAAAGCTATGACAAGTTTACTAACCTTGGTGCTGTGTCTGGAAAGACAAAGATCTTGTCATCGGACTGTCTTCGCGGATTCTCATAGATCTGCTGTTGCCTGGCATCGAATTCATCTTCCACATCACTGCGGTCATCCTCTGAATCACTCTGGGAGTGCACAAACTCAACCATCACTAACTTCCCATGCTGCACCTGTTGTGAGACAGAATGCACATTTTTTAGCAAAGATTTCAGGGTTTGAAGCAGATGACAAAATTACATTTTTTTAAGTATCAAACCATGAAACCAAGAGTTCATGCTCTTTCCATGGAACTTGGTGGTACCGTTAATAAATAATTTCTGCTTTCAAAGGTCATTTAGATAGTCATATCGTTGGACAGATTACACATGAACATGATATTTTACAATCGATTGCACATTGCAGAATAACAGGAAATTCCTTTCAGGTCATAATTTTTCACATATGGTAAGAAGTATTCTCACCACGTACATTGAGAAGGCTGATTGACACCAAGTTTTTTTCTTTTCACAAAAATCGACCGTCACAAGTTGAGAATAGAGTTAACAGATTAATTACAGTTACGATACAGGTGATGATTCATGCACTATGCAGCAACTGATATTATATGAAAGATTTGCACAATGATGCTTTACCAAATTACTGAAACTAAAATGATATAACTTTTGCGCTTTGTATTATAGATAATGCAAAAGAGTGATTGGCTGATTGATTGATTGATTAAAAATGGTAAACATGCTATTTATTTACAATGCATGCACCCGCACATTTTTCTTTCCCAGACAGCTTTTATGGCAAGATTAATAAAATCTGAGCATTATGGTTTACAGGTGCTTTTGTTACGGCGGTGTGACATTGACCAATGGCCTTTCACCGTTAGAAATATCTGTCATTAGTTTTTAGTGAGATTTTACACCAGTGAAGAATGATACTTTATAGTGTGATGAACATTATGCAGTGCAAAGGATAGATTGGAAGGTGAGCATTAACCTTGTTAGCTGTGGTGACGGCTTGCATAGGTGCCGGTGCTGTCTGTGAGAATGCAGCCTTCTGGTAAGTCTGGCTCGACTTCTTCGGAGGCAGATTCTGATCCACAGAGGATGACCAACTACTTACGGAACTTCCCGGGCTGGGTTCTCCGCTCCGGAATGACATGGGCAGCGTGGATGCCTTATCCGTCTGGCCGAGTGGCGGCGGCCTGTTATGAGTTGAGCTGCTGGGTCTGTAGGGCGGTGAGGGATCAGGCTTGGCCAACGGAGCTGCACTTGCCAGCTCTTTGAAGTTCGATTGACTGGAGTACATTTTCCGTATGGCCTCTGAGGAGGACACCTTCACTGGTGGGCCTCTGCCTGTCCTTCCTGATGCCGGAAGTGATGCTGTCTTGTCCATGTAGGTACTGCCTTGTAACTTACTGGGCTGAGTTTCTGCAACAAAGTGCCTTTGGTGCCGCCTCTGGGCAAACCCTAGGATTGATTCCTGTGACTGGGTTGGGGACAGGTGTCTGCTGCCTGCCAGGGAGCCAGGTGGCGATCCGCCACTGCTAGGCCTGTCTCTGTACGAAGCGGTTGACGACACGGAGTCTCGAAGTGGAACTCCTGATGTGCTGAATGACTGCTGCCTTTTGATGTCACTTTGATTGTAAGCATTGGGCGGCATGGATATTGGACGCATAACTTCAGATTTAGTTCTAAGCATGGTTTGCTCTGGATTTTCTAGCGTGTGCCTAAATGACGATGTGCTGGCACTTCTCTTTGCTACGTTTGATTTACCCTGATATGACCCTTCCACTGAGCTGTTTGTGTCTCCGTAGGCTGTTTGCCTAACCGAACTTGCCAGGGACGTTGTACTCTCTGCAGGTTCCAATCTTGGATGCATGCTTTGTGGTGCAATGCCCTGGCCAGTGTTGGTTTTCTTCTTGTAGAATGTCAACAGAGCCTCCTTCATCTTTTTCTTCTCTTCCGGATCAGATGGTTGGCGTCTCCTGCTGGTTGGATCGGAGCGTTTGTGCCACTGCTGTGAGGCAGTCTGTTTGTGATATTTCTCGGAATCGGATTTTGAGTATCTGTGATCTGGTTTTGCTTCCGTCTTAGGGTCTGATCTCTTGTGTTCTCTTCTAGGGTCGGAACGTCTGCGGTCCTTCTTCAAATCTGAGCCACTGCGTCTGCCACTATACTCCTCCCTGTAGGGATCTGATGTCCTGTGCTGCCTATCATGATCCGCAACTTTCTTTTTGGAGATGTCCTCGGCATGATGTCTGGGTCCTTCGATTTCCACGGATCTCTGGAAGGATTTCTGAGACTCAGACAGTTTATTTGGGTCAGAATCCTTCCTCCTTGGGTCCCGTCTTGGATCTGATGTCCTCCTTGGATCTGACTTTCTTCTCGATTCTGAAGACCTCTTGACCTCTGAAGAAAGACGCATGGATTCGCTGGTTCTGTTGTGGCGGTCTTCATTGATATTGCCGAGTGGTTTCTCATGTCCATGAGCATGAGCTCTGCTTGGTGAGGTTGGATCGTATGTGTAGGACATCGACCGTGAGTGTCCTCCCTCATCAGGTTTCACATGGTCGTAAAACTTGTTAACCTCAGCAGTCGGAGACCTGACATACATGCTCGCACTCCTGCTGTCTGCATCGAACCTTCTGAAGGGCTCTGCGTTTGTGGGAGACTTGGTGTCTCGACCGAAGGGCTGGTTCTTGTGCAGGAGCACATCAGAGTGTCTCTCATCTTGCTGATCAAAACTTCCAAAGTAGTTGTCCCTTTTCACTTTGGGCTTGCTGCTAGGGCCGTCTCCCGTAAACTTTGAAGACAGCTCCGTCACTTTTGCGTAGCCATCACGGTTTTACTCTGGTTGTTTTCGCGCTGCAAATGGGACAGAATTGAAACCCTCTCATTGGTAGGGGATACGGGACTCTTGGCTTCTGTCCTTTTTCTCAGCGACTCTTCTCTATCTCTCTGACGTTCTTTCTCTCTCATTTCTTTCATTTTCAGGAGATCAATGGGTTCTCCGTGTCTGTATTTATCACTGTATTGTGTGTGGCTGTCCTTCTGAGAGTAAAAAACACCATCAGGGTACGTCTCTTCCTGAGAGATGCCTTTTCTTTCACTTTCAGGGTAGCGTGTTACACTCTGCCCTGATTCTGACGGTCTACTGCCAATGTGCCTTGCTGGCTGCTCAACTGATTTTGTAAATGATGATGGTTTTGGAGCATCTCCACGGCTGGAATATGATGGCAATCTTTTAGAAAGTTCATCTCTACTGTCACTGCTGAGATTAGTGTCAGATGAGACTGTTTTGTCATCAAGGTTTCCCTTTTCATTGAGAGTGGTTTCGAACCTTTTTGCCGTCTCCTCGGCAGGGCTCATGCCAGAGCGCTTGCGGGACAGCTCGGTGCCCATTCCCGGCATGACCTGGTAATCACACGGGCTATTCCACCATCTCTTTATTGATGAAGCCTTTTCATCGTCAAGGTGAGTTATGTCTTCCCTCCATCTGTCATCCGATCCTTTCTCCTTTCCCAAAGTGCTCTCTGGATGCTCCCCTTGTGGGGATTGTTTTGTCTCTTCCTGGTATCCATTCATCATGGGTGCCTGTTCCAAGTGCGTCTGCACTACATTTTGGCAAGGCTGTGTATCCTTTTCTAGTTTCATCGCAATGTCCCTTACTTTTTCTCGACTGAAACGTCTTTGATAATTAGCCTTTGGTAGGTCTGTGCTCAGTGGCTCGGCCACCTGGCTATCGTACCCTTGCTCCTCCAGATTGCTCCGCAGAAAGGACTCATACTTTTGAATCATGTTTTCAGTGCTTCCTGTGCTCTTGATGGTGCTATTGAGAGACTCCGGAGAGCGAACTCTTTCCGGAGACACTTTGGCCAGATCTCTTTTCCTAGGGGGCAAGGGTGAGTCCAAGTTCACCAATTCTGGCTTCAATTCCTGTGTCTCAAGGGGAATGTCTCTGGTAGGAGGGGATGGGATGTTGTACTTTTCACTGTACTCATAGGACTTGGCAAATTTTGGCTCGCTGTTTGTCGGGGGCTCTGGCATCTCTGCATGCAAGGGCTCTTCCATTTCAACTCTGTACACGGTTGCTGTGTGCAGCTCAAACTTGGACGAGGGCGGGTATTGGTAGTGTTTCCCATCGATCATGTAACCACCTTTAGGGGATATATGCACTGGGTGATAGAAAGTCCTGGATTTCTCCTCGCTGTAATCAGATCTCAACTTCTCTGGCTCTCTCTCTTTGTGAGCCTGGTACACAAATGTCTTTTCCTCTGGCTGTTTAGCCACTGGCAGTGTTCGAACCTGTGCCCGATGTCCTTCAACGAACAGCGGCTCTTGGCTGTCCACCTCCGCTGCCATGTTGGCTTTGTCACGTGCATAGGTATTTTCTGACCATGTGTGCGCATGGGCATGCACGGGGCTGTCCTGTGTTTCTATGGTTGGCTTATTCAAGCCATGGGTGTGCACTGGCCAGGATGGGGATTTGTCATGGTATTTGATAAAGGATTTCATACTGGAATCTCTCTGCGGTGGGATAGGTGGGGACATTTCTCGCCTGGTGGATGATGGCGGTGTTCTGGCATACTCTTGAGCAGGCTTGGGAGACAAGTACTGGTCTTTGAGATAGGGCTCACTATTCTTGGGTTGTGAGCCGTCCGACGAAATCATGAAAGTGAGTTCACTTCTTTTGACAGTCTCTGCTGGACCACTGTTTGGCCTCAGGCTGGTTTCAGATTCCCTCCATGCAGGACTCTGGGATTTCTGTACGTCAGAATTACTTGATGGCACTTGGTGAGAAGATGACCCCTTTCCAATGTTGGTCGTCTCTTCAACTCTGTACTGTTGGGGCTGCGGTTGCGGTTGTGCAGGTACTCGCTGCACAGGAATGTGTTTGTTGTCTTTCATTCTCTCCACTCGGCGAGAGAAACTGTCGTTGCGCTCGAGGTGTTTAGCCCACAGTGGCTCAGTAGTTTGCTCTTTCACATGAGGCTGTGCCTTCCACTTCTGCTCCCTGTTTGGTTCACTCAAGTCATTTCTGTTGTTTTTCTCAAAGTCTCTGACATGTGGCTGCCGGTATAGTTCCCGCTGTTTGTCCAGATTCAGGCTCTGAAACATAGGCTGTGTGTTCCTGGGCTCGCCCTGCTCGCTGCGTTGAAATTTCGCAGACTCTAAGGCCCTGTGTGACATGTCGTCATATGCATTAGTCCTCTGTTTTACTAGTCCCCTCTTGCTTTGGGGTTTAGCTTCCTCATTGAAGTTGACCAAACTGGTCGTAGATCGCATTATATCCAAGCGGGAGGATGAACTGTAGTTCCGGTCTTTCCATGATCTGTGCTCTGGGTTAAATGACGACGATGAAGTACCAGGAGGGGAAAATGTTTTCATTCTAGCATAATGTTCGTGGTGTTGATTTTTCACAACGGCTGGTTCCTGTTTAGGATCCTCATGTCGGTGATGCCACGACTTTGGCCGATATGTCTCTTGAGGTCTGCAAAATAAAGATAACAAAATATGTATATCAGATGTACGTTTAAAAATGTATTACCAGTGAACAGATGGAGAGATAAAGTAATTAATTGAGGTTTCATTGCATATAAATTGATTTTGTGCCATTCATTTCAACAACATGTACTACACAGCTAAATTACATGAAATTACAATATATCTATGATCGTAAAAAGACAATAAGGCAATGCAAATGCATGCCATTACTCTGTTGCTTTGGCAATGATTTCCTTTGTTATTCATATCAAGGGATAGCTTTTTCCATCATTACCGTCATATTGGAAACATACAAAACTAAGAGAAAATATTGTTAGACAACACCAAGAAATGCCATGAGGATCAAGTACAGAACACCCATTTTTCAAATAAGTAACAACCTTGTTGTAGCTAACATATACATTGCTCCTTAGTCATTGGTTTATACTGTATCCTATCACCATTGGTCTGAAATCACTTTCCAATATGGCCGCCAACATTGAGCTTGTCTGAACACTCTATATATAAATATGTACTCACGGGTCTTTTTTCAGCCTCATCTGAACGTGTCCACCTCTGTACTCTGATATGTGAGGTCCTAAGACCTCTGGTTGATGGGTAGAGAGCATATTTTGGCTTTCTATCTCTTTTTCTTGTAAATCTTTCACTCGTTTGTAGAAATCGATTGACTTGGGACTCGAACTATCAAAGTCTGACTGTCCCCTGCACAGAGAAGAGAAGACATAAAAAAACCTTGTTATTTTTTGAGCTTTCACAAGACACGCAATCCATGATGGTTTTTGTTTGAAGTTACACTTATAAACATACAACTGGAAATCATTAACATTAAGTTTTGGCGATTTTTTGTAATCTCTGGTATTTCCCCACATTACACTACAGACACAGAATATTACTATTTGCAGACATCACATCAACAAACTGGGTCTTTAGAAATTTATGAATTTTCATTTGAGCCAATTCAAATTAATAATACCCACTGATAAAAATCACAAAAAAGTCATCAATGACACGACCAGGTGTCATGTAATGAATTTTTTTTTGGAACCGACACGACATATTTATCAATCCAAAAGTTGATAACACAATGAGATTCCAGCCTGGTCAAATTAAGCGGTTGACGTAAAACGAAGCTTTCAAAATTAAAACAGAGAGTGTCAATAGGTAGTAATCTTTCATGTCATTAACGTTAATTGGAATTCAATACAGCACATAGCTGGCACAAGTTCCAGCTTCACCAGACTGAATAACTCCTGCCAAATTCTGAAATTAATGTGCACGGAGAATCACCCGTTTCAAAACACAATAAAGCTTAATTGTTCCAGTTATCACATCAGCAGGCAGATATTAATGCCTCGGGTTAAATAGTCACCAGCCCCTGAATAGCTGGCAACAATGACTGCACAGACAGAGACAAAGTTCTGTATCCAGCCACTCTTAGCCTAATATCTTGCACAACTGAAATAACACTTTGGTTTTTCTGCTTTAATTAAAGAAAAGCTGTACATGAGTCAGTGATGAAATCAAGTTTGATATTTGTATAATATTTGTGTTTGTCGATGCATTCAGCTTTTGTTCAATTTGCCCGCAATTTCTCAGCGCCAGTACAAATTCGCTTCTATTACATGATATTTATAGAGTAAATACGAGTCTGTCAGTTTGGTCACTGACCTAGGGTATACACAAACAGGGGCCCCTCTCCCATCACCAAGACCAGAACAGTGCCAGTATGAAAAACTGGCAAGAATGGACATGAAGACAGTTACTACAGGATGCTCCATGGCATACATTCCTGCTTCCATGGAAAGAGCGGGAGCAATCCCAGTGATGCAGGGAATGTTCTAATTAGTCACGACTGCACGACAACCACCCCACCAACCACATCCACTGTGGCAAATTAGTCTCCGCTCGTCAAAACTCCCTGAGACATTCTCAGCATTTGTAATTAAAACTGGGTTCTCAGGTTTTCATGTCAGATTTTTTACGGGCACTACTACTAATGATCGCAGCTAAAACATCCGCGACGAGAGAATGTTCAATCCCAAGAATGCAACATCATTTCCATGGATAATTCATTCTAACCCGCATAAAATTTTATGGTTTCATGATAAAAGATTACATGCAGCACCTTGAAGGAAAAATGTGAAGATTTGCAGGGCTCAAATAATGGTGTATAATACGGCTAGTTTTATTGCGTTGTTAAAAAAACGCTAGGCTTTTTCATTGATGTGGAAAGGTTCCAGAAAGCTGCAGTATTAGAAAACTCAGCTAACCAGCAGTCTCAATCAGGCCAATCCATGAATTTGTGTCATTTTCAAACTAAGCTTAAATGGAGACAGTTTGTCAGCTTCTTAAATAATCACAGCGGAAATTTAGACAAAATTTCTCCAATCTGATTTACAGATGTCGTTATTTTGCAAATCTGTTTATAGGGGATGATGGTCAGTTGTTATTACAATATTTCCTTTGTGACTTCCTTTGAAATTTGCCCCGTTACCAAGGTGATAGCAATTGTTACATCACCAGTCATTGGCTGAGTAATTGGAAATGAAAGCCTGTTACCAAGGTAACACCAGTTGAAACACCATTGTCATTGGTAGAGTTTATTTTGAAATCATGCCCCGATTTACGGAGGTGATGGCTGTTGTTACATAACCTAGGACGGGTTCAGTATTTTAAGAAATTTTTCAAGTTTCCAAGGTGACAACGGTTGTTATGTCTTGAATCATTTGGCAAAATCAACAGCAAAACACTGAAGCAGTTGACTCCTGGACAGATTCAAGAAATACAGAACACATCAGAACACTACGACTGGTTGTTCACCAGCACAAAAAAAAATACATTACTCTGCCTAATCCTGAAATGTCAAAGAATGAAACTTAAGTTTTGAGCTAAAACCCGGGAAAAAACTTGACAGAATTTACAAAAGCTTTGACATCTCAAAATGATCCACATTGCTTTGTAATTACCCCGTTAAACTTGACCTTTCCTCATCAAGGCATTGCAAATGCCACTGTATTCCAACTAGGCTGACATTTACGGTGTCTGTACACTTACAGATCTTGTGACTGTCTATCAGCAATCACTGTCTGTGTGACACAAACTACGTCAAAATAGTCCGTATCGATGTCGCTGTACTCTTTTCAACAGTTGACAACGCTGACGTCTGAACAGTGGCTTTGAAAGCATCCAGACAGAATCAGCGGCAACGCTGATGTAACAATAATATGCAAACGCTATCCAACAACAGAACCTGGCATATTAAATATGTCAGGCTTATTGAGGTCAGAAATGGACAAGCCCCTGCCCATTGCATGAGCTATGTATTTATGGCACAAAATCCTCTGGGCAAAAATATACATGTATATCATTCGGGGACACAGGGAGTGGCCTGATCCATTCATGTTTAATTTTTAATATCCCACATCCTACATAAGTATCACTGATGCCTTTCTTCACGGTGTATATTTCCTCTCCATGCAAATCTGTGGCACACAGGCCTGGTGGCTGGCTTGAAATTCTCTTGAAAACACCGACCCCAGTGCATACTGGTGCTGTATTTGCAAAGCAGTACTGTATAATATTAAACCAGCGACAGATACAGGTGCAGTGTTTTTGATTCACAGAAATAATCATGAATATTTCGATTGTAGCCACGGATGGCACCAAATGATTTCTAATCGATAATTTTTTTTAACATGGAAACTGCCAGCAAACAGAAAATCAACACCCTGATAAGTCTACAACAATATCTCAACATGCTCTGCAAAATCTCTCCGTGTCGAGAAAAGACTTCAGGCTTGGGTGGAGTCAGCAAGTCAGCACAGAGCTTCAATACCTGGCTAAAATATTTTTGTTCGCTTGAAATGTGCACAAAGGTTGGATTTGACCAACCAGTAACAGCAATGCCACTGCGGCATTTCACAATTTACCCAACGCAAGGCCCTGACATATCTATCAGTTTGTTGCTGACCCCTCAGTGTGACTGATTGCCGTCGATTAGGTGATAATTGTTCAAGAGCTCAGTGGGAAAATATGATGGCCTAATACGGAATTTTCACAGCACACTGCTAATCATTGTGACACAAGGAGATATTTCTGTAGGAAACAGCACAAGCTATATGCTGTCATTTGAACTAAGTAACATAACAGCGACACCATGAAGGATATATTTGAACTGAGCGTGATCACATGTGCAGTGCGAAATGTCACATTTCATCTGATAATAATATGTAAAAATTTTCTGTGTGCACCAAAACCCAGGTAAGAACACAGAGCATGAAGGTTGTTGTTACAATTACAAAATAAAGGTTCTAGGGATCAATTAATCCGCAATTGAGCAAATTTTAGAAGGGCAATCATGGCCCCAATACAGGCAGTACAACATTGGAACATTTGTATGCAACACAGCTATGATACTCAATGACAACTGACATGCGGTGAAAATATCATGGTGACTTTCATTCCCGAGTTTCAAAAACAACATACGACTCAAAGCCAGCTCTCATACCTGCCAGTCCCTGATCAGCAATGGACCTCCATGCTAGCTAGATGGCATCACAAAAGCATCGCTGAGGGCAAATCGGTAAGAAAAAAGCCGTTTCCGAGACTGATCATCAAGCCAAGCTATGGTCTACCTATTGTTGAAGTGGTAACACCGCACGCTTATCACAGGAAGGACCTACATGCGCTCTGATTGTCCCCAGCAGAGATCATTACATAACCAGTCCAACCCCAAGGCTAAACAAACCCAACCTGTAATGGTCGCTGCCTGTACAATGTAACTTTCACCAAATTCAACTGCATTTTCACCTGGAGGGACGGAAGCCTGGATAATGTAAACAGTGATTTATTTAAACTACTCTTGTCTGTAATTTCAATACCAATGCTGACAAATAAACAAAATTACTTGATTTAAACGAGGCTTAAATAATTAGCAAAAGAGACAGAGCCACCAAGGCAGACAGAATCTGAAATTTGAAGACTCAGAAAGTTCTTCTTTTCAGTTTGTTTCCAGAGGACACCTGTTGGATCTTTGACAGATAACTATAGCAGTGTTTTGGGTTTTTCGCTTTCTCTCTGCCCCCTGTCCATCAATCTATACATTGTTCATGTGGTGAGCTGGAAGATTGTCCATGTAGCTTTGAGTGCTCACCCTAAAATGTCTACACCTGTCAGTCATTCCCCTCTTGGTCTGCACTGCCCAATGATTTTTTTTAACAAACACCAACCTCGAATTCGAAAAAAAAGCATATTTTTAAGAGAGGACCTCTCCCATGGGCCTTGTAAATCAGCCCCTGTAAACACCACAAGACCGTCAGTGTCTAAGTTTGGTACACATGGCTGCTTAAAACACTTGTAAACCACAACGAATTGCCCTGGAGTCTCTTTTATCAACAGGAAATGACGACAATTGTCAGGTCTCTCTCTATGATCTGAACCGTCCTGCCTGAGCAATGGCTGCGGGTATAGACATAAAAAAGTAAATTATTGCTGTGTTTTTTTCTTGGTTTGTTGACAGAGAAGTGAGAAGGGTGGAGGGGGGTCTCTGGTGTCATCCACAGAGGAACAAATAATAGTGACACAAGTAGCCAATTGGAAGTGTATATAGTGGCCTCGGCTGTCAATAACACTTGACAGAGTGGAGCTACAAATCAAAAGACAAAATATAAACACTGCCGTCCAATGCTTTATGTTGGTGGGTTTTTTGGTACCATGGATTTGGAAATTACTCATTTGTCTCAATCAGAAATGGATGAATGTCAAAGACTGCCAGAGTCGATTAAACACAAACATGAATCAAAGTCAAGTCACAATGTCAATGAACTTTGCGGAAAGACTTTAGAGCAAGCTGCCAACAACTTGAAGTCTGATTTCACAGTGTCCAGTTGATAGCATAATTTATCATGTATTGGACATAACAAGACAAGTTGTACAAGCTTGTCCTATCATTATGATTAAGTGCATCCGTTCAGATCTATTTCAAATACAAACATAACCTGAATTATGAGAACTACACTACACAATTTCATTCTAGAACTGTGCAAATTACGTATGCCTATTTCATCACACTGCCCTTTACCCATTTTCGTTTCTATTTTGTTTTTGAATAATTAACTTGGACAGAAACATTGCACCATAGAAGGCTTTACTGTGAACAACTCAACGAGCTGGACAAAAAAAATCAATGAACAACATGTGAGACACTTGAAATGATGGACAGTGACGTCTGCAATGCAGTGTTTGAGTGGACCTTAGTTAGGTAATAAATTTGGAAAGCTGCTGGACAAATATTTTCATCTGGCATTTGATGGCATAAAATACAAAATAAAAAGATTAGCACAGTGATTGAAAAAAGGAGAGAAAATGATTTTACTACCAAACACTTTGCAAGTAAGTGTTCTTCATGGATATCTTGTGAATTTTTGATAGCTTGCCCATTTGAAATCTCTTCACCTGTTCGGTTTTGCAATTATTGGCATTCGGGTTCATATGTCAGAAGTGAGAGTGTAAGTGGACATACATATGTGTGGATCTCATCGACTGACCACAATGCTGCCAGGGACCTGAGTGGCCAGGAAACATGACAACCACTTGTTGATTCTGAAAAACATGCCATTGAGAAAAATAAACGTATGCGGTGGCTTGACAAATCACTGTGTTTATAATAATGGAAAACAGAAATCTAGGGACTGACATCCTTGAGTGTACACCACACCTAGGCACTATGCTTCATTTTTACAGCTTACTTGTTGTTCACGATGTTGTTTCTGCCTGGGCATTGACAAAATTCCTTTGGTTCATACTTTTGTTTCCTTCACTGGTGTTTGGGGGCAGTTATCAAGGTTGCTACACGCTGAAATATTCTGTGCTAATTATGTGTGATCTGTGGTTAAAAATACACAAATCATCCCGTACACAGTGATCCAGGCAGCAAGGCCTCCACAAACCCAAGGCCACCTTCCGGTCCAAGTCTATGAAAACCCATCCATCCGTGCGCTAACTCAATTGCCCCTCGCCCAACATCAGCGTATACATGTGTTTGTTATGTACCTGGCTCATAACACAACGTGTATCTTCACAAGAAAAATGTTTTTCACCGTGGTTCATACGTGTAAAATGGTAGCTTTGTCCCGACTTGTTTATTTTCAGCTTTTATCACGGAAGCCAGACAGATGTGACCTTATGAAACAACAGTGTTATAAATCCCATTGAGAGAGAGATATGAGGACAACAAGAAAACAGACCCAACAGTCTACATTCTCAATCGGCAGGTGTGTCATCCACTGTCAGCATATTTTGTGATCAGAATGGATCAAAATCGCCATTGTCACCGATCACGAGCACCACACGAGTGTAAAACAACACCTCTGGAACTGAACCTCTGAATAAAAAGTATCAAAACATGCGTACACAGCTATGTATGATGTTGCCGTCTGCTGACAGATCAGACATTGACAGGCAACCGTTTTTTTTTTCCATTCAGCTCGACAATGTGGACTGATGATGTCACTCGAGACAGGAAAGCCATTTGCCGAGGAGAGGAGAGTCGCGTTAACAATGAGCCTGTTACAATCAATGATTCATGTTTTCATAAATATAGCCTAGCCTCAGCCAGTGTGTTGACGCTGAGAAAGACACACCTTGCCCCTTTTGTGTTTCAGAATACACAGATTAAAACACACAATTCAAATGAGGTCACACAGTACAGCACTGACCAATGGATAAAACAGTTAATTGCAGATTATGTAAGAAAAAAACCTCAACTTTGGGCGAGAAAATTTATCAGAACAAACGTTTTCAACAAAACCATTTCATGTCTATATTACCGCACATTACATTTGATCAGTAGCACACAGTGCAGTCCTTTTTGAACAAGTACAGATAAATCAGCTTGTTTTTATCTAACAATGATTGACCACTATACTTGAAAACAGATAAATATCCAATGAAATTTCGGCGGAAAATGTTAAAACCGCCATACCACTTTTCGATACAATAATAACCACTTACTTGGCATGCGTTCATATTACTGCCATGTCTGCTGCCTGAATAATCAATATGGCTGCCCCCCTTTTTTTCCCATCAATAAAAAGAACCAATCAAAGGTGTGCTTGCATAGGTGATTCGGCTCACCACACTGAATAGCTAAGTGTGTTTCAATGGGGCACAACAGCAAAAAAGCTCAGCCAGAAGGGAGGCGACAGCACCTCTGTTTTTTTTTTTCTTTAACACAACTTCGGAAGCTTTGTTCTTTTTTTTGGAGCTGCATTCAATGCGATAAAGGAAAAACTGGACAAGAAAAATGTGCGCCAGGGTTCATAAGGCAACAGAGGCAGGAATGTGGCTGGCAACGACTCAAATTACGCAAACAATACGGGGCAATATTTCTTTTCCACTGTGGACACACAAAGGAAAGTTAAATCGAAGCCATACCAAGTGCTTGAAAATATTTGCACTGAAACAATATCCAGACAGGTTCTCCTTTCTTTACCCTCCCTTTTTGCGGAAAAATAAATATTATTCCTTGGATATTCAAAACAACTTCTCTACTTGCTCTATGTTGAAAATTATCTATTCTGCTGGAAATTTTTTTTCTTGATAAACATGTCTTCGTTGACTGTGTGTGCATTAAAACATGTTGAGAATATTTTTCTTCGATGACCTTTTAGATTTTTAATTGATTCTGCAGATTTCCCTTTTCATGAATCATGGTTTTGCCAAGCAAGCTTAGATGTCAAATTGCTTTTCAAAGTCAAAGTGATGACAAGTCAGGGGTATGGAAGAATTTGCTCCTTTCATGTGGGCAGACGCATAGGCTTTAAATGACTTTCAATAAAAAACCAACAAAATTCTTTCCCATCACAGTTCAACGACTGTACCAGCTTTTGTGCCCTCCCTGCTGCTCGGCCTGAACTGACCCCAGCTCTTTGTCAGCCCTGTCCAATTAAGGCACGCAGCTTAGCCAAAGCTTTTAGCGCCGAGAAAGACAAACCCAAAGAATTTTAGCTCGGCAATTCACTCCTGCTCATTGCTGTCAGAGGCAAAACAAACGGCCGGTGATTGGGTTGGTTTCAGATGATACTCCCGGCAAATGGACATGCCGCCAATAAAACTATGATGCAATGACCCAAAACCGAAAGAACACTACAGGGCTCAGAGTCTATTTGTTGGGGAGTAAGGTTAGTTAGTAAGGCCCTGATCAATGCTTTTACTATTCTCAACAAAACCACACATACCAGGATGATTGGGGCAGACTGCGGTTTCGGAAAGATAAAACACTCCCATTAAAACATTACTATCATCATTTGCAACTTCCCAGGCTTGTCTTTATTGCCTTTACATCTAACATTCCTTCATTTGAAACCATTATTTGTTCATCGCCATTTTACATTCAAGCACCGCAAAAATCTCAATTCCTCCTATTTCACTCATAAATGAGGTCAAATTTTCAACCAGTAGGACAGTTTCAAACTTACTTAACTGCTGCACTTTTTTGTCAAGAAGTCAACAACAACATGCAGAAGTCTCACCTGCCAGTATTTGTAGCTTTGACCTTTCACCTCTGAAAGGTGCCATTAGTTGAAAATTACCTACTGTAGGTAGCTGCTCATGTGAGAAAAACAACGTACTCTAGTCATTGCAGACAGGGAGAGACCCTTTCCTCAGACATGACTTGAAATGTGATTTAATACCAGTAAAAACCGGATACGTGATCCGAGCACACCTGGCCATGTCTATCAGTTTCTGATACAAAATGAGACACTTCCTGTTCAAACGATAGGACTAACCTCTAAAAAAGTGCTGTTTTTTCTTCAAATAGAAAGGAAGATCTTTTGTAAAAGATTCTGTATGTCGACAAGAGGTCCAACAAACCTTTGTACAGTTCCCCAGCCTTGGAATAGGATCACAAAACTGTCATCTCTCACGGTCACACTTTCGCTTTTTCCCGAGCCACATTTGGTAAACTGAAGCCCCATGTCTCGGGGTAGTTAAGACGGCGTGTAGCGTGGATTCGATTCAAAACTATGACCGTAAACACATCACCATACCACTTTTGAACTCGTTGAACTCCATCAAAGCATAGCTTAGATCCTGAAAACTAAGAAACTGGCACACGGGGACTAAACCGCCAGTTGTGAAAAATAAAACATGGCAGCTCTTACTGAGGCCAGGGCTAGCGAGAGTGCTGCAAGCCAATTGTTACTGATCTATCACCGCCTATTCAGCAACAACGGTTTCACTTTTCAACAGAAGAAAAGAGCTACACTACCTGTGAGTGGTTGGATACTATGGATTTGCCCTCTCCGTCTCCTCTCTGGTTTCCCTTTTTTTTTGTCAAAAACATAAGCAAGCAAGCTGCTGCTGACTGTGTCCACAACATGACAAAACCACCACTGTCGTATCATAGCCATGCACAGGGCTGGCGTGCGAGCATCAGCATGGTTTTAGCGTTCTGTCCCTCCGACACGCAACAGTACATGTGTGCAAAATGATCCGAGTGAGAGCACATCCGTAGCTCCGAAACACTTGGCTTTATAATTAGAAAGCCACGGTGACATGATTAATATTCCCCCCTTCCTTCTGACCCGAGGGCTTGTGTTTCACGTTCACATCACTAAATATGTCAAAAATGCACCCACAAGAGGACACATCTCCCCCCTACCCAAATTAAGATCAACAAGAACAAAAGACAGTCTATCTAACCACTGAGTTGATGATTTTTTTTTTTGAAAATATACTGTTCCTATACAGTCATGAATAGAGTTTAAATGACAGCTTTTTTGATTGAGTAGACAAATGTGATCCGGGTCGCCCTGATTGAATCACCAGTATCGTACATCCTCTGTGTTGCTAATATGACCAATAAAAAGTCTTGTATCCACTCTACTTACTGCTAAGCCTCATTACACTTGCCTGCATAAACTTTTCTGCCAGTCTGTTCGAAAGAGTCCGTCAGCCAATCACCATGACCCCATGCCTCCTGGGGGTCGCAAGTGCTAATTAAAATTGCTCTCAAAACTATTTCTCAAACTATTTTTGACTGTCTGTGTTCTCTTCAACCCCCACCTGAAGATAATTTGTTTCACAGTGCATTTAAAGCATTTGGTTTCTGTTCTCAGGGCGCATGTTACATCCAACAGGACCATTCTGACTCACAGCTGTCAGTCATAGTTGTTTTTTCCCCCTCTTCTTTCTCCATCTGGCTCAACTTTTATTGTTTAATGATGAAACAATTGCCCGGGCAGCAAAATCTAGACATCAAATTGCCCCACACCGCTGTTTAGCTTTCTACAGCTGTTTGATAAAAACGTTTCCGAAACCAATTACGTTTTCAGTGTTCTTGGTATTAAAACATATCACAAATGTTCTTTTCATAGAGTTACTTTCTGGTCACGCCCTAAATCACTCACACAACGTAGAAATTTGGCAATTTACGGTAACGATGGAATTTCAATCTCTCTGCTGGCTGGTCCAAAATATTTACAATGGTTGACCAATTTTACATGCCCCTCACTGCCTGTTTGGTCCGGCATCAAGGATGTGGTGTACAAGGTGATTGAACAAACGTGCCAATTGTGATGAAAGCGATAAAGAAAGATGCGATAGCCCAGGTATATATATTCCTTTCCAGCACAAGCTATCTTCAGGATGGGAAACAGTATTTGCACTCTCCAAAGAGACAGCACTAATGACTCCCATGAAAGTGGCGTTGTGATTGGTTCACATGGTGAAGTTTTGGAATTTGCACTCGGCAAAATACCAGAAAAAATGCACACCATGATTTTCTTCTGATCCATTTCCAGAGATTCTCTCACACCGTGGTTTCCTCAATGAGACGGTGGTTTCCTCAATGAATCAGACGTATCAATAAGATAACAAGGTTAACATCACAGCCCCTATGTCTGATGACCATGATAATGTGCTGAATCTGGTATCTCCATATATCCGAAACAACAACTGATAATGACAGCCTAAATTTACTGCAACAGTCAGATCATACTGAAATATGTGTCTGCTCATCTGGCTTCGGTTTGAAGAATTGATCTCAGACCTTTTTTCAAAAGTTCATATAAACTTCCTCAGGAAGTCAGTACAGACATTACACTAAATTAGTTGTCATCCGAGAGCCCTCTGGAGACCAATTACCACACTTTTCAGATTCTTTTCTTTCTGGATGCCTACTGACATCACTTCGGTGACCCACTAATCTTCCGGGGTCAACCGTGGTGAAATTGGATCCCTATAATAGTGTTTACACAGATTTTCTGAAGTTTAGCATTAACGTTTGTTGTAAAGTCGCAGGTCATACAGGTGTAATTCGAGTGGAAGTTCACACATCCGTCCAAACACTGAAAAATTACATATTCTTGAAATACTGAAATTATCAAAAATCACATTTTGAAAAATAGGTGAAAACCGTACAATATAGTGTCCAGCCAATAAAAGCTATTGAACTGAGATCAGACTGATTTGAAGAACAAACTAGCAAACATTTACCAAACAAACACTCCACAGCAGACAGTGTCAAGAGTGCTAAAGTTGCACACCAATTGCGGGGACACATAGCTATTCTTTGAATCAGACATGTTATATAAAAGGCTAATTCTAGCAGCACTGTGTGCGGACCGTAAGGCGTTGACTATATATAGCTCTATTACTATGGTGAAATCAATCCGGACAAACTATGCCCCTGAATTTGTTTCTAATCTTGAATGAGAAATGCGAGTTCCCCCAACTTTTAATAAGTGACTCACTGCCCAGAGGTTTACATTCTGTATCTATTTTGACAACAAACGGTGGTAACCAACTCACTGATTTATTCCACACCCAAATTTAACACTAGGCCTTGGTAACCTTGTCGGGCCCATGCTATATTTGTCACCATTCTCGCAGCCATTTCTGATTGAATGACATCAACGAGGACAGAGAAACACCGGTTCCAGACTGAATGACATCAACAAGGACAGAAATACCACTTCAAGATAATTGTAGTCTCTTCTCTTTTGTTACTGTGATTAATTGCAAAAACTAGCAGATGTTTTTCAAAGCGCCGTTTTCATTTTTCAATGACTATATATCTCTCTAATGCAACATACAGATAGGAAATTGTCAAAAACCTGAAAACGTACAGGACAAATGCTACAAGATGATACAAAGCTTTTCAGTTACAATGCGACTAGAAACTGCTGATTGGAACTGATTTCAGACACGGCAAAGTCACTTCACAATCACCAGACCTGCTTTGAGATACATTCCACCGCCATCACAGTTCCAGCAAATGTTAATTTTGTCACCTGAATTACTGGCAGGTCTTTCAATCCACAACAAGACAATTGACACCAAAGTCGGTTGGATTGGAGAAGAAGGAAAGAGTGTCATGAATGGATGGGTGCACCAGACAGGGAACATTTTATCAAAAGAAAGAGGAATGCAGCCCTCAATCATGCCAAAAAGAGAACGCCGCCAAATCTGATCGTCTAAATGCCTGGAATTTCTGCTGCAGGGTTACGCCACCTACCAATGCCTGTGCTGATTAAAGCATCTGTGATTTAATTACCCAAATCTCAATACCACTTGGATGTCAAAAAGAACATTTTTCCCCCCTGTTGGTTGAATTCTGACAATACATGGAAGAGTGGGGAAGGAATCCTGTGATTTCACTATAGTGGCGGTTTATGAAATTGTTTTTACCTATACAGTCGTATAATTCATTGAAAATACGCCAATAGCTTTGGAGTATACAAAGCGGACATTCCCGCCAATTGCATGAATCAAACTTACAAGGCATAATGGCAGAAATTCAATAGCATGTAAATGGTTGCAATTTGTCCTGGTGAGAAGGGCAATTCTGTTTCTCTGGAATGGCATATAATAGACCCCTGTCTGGAGTATAATGACTCTAATCCTACAAGTGACCAAGTTCCGCGATTAACAGCCAGCGTGACGCTCCACAGAAACGCACATGTATCTGCCCCCTGGCTCTTTGGTCAGTCTAGAGAGAGAGGGGGGAGACTCTATTGGTTACCAACTACCCCCCTAGGCCACAAAACATGTACCCGATTCAGTCAACCTCAAAGTTTACTGTTAAAATAGTACAATTGCACCAGTAGTGTGACAGACAGTTTCCACAAAGCTGGTTAGACTAGGCCTTGTGTAGCCTGATTACCATGACAACAGCATACCAGTGCAGGGAAAACAATGGGTGTGAGTGAAAAGGTCCACAACTTTCTCTGTTACATATTACTGGTATATATGTGTGAGTGTGTGTGTCCCCTTTTAGCATAAATTACTTTCAGTAAGAGTACAATTGGTTTTTTTTTTGCTTTCTCTTTCTCTTGCCATTCAAAATAAGATATTTTGAAGATGGAATGATCCTAGACCACAAAAACAGCAAAACTCTTGCTGTGCTGAGTGACGAAGCGATGCTGTCTAGGAATTTTGGAAACTTGAAATTTTGTTCAAACGTGAGAAGTGAAAAGCAGTTGTGCTTACCTTATGGACGGGTGTGGACTTAAGATACCATGGGATGGACAAAGACACTTAAAAAGTTAAACTTGAATGAATGGGACATAGTTCAAATATTTCCAAATGAGTTCACCGTCTCAACTGTGTTATTTGTCAATTGGTTGGATACACAATACATGTATAGGGCAAAGTCATTGGCAGAGTTGTTTTTTTCCCAGGTCTGGCTTTTGTATGGGTTTCAGTGGACATTCTCACAGCTCCCTTAGGAATACATACACTGGTGTCAGGCTCCAACATGCAAAGTGCAAATCGACATCTTGACGTTAGCACCAGCAATTTTGAAAGATGTTATTTGAACCCTGGGGGCAAGACGCATCATTACCATAATCAATGGGTTTCTTTGCGGCAGACCTTGTCGCAAGCATTCCTTTATAATGGGACCAACTCTCAGAGTTGATCACAGACAAGTTTTTTTTTCTGGGAGTCTGTCAATCAACTGAAAAACTTTTGATTTGTCTGTCCTTGGTGTACAAATGTCTCGCATAGATGAATTTCAATACTCAAATTTTTGCCTGGGGAAAGTTTTCTGACAAGGGATTGAAAGATACACAACCACAGAGAACAAAAAAAGTTTTGCAATAAATCCTCATTCATTGATCCCGGTTTTTTCAGATTCAATGACATTACTTCTTATCCCTGCTGCATCTTCAAGATAACGACCAAAATCTTATATGCACAATAGATACATGAATTAGCAATATTTCTTAATTTTTTGAAATCAACAAACACGTTCACACCAACATGTGCCTAAAGAGGCTTGTGTGACTCAAATACCTTCATATTCTGACCTTATCCCGACCAACTTCAGTTCAACACCTACAAATCAGTACCCAGAGGTGTGAAACACAAATACTGTGCAATATTTTTAACACAGTTCCCCCCTCCAAGGTTGCTAGCTCTCCTCAAGTCTCCTGATACTAATATAAAGTTTACATTAATGGGTGGGCAATGTTTTCTTTTATGGTTTCAACATTTATGTACAGACTGCATTATGACGCCACCTTAAAAAAGTCCCTGACATTTGTTCGGAACTTGTACAAGGCTGACAACTCTAGTCTGCAAAGACCAAAAAGTTTCAACGGGCAATGGAAATCGGCAACATTTTTTGAGAGCCTGAGGCCGACTGAACCGAAATACCTTGGTCATGTGAGCGTGAATAGTCTGTGGAAACCACATAATTGCCCATGGTTTCCGGAGAGCTCTACCCTGGCCAGGATCAGCTCGTGATTTCGTGTCTGAGAATGTGACAGCAATGCCACTTAGGTATGACCGAGATGCAGAGGAGGAAAAAAACAAAGTATTGTTTGCAGAAATATATTACCTGTCAAACTAAATAACCAGTAAAAGTTAATTTTAACACTTGATGTAGATGACCTTGGAATTGCAAGATCAATATTCAGTTTTTGTAGCTGATTAGCATCTGCTAGGTTTTTTATCTTCTGGTGACAAAACTTTCTGTTGTCTCTTGAATTTGATTTTTTTTGTGTGAAAACAGTGATTCACATGGCAGAGAGGTTGTTATTACAGCTGCTGGTTTGGCATTGACATAGAAACCCGTGTGTACACAGACCAAATTCATAATTTAAAATTTTTGATAGACCCAACAACACTGACATTTTGGGAAATCTTCAGAAAAATTCAACCTTTAAAATATATGAGAGACTTAACCATCATCATGTGTAATCAGTCGCAAGTTGGCCGTTTTTGAAGTAGTCATTGTGAATAGAAAGGCTCGGTCAAGATGTGGGGGAGTATAAGGAACTCATATTGTGATAGGGATTTCAAAAGGAATTCATACAGTTATTCATTGTGGAATATACGTGGCATCTACTTGGGGGTGGATTTTTAATCATTTCACTGACAAACAGTGTACCACGGAGTAACAGTCACGCTTTCTGTTTCTTTCATTGGATTTTAGGAGTGATCTACATAATTTTAACTGGGCGGCAACCGCAACAATATACTGTAGCTCTTGCCACACACCCCAATCCCCCACCCCCACCCATGTCTATTTACCCGGCCCAATCATGTGATTAGGAACAGCTCATTAGCAGCAGCTGAAATCCATCCTCAATGGCTTTTGAAATCTGGAATCTGTCCAGCATACAATGGGTGGCCAAGACATTGACTCAGCCACAAGAACGTACTCAATGCATCACCTCCAGAAACAATGCAAGGACACTCCCACCAGTTGGAAATCAAAGGAAAATCGATTGTTTATCACAACTTGTTTCAGAAAAGAATTCCTAATTATTGATGTATTTCAAGAGGTCTGTTCTCACTTCTCCCTGACGAAGACTGAAGACCGTTGATATTGTTATATATTAATTTATGTACACATCAGTGAAAACTTTAAGGAAAACTTTAAAACCATGAGCCACCAGAGGGCAATGGGTCAATGTAAGGAAACCATCCTGGGACAAAAAGCAGACTACAGAATTGATGTAGAGATAATACAAACTACATATCGACCAGATCAGAGAATTCTACTCAACCCACAGATAACTGACCTTTGAGACAATAGTCAGCACTGCATTATGCAAATCTGGAAAAATCTGGGATCAAAAGCATCAAAAGAGAACAAAACCAGACTTAAATCCATACGCCTGTACTTTGGAAATGTCTCGCATTCTTCAGGTTCTTGTTCAAATTTTGATGAACTTGATCAGAAGGTCATGATCACTATAAGGCAGCTGACGAAATTTCCTGTAGTTCAAGGCTGTTGGCATGTTTGTGAAGTTTACTTGTAAATATGGACATGGACGTCCATGATATCGATAAACAAAATGATAGATTTTGTGACATTGAAGTCCTTCACATCTTAAAAATTTATGTCAAATGAAACTAAAAAACCTACGATTCAACATATCTGTCAATGCCTCCCAGCTAGACTTCCTAAAATTTCAAAATATAGTCCGTATACAATCGAGCTAACTAGCCTACTTGTGTTGCTGTGTAATATTTCACAGTGATGAAGATATTTTCAAAACTCATGCATTAAACAAGCAGCCTTTCCTTACCTGTCATTATACACACAAACAAACTCGGCAAGTGACGTGGTGAGGGCAATATCTTGATAACTGTATCCTGGTACAAACACGACAAGCACATTCTCGGTCTGACCTTTGAACTCTCAAACTAACCCAAAAACACAGAGCTGTCTTCTCTGACCTATGCTAGCTCTATGACCTTGTACACCGGCAGATTTCCGCCGGGCATATCAGTATTTTGGTGACCTGTGGCTGATACGCTTTATCACAAATGAAATATTTTTATTAGTGGCAGAAGCTCTGAGAGAGAGCACAGTTTACCTAATATACCATGGGGTGTAACAAAGGAATGCAAAACAATTCATTTATGAGTGTGTGGCCTCTCAAGGAAACACGTAAAATTCTCAAAAACAACAGCAGTATATTAAGTCATCACTCAAATACTTGACCTACAGATCACACACAATGTAGTTTGTGGCGGGCTGAATTTCTACATTCAAAAGCAGGAAAGTAAACATTTTGTGTTACAGATGGTGAGGACAACCATAGACCCTAGAGTCTATGAGACAACACACTGAAACTTAAATTGTGCGAGGCATATATAATTAGGTAATACAATGTACTTTCCTCCAGATTCTTCTAAAAATACGGACAAGAAATGAAAACAAATTACCAAAAAAAGCACAAAATTTGAAACAGTTGAGAGCCTAGTATCTATCTGCTACATAATTGACAGCAGAGCATTTTACCCACCTGTTGATCAGGACTGGCATGGCCAGCACTGTCACCATAATGATGATCTCCTTTTCAAAACTAGACCAGTGAAATGAAACTCTGGTATAACCTCTTTCCTTTAACAAAGTATGATTCAAACCTCTTCTCTCTGTATACTTATAGGCTTAAGTGGCCTCCTGAGAGAATCTGTAGTTGGTCTTACGTCAGTACGTATGCAAATAACTGTGACTAACCTTGCTCTGATTGGAGTCATCGCCGGGGTCAATTTCGGGTCGTAATCAAGGAAACCAGACCAACATTTCTATGTACAGGCAGTTTGGCACTTGAGCCGTCATATACGTTATAGACTTCAAAATCCCAAAAATGTTTGTACCTCTTAAAGAGCTCTTTAGGCGTGTGGCTGCCAGTGAATGAAATAGTTCTCTTGAGCCAATAGAAATAAACACATTGGTCACTGGGGGATACGCAGCCCGGCTGGATGTCCGGAACTTGCCACAATTAAAAGAACAAGAGTAACAATCTATGGCCTTACACTTTACCAAAATCTACAGTCAATTCAAGCTTTACAAATCCAGAAAACCAAAATTTGAATCGAACGGAATTCAAAAGTTTTTTTTGGGTGGGAACTTATGTCTGTTGACTGAGTAACTACCCGCTGATACATAATACCAGATTGTTAGCCAGACAATCGGGCAAAGAATGTCACCTTGTAATCCCCTCAGGAATGTAACCTTGACATCCCTTCTTTCTTTCTTTGAATGGTTCAGTCTGTAGGCATGCGGGTAAGGCAATCTTGTTCCATTCTACTTCAGGTGTGATAAGTGTAAAATAATTGGACACTTTGATAAGATATTTCAACCACACTTGCAAGGAACCACAAACGCCATCACTTATTTGATGTATTATGCTTTCTTTTGACCAGAAACGGCTGACTGGTCAGGTCTTTGTCGTTGAAAAGAGCTCGACAATAAAAACTGTTTACTAAATCGAGGAGCAAAAATCAATATCCTCAGGGTTATTCCACGGCTCTGCATTTATCGTAAATATTTTAAAACGTAAACGTTACAGTTGACCTCAATTATATGTAGCTATTTTTGAGAACATACAGGGGTGGGGGCTTTCCTGTTTACCAGCAGTAAAATCTGATTTTTTTATTTGTAGACATCGATTATTTCAGCATGGGGAAAAAACAAGAACAATACAGTTGCTAGCAAGCAGACCATCCTGAAAGGATCACTCACTACCTATGTGGAATGTAAATGAAAAAGCTTGAAAAAGCAGCGTGATATTTGTCAACGTCATGTACCAAAACACTTTTCTTGCGGCTTGTCAAACCTAAAATCAACATTTGCTCTGAAGAAAGAACAGAACAAAAACTGACGTCCAAATTCAGGCCTCTTGTCTCCAGACCTTGTCGGCAGTTCTGTCAACCTCTCCCCCCACTTGTATTTCAACCCTAACAGTTACCAGTTTTTTGTTGGTTGTGCATTCCAGTCACTCGACAGCCGTTTTAAAAAAAATCTCTGCAGTTGAATGTACACAGCACACTCGTGTTAAACCGAAAAGCTCCAGAACTGGTAAGTATTCATTCAAAGTGCATTAGTGACCAAGTACATCAGGTTGGAATTTTCACATCTGCCCTATTTTTTATTTGTCAAATTTGACAGACTCTCTCAATGAGAGTGTTTAGTAACAGGAGATATTTGTGAAGCGTGGGGGTATAACAGCGGACCTGACCCTGGTAACAGATGCCTGAATCATGAAGCAAACCAGCCTGGAAAGAAGATGCCGGCCAACAGAAAAAAATTGTTCACATCAATGTGTTCATTTGAGCCAGAGAGAATTAGTTACAGATAACCTTCCCATCCCTGCATGCAAGTATACATTGTGCAACCAAATCATTGAACACAATGAGAAAACACCACTTTTGAGTGGTTCAAGGGTTCCAGATTTGCACAAAAGGGGGGATGAACACCAATTGGATGTATGTATTAACCATCCTGTGCTTTCCAAAATCATAAAACCAGCAGGAAATCAAACGTTCTGAATTATTTATTTTGCACACAGAAATGAAATTTTTTTTTCCTTAGTGACTTTTTTGCATACAAGCCACCTTTTCTCAAAACGGGAAATCAGACATTGAGTACAACTCGGCAGCCTCAAGCTTGTCAACCGAGAAAGGTGCACAGGTCAATCGACCATATAAGAACTGGACACCATGATTGAATGCGACACTTGGAGAGGAAATTTGGTCAGACGGTGACAAAAGAAGGCGGTAACAATTAAAGCTCTTCCATCCTTTCATATTGTGCAAGATTTGCGAGTAAATCTTCTATGTTCAGCCGAGCAATGGACACAACTGTCCAATTAAGATACAGCCATAGAAAAAGTACTTTTCTCTCTCTCGTCTTGTATTCTTGAAAAAAAAATTGGCCACAGACATAAAGGGACAATTACCATTTACAAAAATATTTCAGAACTATTCAAGTGTGACAATCTTCTGTGTGAAACTTTTAAAGGTGAAGTTAAACACCCGTGATGAAGTGGTATACCTAATGGGGTGGCAACTTATTTCAACCCCAAAAGGAAATTTTTTTCTGTTTTGTTTTTTTAACATGTCAGCACCTCATGCTGTTCTTCAGGAATCTGTTTTGTTAAGAAAATGGACAAAGTCAATGTCAGTCATGTCTTGGACACATTTAAGTATCTGTGAGACTGCTGAGGGCTCCTGAAGTGTGAGGAGAAAAGGGTAGAAGAAAGGATGGATCGTTTTAAGAGAGAGTCATTCTAACACAAGAATGCACCACTTTCAACTGCACAACTCACAGGTCAGGGGAGAAGAGCATTTATCCCGAATAATACTCCGACTGGTGAACAGCAGATGCAAGGACAATCAGCAGGCACAAAGAGACTGACGATGCTCTGTTAATAGCCGCCAAGATGAAGGAAATATAGGTCTTAAAGAGCCGATCAAAATGACACTGGTGAGAAATGCAGAACCGAGGGCCCTAATAAAAAAAGAAAAAACGGTTACCCTTTGTGGAAAGGAACACACGCACCAAAGCCGGTGTCCTCATTCCTATCTTCTGTCAAGGCAACCAACTTTTTATTTTCCCAAGACACATACTTCACACTCCGAAATTGCTTTGCAGTCAACCAGTGCTTTTAGACAGGACAGACATCATTTCAAGGCTGTAAATGTGTCAGGAATATCCATCTCATTTGTGGTGAATGTTGAGAAGTCTTGGTCAGTTTATAAATCCTATCGTAAACTTTGTTTTAGATAAGTATTAGTCGGTAGTTGTGAAGTACTTGGTGGGGAAACATTACCACCACTGTATCACCTTGGCACTAGTCAGAGAGCAAACAATTCTCAGGACACTGGGTCATGTAGCAGGGTCTTTGCAACGCCTTGACTCTGCCAGTTTCCTGAGAGACGGACACTGCTTGATGCGTGACGTTTCAATATTTACCGACAACAAGTTCGTTCAGGTGAAGTACGCCTTAAAAAAATACAAAGTTCAACACGGAGTCAGTGACGGGCCCGTGCCACCAATCAATCAAACCGGCCAATGCCAGTTGACATGACAGATGCGTTTCAAAATGGAGAGCTGACAACAGACCAAAAGGGTTATTTTGATATCCATCAACCAATTCGATTTTACAAATATTTTCCTTCTCCGTATAAGCAGCCTCTGTGTACCAGTTTTGATGCAACATTTAATACTGCAAGAGGTTTGCCTGTCTTGGTAACGCTGGTCAAGTTTTCAAAATTTGTGACTTTGCACATATTGCCATTTCCTCTTTTTTCACTTTCAGATTGTTTAATTTTTATACTCAGAAATCTTTTCCTCATATCTGTAAACAGACTTTGGGCCCATAGAGGGTTACCAAAGGTCATAAAATGTTGAGATAAAGCTAATAAGATGAGCAAGTTCAAGTGCAGTCGATAAATTCAAAAAAATGTCTCCATGGAAACATTTACTGACTCAAATGCACTGTTCAGGTTGTTTCTGAGGGTTGGACAGTGAGCCTGATACAAAATTGGTGCAACAAACTGACTCAACCCTAGCTTCCTGAAAAGTTGGTACAATCCTGTCTTTTTTTGAATGGAGTAGTCAGACCGATGTACCAACATGTGGGACTGAGGGGTTGGCGATCTATACATGTACATGTATTTTGATGTTTTGAGGTATTTAAACGATAGTATGCAGAATATTTTTTTCTGGTAGCCAACATTCAGTTCTTTCCCTCCACTCCCTTAGTAAAGGTGGAGGGGAATAACAGAAACTACTCATCCAGATACCACCGGTGTTTTCACAGCAGAAAGCATAACACATTCACGAAATTGGGGTTTTGACCCCAAAACACCCTCCAGGTACAGCAAGGTGAGGATCTCGCGCCAACAAGTGTTCTATTGTGAGAAAGGAATGGGACCACACAGAAACCAATGGACACTGCAATATCAGAGTGCAGAGTGATTGAGAGGCGAGATCGGAGCACCATGACCTCAACTTGACAGATGGAGAATGTTCAAGGCAGTTTTGTAAATTGTGTAATTTACACAATGTGGATTTAAGTAAATGGAGGCTGATGTCTTTCCATTCAGCGGATTTCCAGTGACTGGCTTCAAAAGTTAATTCATCACCCTGGCTATGCTGAGAATTTTCCTTTATTTTGACTTCTCAAACAAAGGTTTGACTCAACGGCGGACACACTGCTGCGCTTCGCTGAGGATCCCTCTACTGGCAGAAAAGGGAGAGGACAGACGGGGAAAGAAATGCAACCGACTGTCCCTCTAAAGAGGCCCAACCATCTATTTTGCAAATATTTGTCTTTGGTCAAAGTTCAGAGATTATAATTTAGGCTGGTTTAAGTGTTTAGAAAATGGAAAATGTACCAAACGAAAATTCAGCTTATTTCCTCAAAGATTATTTGTGAGTCATGGAGTTGTAATGAGTTGGTCACCTTTATGTTATTACAAGAAATGATCTGAGTTTCTGCCGAATGTAAACCTGTCTTGGCTTATCTGATTTACACAAAGTGGCCAACCAGTATTTGCGTAGTCTAGTTTTACAACTAGGTTCCTTGGAAGCTTGCTATTTTTTTTCTCCAGACCAGGTGGAGGATCAAATCTCCAGAGCATGTGGTCAAATGTCTACTGCATCATAGGTGACTCGCGCCGCCAACAAAGGACGAAACGTAGAGGAATGAAAACAAATCAGCTTTCTTGAAAACACCTGCTGTATCCAATCATGGTGCGGGAATGAAGCCATTGAAACTGTAGAGGACCCGTTGCATTACAACCTAAACAGACAGACTGTGGCGCAAGTGTCTAAATTGGCTTCACCTACACTTGTCTCGCAAGATGATAGCCACAGGCGCACCCACTTCACAAAAAAATATCGAAGGAGGACATTCTTTTCTCTCCTGAAGAACTGCTTTGCTGTGACTTCAAGTACTGAGGGAAAAAACACGGAGAGAGCCCCCTGGTGCTTGTGAAGTAGAATGCAGGAAGTGTAATTTTTTTTTCCAAACTGGGTAGGACAACAGGACTGATGAGAGGACAGCTGTTAAGAGGTGTTAAAGGCTTAAAAGGGCTTCAAAGGCAGGATGTCGCTGTCAGAAGACTGATACAAGAACCTTGCCTGAGTTGTCTGTTATTCAAATACTGTAATGTTGCACACACTGTACTGGGAAATTACCTCAAAAAGACACGACACATTTACACTCCAAAAATAAAAAAAGTTCATATGATGAAGTTTACCACTTGAAACACTCGACACAAAGATTCTTATTTTTAGTAATGGTGTTGTTATCTATAGCTACTGCAGCAATTTTGAATCACGTTCCCTCCACCGTGTATGAATGAATAATTTTGCAACAAATGCTACTTTTTTGAAATATATATCAAAAGAAAAATGGGCATTAAAAGTTAAATGTTAAAATGTGTTTTGACTTCAAGTTAATATTGTTGGATATGGAATGTTATGTCTATTAGATTTTGTGATATTTGTGTGGGCAAACAAAACTGGCGAATTCCGTCACGTTTCCCAATACCTTTTATTTGACAGAAGGGGCTGGACACTGAGATAATGGGGTTCCCCCTAGAGATAGCTAAGACTTTGAAACCAATTACATCATCAAAATCGTTACATTATCAACAGACTTTCCCATTGTCATTCTTTCTCTCGCTGGATGGCAAATTACAGCGTTGTTAACAACACTTCCGCGATCAAATCGAAAGGAACACCACCAAGAATTTCAGAACAAAAAACCTACGACTTTGTAACCTTTTTTGTGAGAGTGTGAAAGCCAACTCCACAATGGATCCAATTGTGTTGTTTAAAGTTTTCAATTGGGGGTGGGTAGATCACAGAAGAAATCACTGACTAACTTTCCTTAGAACTACATCATCATTCAGCATGTGAAACCACCTCTGTCTATCCGTGAAGGGGGGGTGACAAATGCGGTATCGGCAAGCCTTTCTTCTTGGAAACGTTTGTTTTCTATCTGGCTCTTACTTCCACTGAATTTTAAAACTATATTTTTTTTTCAATGAAAGATGTGCACCACAAATGATTTGCCCCAAAGGTGGTGTATCTTTTTTTTTCAGATAACATCTCTCAACTCAAGAGGCATGACATTCTTCTCTTCAAGGTTATCTGAGCTTGTTTGCTGAAACATGCCGAGTGGCTCTTGTGTCTTGCTCACCTGCTTATGTAACATCAACAACAATTGCCGGGCAATTTTCAGGAAGGCGAAGAAAATCAACAGCCCTCCAGAAAACATCCATACCTGAATTGCTTCCTTTTCTTTGGAATGTACGGCTTCTTTTCCGTGTTGTTGTTGTTTTCTTCCACGGCGTTGGTCTTCTGCACGATCTGCCGGACATAGCCAGAGCGGATGAGACCAGGTGATTTCAGATCCTTATCCATTGTGGGATCCTGTCTCTCCGGGAGATCAAAACTGACAAAATCACTGCCGGATCTACTGAAGTATGCGGCTATTGTCCAGTAGGGCCGTACAGGTACTTATCCAGTAGCTGCCAAGTATTTCTGTCCTTTTTTTCCCCACTCAGAACACAGAGAACCCGATATCCTCTCCTACCATTGTTTCGAAAACTGGTAAAACTGACTCCTCCAGAAGTGTTCTTGCTCACACACTCTCAACACAGTCACGTATGCACATGTGCATCAGCTGTACGTAGGCAGGTCCAATGTCCACAAGACAGGTATGCTGTGACTTTTTGTCTCCAAACAACTTGACAGTCACTGGCCCTTTTGTATGACCCAATCTGCAGAATGACATAAGGACTTGCCCACGTCACCACTGCAACCATCAGACAGGGAACCGTGCTCTCAGTGAAACAAGCATTCCAGCAGGCATTAACTCTCCTTTAAGTCATGGCTGGTTGAAAAGAAAATATGTACCTTCTGATACACACACACACGCCAAGGTATGCACAAAGGGCAAAACTCAGTCACACAATGACTTCCAACTCCTTGTACAGATTCAGGGGCCAGGGGGCATTACCATGAAGGCTGGCCACTGCAGAGCACCAGATTCGAAGTCCACACTGAGGAGAGTCCGGGGAAACTGAATACTTTGTTCTGTACAGTCAGGGGTCATATGAATAGCAGGAAGGTATGTCCTACCTGTCACAGGGTGTTAATTGATCTACAATCTTCCAATAAAGTAAACAGGAGTTACTCAGACCAATCTCGGAATAAAAGCTTCATTCATTACGGCCACTGTACATGTGAGAAGGGCAGTGGTAATAAATGCAGTGAAAAACAAGCAAGTAAATTGTTCTGAGAAGCAGCGACCGCTTTTCAGAGTAGATGCGGGGAATTCCATGCTGGACCCTCCAAAAATACTTGCCATTCCTCAAGACAGAGGGTGCACTCTCTAGTTTTGTTGAAAGCCAGGCAAGGCTTATTGTTGGCAAATAGAAGAGGAATTAGACCGCAATGAAAACTTGTGAGGGATACTCACAGGACAGCAAACCCCCTCAAAGGAGAATGGATCATTCCGATTGAGTGGCACACTCTAACCTGACTTAACAAACACCTGTGATCACTGATAACAATTTGAGAGAAGTTATAAATTTTCCCCTTCTTGAGTTACCTTGGTGTGAATGAGTGGGTACTTAGAGCAGCATTGAAGTGTATAAAGCAGTATAGTCTCAAACACTGCTATCACGGTTCATCCACATGGTCCTAATAACAGGTGGGCCTCTACACCACCCATTAATTTTCTGGCGCTTGAACCAGGACAAGAGGCCAGACGCTCTTCTCGGCAATTTCAATCATGACATGGAAGTGTAATATGATTGCAGGCTTTGTGTGCAAAATCCCTCAACCATTTACCGATGAGACAAAATTGCATCATGGGTCATGATGAATCTGTTATTGGGACACAATCACTGATTAAATGTCGTGGGTTTTGTTTCAGTGAATGAAGAGATGCCATCCCTTCACACTGATGCCATCCTCGAAAACTGTGGTCATGCCACAATCTGACCAAAAAACTACAACCGCATGTTCAAGGCAGGTGACTTGTGATGTCAGTGACCTGAGCCTGCAGCACCAAAGCTTCAAAGATGACTTACTCAAGATGACATACTCATCCATAGTTTCAGTACACACTACTGTGACAAGTTCCATCACAAACTGATGGCAACTGCTTTTACCACCGCTATTTTCATTGATTGTCTTCATCACCACATCATTTATTTGCTTTGAATCAGCTGTTTTGGCTATGAGGTTTTCTCACACACCACAAACCTTTTCCCCCGTTATCTGCCATTTTTAGCAACACCACAAAACTATCAAGAACTAAACAACCCAGAGGAAATGACACACTTTGACAAATATGGAAGGGTATATGATTGGCTTCAGTACAGTAAGGGTTAAACCTTATTATCATCATCATCGGCCAAGGCTTGTTTACGATGGTGCCTTTTCCCTCAAGCAAAGCCAGACAAATAAACAACACACAAGCTTCAAATTAACAATATAGTTCACTAAGTGGCTGAGAATGCTTACACAAACGGTCCTGCGCCATGAAAAGCGTTTGATCAAAAATTCTCAGACCCATACGCATGACTTGGCTCTGTTTTGAAAGCTTTTCATCCGATGTTCTTGGAGAAACTGGACCTCCCGTAGACAACAATGTCATTGTTTCGAGACGCTAAACTTATGTTTAAAAAAGAAAAGACTGACTTGGAATGTGTTGTCAATAAGACATATGATGAGAAAGCTAAGTCCTTTTGTAGAAGACATTTCAGTGCTGGTAGGAACAGATGCTTCCTTTCCCAGGCTGAGATTTCACAAGCGTTTTTTCGCTGGAAAAAATTTCACTTAGCCCGGGGCCTGTTTGCAATGTTCACTTGTTTCAAAGAACTTGCATCGCTAGGCGCACACTATGGAAGGTCAGTTACAGCTTCAAGTGAAGCCCGCAGCCTTTGCCAACAATGGTTGCATTCCTGATCTAGTTGATGTGGATGTGCCATGTGCCATCAGAGCAGTTCATTTTGTTTTCTGTTTTGACTAGTTTTAAACTCGACGAGGAGGACTTCCTGTGCAACTGGAAAAAACCCTAATCCACGAAAAAAGGAGAACGCGAATTAGCTTGTTTTATTTTGTGTCAGTGTGACATTTTTAGAAGCAGACGAACCGATCAATTTGATCCTGACAGTTCATCTTATTGTTCACTTGAAAACATTCAAATTTTTACACTTGTTCAGCAGGAAACAGGTTGTTTCTGGACTGATGCTTTTATTGTTTTTCTGCTTTCTAAGGACAAGTTGCATTCACATGCCACTACCTCATCCGACATTGTTTCTCTCCGTTCCTCTGAATGACACCAGATGGTAAACCTACTTTTCCGGTAAGTGACTGAATTATCTAAAAATATAAATACCCTTGGCAGGTTTCCCTAAATCGTTTTGTAAAACCTGAAAGAGCTCTGATATTTTAAGTGATGAGAATGACGGCTACTCGTTGAAGACAATGACTTCCGTACAATGAACGTATGAAAATGATCCTTGAGCCCTTGAGATTGAACAATGGCCAAGTCTACACAAATCACTGCAGAACTACGAGGCAAAATGTATCCACAGCTTAATAGTGCAGCAGGCTTTAGACCATTATCAGCAACTTTCACAATATAGTTTCTGATCTCAAATCAGAAGTCCTACAGGTTTCACACATACGAAGCCATGGAATGTCAAAATTTGCAAAGGGGGGAGAAAGGCGCCAGTTTTCAAGGCGTCACACCTCTTCACTCCTAGCTGTCAGTCAAATGACATCAAAACAGGAAGTGAAAGGCATTGTCTTCGCTGGAATTCTACAGAAGCGTGACTTACAAATGCCAACAGACAGAACACACTCAACTTTCACCTAAAGTTGGCACAATCTGATTAGACATATCTAGATAGCTCAGATTTAAAGTTCACGCATTGAATACCAAATTCGACTAGCAGAGACCACCCGATTAGCCAACAGATGAATACAAATTCGATAAAAAGAGCGTTACTACGGTGAAGTTTGGCCTCCCTTTTGATTCTCAAATACTGGGTAAAATATTTAAATTTAAGCAAACAAGATTAACATTCCTCTCACAAAAAATCTAATCTTTCACCGACAGCACATGGCCAATTATCTTCCCTTGTTATTTTTCCTTGCTACTCAACACCTCATCAAAGGGGATTGCGTATTTGCTCAATATATATAAAGTCAAATATTCACGAAAACTGCGGTATTCAGAGGAAGGTTAAATTTCAATTTACAGTATAAATGAAAGAATGATTTCAGAACAAGGCCTTAGGGGCTGCTGCAAGCAAAAATATGAGTGTTACAACTGTGTTTTACTTTTTTGTCTCTGATTTTTTTTTGAGTCAGCAAGGGCAAATCAAAACTACGAAGGTTTACAGCAATCTTAAAGAGAGAACGGGGAACATTCAGCCCCGGTCCTGAAACAAAATCAACCTATCAAACATCTACAAAGAAAAGTTGTTCCTGGTGTTCAAACGACAGCCGGACAACAATTCAACAGCTTGCAATTTAAATGTTTTTTAAAAAAGACCTATTAACCTGCCAATCACACGACAGTCTGAAAGGCTGGGCGCTGCCGTTACCTTTTGAATTGAATGGCCTGCTTTGGAAAGTAAGCACACCTTGTAACCTGATATACAACTTACACGCATGGAATTTAAAAGTGCCTTTTTGTCATCCAGATTACTCTACAAGACTGGTAGTCTATTTAGACAACAGGCACTGGGCAGCCCACAGAAACTACCTTATATGGAAAGAGCGGCGTCTGGCATGTAGTTTCGGCATTTTTGGCGGGCACCGATCTTAATTAGACAAAACGAATTGTTGGGTTTTTTTGCCAAAAAAACTCAAAGAATGCACTGCCATTCTTGACAGGAGTATGTCAATTTCACTCTATCCGGGCAAAAATTGTCTTTCCATCTCATCATGTTTTTTTTTATTCCATCCACCCCCATATTAATCAATCAATTTATAAAATGTGTTTTTCACAAACTGTTTTTCAATGTTTACACTATAAACTTATATTGTGCTGATGTAACCATAAAAATACCGATCTAATTTCAACAGTAAATGCGTAATAAATCAAAGTTGAGAAGATGCCAGGAAAAATTTTGTTTGTGTGTTTTTGATGTAAACAAAAATCTACCTGACAATAGCCAGCGTAGCTTAGCTCAACGTCATGGCAGATTCAACATTCACCTTCCTAAATGATCAAAGTGAAATATCTTGACCAAGTTTGTTGCAAGGGTCACTGACCTCTACCCATCACTATCTTTATGAGATCACAAGAAGATTTTAACCCAGAGCAGAAGCCAAACACGGCTGGGAAATTAAATTTCAAAGCAGGGAAAACAATTAACACTCAATGAAAAAGGATCAGGCAAACTACTTGACAAAGGTTTGGGTTTAGTCATCAGATCTAGTTTTTGTTCACAGTGATTGGATAGTTTATGTGGAGATTACGGGGATGATACTCCCACTAGTGTGAAAATATTTCTCTGTGAACTGGCAACAGAGTGAAAAAAAAAACCACCCACTTGCACATTGCAATCTCACTCATAACTACGGTATTGTTCTCTGAGACACTTTTTTAATACAATGGTCTCTGCTGAGATAATTTAACGTGACTATACGAACAAAACATTTGACTTCCAACACAATAAAACTTGGGACACAAGTGGGACAGAGAACGCACTGTACTCTGCTGATTGCCACCGAGTCTTTTTTACTTCCACTGTACTACATGTTGTTTGTCCAACACCTAAAAATCCCTGCAGGCTTGAGTGTTGATGTTTTGAAAATTCTACTTCAAAAGTTGCCAGTTCTGTGGCAAAACAGGGAACGCTTTAATCCCCACTTGGTCCACAGGTCAAACAAACAAGCCATGCGAGTCGTTAACATTTCGTAACACCCATATGAACAGATCCGAGACAAACAAGGTCCCAAACAACAACAAAAATCCCTACCTCATTTTGTCGGTCAACCGGGCCACCAGAAGTGCCACGGCGACGTGGGAATCAACCTTGTCATTGGTGTCGAGAACCATTGCTGTACGCTAAAACTTCATTCAATGGGCAACGACTCTCTCTTTTCACGATACGCTGATACTGCCTTTTTGGAATACCATACAGCGGTGTGATACCGATGTTCCCGGCTGTCAGCTTTCTCGTAAACTGAACCAGTTTACAGTACTCCACCTTCGTTATATACGGGGAAATCCTTGAGGCTGGGCTTAGGGGTCTCCAGAGGTCCCTTCAATGACGTTGGTCAATACAATACTGGACAATGCTATAGAACCCTCTCTCTCTTTATACCCGTTGACTGCATATCAAATCAACATTCAAAAAAATTTCGAGTTATTTAGTGTTGGACAGGAAGTACTTGGAGAGGACGTTCTGATGGTTTGTCACCTGGGTGAAAATGTCAATAACTCAGGAAATTTCGGTCAACAACACGCCAGAAACTGGACTTTGTCTCCTTCGGAAGTACTTATGGGCAAGTGACCGATCCAATCTTCATGAAAAAAAAACAACAATCAAATGAGACCAGGTGACCTGCATACGCATAGCTAACATTTCAAGTCGTTGACCCTAACCCAGGTAACTCAAGTTCTTTGACTCAGAGAGGTGCATGTAAACAGTAGACCTGAGCAACAAGGTCAAATACCTCTGCGGCGTAACCGAGTGAGAAAATAGAACAGCGGAATATTGCATTACTTCATAGTCTGGTGCCAATACTCCATGGCGGAAACACGCACACAAAAAAAGGTACGAAAAACGAGAGCGTACCTGGGTAGGTCCCAACAGCCAGGAAGGATACGGGGAGGAAAAAGTGAAATGGAATCTCCGAATGCTAGGGTACTCTCTTTCTCAGAGGAAACTATGAGCCAGAAAATTTGAAATGTCCAGTAATTATTCTACCCCATCAGGTGGAGTTCCTCATGTCCTTTGACCAACAAAACCATGGTTTAACACACCATATCCTTACAAAAGCCGCGTGGCTTGACCTGTCATGTGGGTTAATAAACTCTGACTTTCACATATCACTACTAAGGACAAGTTCAACAGCCACAGGTGTCAGTCTGTACAGGGAACTGTGTGTTGCCGGGGTTTCTTTTTGGAAGAAGCCCTACAAGGGTGGTGTGAGGACACACACCCCTGCTGTCACACAACCACAGATAAACCTCACAGGGGCTTTCAGTAATTACATAAACAAGAGTTGCTAATTACAAAAGTAAACAGGTCGAGGTCAAAAACCTCCGGCTCCACAGTTCAAACTCAGCATGATGTCATACACCAGGGTTTTCAAAATAAACCTTATCTTCATTTTTTTTTGGAGCAGTCACTTTCTGATTGGGTGACATGAGAGCCTATTCTTATTTCTAACCACCATCTGCCCTTGTTTGACCCACACAATGTCTATATCAGATCTTGATTTGGAAACACATGAAAGGGAGAAAACAGGAAATTTGTAAACTGTCCTCACGAACCAAACTATGATAAAAATGTGCCAGAAAGCAATAGGGAAGTAACTTTGTGAGAAACTCTTGCCTCAAAAAAAAGAACTGGGCGATCGTCAATCCATTTGAGAAATCTTAATTCTGATGCGAACTTGGAAAAATCCAAAAAAAACTGTCTCATGGTAGGATTTGATGACGGCTGACAGGGAAAAAATGTCCAAAACTTGTCAGTGAGTGTGTGGCTTGTATATTTGGCACTGGTGGGTACTAACATTATCATGAATGATTTAAGAATAATTGATGCACTTTTAAATGACTGTAAATCCTGCCAAACAGAGAGATTACATTTTCGTTTCTTTGCTAAATAATACTGGTGCAACCTTGCGATCCTGTCTCCTTGTAACAGGTCTTCCTTCAATACGGGTTAAATGACTTCAGAGATTGAAGGTAAATCCAATATTCGCATTTGAAAAGATACGATCATCCGATGAGGGTGTACATTGACCTAGAACAACTGCCCGAAATCCTTTTGCTTTGTCGCAATTGTGTTGAAAAATTGCCAATGCGAGACACAACATGGTACCACAAAGCTCACTACACCATACAATCTTTGAATACAATCCGCCATTCTAAACCCAATTCAAATCTTACCAGTCACCAATAAAACAATTCATTCATTTTTTATTTTTCATTTACAAATGTCAGCACATCCCACTGGTATAAAAAGTGTTGGCGGTGGAGGTCTGATTTCTTCCCTTTACAACAAAATCAGACAGACGACATCCTCAATAAAAATTGTACAGACGTACTCAAGCGACAGATAAAACGGAGCTAAGTTGATGTTATTTCGTCTGAAATACCATTATTTGCTTGCTTAACATAAGGTAATTAGAATTCCTCAACGGGACAGGTATGGACAGTTAAGAGGCCCAAGAGAGCCTTGCTATTAACATTGTTTCAAGGCACAATGATGGCTTTGAGACAATACCGCAAATACTTTCCATTGTGTTTCCATTTGCACAAAGGCAATGCCTAATTTGCCGTCTGTTTTCCGGCACAGAAATAGTCCAAGCCTTTGGCTGTCTGGAAACAATGTGGAAACAAAAGTTTTATCACAACATCTTTGGTGACTCGGCTTCCCACGTAAATCTGCTGCATCAATAGGAATTATTCCAGTAATTTCTAAGTAGCTCTTCAAGCCTGTCATCCAGATCTAATGATTTAATTTACACCGGGAAATACAAAGTAATTTCTGGTTCATTCAAGGTAGAAAATCATTGAATTGAAGGTATAATTTTTTTTCCCTGTCGCTTATTGATTAATTAGGGTGAGTTTGGAGTCCTTGAACGAGCGTTCTCTGGGAATAGTAGAGCTGCCTGTGAATTATTTAGTAGAATCAAAGGACTGGATAATTCTATAGCAGTGGCTGACACTGTGTACTGTTAATTGTAGTAATCTTCTTCAGCCTTTGCTGATAATGCGGGGACACAGATGATTAGCACCAAAGCTGTGTATTTGTAACCAATTCAACATTGTTGGCTTTTTCTTCCCTTTTTGACTGCAGCAAATAAATCCACATGCCAGCCGACGGAAGACACGGAACGATTTCACGCCACGGTACTCTCGATTCTTTTGATCTCTCAATGGGAGTCTCTTTACTGTTTTGCCGACTGCGGTGATTATTTGGAGTGGTCGTGTGATGGGTGGCATCATCCCTTGTCCTACAAGGGTTCTTATCTTCACAACATTCCGCCAGGTTGAAAGAGCTGGCACAGACTCTGCCACGGCATTGTGGCAAAATAAAAACACGGCCGGAGTGCGTCTATACAGAACCACTTTCACTGAAACAAAGACCTCGACGGTTCATTACCTCAGCTGGCAAATTTAACAGAAAATCTTGTCAACATTCTCACGGCTATGGATTAGTTCCAATTTGTTCTGTGATTATTTGTTTGTGTTTTTCACATTTCAATTGAATTCAACGTGTTCAAAACTCCTGAATTTCAGTTGGGATACTGTCTGAATCGAACTGTATTACAAACAGAATGTAAAGTGGGATTTTCCTCCATCATTTTGTGGAGGATTCATTTTGATATCATCAAAAGTGATTTTGAAATTGGAGTGATAGTTGCAAACAATCTGTGTTGCAATTAACATCTTTGAAAAAGGAAAATACCAGATAAAGAACATAACTTCCAGACAATGTTTGAATTCCCTGGGTCAAATTTTGCGGAGAAATAGCAGCTCAAAGACAATGGCTCAAAGCACAAAATCAATATCTGAGCAATTTGATGCCAGCAGGGAGTGGTTCCGGTAAATCTCTGTCACAATGCAACGTTCTGGCAACAATCAATACACGAAGACAAAGCCACACTTTTTTGTATAATGACATGGTGCAAAACTATGCAGCCCAGCTACTAAATTAACCCTGATGCAACAACCACATTTACGGAACTTTTAGCTTAATTTCATTTGTGATTCAGATTATTCAAGAACGGGTCACAAAACTATTATCTGGTCAAGCACTCAAGCACCTGTTTAAAATTTTATTGCCAAGAGTCGTTGCAACGCACAGTGAAAAGGCCAGACGACAAGTACATGTTTTTCATTGCACTGTTTTGTTCTATACATGTCTGTGTTTGGATACCCATTCAATCAGTACACGGCATCTGCCTGACAATTTCCTCTCTTTATCATGCATGCTGCTCAATGAAGCAACGCAGATACCTGCAATGTTGGCCAATTATCATATGAAACAAAGTCCGTGATTGCTCTCCCTACAGCTAGGGTATAAACATGTAAAACTTTATGATGCGTCACACACACCCCTGCACAACCCCTTTTGCATAGATACAAACACATGGATATATGTTCCTGTCGGCAAAACCACAAGTGGTTGCCACTGTTCAGTGATCTGAGTGGCACGTGATGGCCGAGTCTATCCTCTCCTATCACCAGAAATGTCAATATTTTTCACAGGCACAGAATTCCTCCAATACCTCGCAAGATTTGTATCTGTTTTGACTTGCCTGGGGAGGTCACTCTCCCCCTGCCAATGGCCAAATTGACAGGAAGCTTTGAAAAAAAATTGATCATAAACTGCAATCTCACAACGCCCTGATAACAGTAAACGGGAGAGGAGACTCAAGACAATCCAGAGCAACACCGTTATTACAAGTTACGCGTACATGTGTGAGTAGTCGGGACAAATAAACACAGTCTTCCGATAATTGAGTGCAAAATAAACAGAAGGTCATCCACTCACCGACTTGAATCAGTCGTGGGCTTGTTTGGAGAGGTGGGGTGATCGACGGATGATCCCGAAATAACGAAGCAGCGACCGTCACTCGGTGACTTTGGTGGACTGTTCATATTGAATGTCAATGTTTGTGTTGTGTGTGTGTGAACATTTCTCCATACAGGGCTGGCTGTCCACTTCCCCTACAACGGGTGTCAAATATTTCTCTTCGGTCGTTTTTTCCGAGTTGCTACGGTTCCATTCCGGAATGTGCCCAGCAGTTGAATAACCGCTTTGCCATTTCAATGGTAGCCACCATTACAACTCTCTGCCGCTGAAAGCCTCTCATGTCATAAAAAAAATAGCCACACACCAGCCTGACACTAGCTGAAATTTTCACATGCTAAGACAAAAACCGCCACTCAGCATGTCCAGGAGCCGGCAATAGCGGCTCGTTTGCATGACAAAAGGGTTAGGTTTGATGTCGGTGTATAATTCATGCTGATCAATGATACAGCTTTTGTTTTCTTGCATTCGCCGTGAGGACAAAAGCATCAACACAAAAAGACACTGCCAATGATGATGACAACAACTTGCCCAGTGCAGTAAGCTGCATGGTGCCACTGGGTTTCCTACATGTGATATTTACCTATGCATACTACCAGGATGGCGGTGGTGTGAATCTGTGATATGTAAACACATTGGCAGGAGTGTCATCGGCAGAAGCAGGCCACTCCATGCATCTCTGATCGATACAAACTAATTACCACATCACCCGGACATTGCATAACATGAGAATTCAATCACATACATTGCACACCAAATGTATATTTTCAAGCTCATCAATACATCCCAAGTTCAGATACCAGTCAGTCATCCCCAGTTATGATGGAAAAATTTCACACTTTCCCATGCATGGTATGCTAGTTGCTAGTTAACTGCGCTTTTCCCTTTGAAATTTTTTTCACTGCGTCTCAATTACGGTTTCTTTCTGTTGCTTAGCATATTCATTACAATCAAAATAGTAAATACATAAGTGTAACATTTACTCACCTCACCAAGGCAATTTGAATCAAGATTTATTTTATAACTTAGGATATGTTCCACATATGGCTGTGTTTACAGGCTGAAATATCCTGGGTGCTTCAGAATGTTTCGAACTATGAATATGCAAACAAATCATCTTTACATGCACAACAAAATACTCTGAGATAAAAATTACCAAAAATTACAGCAACTGTCCCATTAAAAATCTGTATCCTGGTTTTGGATGATTTTCAATGATTATATTGCTGTTTCATTAAGTTTGAAGTTGTGACAACATCAGTGACCCCAGTCATCAACTGAGGTAGAGGTTACTCTGTGGCATGGCAGAATGCTTTGGTTGATCCCGATGCCAGTGAAATACTTCGATGGCAAACTGTTCAGATTTGTGCATGCATCACAAACTATCATAGACTGGCAGTTACACATACGTCACCAACTTCATGAAAACTGTAATAATACTCCTGCACAAACAAAGTTCACATATCTAAAATATATCATAAAATCTGGTTTATCTCCCTGGAAAAACTAATATTAGAGACCAATTGTGTGGTTTGTACGGGAGCAGCACCTTTCAGCGCTGTAGACGATGAAGACTATTATTATTCATGTGTTGAAGAGATGTTTCTGCCCCAAGGCAGAGGAAACGTAAAGGAAAGCTAGCCATGCATTTCCATTGATCTGTTGGGTGGAATCAGAAAAGAACTATCTCTGACGCAGTTGCAAATCGCTATGATGCTGGTGTGACCGGTGATGTAGTGAACAAACTGGCAAATACTTTGTCCTTAAACACAGACTGGTAAATACAGACATGTGAATTCCGACGAGGTCCTTTGTTCTTTTTTTTTCATTTCAAACAGACTGAAGGCGTTTGGATATAAAGGAAACGCAAAACTCCAGACACAATACCAAATAACAAACTAGAGAGAAGTATGCAATAAAAATATTTCCCTTCAAAGATCAAAATTCCACAGCCTGGCAGGCAAACACTCGATGCTATTTTAATCCTAGTAACAAACAGTCAACCTAGGGTTGGCTGGCAGAATTTTTTTCCCACTTGACACATATGTGCAAGAGAATGGAAAACATAGTTTGAAGATCTATAGAGACATGTGACTGATGCAATGCCTGGTAGTGATGCGCATAAAGCACTCTCTAATGCCGCCAATGCGTCACAGACAAATGCTTGTGTGACCACACTTCAGATACAGACCTACTGTGGGAGCAATTGTCCTTCCAGCAGGCCTGCTGGGGAGAACTAAACTCCAAGGTCAAGAGAAGAGGTCAACTGTCACAGAAGTGGGACATAAATTTTCCGGTGAAGTTGAACGTCCGGAGGTGTTTACGTGGCTAAGACAAAAAGCTTGGCATATCCTTGCCAGGGTATAAAATAGTATTTACTCTGAAATGCGCTCTTTTCTGATAATCTACAATAAATTAAAATTTGATGTACCCTGGCCAATTCCTAGTATCCGACCTCTTTCATTCCATCAATAGAGACCCTCTGACCAAAGAAAAACAACCATCTATTAAGGTTTTTGCCTTTGATTTCCCTAAAAGAACACTAAGTATGTACAAATGCTTTTAGAGGTATGTACTACGTCGGTATTGGGAGACACTGACCTTCTGTGTACACTGAATCAACAGGTGGTTAATGCAGTGGAGACAAGACACCAATCAGACCCATTCATGCCCACACATCATGATTGCCTTGAAGATTTCGTGTATACGGAGCACAGTTTATCATATCTTGTGCAAAGTTGTTCACCTGATAACAAGTAATTAGAGCTGACTGGATCACATGTATCGGGTGATTCGGACAGACGCCACGCAGTCTCTCTGTGCTGTTATACCCTTGACTTTAGCTTGGCTTTTCTTTTCTTTTTTTTCTTTTCTTTTCTTTTTTTTCTTTTCTTTTCTTTCCAGATAAGGTAAAACTCCGTTTATGACATACATAAAAAGTTCACAAATTGCTAATTGGATTGCTGAGAAATCACACAAACCTCATGGAATTCTTTTGGGAACTACTTTTCACAGCAATGTCTGTGACCTCTCCACTCAAACAGAATGTAAAGTATCCTTACACTTAAATCATGAGCTAACTGAACAAATCATAACTTCTTCCCTGCGACTGCTAAATCATTTCTTTGCTAAGCTTTGCAGTGTGTTAGATATTTGGAAGCAACCGTTTGATGACATCACAATTAAGAGATGACTCACATGAGAAGTATTTCTTGGGACTAGCGAGAAAAGTCACTCAACCATCTCAAAATGGCAGGGGCCATTGACAGGACTGAGTGTCAATAATTTGCAAAAAAACAAACATGGTATGCTTTTGTGTCAATACTACCTCATAATGTAAAGTTCACAGACCTCGGTTGATCTGTCTGCCCAGATACAAAAAAGTTAAGATATGGTTCTTTAATAGCCGACAAACAAAGCAATTACCGGTCACTGGATAAAAAAGTGCTGAAGAAAAAATTCCAACAATGGAGTATGGCATGATGATGTAAATGCCACGCAGTGTGAGTGAACGATGATCTAACTGGGTCACTGTACTGAAAACATATTCGCAGTGAGGAAAGAGGTGATTGCCATGGAAACTCAAAAAAGACGTAGTCATCACAGACTTTCAGCAAGACATACATTTCATACACGGAAAATATACACACTGTGATTGCTGGTGATAAAATTTTTGGGGCATTTTCCTCATTAAAAAAGTACTAGTGCATGTAAGTTCAGCTGTTGTCTGTCCCTGGACACTGACTGTCATCGGTTTTTGGAATATTTTGTGAGAAAAAGGTGACACGAGATAAAAAGCAGTGTCTGGCCATTTTTTGCAAAAAATGTTGGCAATCTGCCAAAATCTGATTGCAATCTGAATCAATGAGACCGAGATGAAAAATTAGCGGCGAGAGAAAAGACGCTGACCGTGGATGCTCCTGGCGGACAATCTTGTAATCACAGACTCGGGCAAGGCTTGCCCAATCATAACTGTCTTGTGAAGACAATTAGCACTGCAGTCACCATTTATCTCACTATTGGTTTAAACAAGAGCTCAGATGTCCATGTATGCATAGACCAAACAGTTAATATCGCATTAAATCTCCGATATTGAAAAGATATGGGGGCAGTTTGGCTTGTCAAACCGATAATCAAGTTATGTACAGCTATCAAACAGCAAATTTGATATCAAGTTGATTGTTCCGGGTCGGAAAGCAAGTAAAAAACATTGGCAGCCTGCCTAAAAATGTGAAATATTCACTGGGGTGCCCTAAATCCCGGATAAAAACTATAATTATTATTTTCCAGAGAATGACTTTTCAAAGAGATTGATTTCTATTCTTTCAATGGTAAAGAGAAAACCTTTGTGCAATATTCAGGTTTATACCATTCCATTCTGTTTACAGGGATATTATAGCTGTAACTGTTAAATGATATTTTCATCATTGTTGTATTAATTCTGCTCCGTAGAGTATGTTACATATAAATACCAGCCTTGTCAACATAGCGTATTGCCTTCAATATCCGGATAATGAGACAATGGTACATGGTGGCAAATAGACTGATCTCACTGTCACTGCAGGTAGGATGCTGTAAATGTGGCGTACAAAGTCGTCGCTCCGATGAAAATAAGTGTGCAGATTGGTTTTGATTAAATTTTGGGCTTGTTGGACAGGATCAGACAGTTTTCACATCACTGAGTTGGGTCACTGTTTGGTATCTCTATCCTCCCATGCAAGTCAGGCTGCATATTTGCATGTTGTTTTTTTTCCCACATTTTGCCTGTTGTCTTATACAAACACGAAGGAGTGGGAGAAATGTTTAAATTTACATCTATCGTTCCCACAACACAGGCATATTTGCCTGCACTATCAGCAGAGGAGTGATTGGGTGATACCAACACAGTCGGGCCCACAGGGGTGTATGGATCATGATAGAAGGGAGGGGGCAAGTACACTGCATAGTTGCTCACCTTTGTAAAGTCAGCGTCACTGTATTGAAGGCACTCTGTATCAACTGCTCGGCTTCTGTTTGAGAGGCACACTGTACATCGTTGACTTCTAAGACAACATCGCCCACTTGCAAGGAATTTGATGACTGGGCCTTGCCGCCGTCTTCAATCTGTCACAGAGGATAAAAAGAGAACCTTGGTTAAAAAAGGATGAACTGAAACTGATGCTAGAAGAACTGGAAGTGGTACAATTATTGCCACAATAATATGAAGATACAGCGCTGATAACAAAAGTAATGGAAGCCGCTTATGTTGATGAATGGCTTAGTTTCGCATGAAACCATTGTAATTAACATTTATGACAAAAGAGAAACAGCAGTAATGTGTCACTGAAAAATTTGTAAGGTTTATAATATTTAGCAATCAAATAACCTGTGATTGAGGACTCACTCTGCTTTGCGGCATCACTCAATGTACGCGCCACTGTATAAATTGTCTTTCACACCGCACTGTAAAATACAACTTCAAGTGCCTGCTACCACAATGTCAAGTGCATGCACTAGACAGAGCTGCAGAGTCAACACAGGGACAATCAACAGCGGGGATCACAAGCCACTTCTATCCAAGCATGTGAGAGAACGAACGTGCAGACTACCTGGTACACCACTTTAGTTTACGGTAGCACTGCTCCAAAAAAACCACACTGACCAACGGAGGTGCCCCCACTTGAGGCGCCTGCTCTTGACTGATCCGCCCACTCATTTGGATCGGCCAAATATATAAATCAGATGTGCAGTGATTGATAAGCATCCGTCCTGACCTGAGTATGGAGAAGCAGGGCAGTGTGCGTTCCTGGCCTTATCTTTGTCCTCTATCGCAGCATCAGAAAAATATGTTCTCCAGGCTAACGCTATCTATACTTTTCTATTTTTATGAACAGGAGACATCATCACTCGAGCAGCTACAGTATACAATGTGAAATTTACACAGTTGCTACTATGTCACAGTCCTGTGCTATGATACACAGATGATGATTACACGAGCCGTACTTCAAGTTGCTTACATGCTACCGTCGCCAATCTGTACCGTGCGCCAAATGAAATGTAGACTTCAATTTGAACAGCTAAATGGACAAAATGCTCCCTCCTTGTTCATGATTTACAGTCCATATGCAATAACGTTCCGGCAGAAATGATTTGGGAATAGACTCGGTCTGCACGAGTCATAAACGCCACCTCGCAACGTGCAGAAATGCATTAACTTTTCAGAGTTAATGAAATTCCACATATTTTGCATAGCTGTATTTCTGATCTCTGTAGGCCATTCAAGGGGGGGGAGGGGGGGGAGTTCTCCGCAGCATTTTTGAGATGTCAAAGATTTGCTTAATTTCACAAGGAGACTGCAGGCAAATCAATTTTAAACAAATTACAGTACCCTGATTTATTGGAAACTCCAGCATGTCAGCAATCCTGGAATAAATATTAAGTGAATGAAATAAATCAAAAAAGTTTCATTTTACCGGTGAAACAAACTCCTCACGGGCAGAATAAGTCTTACTAAGGAAACTGCAAACGGAATTGGAAATTCCAGAGCACATGAATGGCCAAAACATAATTTGAGACAGCAATAATATACTTGGAGTTTATCCTCTAGACCTCGTAATCTCTATGCAACGTTGCGGGTATTATGTTTTTTCAAATTTGATTAATATCAATACATTCTTTGCATTCCGATCGGATCAAAAACAAGATTAAGCTGGCATTTATGATACTTAAAAGGGACTACTAGTACTTCACAAAAGTCTGGGAAAATAAACCTCCCCCCTTGTAAGAGTGGGGCATCTGATAGATTGTTGCTATTGGTTACCAAGAAGGAAACACCTGTTTGAATTCTCAGCTGAGAAAATTTTCAGCGTCAGATTTGTAATGAGTGAAAAATTAAATATTAAAATAGCTGTTGTTGACAGTGCTGGTACACGCCAGTTTGATAGATAAAATAAATGTGCGATTACCATAAAAAGCCACAAATATCACGTAGACAAAAAATTCTTGTAACATTTTCACGTTGGTAGGTTATTTGCTGTTCAAATACAGCAATAATTCCCCAAAAGCCCCTCTTAACCTATGTACCAGGGAATATCATGTCTTTCAATGTGGCATTTTAATTACATATTTGGAATTTGAGGCCCATGGATTAAACATCAAGATAAGGGACAAATTAGGAAAATTGTTTGTTGGTCGTTATTTCCCTATTTGGTGATGGGAGCTTGGCAAACCAAGATATTTGCTTCTCTGAATGCATAAAAAAATACAGAATTTGCTATCATAATTTTTTTTTAATGAGAAACTACGGCAGTAAATGTTTAGACATTGCCATACGATTATGGTTGAAAAAACTGCTCAACCAAATCCCTGGTTTGGAAGTCAAACCAAATCACAGAATAGAAAATGGGAAAGGCTTTGTAGGTAAGGCTTAGGTACCTTGTACGTTTGGGGAAACTTGTCTGAGAATTTATTAGGCAATTACAACTGGTGTCACACTCCATAACTTATAAGTTATGCATTCATATTTTTTTCACAAAATTCTAAATTACCGAGATTAATACCTCTGTCATGCTCCCTTATAACGTGAGCACAAAACAAGACTATTTTTCTGTGAAATTTTCGATTTCAAGATTGCTCGAGGCCTAAAAATGGTGAACTCATCTCGATGGGTCACCTTGCTGACTGTGCCAATGCAGAGTGTGGTATTTCTTAACAAAAGTAGTTTTCAGCACCCCTGAAAGGCACTCCAGCATACATTGCCAGTATCATGGCAACCAGTCTCTAAGTGATGGTCGAAGTCCTCACAGGCATGACATAAATGGCTTGAACTCTCATCCACATTTGTCATTAAGGTTCTGTGGAAGCCATGCTCCTAAATATTTCTCACACTTCGACGAGTGACTGGCAGTTATAGTGAGGAATTTCTTGGGATTAACAATCAAAGCGTGCTTGTATGAACACTTCACTATGTAACAACGTAAAATATTATCAACTGACAAGTTTACTATGCTAATCAGACATACAATAGTCGTAAAACCTGCTTGTCATGGATGCCAGTTCAAACGTTCAGATACTCAGTCCCTCATGAACTATACCACCCTGTGAATACATTGACTTGCCAAGTCTTTCCTGTCATCAACATAGCATAGACAGACCATACCATTCAAACTTAGGGGTGACTTTGTTGCATGGCAACTGATATCCCCTCCCTCTATGACGTACAGATATGTAATATTGTGAAAGTGTATTCTTAATACAGCAGTACAAAGGGAAAAATATTTCAAGTTCATGAATTTCATCAAATATCCGCACATGGCCCATCTTAATTTCAATGTATAGAATGTAAACGCTACTGTACAATTTCTTTTATCAAGTACAACACTGCCTTGAAAGAAATTCGTATTGACCTTCTAGTCTCTTTTATTTTTTTACTTTTTTTGTTGACATTTCAGATCACAACACCTGGCCTTCACAGAGTTTTTATTGGTGGCAGCATTTAAAAAGAAACGAAAACTGCATTCCAGTGGTTTTGTTCCCGCACTAAACCAATCAGAATGTCTTTCATCACAGATCAGCAAAGGATATCAAAACCATTTATTTACAATGGTTGTCAGCCTGGATAAATACTTCTGTCCTTGTTTTTTTGTGCCTCCGTTGTATAACAGTTGACTTTGAGGTATTCAAATTCTCTCGGTGGAATGTGGTTTTTAAAATGAATGCTTTTTTTTTTTCATCCCAACAGATGCTGAAATTCCAAGGGGGGTCTGACACACAGGTTTTCAACCTGCGACAATATATTGTTGAAATTTGTAAGCAGCCTTACACGAGATCTTTTCTCTGAAATCTTTGATGAAAATGTTTAGACAATTTTCTTCCAGGCTATCTTTGCATCATGTCTTTGATTGTTAGCTATCCCATGCAATGTGCCAAAACTTTTGAGAAACTTGAATTTTCTTACATTGGCAGCGGCGGGTAGTTGTGAAAATGATTTTGAGTGGTTGATCCAGTGGTATTGGTTATGAGAAAGAATGCCTGTAAAGTATATATACTCTTTCTTTGTGGATTTTCAAGAGGGGAGTAATGACCCCTCCATCACCTTTGTGTGAGATGGAGAAACCTGAAACGTAATTGTAGAACACTACTCCTCTTTCTTTTGCTCTTTCTCTCAAATTCTTACACACTCCAGTCTGGGACACCAAGTCCACACTTATATAACACATCTGACACAACAAGTTCCTGAGGTCTCTCAAATTCAACGTCCTTACTTTCATTGTTTTTGAATTTGACAGATTCAAGGTTTTTTGTTCGAGGCTTTGAAATTCTTGTACTTTGTTCCTTTTCAGATCTTTTTGAAGAGAAGAATTCGACAACCCCAAAAGTGATTGCCCTGCCGAATACCAATGAAGTCTAAGACTGTGAAAGAGACCCCACGTGCCATGAACGATTAAAACGCATTCCGAATCAATGCATGTGACGGCAATTGACCCTAGTGGCTCGGTAACGATTTCTCTAAATCTGATCTCCCCTGGGGCCGTTGCTCTTGTAATCCCTCACATGTACATTGTATGTGATGTGACAAAGGCTCCGTCAGTTGCTGACACGTTGAACAACACATGTTAGACATATGGGTGCATGAATCGGTGTAAAAGCCGATATAAATTAAATGGGGCATTACATTCCCTTTATTTCAGAGCGTTTTGCCTCGGTGCAGGGTCCATAAAGCATGTGGAAGATTTGATCAATGATTGGGCTATCAATAGTGTAATAAATTTCAGAGCTGGTAGGAATTTTTCTTACCAAGAAAATGTTGAAACACAATCAAGGTACCCTCGACAAAGAAATGTTGACTAACACATCATCTGCCCTTGACCATTTGAAATAAGGTTGATTTTTCCCACCTTTAAAATACTGACACATCCTCGTCCAGAACGTGACATATACCACTGATGTTACATTATGTAATGAACTCTCTATGATATTACACAAACATGGCAGAAAAAATCATACTCCTAAAAAAACACACAAATTGATAATCCAGGGCTTACTGGTATCAAACAATATGAATACAGTATGTCATGCCCCAATGCATGTATATGATTTTATGTGACAGAAGGGGCAGAGTTGTATGGTGTTTTTTTCAAAAAACAGAGTTCATGCTTTTTTTTTTCAAAAACAGATTTCATGCTTATTTAGCTTTGATTTCTCAAGAATGAAGTTCTGTTGCTGACATACTATTTTACTAATGTGTGTAGATGTATTCTTCTATACAGTATCTTTGGAAAATAAGTGGACAGCCTCAAATTGTACATCAGCTGGATATTCGAAGTCAAATACAAAACATCAAATTCAACCATCCACACACTTCTAACTCAAATTTTCAAAGTTTGTAACAGTTTTTGAGTCTCCAAAATCATTATACACAAAGATCATTTCAATATATTAGAAACACTACTGACAGCTACAGCAATCAGTTTCAATGACATGGGTAGAACAAAACACCTGAAGAATATATCAAATTCCTTTTGAAATCACCGATGGTGATGAATCCAACAGGTGTTTAAGACACTCATGCTACATTGTTTGACAAAGCACACTGGCGTCTGACTTCATATTGTAACCATGACGGTTTCTATTTGTTTACCACTAAGTTAGCAACATCAACACAAACACACAACCTCTAGAAGCATGACCGATTTCCCTTATCTATCTTTACACTGCAAAAAACAAGTAGTCACTTCCTCACACCTTAAGGCAGAATTCAAACCCCTACTTTGCCATCAACAAGTTTGTATAGCGGTCTTTCTCTCACTTGAGATCTTGAGGCACAGAGAAGTGGAATCAAGTGTTGGATTCTATGTGATTTGGTGAATAAGCAACAGAGTTGCTTGAAAAGAACAGAATCAATTTCAGATCCAGTGGTTTGAAAATTGACAACTTATATAAATCTGTTGATGAAAACTAATGGATTACTTTCAATGTCGTTTTTGATAAAAAACAGATGAATTGGCTTTCTGTTTGGAATCAGCGGTAAATATCTCACTGGATTTCAACAGGGACTTACAATAGCTTTATTGCAGATGTCCGGTGATAATTGCATAAGTGCTGACTGCTGACTTATTGAACATATGGCCATATCACATCTGTCTCTAAGCTGTCCTGATCACCAATGAATACATTAAGTCCAAAAAAAACTAGAAACGAAATATTAAATAACATCTCGTACTCAATCTATGTCCACTATCATTATATCAATATATGCATGTGATGCTTTCAAGGTTTCAAAAGCTCGTGGTCACATGCGGCGATACTTGAATAATTCTTTTTACGCACCATATGGAAACTTCTACTCAAGAAAAGTTTGATAACAAATGTCCAACATTGTATAGAAGTCAGGAAACCATCCTGAAATTGTAGAAATACAATTTTTCAGACTCAACCACCACAGACTACATGTATGACCCTGCTGCAATGATGGGGCAATCACTACACCCAAATAGTCTACGACAATTCAAGTGATTGACATTGTGGACATGTCATTCGATCTAACGATCATTCACAATTCTAGAAAATGACAATGAGATAACAAAGAAGATATAGTTTAAATCCATAATTCTGACTGGTGAGCATAAAATTGAGTCTACAGTATGAAAACTGAGAGAAATTATATGATATTTCTTTATTTTTGATACGCAATGCTGATATCTGTACCATTACCGTAATCTTAATTTCCCTTTCAATTTAATATCTTTTACACTGTGTATTACCTCATGATGTAGCTGTGCCAACCAGAATGACGTAGGAGACATTTGAAATTCAACTTTCAGTTTCAGCTGACTTAGTATTTTATAATACATGTAATGGTATGTTGGGCCGTATGAACCCTTTTTCTGCCACGTACATATTTCACCGTCAGGTTAAGTTGGTCAAAACTAGTGAAGCAAAACATGTCCTATATGTTGCATTTTAACAAAAACTTGAAGATTTGAAGACAGAGATACTGTAAACATGATTTTTACAGACTACAGCTGCTATAACACTGCAAGCCAAGTGGGTGAAAATAAACATGGTTTTGACTCAATAAAACTTTTACTGACTTTGCAGATGGGGAAGTGATACAGTCTGGCAGGTAAAGGCATAACTTAGCTGAGATGGCAGTCAGGAATCAGGATTTGATATTAACAGAGGATAAGCCTTACGGAGAATTCACTTTTCATTGAGCTTGAAACATTGATACAGTGATACAAGATCATTTCTAATTACTATGGCAACAGCCAATCAGCACACAGTAGTGAAAAATTGCCATCGGTGTACTTGAATCATGGTTACTATGACAAATGGCTTTGTTACATGTCCAATGGTACTACCATAGCAACAACCAATGAGAAATTTGCTGCATCCTGTACACTTTTGGGCTGACCCTTGCACCTGATTCACGGTCACAATGTCACATGTTTTTGTTGCTATTGCCATGGATACAGCCAATATGATGTACTTAATGCTGCCAGGAATTGTAACTGAACCAAATTCTTCATTTGCAAACATTCTTTACCAGTATTATTTTAACCTGGGAAATTCCAAACCAACATTTTTTCACGATTTTAACCCTTGAAACTTTTACAACAGATTGTGGGTGGTGTGATGAACGTGCCGCCCTCACCGCAAACACTCGTTTGTGAAGTCCGTGGAAATGCGACAGTTCATAGTGGTTGCTTGTTGACGTGGCACAAGGCTCTATTGCATGATACATTGTGATGAAGAGTAAAATTGTGACTCAAATCGCTCTGTTGAATTGATGCATTTTGCTACCTTCCCTGTCACGGCCAATGCTCCATCCAGTCAACTTGCACTGTTTCACAAACCCTCTACCTCCTTTGGGTACACATGGATGAGGCACGAACCATACCTTTTGAATAATACTTGAATTTTCACTTGACAATGAATACTTCTTAGAGAGAATGTTAACTTATCTACACTTATTGTTTTTCAAGATTTGATCCAGAACTTGAGGGCAAGTATTTTAATTTCACTTCCATTGATTCCATGAATATATACTAATTTTGAAATTTGTCGGTCTCAACAAAATATGGAATGGCAGAATGGAATTTACATGCTAATCTGATGTCTCGCCATAGCATTAAACCCTGCACCATAATATGTCGTTAATGTGAACGCAAACAGTCACAGAAGTGGAATGTATCTGTTTTGGAAACAAAAAATGTGCGGCCACAAAAATCTATTATTAAAATGCACCTACATGTAAACACTCCACTTGCTTACACCTGCACCGATTGGAATGTGTTTACAGTGAAAACAATGTTTTTTTAATGTTTTGGTCTATCATACATGGAACTGGATACAGTTGAATTCCAGAGAGCACCCTATCGCTGATCCGTGAACTGATGACATCAGTACACGTCAGCCTGAACCATAATTTCCTCAATGCAACGTATAACATGAAACGCTCAAATAGCAACCAGTCAGCCGAGGAAAGTGTGAGAAAATACAACCCCCTCCTGATTGTTAATTAGTATGTCCTCACTCTGTGGTTTGATCGAGGGGAACGTCCTATGGACCAAATCATTTTGTGGCTTGAAACAGGGGTGTTTTGCCTGTGACCACAACATGATATATAACCGATTTTCAAAACAACCAGAAACTCAGTTCAAAAACTGATTTGACAGGTCTTCAAATATCGTAGAAGTGTTATTTAATGGCATTATATAGCACACCAAAAACATCACATCCAGAAACAGTCACGGAGGGTGTTATCGTATTTGATACTTGAAAATGCCAGTTAAAAATAAAAAACACAACAATCCATGCCGGGTAAGACCACGCGTCTCTCAAACAGAAGTTATTCTGAAACCTGGCTTCCTGGAAACAAAACAATCTTGTACTTACCAAAACAACAGGGGAGAGATGACTCGTTCTTCAAATATGGGGCACACTTCTAGTGACCCTGGCCTGTTTGTATCAAACACTATGATGAAAACTATGTAGCTGAATCAGTCGCCAGGTCCATAATATGAAGCTCATATTAAAAAGGTAACACAATGCGACACGCATGCAGCTCTACAATGGCGCCAGGTGAACGGGGTCACATAGCTGACATGCCGATCTAAGTACGTAATAAAAACCCACGGGTGCAAAACAATCAGTACAGTACGTACACCTGGTTACACATATACACGTCAAAACAAGCTTCGATCTTTTTACAGTCAAAAAATGTACCATTGTCAGTCACCCTAATTGTCTGGTGAATAAAAATACTAAAAGGAGAAGCCATTTTCAATTTTATCATTGTTGTGAAAATATTTTATGAATATCATTATCAATATGGATTATCTAGAAAACACTTCCAGAAATACCGCAGAACAGTTTTAACCCTTTGAGTGCTGCAATGTTTCCCAGCAAAATTTTAGTGCAACATTTTACCAATTTTTATGAATTTTTCTGTAATGTTTTTGATAATTTTGGATCAAATGGACATCACATTTCATTTGCAACATTTTTTTATCAAAATTTTGGCAAAATTTTTTTAAAAATTTACTTGGGTTAATTTTATAAAGGCGAAAAAAATTGACTTTGGCGCTCAAAGGGTTAATGGGGAAATGATTGAATGGTTTACAGCAATTATGCGTAAGGTTCAATCACTTGCAATGCAAGTTATTAAACCTGTTCCCTCAGCCTATCGCGTGACTGCATCACCTTACATTATCACACTTGCTATGTGTACAACACCAGAGGGTGGGGGAACAATCGTGGGATAAAAAGAACCAAAGTTCACAGAGAAATTTATCAGTCGGCTGATAAAACAGAATAAAAAATGCCGGTCGTTTGATAATTGGGACAAATAAAGTACAAAACAAAGTCATTGAGGAGACATGCCGACATGTAGGAAAGGAATCGATTTCAGTCAACCTGGTCACAGAGAGTTGACAAGGATTGTCCGGCCCCCGTAATATATGTACTTGTTATTTTCTTCCAATCTACTCAAAATTCCAGAGCAAAGAATGGGTCTCCATCTTCCGATAAGCTCTGACAACAAATGACAAACCAGTCTAAACCTCTCACCCCCATATCTCTGTGCATTAGTCCAACTTCACCATAGAAAACAATGAGGGACTGCACCAAAGCTTTGTTGTGAAAGGGTAAGAGTTAGTTACGTACAATACAATGACAACTCATAAGTAAGACGATATATTCTCTATACTGATGGTCACACATCTGCACTGAACAGTTATTCGAAGCCAAAGAACTAAACATCATGAATAAAAAACAGGGGATTTCCATTTTAAATGATTGCAACGGCAAAATGCACAAGCCTATCTGCTACCTGACATTAAAATGTAAAGAATTTATTGACCATGTGAGTTACTGAAATTCCTCCCTGTTCTTACGACATCGATATAATTTCAGCACAAAAGAGATCTATTAGGTGAACACAGATCATCCTCCAACCTTTGAACTGTATCAAGGACACTCCAAATGCCGATTAGTAATTTTGATCAATATAAATAAACAGATCTATTCAACCTTGTGCTGTTATTGTTCAAATACCGACACAAATATTTAACGTAACAATATATTTCGCATGAAATGCAAGTAATTTTAAGTTACATTTATTTTCTGCAGGGTTCAGTCATGCATTTGGCAAATGCTGATGTTTCTGACAGCGTGGTTAGATATTGCATGTACATTATGTATACATCATGTATCTAAAGTAACTTATGGGCAAATGCTTATGTTTCTGACAGTGTGGTTAGATATTGCATGTACATTATGTATACATCATGTATCTAAAGTCACTGTACAAAATAGTGAAAAAGCATCAAAAGTTATAGCTACTAGCTCTAGATCTTTAGAGCAGTATGCGCCACGAAAGTTAAAGACTTAAACTTTCACTCAAATTGTCCTTAATGAAACTTTAACTCATTCTCTTAGTCAAATCAAGAGTAACACTCACCGTGCACAGTCTGGTACTAGAGAAATACAGAAACAAATTACCTATGGTAACAATTATCAATATTTGAAATTCAAAATGGCCACCATCCCCGTGGTGACTCTATGGGGAAAAATAAAATTTTCGATTTAAAAAAAAAAAACTAAGACTGTAAAAACCTTTTTGTTCCTAGAGCTTTAAAATGACCCCCTACAAGAGGTAAACCAAAATTTGAGAGTCTGAAAAGCTATCTCCAAGGGGCATTCTAGCTTTAGAAACAATTAATGTTCCTCTCTGCTATACTCTGCAAATTGAGCATCATTGTTTGTTGACTTATATTCAATATGTCAGCATCAGATGCTTACAAACTCTTGGAGACATTTTAGGTTTAATGACCTGTTCCCAGAGGAAAATAGGATAAACAATGCATGTACACCAACAACGATGTACATGTAATTTGCCTTAGAATGTAGGAGAATGCCGGGTTTTTTTTTCAAAATACGATTACATTCACCTATGCCTAAATGCAAGATGGACAACAAATCCTAAGTCGACCCTTTTAGAACTCAGTTTTCTTTTACTCAGTATTAGCAACTTTTAATCAAAACGATGCATTAAACCTCAGTGGAGATGAAAAGAGTAAGATAGTACTGATATGAAAAGGTTCATGCTTGAGAGAGAGAGTTTTTGCATGGATTTTCTTACAAGGATAATTTGTTTTGGCTGCTTATAGGCTTTTAGATTTTTTTTATTGTACGGGGACAGTTTGTCTAGGGTGCTCACAAGGACAACCTCTATGCTGAGCTACCTCTATTATTTCTCTCAATTCGCTGAACATTGTATTCCCCTCTTAGACAGCAGTTTACACTTGGCGTGACCATCGCCGTCACGGTCACAGAGAAGAATGAACTGTGATTATCCAACGTCCAGGTAACCATTCGTAAAGGACCTCCAGTCATTCTCTGATGTTGCTGGGTCATCAAGAGACGACATGTTTGTTTACTCAACATCATGAACGATGCTTGTTACTTTTGCTCTGTGATGGGGAAAAGTTGACAAATCTGGTCTCTGCCATATTTATCCAAAGAAAACTCAGATTACTGCATAAATTGGTCCTCATAACATGCACAGAATTACTGACTCTCAATAACTCACTTAATAGTCCAGTGCAAATTGTACTGACAATCCTCACATTCAAAGGATCCACATTGGTTGGATTAAAACATGAAAGTTCTAAAATTTTCAATATTGTACTATTCCAAATAAAATCAGGTGATGGCCACTGTGAGATTAAAGATTTGTATTGCAGAGGTGTCTTTCCCTTGTTTTTGTTAACTGCATGAAGTCACCAATTGTTACGTCCTTGGACACAAAAAAAACCAGTCGATAAATCTACAAATCAGGCATGATTCTATTCATCCATCCACTTCAGATATTGCGTTTTTGTCCAGGGTGATTATAACTAGAAAAGGCAAAACTTTTGCCTGTTTACTTCTCCTACAAATGCAGATGAAAGTCTGTTTCAGAAAATGTCGCGGCCAATGCCACCACTCCAATTTCCATGATAATTGCCACAAGCGATGAGCAATCCATGACCGAAATCACCGCTAACATTATCACTAGAGTCCCCTCGGCGCGAGGTCGTCACCTTCTGCAAAGAAGAGCATGATCCTATTCCTTTTCTCCTCATCTCAAGGTGATGCTTGTTTGAACCGACTCGGCATGATTTGGAAAATCCTGTTTTGTGATGGGTAACCTGACACCTACTTGACACTAACACGGCTGCACTTGCCAGAAGGAGAAGATTACAGAACGGACGAAAACATCTTTTGTCTGTCGTGGATAGCCAATATGTTTCCAAGGCCCTTTTCTTTTTCACTGCATCTTCTTTGTTGGGCAATGAATTATACACATACCAGAATATTGTACATGTGTGTTTTTTCGGGTACTGGTTGTTTGCTGGTTCAGTGAATCATCCTTGAACGAATCAAGTCAAAAGTTTACGTCAAGTGAAGATGGAGCTTCATTATCATCTTTTGCAAAAAACATACCACTTTTTCTCAGGCTCTTGCAGCCCATGGACAAACAGACATATCGCATAAGTACATAGCAAATACTAACCAACATAGTGACACTGGCCACTAATGTACCTGTCAATGTATGCTAAAAACTGTCACACACCGAGGACAAAATGTGAGCTAAACTTGAAAGAATTGAAGGATCTTTGCAATCACCTGAAGACAGTGCACAAAGTGTCCTGGCTGAGGCCATGAAACTGTTAAACACCTTGCTGCTAAAAGCCTGCCCCTTGGCAAGTGAAATGATTGCCATTCACCGAATTCTACATCACTGTTCTATCTGTTGGGGATTGGGGAGCTACCTGATGCACGGGACAACACAGACACTGAAGGCCTACTTGTGTAAAGCTTGGAAGTCATCAAATCTACTGAGCAAGAGGCGATGACAGAGCTCTCTTATAGGAGCGTTAATTTTTGTTTAAACATACGCATTAATCATCGTTCACCCTATGAGTCACAGTTCACAATGCGTCTATCGTTTAGATGAAATTATGCTCTCGGGAAAGATATATTGATTTGAAATCATCTGTTCAAGACCAATCAACAGCCTTAGCATGTTTAATTTTTGAAAATTTCAAAAATTATACTTCCTAAGTACTGGCTGTTGAGTTGCCGGATTTTGAATGGGAATTTTTTATATTTTTTGAAAGATGTATCATATTCATGTACTTGGCACAAACAATCATTCAACAAAATTTACATTGACCTTGAAAAAGTGGAACTTTCAAGGACAGATAAATGGTGATACAGAAACGATTCTATTACAAAGAAATGTTCTCTACATACTGGTGATAGCTATCAAGAAAATAACAGAGCACACATCAAATACTGCCAATTTATCAGTAGCAGTATGGGATTGTTTGTTCCAATATGACATTCTGAATGGAGAGGTCGTGAAACCAGCATCTATGATATAGGTCATGATAATATGCCATATGATCAGTAAGCAATGCTGTCAACAGACCGTGAGACAAAGCAAAATATGGCAACCCTTGGCAGAGCTCCTGACGAGTGTTTCATTTGGCTGCACGACCACAACTGGTCAAAACAGCGCCCTCTGGAGATTCTTCTGGGCAATCGTGGCCCGAGAGATGACTGAACACAGTGGGTTATAGGACAGCCTGCATGACATGTTCTACTTCCTGTTCATGGCATGTACTTCTTCACATTGTCTGGATGAAAAGGGAATGGCATGTTTGACTTTTCACTGACTTCGTCACATTCACCACTCCCTGGCTGACATATTGCGCAATCTCCCCTGCATGAAATACCTATCTGTCGCTCTGCTGATTCATTGCACGGCATTAGCTTGCCACATGTACCCCATCTTGCCTTGTCTCCATGGCAATGAAACTGTTGCACTCATCGACAAATAAACTGAGTCCAGGTGGAAACACCTCAACTTGTGAAACCACTTTCCCAGATTTTGACAAATACTTCCATAAAAAACAGACACGCCTGTGTTCACTATTTTCCAATACGCATGCTACTGGCTGTACTGATATCGAGGTTGCACTCACTTCCCCAGTTGGTTCATATTTACAGTGACTCAACAAAATTTTTACTCTGCCTTTGGAATGAAGTGTAATCACTTGTAAATATTGAGATTTCTTACATGGAGTGATGAGCAATCATATGATCACTGGATGGCATCTCTGGCGGACAGACATATACTAGAAATCTTTGAATCAAATCTTACCGACCCACATCCGTCCACATCACACCAACACACATACTAAAAAAAATACGTTTTTGAACATTTCAAGATCTGTCTACTTCATGATCAACTGAACCATTAATTTTTTTTTTTCAGATTTTGCCCATGTTACTACATTAAATCATTCAAATGGCGACATTTTCCAGCTCCTCTCTGACAGGCATGAAATGATGCTGCCTTAAGAAAAAGGAATTTTACAAAAAGCTTTTCCCACTATCTTTACATTGTCAATGACATTACTGAGTATTTGCTGAAAGCACAGTCCCTCCACCAAGGTGCAGTTATCATCAGAGTCTCTTCTGATTTTGAAAAAACAACAACAGTCCAACTCTTTTATTTTGTACCTTGAACAGGTTCTTGTCAAGAAAGAAATCATAATTGAATTTCACCAAGGAATGGAAAACAATACAAGACCCTTCTTTTTGTTTTACATCATGAGCGGTCTGACTTCATGGAATGACAATGCCGCCGCTACAACAACAACGGGACAAGAATTTTGTTTTCCTCAGGAACTCTCGCCGCTGGCTGTCCCCATCTGTGAAGATGCAAAGCCTGTCTACACTTTGTTGTCATTGAAAGCCACAGTGAAATTTTGTTGGACACATCAAGTGCAAGTTAACCTGCATCCTCTGTTGTCAGGGCAACATCGCAGTACAAAATCAATGACTGGAAAAAAGTGTACTTGCCTTCTTGCCTAAATAGGTAATAGGTGTGCCTGGTTGGATTCCGATTTTCCATAAAATGGCACACAGAAAAAAAGAAACCACAATATTTTATCTAGGTTGTCTGCATAACCACCATGGGAGAAAGGGTTCAACAGTGATACTTGTCTGTGTGAAACACAATCACTGGAATGTCACAATTGTCCTGCTAGCCGTATGATACCTGGAACTTTTGGAGAAACACGTCCTGTGACTAGACACACTGTCATATGTATGTTTGCAGACGTCAACATGTCCACACATGTGTGATGCAACATATGGAACCAAACCCTTACCTTTGTTGCTCTGTATCGCTAACCGTGGTTGCTATGCACATCTGCCGCGTGAAATGAAACCTGTTTTCAGGCGGTTGTAAACTGCATGGCTGCATGCCCAACCCACGTGGCCAATTATAGCACAGGGTGATTCAAACACTATGAGGACACACTTGAATTATTTACAACTCTGTTGTACTCTGCGTTTTTCAATATCCCAAACCGTATCATTATAACCCTATCATTCAGTGATATACGGGCAAGGGCAGTCCCCCTTCATAACCCTAAAACGACCAGGATCTAAATTTTCCCCAAAAAAGCCTTTATTGTCAATCATTGCACAAGTCTTACTAAAGAATTTTCTCAGAACCAAGCCCACCTTAATACCATCGGCAAACACTGAGAAGGTTGAAAGCAGATGTCTGGTGAACACATGACACTTCAAGCAAGGCCGCCATCCTTACACCAATCTCTGTGAACTATATAATATATATATAAAACTTGTGGATTACACTTAATGTTCACCAAAAGCTTGTGGATTTTGTTATTTTAGCAATATTAACATATGAACTTGTTGGTTCAATTGAATATTTCTCACCTTGCCAAAGACTATTATTTAAAGTTAACAAAGTACCGGTATTTGAACACACACACCGATTTTTTTTTTTCATTAGCAGTCCAATATATTACTAAATCATATTTTACAGTGATGCTGTTTTCATAGTGTGTTTCAATCATCCAAACTGAACCTTTTCAAATTTTACACCTGTTAACTCTCTGTTTAAATGTGATTGCTGGTGTTAATTTCACGGTGTTGCTTTGAAGAACAACAAAACCAAGTACAACGTGAAAGTGTACATTTCGATGTCCAAGTTGACACTCATTTGTGCTTGCTTCCACAAGCGCAAGTGACAATATGCTAAACTAAATTAGGTATTCAATGAAGCAGACACTCAAGACCAAAGTAACGCTTGGTTGGCAAACTTTGGCACTCCTTGGCAAACTGTGTAGGAGGGCCCAGACGTATAGAAACTCGGGGAGGTGTGGGCCGCTAACTTGCTATATTTGGAAACAAGAATAAAAGGGACCTTTGTTTCTTCTGTGTAAAGAGTCTGTCACTTACTGAATAGAACACGGAAACAAAAAAAAGTAATCTCAGAAAGAAACATGGGCATATTAAGGTGCTTAGTAATACCTTGAAATGGACACTGAAGAGGTGGTGTAATATCACTATTGCATCATTACTATGTTCGCTGAACAATTGGTGAGGTGTGTGATTTCAGTGTAATGCAGATCTATTGCATGAAACCAGCGTAGCCAGATGTCAGAAAGTGAACCAACATTATATCTAGGATTTAATATGTATTTGGTGCGATATTATAATGACCCCGCTCTAAAGTAAAACTTAAAATATAATCACTTTCTTCAAAAGTATACACAACTGCAGATCGAGCAAAGTCACACTGCAAAGCTGAACTTGAAAAACGCTGCCGTAAAATTTTTTGTTTCTCAGTAGTGATAATTCATGTGATGAGTGATTCTAATCTTGTTTCAGTTTCTATCACTGTTGCTGTCACTGATTCCATTGTACGTACTCATCTACCTATTGGCATACCATATCCATCCTATTATTAACCATAACAGCACAGCCGGAGCTCATGTTCAGGATATGATCCCAGAGAAGTATCTGGATTACATCATGGTCATACATGTGTGTTAATGTTTCCTTGCAAACTAATATTGACCAATATTTGCCAAGGAGATTATTATGTATACAAAAATATCTACATATTGATATAGTAACAGTAGTCATTACAGAAATTGAGGTGATATTTACAGAAACACAAACGTCTTTGAACTTTGACCCAGAGAGAAAGATATTCACTTTTTTTTGGTAATACTGTCTGAACGAAGATCCCACCTTATAATAATGATTACAAATTCTTATGAAAGTTGTCATTAAAAATTTCAAAAAACTGACAAACGACAAGAAAGTGCCGGTCCACAGCATCAGCTTCAATGTTTTCAACAATATTCACAAAACGTCTTTTGATTATGAAGTCGATATCACTCTGGATTTTCAGAAAAAGCTTTGAAAAGAGACAAACCAGGTTGCGCACCTGAAAACTGACTTGCAGCCTGAGGACACAGACTGGCACGGTGACCTTTGACCCAAAGGAGGAAACATCTGCAGACTAGGTGCACTGTATCCGCATACATTTACTGAGTTTGTCAAGTCAATACACTGACAGCTAAATGGAAAATACCCTCATGAATATGTAACCTCTTTGATGCACTAAGCCCAGGCCGATCATTTCAATTTCAGACATCCATTGATTCCATTGATCAGTGATTTGTTCTTACCAGAAATACATGTTTCACTTTCAGCCCTGCATAGTACCCGTATACAGTGCCCACTCCCTCCCTCTCTCTCTCTCTCTCTCTTTCTCAATGCTGCACACACTGCAAGCATCTTTCTCATAAAGACAAATACTCATACAGTATTCCCATCAAGCAAGCCCTTTACCACTGACAACATGTAAGTGCTGCAGTAAGTGTCATAAACTGCTTGGTGGCAGCATTTATGATTGTTGGGACCAATTTGGATTCTGAGATCCCTTTGTGTCCATGAGAAATTCAGCAGAGCTCTCTAGTAGCAAATTAATGCTCAGGTGCCACTCATGTATGTACCATTCACAAAGAGGGATACAACTGTCTTCTCAGAGGAAAAGTTTCAAAAGTTCAAATGTACAGACTTGTTAACTTTTACGTTCACCTTTTCAAAGAAACATTTACAACTGTCCAGCAACATAATTCCTGTATTCAAATAACCCTTTGGACTTTTTTCAACAGAATTTTCCTGAGTTAAACTTTCACCAGGACTTCATGGCACCAAAAGCCTCCTTATTCACGGACATGTTAACAAGACCTTTACAATCTGCTCAGTGTCTGCCTGACAACACCCGTGTATGACTCAATAATGACAGATCCATTTGTCAGAGACTTGTTTTTGTATCAATTAGGATCTCTTTAGAGTGGATGCATGTAATCATCAGACAGGAATGTAGGAAATTGACTTGTGTTTACAGCCCTGTGGTCATGGTAACAATAGACCTGTCAGTTTCATCATGTATTCAACTGAGCGTGATCATAGCAAGGACACTCAAATCCTGCTATGTGTTAACACTACCATTTCTGTAGTCATACAAACCAGGCCCAGGGCCTTCTTTATGGTCGCATCTTGATGTAGCATCAGGCGACGGAACTTGACAGAATGCCCATTTGCTGACTGAGATAACATCACTATTTTTTAAAACTTCATTTCTTGCAGAATTTAGACAAATCTCTCTCTCAAAATAACTTTACCAGACACTGCTTTCCAGACAGTTAATACATGTTCAGCTCATCTGTTAAGATTGCCAAATTTGAAAAATTTCACATTCCAATACACAAAGATGCAGAGAGCATTTTTGACAAGGGGTCAAGATTCTTCAGGCAACTACGGACAAACCTAGATTCCATGAGATGTTTTGTGTTTTATGCAAACTTATATTTACTATGTATGTGTGATTGCAGGTAATGGATGACTTGCAAAAAACCTTTCTTCAATTGCATCAGGTACTAGATGGTGTAAAGGTGGATTGTTCAGTGTTAGAATGCAGGCTTGTATGTCTTGCGGGTCTTCAAACTTTAAAATGGTAAAGGAGGACTTCATTAGAGGATTTTATTACCCCACTACTAAAATTCTGACCAATTAACACAATGGTGGCCATTTCTTAGTACTTTATTCACCTGGTCTCACAAAAAAGGAAGAGAAAAAGGTGGTTTTTTCTGAATGCACTGGCTGTAATTCATGGATCACTTCTCAGGCTGAACTCCACATGACCTCCCCCATAGTCATGACAGGTACTGCAGTGTGGGAAGGCCCCCGGGCACAAGAAGTGCCGCCATTCATAACAGACCTGGGCTGGGTCATTAAGTGAGTGTGCTCACAGCCCTGGGGTGGAGGGGCAGGACAGGCCTGTAATAATTCTGAGGTGAATTGAGCTAAAGGGGACACTATGGTGAATTGGTCGGCACATGGCAAAGAAAGTTAGGAGATGAATTGTTGTCTGTAGAAAGAAAGGCAGATCCTTTGAAGTTGACAATATTTATGGATTTGGATTCAGACAGATTGTCATATTTCAAGATGCGGCAGAGCCACTCGCAGAGGAATTTAAATCTTCAGAATTTCCAGCAACAAGTCTATAAAAACCTAGAAACAGACTTCTTGGTAAATCAGTATGCAGTGTCAGGCTATGTACAGTGGACAAAACATAGTCTACCACTGAACAGTATTCTGTAATGCATCCCATAATGCAACACTCCACCAGTACTTGGTAATTCTTCATCCACGGTTGTGGCTCCATTCTGGTTTTAGAATTCTTCTATTCCTATCTGCCTCAACACAAATTAAGTTGAACCCAATGTCCTCCATTAAAATGCATAAGCAAATTGACTAGAAACCACCTACGACCTATTGCCTCCGGGCACTAGAGCTCAACATTTTCCTAAAAGTACAGATTTCACGTTCCATACAAGAAGTGGACTCTCCAAAATGAATTCCAAAACACTTGAAGAATTGGTTTTCACCCTTTTCAAGTTACCCTTGACAATGCATTCTTTCTCTCACTTCGCCTGTAATTCTCTTTTGAAGTCAAGAATGTTGCATACTTAAGGTTATTAAGAACCGATTTTAATACTATGAGGCATATTGCAATGCCAGAGGTGAACATCAACATCGAGATAAGACTCAAAGTCAAATACCATTTCCAAGTGCAAAGGCCGAAGTGAAAGCATTGGAATTGTGAGATTGTATCAAACTTTGAAGGTGAAAGATTGTGAGAATGGTTGATAGGTTTTACAGCTGCATAATGGCTTCCGAGATTTGATCAGCAGTAATGATTTGGTTGAATATTAGTCCAATGCCACCACTAGCTGAAAGTGGCCGAGGGGTATGTTTGAAAGTTTAACTTGGTGGTATGTAATTATATGTATTGAGGTACAATAGCTTTACCAAGGATCTGAGTTTGATGTATTGTTTACTGGTCATTAACACTTTGTCCAAAAGTGTTTCAATGAGAACATAAAATTGACTCAGAGGTATTACCAATGAAAACGATGACTACATGTACAAAGCCAAGTTCACTTGGTATAATGATAAGTATATCGATATCCTGTATGAAATAAGGACACATACCAAGTATACAAACAAAAATATTATCAAAAACGTCTTGCTCAGTTACATCACTGTAGATGACTCAATGATTCAAACTGCCACTGGAAGTAAGAAAATTTTAAAAAAATATTGCGATATGGGAGACATACTAGGCATCTGTAATTTTAGGCAAGTGGATGAAAAAATTATCTACTTCCACTCATCTTTGCAGAGTCGGTCTCCAGCTGGCAGAGCCAACACAAGAAACTCAAATGACCTAATACTGTTTTTGTTTTCCACAAAAATGCCCAAGCAGGCTGTAGAAATGTTGATAACTTGTCAGGAGAAATTGCTCTGAAAATGAGAAATTGCGTGTGGAAGTCCCTCACTTTGCGGCAAGTTTGATTTGAAACTCAGCAACGGCTGTTCTCCTCAACTTTACAGGACAAGGCCAATAGAGGAAAAAAGGAAATTTTCTAAAACAGTACTTGAACAGATCATGAAATACCCAGAGTGTGGCCAGCATTGCCACACTTAACTGACATTCATTTGAAATTTGTTGACTCCTCAAGTCAATGTTGAGAGCGCTGTGGTCTGAAAAGGTGATGTCTCACTGCCTCCTTGACTTCACTGTTTATGTGTTCAGGCCTTCCAAGCACTGTTGAGCACAGATGGATATAATGGCTCGGTGTGTGGTAATGGCAGATGGATTGACATTTGAAGGCACAGCTTGCGCAATGCAAAAACAGGAAAGTTTTTTTGGACTTTTTATGAGGCACTACTCGGCTGAATGTAAAAGGCATGCAGACACGTAAAAGTGGATGATTAATTGCCAAAAGACTGCCTTTGTTTTACTGTTTAACTCAACTATGAAGGCCAATACTCACTTCTCTTGCTATTGCGTAAAGTCGGTCTAACCCCTTTACCACCATGGTTTGGACCAAATCCATAGTTATTAATGGTGATAGAGGACCTGTTTACATGGCATTTGGGGTGAACAGGTTAAACTAGTACAGCATAGCATGTCCCTCACAACATATATCAACAGGATTTTTACTGACTTGCTAGAACACATACAAACATTACACATGTTGATTTTACTGACTTGACTTGATGATGATAATTCGTGTCACTGCAATATGCGTGTGTCGTACAATGACCTTCTAGAATTTTACACTGATTGTGAATGGCTTGAACAGAACTGATGAATGTCAAAGTCTTCTATTTCCAATTTCATGTAGCAAGCACTTACGTATTTCAGCAATGTTTGACCGGAGACAATGTTATCTGAAATCTCTGAGAACAAGCAGCTACAGCTGGCTAACAGGTTTTTATTGTTCATTTCGGTTGAAACAGTATTCCAGGTGTACAGAACGCAAGTTTCCATTTTTTTTCTTCTCTATCTTAAGTGCGTCTGCATACCTGGGTGTCTGGCGGTTTGATTGACATCGTTGCACTCTTGACTCTCGTTAAGGGGAAACAGTATATCACCCTGAAAGCCTGGAGAACACCGGCCGAAGACAACCAATTTTGACACATTGAAGGCAATAAATTGTGAAACACAAAGCTCTGGATCATGGCCCATGGACTCCATTTCCACAAATAGACACAGTTGGAAGAATAGAGAGTTAAAAAAAAAAGTTTGGCGAAACAAAAGCAGGGCAGCGCTGAGTGTGGTAACATAACTTCCTTAAGTTTTCTGGATGCTTTTAAATACACTGATCGCTTGCGAAAACAACCGATGAATGGAATGAAGTGGATGAGATGTAAGCTGGCTGTGTACCTTACCGACTTCGGGGGAAACGGTGCAAATAGTTCCCTTCCACCGGAGCGGTTGTCTGGGTAACCGCTGATATCATGAGTGAGTTTGGGGTCAAAGGGCAACCAGGTATGGGTAAAATGAAGATGTGAAGGAATTTTTTTGGTAATTTTTGTGACTTCCCCGGTGGAAAAATCGTGGAAGCAGATCTCACCGTAAGCATAAATGTGCGAGTTGTCAGCCTGCTGGCTACTGTGAAATGATATATCTAATCATCTATATTGTAGAAGGTTTGAAACTTCTCTGAAAACTTCTTGTAGAGTCTAGAAAGCAATAGATATTGTCCCAGATGATACTTTCTTGCTCCAACAAAGTCCATCAATCAACGTTACTTCAACCATCACATAACAAAGTACAACGATCTGGCTCATTCACAACACTTGGTGGCTAAACTTTCAGCTCATTCATTATGAAAGGACTTGTGCATGGTGCCACATTTCTCTCTACTTGCAAAACAGCACACTTTTTTTGCCTAAAAGTCATCAAACCAGCACCCAGACGTTTGTCAACACTTCAAAAATTTGGATTTAAACCAAGCTGAATCAACAAACACTTTTCAAAGCACACTTGTTCTTCAAAGGTTAGGTTCGCTCAAGTTAGTATAAATATCAAAGCTTGTGTTTGATGTACCACACAGTTTCAGCACAGCAAGTAATACCAAAGAGTAACTTTTACAAAAGGCGCCCTCTATGGTCACTTTTGGAAAATGTGAAAACTCAGAGCTCTGATAGACTGTGCCATGCATACTATTTCTTTGGACAAAAGAATAGATATCACATCATCAAACTGTAGACCAACTAATTAGCATGCTATAAATAAGACAATTTACATATGCAGATTTAATATTTTCTTTTTTGGCATATGCAGCAACACCAATGCAATTTTCAATTGCAAAACTTATTTTCCAAGCAAAACTTGCAAACCGTTCTAGAACAATGCAAATTATTGACCTATTTCTGACAGACCTATTGATAAATTGACAAGAACGTCAAGAATGCTCATGATCAGAACAATTTGGTGACCAACTCGGGTTGTACCTATTACACAGGGAATGAAGGAGGGCTTCTGAAGAGGAAATCTGCGGGCAAGACACTGCCAGTATCTCACTTGACAACCATTCAATCATACCTATATCAATGAATTACAGTTTCTGTGAATATTTTCAGTGAAGGTATGCATCCTTTGCAGCTTTTGCTGGATATTGGATCATGGTGTTTTAGTCTCTCAGGAAAAAAAGGTTATGTAAATCAATGAGTTGGATACAATTTCAAATTAACGTAGAACAAAACCCAGATTCTAGTGTGTCAACTAGCTTTAGCATGAGGGTTCAGCCAGCACACTAGCTCACAAACACTGTGTTTAGAAAAGACCACATTTGCAAAAGAACAAAAAGTCATCCCAGCTAGCCTTTTTGATTCACTTAACCTTTTATTCGGAAGAAGACATTTGGTTCATGTGCCTGTCAAAACATTTGAGAGTTTCTTACTGTAAAGCCTGTGGCTCCCCTTAAGAGCATTAAACGCTAACACTGAAGGGCTTTGAAATTCAGAAGAGGTACACCTGACCCCTCTATTGAAAAGGGAACGGTGATGTATCCACTGGAAAACCTTTTGCCTGAAAAACCTTACAAAATGCCATTCAGTCGGATCGAATGCATCTTTTGTGCCGGAGAAGAAATCCCCCGGTTTCCAGAGAAGACCGGATCAAATGCGCCACGGTTGACAATGCCGCTGCATGCCCTCAGTAAACTTTCTGTGTTTTTGTTGTCAAAGAGACTCTCGGCTTAGTTAGAGTTCCATGCAGTCGCTACGTTTTGTTTCAAATGTTTTCCAACAAATGGAACCCAGGCGTGAACAACCGAACAACTACTTGTCCCTGGGCAGAGCTGGTCAAAGAAAACGCGGCACGTAACTTGACTTGAAGTCCCAGCACTCATGGGATATTATACACCATACTGCATAACACAGTTACACCATTATCTACACATAAGATTTATCAAAAATGATGCAATTACAGTAATAAAACTGATTGAGATGTATCTGTCTATTGATATTGTTTTTCTTCAAAAAGTGATATCAAGATTTTATACTTTCCATACCTTTCTCTTTTACAATGCTCATCGAACAGATTTTAAATTCACATACATACATGCTCAACAGGAGAAGTTGGTTCAGGAAAAAACTTGTTCAGGTCATGTTCAGCAACATTAAAAACAAAGATCTGGATGAACTGTAGAACTAGTCATCCATATGACTGTTAAGAACATCACCTGACATAGCTGCAGTACTGTCACAATTTCGAAAGTTTAGCGATCTGATTACGGGACGGAGGGTGGATCCTATTATGGGATAGAGCGCTGATCCTATTATGGGATGGATGTCTGCACAAACACAACACCCTGTATTAAGTGTTCGCCAACAAAACTTACGTCTTTAAATCCTGCAAAACTCCTTCATGCATGAGTTTTGAGAGTCTAATCTCTTCCATTAATTCATGGTTTTACCATAATGGCAATCCAGTTACTTTATTTTGCAGCACAGAAATATGAGATTGAAGATAAATTTATATCCAAAAGCACATTTCAAATACTTACTTGGGATCTTCACCCTGAATTCCTATGCATGAGGCACTGGTAATTGTAGTGTCTGGAATACAGACATAGGTTTATGACTTGGAGTACCGTATTAGCAAAATGGCAAGGCTCTTAGTCTAGGATCTTGCCAGCATTTTTGTTTAGGTAAGAAAAGGACCAGGGAGATCCTTTACCTTTAGATTCTAGACTTGTTAGGTGTGTCCAATTGAATACAATAGGGTCAGACCAGGTTGGAAAGGGAGACTTTCACCACAATTGCTCAATGGCATTTTTTAATCCACAACACCTGAATGTCAAATTGTTCAGAATTACGCAGGTCAAAGATCCACGGTTTTTTCTCGTCACATCTTAATGAAGGACAGGGCTGGGGTCATCACCTGACACTTGTTTAACTAATTTTCTATGGGAGGAGTTCAGTTTTGGTGCATTTGCACAAGTTCTACTACACTAAAAGACACTTGGCAGGTCAAATCAAACTAAGATAGAGGAAAATTTCACACCTTCACAGTTACTGCATATAGTTTCATAGAGTTCTAGCCCCTGTCTTGTCAGTCACTTAAGATGTGATATCATCACCACATGGAATTCTGGGTGAGAAAGTTCCTGCTTTTAGGAAGTAATGTAAACTTGAGTGTGATTTCAATATGAATTTACTTACTGTGTGTTGCCTATGTTCTCAGCAATAACTAAATCCTTTTAAAATCATTGATTGAGTGACAGTCGTCGAAGTTTTCTCAGCGCATCCAAAAATTCAAAACATCTGCACGGCCTTGATGCATCGCAAAGGACCAGCTTAATATTGCTGTTGTACTGACACAGCCAATGCCACAAAAATGTTTAAATTCCCAGCATGAGCCACTCGGGAATGTGAGTATGGATGCCCACAAAGGTGTACTTTTCTGTTTCGTATTAGATTTAAGCCACTAAAGTATGAACTGGTTCTACTTGAAATTTCATGGGCCAATAAAGGCGTGGATGGTCAAAGAAGGGTGAAAAATCGATGAGTTACCTCGCCTGTGTTTATTGAGAGGATTGTGGGAGGGGAAAAAAATGACAAAAGGGAATTGAAAAAATCTTGTTGGAAAACTGGATTGTGTCTATCTTCCTGAAATGCAGGTCATTGAAGATAATAAACCAGATGACCTTGAGTGGCAGGAAGACTATTATCCAATGACATGATAATACATCTTCAGGTTCATTTGTCAGTCTTTCTCACTTCATATAATGCAATACTTGTTGGGTGGCAAAATGACTTATTATTTTTTTGATCCCACCTAAGCAAAGCAAATACTACATCTTTAGCACTACACCTTTATTAGTCCAGAAACTTGATTGGTGAGAACTGAAAGGTACCACACCTGTATTTGCCAAAAAAAAGTCTAAAGTACCATTGAATTGCATTAAAGTGGAAGGTCTGCAATCGAGATTTACCATTCCACAAATGCCTTGTCAGGTACGTGAATGTTTTTTTGAATACCTGAGGGCCATTCATGGAATCCCATTCCAGTTTCAAACGCTTTCAAATCTTTCTCCATCGTATCACAATCATAATGGCGGCTGATACCCGACCATATCAGCAAACTTTGGCTACCATGACATTAACAGTCAACATGCGGCCAAAGCGATTCCTTTTTTTTTCTTCAAAAACTTGCCATACTTCATGGTTAATTACACGTGCTCCAGCTACTGATGAGGTGGAACCCGCAAATAAAAGGAAAAAAAATTGGAGCATAAAACCAACGGGAAAGGACACACAGCACTGACAAAGAAAGTGGCAGGATTTTCGCCAGGTAATGGATGGTCTTGCCATGGTCTATGACTGCAATCAGAAATACCGGACAAATTGATCCATCATCCACTGATGAATTTGGCCTTGATGCTGTAAAAATGGCTGCCGTACTTTTGTTCCTAGGTGACGTGTTGCCTTGGTGACGACACCTGTCAACCAGACCGACTTGGTCGATGAGCGTGCCCAGTGGATGTAGCTATGTACTAGCCTTGAAACCAACCCATTATAATGCACTCATACTGTTGTACATCAATGCTTCACTGTGTCACCGGTAAATTGTGTTACACCCTTGCTGTGTTCTGCTAGAAAACTAGTCTTCTGTACTTTTATAAAAGACATGTACTGGTATACAGCCCACCTGTTTTTACAGAACCTACTTTTTATTCATCAAGAATGCTGTACATGATGATGAAATCTGTTAAACCTGTTGCCATGGATAGCATACATGTACTACATAAGTGTGCATTGTAAAGTGTCCCCTGCATCTGCATCACACATGTAACCATTGTAAACTGCTGACTTTATAATAAAGTGAAAGTAAAGTGGAGAGATGACACATTTCTGATGATGACAGCCATTATAGTACTGTTTTACAGCACCAAGGCCAAATTCATTAGTTTCTTGTGCACGGTGGATCAATTTGTCCGGTATTTCCGATTGCAGTCATAGACCATGGCAAGACCATCCATTACCTGGTGAAAATCCTGCCACTTTCTTTGTTTAATGCCGTGTGTCCTTTCCACTTCCCCCTGTTGGTTTCATGTTCCAAATATTTTCCCTTTCATTTGCGGGTTCCACATCACAGGCAATACGCTTAGCTGCAGAGATTCAAACCAGTGTGACTCGAACTCCAACAGCGTCTAGACGACCACATAAAATCAAGAAACAGCCAACATGTAAACTTTGTATTTTCCTTACCAGTCAACAAATCTATCACTGGTGTAATGAAACAAGAGTGCAGTGCCATTGTACCCTGTTTCTCACCTCTTTTCTCTCCAAAGGTAGTAATTTCTTTTACTCCATTGCACAGCATCCATACGTCTTTACAAGTTAACCGTTCAAATCAAATTATAAGAACTTTGCTTTCAGAGAGATACAGCCAAAACAGGTGCAATCCTATCATCATCTATCAAATACTAGGTATTTGGCTTGTAATCATGTATTGTCACATTCTAAACACCATAAATATTAGTCTAAAGTCAATGGTTTTGCTGCAGGCTATATGCAACTGGTCAGGTGGTTCAGGGAATGAACTGAAGCTGAACTTGAAACTGTGAGAACCAGGTGTTCCCAGAGTGATAAATGGGTGCATTACTGAGAAGATGCGCCTTGATCTAAACAATTTGCAGGAAGAGATAACACGCTTGTTTGCAGACAGACAACAGAGACATATCAATCACGTTAAGGACATCCTAAACTCTGACAAATTTACCGTCCTCATGGGAGAAACTCTTTTTTTTGAATAGAAGACCAGGTTGTGGACTGGGTACCACCTTTGTAAAGCTGTAATGATAATTAGGTTGGTCATAAACAAACATTGCTTGCTATGGGCATTCAATTTAACATCTGGAGTCAATTTTCTTTACAGAAACAGTGCATTATTTGATCGTACAAATTGTATTGACTTGGTGTAGTTGTCCTTGGTCATCTAAAATGGCAGTATCTTGTAGACGTGCTACTCCGCCACACAGAGCTGTTACAACACATAAAATGTATACCTTACCTGTTAAATAAAAATCTTCCAGATTTGACTTCACATGCTTGACTATAACCACTGTAAACTACAAAATTATGAAAAAGCAACAGGAAGTGCTGTATTATGAACCAAAATAAGCCAGATATGCACTATAAACCAGTACGTTGACCAAAGATGTAAGCATTGTTCTGGCTCATTGTGAAGTGAGTAGAACTTCACAACCAAAGTACATTGGTCCATACAACAGCTTCACTGATCCATGGCTGGTCACCATCTGAGGCTATCTTTAGCAAAGGCCTGGTAAAAATATATGTATCCATGCATCTCTCGTAACCTCTGTTCCCCACATCTGTAAGGTCACGCTCCGACAGCCCGAACTGTTTTAGTCTAAAGTTTCTTGTTTATTATACAGAGGAAATCAAAATTAAAGCAACTGCAGCTAGAATTTCAATTTATGAGATTCTCCATTTCCAACTCAGAAAACTTTCTGACGTGAAGGATAGCAAGCCTTTATCTCGATTAGAACACTTACATTGATGAAAAGCAGGTAACTCTGCTTTACAGCCGTGAATCAGAAAGCAGTAATTTATGAGATTAAAAATATCCCGGTAACGCCGGAAGCAAAAACGGAAGTTGTAGAGATACATCCATTTCAACTTCATCAGTTGTTTATAATTTTGAATGGATGGAGTACTGCTTTTATTTAGACAAGATATCTCATCAAATATAGAATGACCACAACCACACACCATCAACCATTTCCTCAATTCACGTGATACTTTCTTAATTCAGTGCAATGGACCGGCCTTGAGTGATTTCAAGTAAATATCTCAGGGCAAATTTTCTTTTTTTCTTTAAAATCTAATCACGTCTTCATGAAGTTTTGTTTGCTGGTGTGCGGTGGTGTGGCATTTAAGCAAGGTGAAAAGATGAAAAAAACAGGTTGGAAATGAGAGGATGTAGGATGTAATGATGTAAAATGGGAGGGGAAAGGAGAGAGACTGAGGAGAAGGGAAAAATGGGTACAACAGAAAAAGGGAGAGGGGAAAGCAAAGGTAGTGAGGGGAGATTGACAGACACACATAGACAGGAGTATGAGAGTATAAAGAGAGCTCTGAGAGCAGCTGAGAGAGCAGTGAGAGACTTTGGAACCACACTGTGCAATGATCAAACAAGTTGTGATACTTTCCTGAAAAAAGTCATTCACATTTCTAACTCGAATGAAACCTGGAAACAACGCTCACATTCCGAGTCGATGTACCCCTATGTGCCAGGAGAAACATAATGTTTGTGCAGCACACCATACTTTGAACCTAGACACAATATCGAATCATACGACGCCCTGGGAAATCAGTATGACTGAGTTGGTCAAGTGAAAAACAGTGTGCTCTGTCTCCACATGACAATTTTACCGTTCATGACAAACCATGGAGAACCTCATAACATTTGCAAAGTCAACAACGCCAAAACCAACCGTAATTTAAATCACAGAATACCTTCAACAATCTACACCTCTTCCTCAAATCATAATTACCAAGAAAAATTTCCATTTGTGACATAAAATAACAGCTTTCACTCACATTTTTCGAAGATCGCAATCACCTTCCACTCCGGGCAGACAGCTGGGTGTGTTCAGCACTGGCACCAACACAGACTAAGCTTTAGAACTCAATACACATAAACAAAGTCTGGCGTGTATATTAAATCTAAATCAGACCCACACCAAACTGCCTCCTCATGTTAACTTTTAATATCTTAATGTACTGCAGGTAGACCTTTCGCCAACCAAAACAAGCATTACTTAAATACCTTGTTTCCTTTATTGGGTTACATGGGAGAACTTCTGTGTATCATATGTGCGCAAACATTCCAGATATTTTCAATTACGATCTGGGCGTTAGTGCTGGCATTCCGTGATCTCCGTCTGACTTCCAATAAAGCTAAAGTAGAAGTGATTCAATTTTGGATCTCAACTGGTAGTTGCGATATTATCTTGTAACTTCCCGTGCCCGTTCAAAAGGAAAGACTGCCAACCTGCCCATCACTATTCACTTTTACAGAAGAAAGATTTGCCAGCCCGCCCCTGTGATATGGAAATTGAAAAAATATTGCCTGCCCCCCCCTGTTATGAAATAATTGACGATCGGCTCTTCACATGGACAGTTTTGTGTGTCGCACCTTAAGAACAAGAAACTGTGTTTGACAAACAACAAAAACACTGGAATATGTAATACTACCTAAAGTTACAGCTCATTGAACTTGAAACCTCCACACACCGTTCTAATATTGGACAGGTCCAACACTGCCAAATACGTCAAACCTTGGGGGGGAGGTGCCATAGGTTTGACAGGATAAAATGTTCCTTTTCTTGTACCTCATATCAGACAGTAAAGTCTGTCAAAGTACCTTTGAAAAAAGTGAGACCAGAGATACAGGTACATCTATATTCCAAAAAGCTTGGATACAAATCAGTTATACTTGGCAGGACACATTAATTGACATACACTTATGTGGAAAGACTATCTTGTAGCACAGGTATAATGATAGTATTATGGTCCCAGGAGCTGTAACTATTGCACTTTTATCCTCTTTACTCAAATGTACCAGCACTTATTGGCCTGACTGGAGACACTTGAGAAAGAATAAGTTTCCTTGAGTCTCTACGCATTGACTCCACTACAGCAGACATGAGAGTTGGATCAGTAATTTGCTCTTAATACAATTAAATGAACCACGCTATAGTAACAGTTTGTCAATGGCAACTAATAATTGATGTGTAAAATTCAAATTATATAAATATCACTGACTGAAGGAGTGAATTCTATAAATATTGGAATTCTCCACTTCTTCCTGAGTTTGACTCACTGGAAAATACACAATAAAACACAAAAAGGTTTTTTGTGTCATTTACATCAAACTTCACAGCCGCTGCAGACAAGACTAGAGTGTTGTTTATTTCAATTTTGCACAAACAAATGATTTCATTGTCATCAATGAATGCCACTACTCATTGTAGTGGTCACATGATCAAATTAACCCATTTTAGGGTGAAAGGTCACTGACCTTGGGTCAAATAACATGGCCACATGTGAAAGCCAGCTAATTTCAAGCAAAATAATGATATCATTGTTATTAAATAGAGAAATACAAATTGTGATTGGTTGAAAATTCAACCTAAACGGCTTATTGTCTTGGTCTGAGGGAGTCAGCACCTACTGTTTGACCACTTAAACATCCGAAAGTTTTTCAATGTATTTAGTTCCTAATTTCTTTTCTCTGTGATTCAGAAACAAAAAATTAAAAGCCTAGCAAAAATAATGTGTTCAATATACAACATCACTATTGACCAATGAATTAAGTCTGGCATAGAATTTATAGTTGTCAATGATAACATCAGATATTACACACATACACACACACACGTTGATTGGTTGAAAATCAGGCATTTTTATATGATTTGGGGAATGGGACAAGCTACCATATGCCCTGGACCATATGTCAGGAAGGGAATTAAAAAGAACGGAAAAACTAACTAGAGTGACGGTATACAGGTAAGAGCTTTTGTTTTATTGTATACCTTGTTTTAAAAGTTACAACTACGTAGTTTTGAGTTGGAATAGCATGCTTCATACATGTACTCAACCGATGGAGCTTCCTATTCCCATCTCGCGGGATATAACTATGGCTTTTCCATTATAGGGACTTTGGCCTCACCTAGCCAAAGAAAACACTGCCATTGTATTGACATATGGCAGTGACAGGGTGTATGTAGGAGTCCAAGTTTGGGCTCATCGGTTGAAGGGACTCTTCACTGATTCAATCACCAGTAGACATACGTACACCACACAAGGCATGAATTGTCCCTGGTTATGGACATAAAAACGAATGATGCGCACGTGCTTACGTATGCTAAGTGAATCCCAAATAGGATCGGCTCGTATGGTTGACCCGCACGGTCACCTTCTAATTTGTTAGCAATCGTTGTTGGCGGCAAAATGAAAAAAACACAGAGAGATGACAATAAGAAGTTGATGAGTGTGTTTACAAATATGCCAAAGAAGCTGGGCGAGGAATACGAAACGATCTAACTCTTTTCTCCTGCATTAGACGCTGGAATGTGGAGGCAAGTCATGGGGTGCTGGTTTCATACATGCAAGTAGTATACAGAGATATCTTTAGAATGAAATAGTGTGATGGATTGGTCGGGGAGAGAGCTCCCCTCAAGGGCTTATTAGAATTCTATCTGTTGTGTGACATTCATGTCGTAATCGAATGAGCGAACGTGATGTGTGATGTCATCCATGATAATCGCTCAAAAATTTTCCTTTTGGCCAATTTTACTTTAACTTTGCTCTGCACTGAAAAGAATCTTGCTTACTCACTTCACAGTCTAGTGCTCTCAGTGAGGTATATTGTGATATCATCATTTAATGCGTAGATTATGATTATTATGTGAATCAATGATTCATTGTCAGTCAATGGAGAATATTAATTTGGCATACCTGAAGAACAATGGACTCGATATCCTGCAAGAAAATGTTTAGGTTTTCCTAGGGAGCCCTCCCACTTTGTGAAGAAACTAGACCCCTTATGATTATGTTGATTTGTAAATTGTTTGGTATTCTTTCATATTGAAACTAAGGTACCTTTGATCATGCCCCATATACTACACTTCTCAAAGAAATTGCTGTATTAGCAATTACGTTTTTGTATATGCTTTCCATGGTCTGACTAAGGACTACTGAAATGTCTTTATCGGTTGGAAATTTCTGCTAATAGCTGGAAAGTAATGCATTTCAAAATTCCTATGGAGACATCTGGAGGTAAGAACTCCGGAATGGTGTTTCACTGTATATTCGACTCCATCATGTAACGGTGGTTTCAGATGGCTGGAGGGGAGACAATAATGAATCTGTTTTGGCAAGTCTTTTGGCGACCGGAATTCACCAGCTGTCTAAGTGTGTCAAAACTTAACAGTTTTGTGAGTAAAAACCTCCATTCCTTTCTTGTGCTTTTGTCGGTAATTTGTCAAATCTGGAACAAAAGCCATTTTACCATCTGAGAGAAGTACATGCTCTCATTAATAACCCCCACTCTTCCCCTACGAGGGCAGTATATCGACCTACAGGCAACGGCTTTGAGGTGAATCGGAGTTCATGATATTTTTAGTACATTTAGTCACCGCAGACAGACACACACTGTATCAAGCAGTACAATGGCCTGCTAGGGAGAAGGACACTTGTACAAGGACAATGTATTGTAAAGACAGCGGACCAATTCATAAGGAAAACTGTTGAAAAATGTCAACCAGTATAGGCCGTGGGCTAGAGGGGGTCTACGTGCACCCCCCCCACAGGATAACAAACCTGTATTTTTCAGAAGCCTTGGGATCCCTAGAATACGAAATGGAATTTTAACAGAAAAAATATAGGGATGGAATAGCTGTTATGGTCATGTTTTGAAGGGTACCGCAAAATCACGATTTTCCAAGCCAAATGCATTTTCGTCAAATCTGTCTTCTTGTAAGTCATGTGCTGAGCTCATTTTTTAACATAACCTCACTTGTTTGGTATCATTAGAAAGGGAATTTATTCCTCTTTAAGATGACATATTGTACTATGCAATATCTTCTACAGTTTTTGTCAAATATAACCAAAACTTACCCCTTACCCCAAAATTTAACATTGCAAATTACAGTAAATCTCAAATTCTACCAATTTTTTAGCTAGGCATAATAAAAAATGCAATGCTTTGTCTGAAATCTGTTTTATTTCATACAGGGACATGTCAGAAATATGAAATAGACTTTTAACAGAAAAAATATTGGGAATCTACAGCTGTAACAGTCATATTTTGAAGGGTACCGCAAAATAACAGTGTTGCAGATTTGCATGCATTTTTGTTAAAACTGTCTTCCTATAAGTTATCTGCTGAGCTTGTTTTTCAATATAACCTGGCTTGTTAGGTATCATTAGAAAGATAATTCACTAATCTTTAGAATGATATATTGTAACATGCAATATCTTCTATAGTTTTCATGATATGTAACCAAAACTTACCCCTTACCCCAAAGTTTACATTGAAAGTTTCTGTCATAGCTAAAACCAAATTTTACAATTTTTTTAGCTTGACACAAAAAATCTGGCCTTTTTTGCTATTCAATGTGTTTTATTTGGTACATGGACATGTCAGAAATATGAAATAGACTTTTAACAGGAAAAATATTAGGAATCTATAGCTGTAACAGTCATATTTTGAAGGGTACCGCAAAATAACAGTGTTGCAGATTTGCATGCATTTTTGTTAAAACTTTCTTCTTATAAGTTATCTGTTGAGCTTGTTTTTGAATATAACCTGGCTTGTTAGGTATCATTAGAAAGATAATTCACTAATCTTTAGAATGATATATTGTAACATGCAATATCTTCTATAGTTTTCATGATATGTAACCAAAACTTACCCCTTACCCCAAAGTTTACAATGAAAATTTCTGTCATAGCTAAATCCAAATTCTACACTTTTTTTAGTTTGACACAAAAAATCTGGCCGTTTTTGCTATAAAATCTGTTTTATTTGGTACTGGGACATGTCAGAAATATGAAATAGACATGTAACAGAAAAAATATTGGGAATCTACAGCTGTAACAGTCATATTTTGAAGGTTACTGCAAAATCACAGTATTGAAAACTCGCTTGCTTTTTTGTTAAACCTGTCTTCTTATAAGTTATCTGTTGAGCTTGTTTTTGAATATAACCTAGCTTGTTAGGTATCATTAGAAAGATAATTTACTAATCTTTAGAATGGCATATTGTAACATGCAATATCTTCTATAGTTTTCATGATATATAACAAAATCCTACCCCTTACCCCAAAGTTTACATTGAAAATTTCAGTCATAGCTAAAACCAAATTCTACAAATTTTTTAGCTAGAAACAAAATCTCTGGCCGTTTTTGCTATTAAATCTGTTTTATTTGGTACAGGGACATGTCAGAAATATGAAATAGACTTTTAACAGGAAAAATATTAGGACTCTACTACTGTAGCGGTCATATTTTGAAGGGTCCGCAAAATATCAGTGTTGCAGATTTGCATGCATTTTTGTTAAATTTTTCTTCTTATATGTTATCTGCTGAGCTTGTTTTTAAATATATACTGGCTTGTTAGGTATCATTAGAAAGATAATTAACTAATCTTAAAAATGACATATTGTAATATGTAATATCTTGCATAGTTTTCATGAAATATGACCAAAACTTACCCATACCCCAAAATTTACATTGAAAATTGCAGTCATAGCTAAAATCAAATTCTACCATTTTCTTTACCTAGACATATAAAATCAGGCATTTATTTGTATGAAATCTATTTCATTCGGTAATGGGTCATGTCAAAAATGTAAAATAGACTTTTAACAGAAAAAAGATTGGAATTCTGTAGTTGTAACAGTCAGATTTTGAAGGGTACAGCAAAATCTCAGTATTCCTGACTTGCGTGCATTTTTATTGAATCTATCGTCTTGTAAGTCATCTGCTGAGCTTCTTACAGAATATAATGTAAGTTGTTAGGTATCATTAGTAAGATTATTTACTAGTCTTTAAAAAGACATATTGTAACATGCAATATCTTGTACAGATTTTTATGAAATATGACCAAAACTTACCCCATACCCCAAAATTTACATCGAAAACTACTGTCATAGCTAATATCAAATTCAAGCAATTGTTTTACGCAGACATAAAAAATTAGGCAATTTTTTGTATGAAATCTGTTTAATTTTGTACTTGGGTATATCAGAAATATGAAATGAACTTTTAACAGAAAAAGTATTGGGATTCTATAGCTGTAACAGCTGTATTTTTTAAGGGTACAGCAAAATCTCAGTATTCCTGATTCGTATGCGTTTTTGTTAAATCTGTCATCTTATAAGTAGTCTACTGAGCTTGTTATTGATTATAGCCGGGTTTGTTTAGTATCATTGGAAAGGTAATTAACTGGTATTTACAATGAAATATTGTAACAGGCAATATATTGTATAGTTTTCATGGAATATGACCAAAACGTACCCCATACCCAAAGGTTTATATTGGAAGTACTGTCATAGATAACATGATCAATTTCCGTGAATTTTTAGCTAGACATGATAAAAATAGTTGTTTCGGTATTAAATCTGTTGTATATGGTACTGGGTCATGTCGGAAATGTGAAATAGACTTTTAACAGAAAAAATATTTGGACTGTTTAGTTGTATCAGCCATATTTTGAAGAGAAATGCAAAATCGCAGTACCGCAAACTGGCACCTTTTTTGTTAAATTCTTCTTCTTGTAAGTCATCTGCTGAACTTATTTTGTGACACAACCTGGCTTGTGAGGTATCATTAGTAGGGAAATTTATTCTTCTTTAAGATGACATATTGTAATATACAATGTCATCCATAGTTTTCCTGGAATATGGTCAAACTTTACCCCATACCCAAAAAGTTCAAATCGCAAATTACAGCTTATCACAAATTCTACCATTTTTTGCTGCACATAATACAAAAGGCAATTCTTATTTAAAATTTGATTTATTTGTTACAAAAGTATGTTACAAGTATTAAATTACCTTTTAACGGGAAGATGATACAATTTAGTAGCCACTTGGATCATTTTTGGAGGGGGAACCCAAATATTGCAAATGTATGTGTTTCGGCAAATTTGCCCTGATACCTGGGTACCCTTCCAAATATGATCCAAAAGGCTACAAAATCATATTATGTTCCTGTTAAAAGTTAATTTTATATTTGTAACATACTTTTCTAACAAAAACACAGATTTCGTAGAGTGCATACAAGCATTGCCTTTCGTATATAAAGTTAATAAATTGTAAAAAAAGGTCGAGTTTCAGATTTGCAGTAATTTGCTGTGTAAACCTTGGGGTATGGGGTAAGCTTTGGTCCTATTTCATGAAACCTAAACAAGACATTGCAAATTACAATATGTCATTTTAAAAACCAGTAAATTACCTTTCTATTGATACCTGAGAAGCCAGGTTATGTCAAAAATCAAGCTCAGCAGATGACTTATAAGAAGACAGATTTAACAAAAAAGCAAGCGAGTTTCAATACTGTGATTTTGCGAGACCCTTGAAAATATGACTGTTACAGCTGTAGATTCCCAATATTTTTTCTGTTACAAGTCTATTTCATATTTCTGACATGTCCCTGTACCAAATAAAATAGATTTAATAGCAAAAAGGGCCAGATTTTTTGTGTCAAGCTAAAAGAATTGTAGAATTTGGTTTTAGCTATAACAGAAATTTTCAATATAAACTTTGGGGTAAGGGGTAAGTTTGGTTACATATCATGAAATTATAGAAGATATGCATGTTACAATATATCATTCTAAAGATTAGTAAATTATCTTTCTAATGATACCTAACAAACTAGGTTATATTCAAAAACAAGCTCAACAGATAACTTATAAGAAGAAAGTTTTAACAAAAATGCATGCAAATCTGCAATACTGTGATTTTGCGAGACCCTTGAAAATATGACTGTTACAGCTGTAGATTCCTAATATTTTTTCTGTTACAAGTCTATTTCATATTTCTGACATGTCCCTGTACCAAATAAAACAGATTTAATAGTAAAAAGGGCCAGATTTTTTGTGTCAAGGTAAAAAAATTGTAAAATTTGGTTTTAGCTATGACAGAAATTTTCATTGTAAACTTTGGGGTAAGGGGTAAGTTTTGGTTACATATCATGAAAACTATAGAAGATATTGCATGTTACAATATATCATTCTGAAGATTAGTGAATTATCTTTCTAATGATACCTAACAAGCCAGGTTATATTGAAAAACAAGCCCAGCAGATAACTTATAGGAAGACAGTTTAACAAAAATGCATGCAAATCTGCGACACTGTTATTTTTGCGGTACCCTTCAAATATGACTGTTACAGCTATAGATTCCTAATATTTTTTCTGTTAAAAGTCTATTTCATATTTCTGACATGTCCCTGTACCAAATAAAACACATTGAATAGCAAAAAGGGCCAGATTTTTTGTGTCAAGCTAAAAAAATTGTAAAATTTGGTTTTAGCTATGACAGAAATTTTCATTGTAAACTTTGGGGTAAGGGGTAAGTTTTGGTTACATATCATGAAAACTATAGAAGATATTGCATGTTACAATCTGTCATTCTGAAGATTAGTTAATTATCTTTCTAATGATACCTAACAAGCCAGGTTATATTGAAAAACAAGCTCAACAGATAACTTATAACAAGAAAGTTTTAACAAAATGCATGCAAATCTGCAACACTGTTATTTTGCGGTACCCTTCAAAATATGACTGTTACAGCTATAGATTCCTAATATTTTTTCTGTTAAAAGTCTATTTCATATTTCTGACATGTCCCTGTACCAAATAAAACACATTGAATAGCAAAAAGGGCCAGATTTTTTGTGTCAAGCTAAAAAAATTGTAAAATTTGGTTTTAGCTATGACAGAAATTTTCAATGTAAACTTTGGGGTAAGGGGTAAGTTTTGGTTACATATCATGAAAACTATAGAAGATATTGCATGTTACAATATATCATTCTAAAGATTAGTGAATTATCTTTCTAATGATACCTAACAAGCCAGGTTATATTGAAAAACAAGCTCAGCAGATAACTTATAGGAAGACAGTTTTAACAAAAATGCATGCAAATCTGCAACACTGTTATTTTGCGGTACCCTTCAAAATATGACTGTTACAGCTATAGATTCCTAATATTTTTCCTGTTAAAAGTCTATTTCATATTTCTGACATGTCCCTGTACCAAATAAAACAGATTTCAGACAAAGCATTGCAATTTTTATTATGCCTAGCTAAAAAATTGGTAGAATTTGAGATTTACTGTAATTTGCAATGTTAAATTTTGGGGTAAGGGGTAAGTTTTGGTTATATTTGACAAAAACTGTAGAAGATATTGCATAGTACAATATGTCATCTTAAAGAGGAATAAATTCCCTTTCTAATGATACCAAACAAGTGAGGTTATGTTAAAAAATGAGCTCAGCACATGACTTACAAGAAGACAGATTTGACGAAAATGCATTTGGCTTGGAAAATCGTGATTTTGCGGTACCCTTCAAAACATGACCATAACAGCTATTCCATCCCTATATTTTTTCTGTTAAAATTCCATTTCGTATTCTAGGGATCCCAAGGCTTCTGAAAAATACAGGTTTGTTATCCTGTGGGGGGGGTGCACGTAGACCCCCTCTAGCCCACGGACTAGTACCTTTTACTAGTTTATAAGTTTTGGTTTGATCAAGGAAAGCATCTTCACAGAAAAGCTGGTCAACACACTGCCACCAGTGGACCGAGTAAAAAACTCTCTACATCTAGAAAAAATGTTGGCACATAGATTCATTTTCAAGAATGATCAAAATTTGCAAAAAATATCTTTGTGAAAGATGCAGTAAAATTGCAGAGTTTCGTATCAATGCTGTCAGTAAGTCAGACCTTGAGGAATAAATGGTTTTTATAAGTTCTGTCAATAGACCTTGGGCAGTGTGCAATAATTACTGGCATGTACAATCGTAATACAATGGTTCATGTGTACAAATTGTGAGTGTCATCCTCTGCATGACTGGTAGACTCACAGTCATCATCATCAGACTTCTATTCACCTACCACACCAACACTCCCGTGAAATTACAATTGGAGACGTGAGACATGAGACCAAAGAGCAAGCTCTGAACACATGAATCAGGGAAGAAATCAGCCCCTCTACGTGTGAAAGTGTGTTTGCTCTACATCACCCTGGAGGCAAGACCTTGATGGGGTGCGTGCACTATTCTTTGTCTGCCTATCTCTCTTTCCTTGTACAGTAGAACTCTGAGCTTCTTTTCAAGTTACACACAAACCAGAATTAATGCACAGTCTTCCGCTGCAGCTTGAGTGCTATACGCACGTATGAGCCTTTCTGACATTTTTAAAACAGTAACCACAGTCTGCCACTCAAAGCAGATTAAAACAACAAATTCTTTCAGATGTTGCCCCTGCTTCAACAAATAAATGAAAATACCAATTGAAAATCACTTCCCTTTTGGACCGGCACTGCCAAGGTTTTTATACCCACCATTCTACTCTACAGTGAAAAAAGCTTTTCACATTTGAGACTGGCTGGTATGCATTCGGAAATGAATCACTCAGCATTAAAATCTTTATGGTGGATTACGCTGTCTAACGTCAGACACTGTCCGTACAATGCTCTGACATCCCCGGTGATGTGTGGCTTACTGCACAATAATAATTTCTACTGATTTGTCAGCCAATGTACACACAATACAAGACTACCGTGAATGTTTAAGAATATCATTTTCATGTACATGTCTGTGCCTCAGTGTTGACTGATATGGTACAAGCTGTCATTAATGACCTTGACAGCACCAAACAAAAGTGATTAGACAATTACAATCAATTTTCTACCAACAAGCCTCAAACTTACGTCAGAACTTGCCCTTGAACTTGATTGCGCTGATCTTGGATCGATTGTATATCAAGGGAAACACAGAGTTGAAAATATCAGAATGGGATAACAGTACTTCTGACAAGTGAACAGGCAGGTACTGAAGGGGAATTTTCAATCTTCATGATTTTGACGTCTGAGAGGGTCATCTGACATGGGAGGGGAGGGGGGAACAAGACCATCATGCACAACGAAACAAAAGCACCACCCCCATTTTCCTGTACTCAGGTCCGGGCTAAACATCAAAAGACAATGGGTTTGGGCGAAGCCATTGTAGTCAAAGGGTCAAACGAGCATGCTGAGTATTGTTACAGGCTGGTTCAGTGGCTTCACTGCTACGTTGGATGCTTTGAGTAGCAGCCTGTATTCTTTAAATCAGACAGAGCAATTCAACAGTTCAGTGTTTTCCTAACAGCGTGGGATGGCATGTCCTGTCCTCTGCGGCCAAACCACATACCAGCACAACAGACATGTACATTGTCTACACTAGCTGTAACAAATGGACGATTTTCCTTTGCACATACATGTAAACTAAGGTAACAAACATGTTCCTATGAAGAGATGAATCATATAGGAATAGTACTTATTGAGAATATAATTCACCCTACCTTAGTTTTTGTCTGCAATTTTATTGTTTCTCGACATTTGACCTGCAGGGGCTAAACTTATATATTATGACTAATTATCTTGAACACACAGGTACAATCTGCCATTAACCATACATCAAAGAATGCCGAAATTGAAAATACCTACTCTCTGACAGAAAAAAACGTGACAGCATTTTCCCTTAACACCTACAGGCCAATGGTATTTTAACTATCTTTGTGTAGCTTTTATTAGAATTCTTACCTGTGTATCTATACTTTTCATTCCGTTGGTCTCTGCCCTACACATGGTGAGACATTGTCCAAAGAGTAGACTCTATGATCAAGACTGACCCATTCCCCCCCAATTTCCCAGTAAACTTAGACAATAGGGTTATACCAAAGTTTCATTCTGAAAGGGTTGAAAAGGATGTACAGGTTCAACTCATATCAATGTTAACGCTCCTGTGTTTGTGTGTGTGTGTGTGTGTGTGTGTGTGTGTGTGTGTGTGTGTGTGTGTGTGTGTGTGTGTGTGTATACACACACAAACACATATATATTATAGTGTTTATATATATATGTGTGTGTGTGTTTGTGTGTGTGTGTGCATGTGTGTGTGTTTGTGTGTATATATATATATATATATATATATATATATATATATAGTGTGTGTTTATATATGTGTGTGTATATGTGTGTGTTTGTGTGTGTGTATGTACTTAAATGAAACTGGAATACAGGTTCAACTCACATCAATACAACTCTTGTGTGTATGTGTGAGTGTGTGTGTGAAACTGGAATACTGGCAGGACAAGTACAGAATGGATCAAAGCTTTTTCAATATATCTATTCTAAGATTACTTATAACAATTAAAGAGCTACAGTCAGAGGCCTTGCTTTCATAGTAACAGACCAACATTTCATCAGTACATCGACTGTCACCAACTTGGTATCGGTATTGAGAATCACAGATCCTATCCTGCTGTGTTGTCAAAATAAGCTGAACTGACAGAGGTATCCCTGTTGAATACATTCCAAGGTCAATAGGTTCCTTCCCTACCGACTGGGAGAATGTTAAATGCACACACATGTACCCTGTTGCCATGGATTCTGCATTCTTGTCGACTTACTGGACGACAGTGAGAAGGCAGTGATACAGATACACGGTAACATGATGAGATCCGAAAGGCTTTTAGAAAAAACAGTAGTGGCGACTTCCCGCAATGTCTGTGTAATTTTCTTCAGTTTCAATAACCGTTCTGTTCTGTGCCACTTGAAGCAAGTCAAAATGACCAAGATCAGGTTAAACTACTGTAAGACGATGGTATTGATGATGAGTGAAGAACAGGCAGAGATGACACTGAGTTTTATACTCAGAGAAGCGACCCTAATCTGACTGGTTGTAGAAAATTATCTTCCTGAAATTGTGGTGCACAGCTTCACTGGTACAGTAATAGAAACTTAAAGGGACACATAATATTGAATAATAAGATTATGGCTTGATGGTGTGAACTGAGTAAATTTCCATCTCACTTTGACCATGATAACATCACATACATGTGCTGTTTTGACACATTTCATGTCTATAACCAATATTTTGTGATGCTTCACTCTTTGGATGATATCCTATACCGGACAGAACACTAGCACATATTAGCAATAAATTTGCCTGAGTCTGGCACATGCTTTACACATTAAGATGCTCAACAAACAAAAGCTCTTGTCCTTTTGATGACTGTACATGACAGCTCTAAATCATAAATTGTATTTGAAGGTCATCAAAAGTTTGGACTTTCCGGCAGTCCAAGAATATGGTAAATGTGAATAATAATTAATGTTGCTTGTATAGTTTGCATGTCGGTGCATATTGTGTGTGTACACATGCGCACACGCACACACACACACACACACACACACATACACAATCCAGGCAATCCCTTTAACACTACACAATATGCAATGAGCCTTGAATGTGTTATCACACGATGACAACGTGGTCAGCACCAAGATAACATGGTTTTTTTTTTCTGGCACAATCTATGCCATGAGCCATGAAGGTGTTAACACATGATGTGGTCAGCACAGAGATAACATGTTTTTTTTCTATCTGTCTCTGCAAATTGACTGTTGAAAATTTAATGGCCATCAATCACTGTGTAGTAAAAGTAATAGACTGACTATCAGTGTAATGGAAGCTATCAAAACAACATGCATTAAATGTAACACAACACTCATATACAGTGATATGAGCACATTACTGCGATATGCGGATAACACAACCAGAAAGACTGACATGATCGAGACACAGAGCCCTCTAAAGTTCAATCACCTCAGGGCTGCATTGTTCTAACCAAAGCATGGCTAATCAAATTTTCTGCACATTACCATATCATCCATATTTAATGAAATACATTCTCAAATGACAAAATGATTACACTTGATTACAGCACTTTACATATTAATGAGTTTCATATTTTCATTGGCTATTCTTTACTTTCAATACCATAAACCATTTTTTACGATAACATTGACATTTTCTGCTCATCAATATATCAAATGAAGTTGATGGCAATGAAAGTAAACAACCACATATTCACAAGCATTGACACTTTTCTCTGCATCCATACAGCACTGAACTAGTACGTTGTGTATTCTGTTGTTACATAACATTGAACACATTGCACTTGGAAATGATGACGTGTCTGATTCATTACAGCACATCCTGATTTTCTAAGGCAGTTAATGCACATACCGGGTAAATGCAGAGTGTGATGGCCATTGGGTGATGTTGCCAATTTTAATCTGTCATTTTATATACATGATCACATTTCTGTTCTATATTTGGCTGGATACTTTTAATTTCTCTTCATATCAATTTGTGACACAGGGATTTATTTTTACTGGTGCAAGGATTCAGATTTGTACATCCAAAGCCATTCACTGCTTCATTTATGCATATGTGTTACATGTATTTTCTTTTTAAGATTGATATTTCAATCTTTCAACGTGTGAAGAGGCTGGCCATCGATCCATATCAGAGGAATTGATATCAGTGTCAGAAATGTACAATATGTCCACTGATAACTGATGTCGGTTTCATTTCCTGGGCAATAACACTGGCAGCCAAGCATGTTTTACTTGTAAAATCACACACAGTAAACCACACAGTTGTAGATATGCCTGTCTGCAATAGCTGTCTTGGCCAGCTGCCAATTTTAATGCAGTCATCTTCGTATAAGTTTATTTTGCAAACAGTCTGAACAACTCAGTGAATGAATGAGAACTGAAACTAGCATTCGATGGCATACCAACATGAAATATTTTTGCAATTGAGCTCTGTGTCATCAAGGTTTATCACTTCTAAATATTCCTATTAGTATACTTACTTCCCCTTCATTGCTGCATTTATTACAAATATACCAAGTACCCTTAAATAATAGACAGAAAATACGACGTATTTGCAACCTTGATATTTCAACTGCCTAAATCATCTTTTTTTTCAGTGCCTGTCACGGGTCTGAGCATACAAGCTGGTACTCTGGAGTTCATCTGTCTCTAGTGTTACATAACTGTATGAATTGTACTGAAATTAATTCATGAGGTGAATTTTTGCTGTATCCTCAAACTTCCATACAGCCATTCCCTAAATTTGAAATACCAACAGTAGACTACATCATAAAAGAAGCATGAAGTTTCTATATACACATTACACAGGTATCATGTCTAAATATATATTGTATTACATGTACATCTCCAGAGCAATCATTCCCAACGCTTTAGCAATGGGTATAGTCTACCTGTTTGGCGCCCTCAATCAAGGTCAACCCGGCACAGAGGACCAGCTTTGTTTTAGTAACATGAGGACATACCACAAGTGCAGACAGGAAGCGAGCTAATTAAGACTTCATGGCGGAGCGATTATGGGGACAACAGCCATAGCTTTGATGCATTTTCCCATCACTTTTTGTTTTGTCAACAAAACAATAAAGTTTCTTGTTCTACAGCCCAAATATTCTTGAAATGCCTACTGTTACACTTGTCATCCCACTACATTCTATACGTGAACTTATATATTATCTGGTGTCCGTATTTTGTTGTTGACAAGTGAATTTTTGTCTGGACAAGAATTCATTTGTCAACAATAGCACCGTACACACTAGATTGTGCTAGCAAGGCTATAGCTTTGTATTTGGACATACTGGCTGAGAAGACCAATAAAATACTGTTGTTTTCTAGAACAAAAATAACAACAATATTATCATAAGTTACAGCTACATGTAGTGTCTCTTCAAATGCATAATACACACACCATGTCTCAACTTGTCGTGTATGGATATATAATGGAGTCTTTTTTCCACTGTGTGAGAAAGCTATTTGAAACCCTGTTCCATATCTGCATAACCAAGAGGCATATTCATGCATCCAGTCCCTCACTGTCAACAGACACCATTGTTTTGAGAGAGGTATAGTCTATTCCTACAAGAGATCATTTGTCCCCACGATGGTACAGACCTTCTATTCAAGCCACTCACTGTTGAAGCTACAGAGATATGAGAGAATATGATCTCTTCCAACTACAAATACAACGCCATGCCCGCATAATTTATTTATAGACCCACATGTTTCGCTGTTCTATTTTTTATCAATTGCCATCTGCCATGAAAACACTTTTTAGCAGAACTTGAGCAAATTTTGACAAATACAGACCAACATTTTCGAGATTTTGCAATTCTAATTTCTTAGTTGCCTGGATACAAAAGTCCTTCCTTCTATGGCATGATTCTTTCACCGACCAAAACAATCACTGACTATCCCCTAAGCAATCCAGCAAAATGAGGCAAACCATAAACTTTGGTGCTTGCCTTATCAAGAATTTAAAGATGAATTAACATTCTATTGTAAGTAATTACGAAAACACTGATGACATTGTCAAGTATATTTGACCTATGACCTTTCTGCCGATATACGCATTTATAAAACAGATTCCATAAAGCACTTCAGTAAATCTCTGTATGCCATTGTATTAGACTTTATTTTTTGACAAATCGATAGTGTCTCTCTGTTGCAGAATATAAACCATATGCCTAGAGGCTTTGAAATAAAGCCATTTTTAGAAATCACTTCTCCATATACCAGCTGTTCATACATGTAAATCTGTAGTACCATATTTAATATCACTAATATTTTTTTTTGCAGTTTATCAATGGAACAAGTGTTTTTGTGAATAATTTAATTCATGGAGGTCTTTGAGACTTGAAGACTACACTATTTCATTTCAATTTTTCTTTGGCCATGAAAGTAAATTGATTCACGAAACCAGCCAGTGTAGCCTAGCGTCACATCAAACCGTACTGACTGCAATAATTATTTGAACTACAGGTTAACAGCAGATTCAGCGGATTCTTGAACGGTAGGTCAATCTGACTAAATAAAGGTCTTGGCTACAATAATCAGTAACGCTGCAATGTAACCATGACAACCATACAATTTCAAGGGAAACATCAAAGTCCGGATCTTTCAGCATTTTGAGAGCCAAATGAAATTTATGCGATTCATTGAAGATCTTTTCCAACTGGTGATATTGTTCTGATTTCCAAAGAATGACTTTCTCTGTCTTATAAGTAATGACAGAATGTTGGAACACAAGCTGAAAACGACATCGCAGAGTAACATTAGTGCCTACACATAGTTTCCTATGACTATCGATGAATAAAAAACCTTCAAGACGCTAAAATGTTCCCCCGCACCCTAACCCACTGACAGGAAGTTTCGTGACCTTGCCTCAGAAGTAGCTCCATGATACGCCACATGGGTGCCATAATAACTTTTAATGACTGTATTTTCAGACAGTTCTAGAAATTCCAAGAGGTCAGTTTTCAAAGTTGATACTGACATGTGTCCATATCATGATTGTACGCCCAACATTTTATCCTCTCCTGACTGACCAAGACAGTGGTTGTTCAACAACCACAGTGATCAACTATGATCCTACAAAAAGGGTACAAACTTTATCATCCAGTATATAAGTGAATAAAATTTCTCTGCAATGAGAAAATTTGCGATTTGCTTTTGTCACAGGCTATATGACTGCACATACAGGGGATCATTTGTTAACTTATGACAACTCCAAAAGCTGTAACTTTGGATGGAATTTCTACTTTTTTTTCACTTTGGAAATGCAGTATCTTCTGCCACTCCCCAAATCATGTTGAAATGTCTTGTGTCCGACTAATAAACACAGCTATATGTGCTATGTTACAATTGGCATTTGAATCAAAATCCAACAATCAATCATGAATGTGAAGTTCACATACACAACATGTACTGTGTATACACAGTGGATCTTCTGCCTGTAAACTACAGTATGCACTCTGCAACTCAGGCAGATCGTCCATGTAGCCGACACGAACACGAAGTGTCTGTTACCGGCTACCAAAAACTATGAAAAATAGTAAAGAATGAGCTACAAAATCACTATCAGTTTTACGTTGAAGGTAGAATAAGTCTGTGCCTTTGTATAAAATACTATAAAAATAGTAGAAAGTGAGCAACCAGCTGAAAGTTAGTCGAGGAGACCTTAACCGCATATCATTTGCATCTCATTGTCGGCAACATGGACTGTGTGCCGCAACTCAGCCAGGCCAAAACAATCATACCCTAAGTACTGGTACATGTCTGAGCTATCCCTGTAGCATTGTCAGCCAATTTTAATGCTGCGCAAGAAGTCTTCATTACAGAGAAAACATCTGCGGAATCACAAGTTCAAATTCTTGTCACTTGTTAGTCATCTCACCAATTAACATTTCAACCAGATACACATACTGGATACTGGTGCTACAGAATATGCCATGACTGAAATACTGCCGGACTAATGAGAGGCAAGACCTTGCAGGCAGTGCATTTCTTGATTAGCAAAAGTTTGAGTTGCCATCTAATGTGGTACTTTCTTTCAAACATTATCATTTGCAAGCAAAGATTTTACAGTAAAATGAAACCTTCATCAAAATAATAAATTATTTTTGTTTCTCTCTATGTTGCTTGATACTGACATCCAACTCTACAACAAGGTACATGAAAACACCATGGCGTATGATTTGCAATAGTGGTGCGTTGTAAGTTAGTAAATTGTGTTGAGTTTGCCAAATTTGAAGCACATATAGATGTACATGTAGGTTCAAGCTCTTTGACGATGCAACAGTGAGGACCAGGTGTCATAAATTTTGTGTAATGTAGTTGTAATGTTGTTGTGAGCTTGGTCCCTAACCCTATCACCACAATGGTTTGGCCAAAAACCTGTTGTTAGCAATGCTGATAGTGGACCTGCTCACAGCGAAATGGGGTGAACACGTTAACCCATTCCCAACCAGACTTTGGCATGTCCCCACTGTTTTCATTTAGAATAGGGAGGGCCTACAGTAAGTGAAGCAAAATGTGTTGTACATCAGCTGAAAAGAGAAAAGTCGAATATACAATACAGTAGCAGTCAGGATGACAGCTATTCTAGATTTTGATGAAACTTCTCCAGTCACAATGTGACATAAATCATGATAATACCGACACAATGGCATGAATACGCTACATCTGACAAACGAAACAATTCGACCATGAAGAGATCAAAAAATCAATTTTAAGTCAATTCCCACAGGTGTCATCATCAAATGCACCTATTGTCTTGGGACAGGAAACATAGGCTTAATGTGAAGTCAGCAGTTCTGGTATTAAAACTGGAAACAAACAGTGCACAGGCTGGGGCTGAAGACACTCTGCTGAGAACTTTAAAATTGAGTAGGCGCAGATGAGTCCCGGAACTGAACAATGATTTAAACTTCAGAAATAAATGTTAGACAGCGATTAAATCTCATAAAATGAAAGTGGCCCATCGCCAAAGTCATTTTACTCCCACAAAAGCCCCCCCGAAATGACCTGGCAGCGGAAATCGATAAACAGTGATGAGGTGGGATGGATTTCAAAGTTACAGTCAAACGGTTGTGGGATAATTTTTTTTTTTCTAAATGTGGTGAGGTGAGGCTACCAGTTGAGAACAAGCTGATGGGGATTGTCAGAGAGAAAGACAACAGTTGTGAAATGCCACCAGGGAACTATGAGTGACAATCAGCCCTTACAGAGAAACAATAGCAATTGATTTTTAAATTTGGGACAGACAAAAGCGACATCATCACTTTTGACGTCTGCGCTCGCTTGCGACTCGACATGAGTGGGAATTTATTGACCAGATTAAAATCAGTGGAGCACTTGTTCAGTTTTGGCTGGTGTAAAGCCTCTTAGCGGACTGTAGCTGCAACAATAAACCCTGTGATCCATAATCAAGTGAACTTTTTTGTCTGGCTTTATTAAATGTTATGTAAACCAACCAGGTACCTATTCACATGCTTACGCACAGCTATATGGGTATATAGGTTACCGATGAGACCAGACCGGGGCCACTGTTTGCCCTGACTCAAACACACACACACAAACATTATGAGCCTACAGTGTTCATCAATGGCCACTGATTACCAGTGCAATAAAATCCCTGCTCTTTCAACACAGCTACAATTCAGCCAAATTTCAAAACCTAAATCCCGGTCTAATACTCCTTATTTCTAGGACAAAGCTGCCCTGATGGGAGTTGTGACGTTATGACGTATTCTTGCAGGGGGAATAGGAGGGGGAGGAGGGGGATGGGGTAGTACAGTTCTAACATCAATGATAGGTAACAGCACTATGAAGTTTCAGAATGGAATTCCGAATGGAATCAAGATTATATTTATTTCTCATCCAATGTGATAAGTATCCCGTGCTTGATGGTATTCTATGGCAGAGATATGCAGACGATATCTGATTAATTTGGACACAATGCTGAAAACATGCATGTGTTTCATTACATGTTTACTAGTGTACCCTCTTCTACTGCACTGGCCATTTCAGTAAATTTAAGAATTTTTGGAAATGTCTCTTGAGTCGACCCTGCACCAATATGAGTAACCTGCAAAAATGGTCTTGAGTGAAAGAGATAACTGTCTGGAATTGGTAAAGAGTAACACTGGTTTAGTACTGGGCACTCTGCCTATTGCACATTTTCTGATGGATTCCTTGCAATGCATAGCTACATCTGCGTGCCGAAACCAAACCATTGCAATGCTTTCTATAGGTACCTGTATTTCACCACATGAATAGAGGCTGAAGGCCTCGCCAGACAGGACAGCGCCAGCAAGAGTTGCCTGTACGCGCAACCATCATTTCACAAGGGCAAACACATCCACTGGTAGGGAAATTGAATTAAAACTAAAACCGGATTATGTTACATGTTGGTCACTGGTCCATTCCCGAACAAGTTCTGGTGCTACAGGAGTCCCCTACAGGTCGATGATTTTGACAAGACAATTACTGGGATAACATTATTTTTCAATTGATCCTATGTACTCATACAGACGTATTGGTACAGTTCAAACACTAGCTGCTCTGTAACATGTGTGCACAGAAGTACACATTCAATTAATATATCTACGCTGTAAACCCTTCCAAGCACTGCCTCATTCTGACAAACCCAGACTACATCTTTGACAAGTTCACTGGAACTGCAACCGATATTCATGCTTTAATTTCATAATGGGCTCTCTGTCCAAACTGTTTCAGGATCATTTGCATGGCTGGAGAGTGCGCCATGCAAATAGCCTCACTGAATAATTCAACAGAGAAAAGAAAAAAGTCACCAATGCTACTATGGCCTTGAGGGACTCACTGAAAAAAATCAATCGTCAATCTTGTATGAATGAAAAAGAAGACATTTTTGTCTTTTTTTTGTTAACTCTATGTAGTTGGCGGCTGAATCTTACTTGGATCTGTCTGGAAAACCATGCAGACGGAATAACATCAGCCGTACAGGAGGGGAAAAAAGGAGACAAAAAGAAACTTGTGTAATCAGTCTGGAATGCTGGCTTCAGAGACTGTTCTGTCTTGCCCAGTTTCACCTCTATTAGCACACGCTAGTATTGTTGTATACTCTGACTTGCATTGCGACATACAATACACAGCCAGGCAGCTATTACACATGAATGGATCCATCCATAGGCCGCTACTCTATTCAGAGCCCGACACCAGGGAGGGAAAAAAAGGAAAAAGAAAAGGAAAATAGGTTTCAAGTGTTCTGAACGAAGGCAGTGTCCTGTGACAAAATAGCATAGAGCCAGGTACATGGCACAACATTTGAGCCAATTTTCTCCTTGCAGTCTAAATGTCAAGTCAAATACTGCAATTGATAAACACTGCTATTTCAACTTTGACCACCAACAAGAAAATTGTCAGCCCCCTTCCAACAACCTCAAAGGACCAGATATGGGAGAGTAGCTCTGTAACATCTTTTCAGAAGTCATTCGGAGAATATCACTGAAACCGAGAGAAATTGCAAACTGAGGGCACGAGGCTGCTGGGAGACACAGCAAACTTTCAGACAGACTTCAACTTGGAAAGTGGGTATCGACAATAGGTATGACTGATCAGAACCAAAGGGTAAATGCTTGCTGAGAGAGATTTTCAGACAACGTCCCTACCAGCTTGCTATTTTTTAGTAACAATTTTTGAAATCATATATATCTATAGGATGGCTTGGCCAACAGTTTTAAGAGGAAAAGATGAGCAAAAAAAAAAGATATCGATCAAATGTTTTCTCGATCATAATGAGGAATGATAATGGACAGAACCTCTACACCTGAAAATGTAAAGCTTGCATTAAAATGATAGTTTAAAATTAAAGAAAAGGACTTAAAATTAGATATGTAATTTTAATACACACTAGTTATTTGAATTTTCCGTGTATTTACATGCTGGACACATTTTCAATTCTGGGTAATTTTCTTTTCACATGGTTTGATGTGCAAAATATATATATTTTAGCATTCACATTGATATGTTACCATGTTCATGTTATCTGAAAAATCTCTCCTGTGCTTTTTCACAATAAAAATATCTTAGCAAACAAGTTCTCTTGCTGGCATTGTGTATTCTCTTTGTTTTGTGGGCAAATTACACTTTCTGGCTGGGAAAGGAGAGGACTTTGTGTTTCCAGGTATAACAATGGCATTATATTCAAAGCCTGTTTATGCATTCCATGCTTCAAAACACGAATCAACGACTCTGTTTACAACATTTCTGGCCGTGAAAACATAGAGGCACAGAGAGGCTTCAATACTAGAAGTTTGAAAACAGAAAAACTGTAAAGAAAACAAACAGAACATTTGGCCTTTAAACTCTGAGTGGGAAACTAAGAAGGAAATGGATGCCTTTGATGAAAGGCAGACGAACAGAGATCTTTGAATCGGAAATTCCTTATGATGATAGGTGTATTCAGGTGAGACGTAACTCAAGACTCAAGCTACAGATACCCGTCACGTCTGGACATATACCAACACCTTAGTAAAATACCTTCACGTCTGTACATCCACGGGCTAATAACATACTATCAGCGTCAATGACCTGTAATTCTGGAAAACATACCTACGCATTTCACCTGAGATTTATAGCTTTGTGTTTGTGCCGCTCCGAGTCTTAGGGGAACAGTGATTTTTGTTTCCCACGGAGACAAATGATCTGACTGCATCTTCTAAAAAATGCCACGAAGGAGATAATGATATACAAAAAATTTCACTTGCCTAAATTCTCCTAAAAGCTTATACTTACATATTTTGTATCAATCAGTACCTCTTTCCCATGTTGTGGTACTCAAAGATCTTATGCAAATCTTAGACAGTTAGTTGCATACCTTAAACTGTATACCTAGGAGCCAGCTGAGTTCAAAAGGCGCAAATCTGTTCAAAACTGAGAGAACTTAAAACCTGCCTGTTTCTCAACCGCACCATTTTTATTCAAGACAGAATGACAAATATCGTCAATGGTGTCATCCTCTGTAAAAGGCATGGGAAGCACTTTAGCCTGAAAGTTTACCAACAAAAAAAATCGTTCAGTTTACCAACCTGAAAAATGGGCCCTCCGACAAACAGTCCCTGGGAACAAAGGGGTCTCTACTCTTAAATTTCATTAACAACTGGACAATTTGCTGCTTTAGTGGAAAGTCAGTGAAGTGAGGATGGGACAGAGAATGTCGCTCGCTGTGAAAAACAAGTGAAAACATCACAGCAATATGACACTGTGGTGCAAGTCAGAGTTGAAAATTTCTCTACCAATATGATTTCAGATTCCCCTGTCATACAACAGGTGCATTCTGGGTAGTGACAGAGGCATATTTACTGTCTATATGAAACCAGTATCACTCCCATTGATTAGCGTTCCTTGGAACCCAAGATGATAAGTATCAAATAAAATTTCATGATAGTTTACATGTACTGTGGTATCAGACTGATTCTGAAAACTTCAAACAATTCCTAGAAAAGACTCAAGAGAGCTAGCTCACAAATCCTAGAAGTTAGAGGGCACCCTTCTTACTGCCACGCATACTCTTGGCAGCCAAAAATAGAGATTTCTCACACTTTATTGGTTTTGAAAACTACATCACAAGAGGATTTCAACCATCAACTACTCTTTACAGCCCTAACCCTTGCAGACAAATACAATAGCAACAGGAAATTTCTTCCTGATTTGTACACAAGTTCACTTCACTCTGGCAAACTTTATCATTCAACCTATTTACCCACAATTCCCTGAGCACAGGTCCACAATCATCATTGATTGCAGTCAATGGATTTCGGCTGAACTGCGGTGGTGAAAGGGTTAAATCACCAAAGATACCAAAATGGAAACATTTTTTGGTCAGTTTATTAGTCATAATTCGGTGATGAGGAAGACCCACGTCATACCTTTAGCTGTTTGCTTTTGAGAGTTACAACACACTTGTTTTCATGTTCACCTGGTCTACACGAGACTTTTTTCTCAAAATTCAGCAAAAACTGCTTTTCTTTCAAAACTTATCTACCTTTTAAAAACTTTCCTCATAATAATGTAAATAATTGCTGTCATATTTATAAACACTGTAAATATGCTTATCAATCGCAAAAAGAGCTGTAGATCTGTTGCCTATGCCATCTCACTCATTCATTCCAATATGATGACATTCAAGCAGCTAGTTTACATTGTATTCTAATTTGGCCATTTACAGCTTTTTTTTCTTCCAAAGGAACTCTCCGACCTGAAATCAATGGATGGCAATGAACACATCTTCTCCTGGCATTTCCCTTCCACTGTTTGCAATCGAAGCTGACTTCTCTCTTCAAAAATTGACAATGGAAAGGGTTAAGGGATGGACACCTTTCTTGGTCCGCAGAGGAAAGACCCGGAGAAGGGTCATTCACACAATGATGGGTTGGTCATCACGACCCCCTGGAACTGCACAGTTGCATATCCTTGACAAACTACAAGTCACGACCAGGAGACCATGAAGCCACATGACACAGAATTACAACAGGATTGTGTGCTCGTCTCAAACTTTGAATACAGCATTGTGTTTGGTCTTATTCCGAGTTCCCCAAGGCTATGAAGTTGCTGAAAACTGGCTGGGCCGTGGATTCAGAATTTCCCTTCTTGCGTTAGAGGCAGTAAGAGAGGTATTAATTGTAAGTCAGTGTACGTATGTACTGACAATGTAATAGCCCTTTCTCTACATATTCCATGGAGGTATTACTGTAGCTGACTACACTTGCAATTTCTATACACATCCACCTTCACATGGAGCTTGCTCACATCATGGAAGTAACTCAATGCCCAGAACTACTGCATACGGGACTATTAAACACTAGCGGTGCATGCAGTTGTTTGTTGCTCAGCACTTTTTTCCTTGCAAAAACAACTGCATGCATGAAAGAAATATCAAATGAATGGTTCGGTGGCCCAGAACCAAGAACACAAGGCTGCGTCTTTTCAACTGTGCAATTGAAACAAGGTCAAACCATGGACGCTTTCCATTCTCTCTCAAAATTCACGGACAAAACAAGTTAAACCACTCGATATGGTATTGTCAACCGCATGCAGACAGTCTACAACTTACAAGTGGACTATTACATCGGTCTGTGTACAAAATATGACGCCTCGCATTAACTTTAGTGTCAATACTCAAATAGCAGTTACTCGCTCCGTTATGCCTGTCATCAAGTGCAAATGTCCGATATATTAGCTAATAAAATCTTGTTTACTGAAATCAAAGTTCAAACAGTTGGCGGTGTATACAAACATAAGGCGCTGCGCGATGAAGCGCGATCTCGCTTTATCTACGGATGAACACGGCCTACTGTCTAGGATGAACACAGTCGAGCGATTGCTGGGGTTTCAGTCATTGCAAAGGAATCATATAAAAACCAGTAAGCTTTTGAACTCATCGACGCCCAAGGGCGATTTTCCACAAGATGGGACAGGCGAAACCGACAGCTTGGTGAGTCACCTATGGTCAGGATCGCGTTGACAGGGGAGCCAAACTGTCGGTGATATAGCATGTAGCACATGTCATGTGGCAATGAACAAAGTCGATAATGCTGCAGATACGAACAGAAGCCACGCTAAGTCTAACTGGACGTTTGAAAAGATTCAAAAGAGACACATCGTGCAGCTCAAGGACCGGCGACACTCGTCGATTCATTGTGACTTGCCGAGCCGGTGCACGTCAGAATTTACTAAGCTGCTTTAGCGTGTCCACTGTTTGTATCCGGTACGCACGACTTGTTGATTGTTATTTTCACTACGGGTCGCAACAACATTTCACTTACCGTTGAAATCACAAGGGGGGACTGTGTTTCGAGCCCGCCGCTGACAGTGAAACCCCACGGTCGACCCCCTTTCAGAACAACTTCAAAAACTTTCCCTCTGTACTGCGATGGGAACGGGTGTCTCAGCTGGGCCAAATGCGGCGGGACGTGGTGGTGGACGCTGCCGTCCATTCGACCGCTGTTGGTACTCATTTTCTTCCGTTGATTCGACTAGACACGTAGGGAACCGAGTAATGCTGAGTTCATACCCGTACAGGGTGTGTTAAAGTCTCTACTGTCTCCATTGAAATCAGTTTTAAACACTGGCGTTCTTTCTATTCACAGGTGTACCGTGGGCGAAATGCTTGTACGTTCGGGGACAGGTCACTTGCAAAGTACCATGGGAAATCAGGGAAAGTTTTTGTGTGTGAAGCGGCTCGAGCTGCTGGCATAACATGACAATCAGGCACTTCCGTACCTATGAAGGACGCCACCTAGAGTAATAATGCAAGAATCTCTCTCCACAGAGAGTCTGTGATGTCATCTTAACATACAAATTTTGTATGTGTGAACTGTGATGTCCAATGTTATTGTTGACAAATGATTTTTTATGGACAACTACTTGTTTGTAAACAATTACATTGTATATTGTTCACCATACCTAATGTTGCAAAGCTTTGCATGTCAACGTAGTTTACGGACGAGTAGGCCTGTATTAAAGAAAATAAACTTTTTTTATAATGTTATGTAATGTGGTCCATTCTGAGCTCACAAGATCAAATTACCTACACGAAAAATTAGAACAGAAATGTCTCGGTTTAGTTTTTACAAAAAAATAAGTGACAACAATAAAAAAAAGAAAACATCTGTAGTCACAATTAAGGTAGTGTGCACATCGAGAGTGGAAGGCCTAAAACTATTTCTCAAACTTTTTTCGACGCAAATTTAATAAAAATCAGGAGCGATCGTGCAAATTTGGTTACCAGAGCAAACTGTCTTAAATCTACAGATATTTGACATTCAAAATCGTCCTATCTCTGTGTTATCGTCATTTGAGAAATAAAGTTTTAGATTTTGGCAAAAATCAGACAAAAATTGTAGATCAGAAAAGTATTGTAAAAATCTTACCGTGCGAATATCTGTCCCCGAGGCGCATGCTAAAGTCTAAGGCCAAACAGACATGTGTGCACCAATTTACAGACAGGGCGCCCTGAAAGGCATGCAGAAAATGTCATATTGAACAATAAGTGGTGAAATAAAGTCGTCACCTTGAAGTGAGTGTGAAAGAATTGATCATTGATGCATTAAAACATATTTGTTCTATTGTTTCATGTAGGTAATTGATCCTTTGCGCTCAAAACAACAACAACAATGAAAACAAAAAGTTGTTTTTTTCCGTGGTTATTTGCTTGTTTTTGTTTGCTTTTATGCATTATTTCTGGCCGTATGATGATGTCACGGGGAGTCATATGATCAGAAGACGACTCTTTCATGAGTTTTAAGATGCCGAACAGTGAGCACGTAGAACCGACTTCTGTTTCACAAACTTTACAGCAATAATGTCCAAAGAGAACTACTTTGCTGTTTGTTTTATCGTTCTGTTGCTTTAACTTTGGTTTTCAATTTTCACGTCTTGCAGTAAACGTCACATGGAAGATCGCTAGACATTCTCGCCGTCAGCAAATTCATGTCGTCCCGGATGAATCAAGTTTTCCTCACCAACGAGACACATTTCTTTGTCCATTTGGAAAAGTGCCACCTCGATCACGTTCATGGTTCAATTGTTGACTCCTGAAGTTACAAAGAAAGCAATACGTTTCGTTATCGTAACAGGCATGTGAAGTGTAGGTTTGGCTCCAACAGCTTGCTTGTAGTCTGGAGAGAAGAAAAATGTCAAGTCTAGAGGGTCTGCACTGTTTCAGTTTTTCTCATGGTAAAATTCTAACGGATAAAATAAAGCACAGAAAGCTGCTGGGACTGAAAAAGTTCAGGAAACCCTCAGCTTATGTTATCACGCTGAAAGAAAGTTATGCCTGATCAAAATGAACTATAGGTGGCGCCATACATATAAAAGATACATGTAAACTCGTCAGCAGGAAATTATTAATGAAGCAAATACAGCGCTTACAGGCAAGCCTTGCCACTTGGATGTTTGTAATAGTATGCATGTTTTTTTTACACACACTAAACGTTTTCATATCATTAATAGGAAGGAACCTAATGACTGGATTGTTTGTAATAGTATGCCTGACTTTAATTTGGATGTGTGTGAGTCAATAGCCATCTGGTCGTAAAGACATTAATTTGCACCCCAGACTGGTGATAGTAATCTGTCTCAAGGCTTACATGTCAGATATATTTCGGTGTCGGGTTTTCTGTTGTTTATCCTGTACAAACAATTCAGTCATTAGGTTCCTTCATATTAATGATATGAAAACGTTTAGTGTGTGTAAAAAAACATGCATACCACGCATCGAAGTGGCAAGGCTTGCCTGTAAGCGCTCTAGTAAATTATGGAATTTTATTTGGAAAGGCAAACGAGAAGTTATAAAAAGGGGCATTTTCATTCAAAAATATAATGACTGTGGCAAAAAAGTTGTCGACATTGAAGACAAAATTAATGCACCCCAATTAAAGTGGCTTATGAAATTATTTGAGAAAAATCCAGATAAAGGGACACTTAAATGGGCCAGCTTATCAAAATATTTCATAGCGAATTATGACAATAAACTGAATAGTGATTATCACTACCTCCATCTCAATTTCAAAGTCAACAACAAACGAACCCCGATGGTGTATGGGGATATGTTAATACCTGGAAATCACTTAGACTTACAAGAGTGAATCTACCAACATCAAAACGGAATCTTCTTAGAGAAGTTCTGTGGTATAATGACAATATTAAGAATGAAGGAAGTGTCCTCTTTTATGAAAAATGGTCAAAGAGAGGAATTTTAAGGCTTAAAGACATCTGGAATGATGACAGAAATGACTGGCTTCAACAATGGGAAATAATTGCAAAAATTAGAGGAGGTACAAATAGACATGTGCAAGAGGAAATTAAGACAGAGTATGAAACACTCCTCAATGGTATTCCAGATTCCTGGAAACAAATCATCTCTTCCTCAATGGTATTCCAGATTCCTGGAAACAAATCATCTCTTCAAACATCCAAAATGAAGAAAACTATGATATTTTAGACTTAGAGAATTATGGTCTGACAAAAAGTGATGTCAAAACCAAGTCACTTTATTGGAAATTAGTTGATAAGAAATGGCATGCAGTCAAAGGTCAGATTGGTCAAAAATGGGCTGAGAATCTAAGTCTCACTGACAATTACAAAGATACTTTATTCAGCCGTCTTAATTCAACAGGAATTGTTAGCAATTCAGTAAATGATTTAAATTGGAAGATTTTCCATCAAGGCCTAGTCACAGGAAGCTTGGCCAAAACTTTCAATTTAAGTAATGGGAAATGCCATATTTGTGGCCAAGAAGAAACACTGGAACACATCTTATTTGAGTGTAAACATGTTAAAGAAATCTGACAGAAATGTGTATTTCTTTCTTTGTCAGAAAACACAACTTTGATAATAATATCAATATCAAAAGATTAGCAATTGCAGGAATCGAAAATGATAATAATGCAACATCTTTGTAAAATATACTGTTTGGAATATTCGAAATTCGGTTACTCTTGATGGGATTAAAGTTTCCCTTCAATCCTATGTTATGCAATTGAAATGTTATCTCTCCTCATGGATGAATATGTTGTATTTCACTTATAAGATAATGAACAAAACTGAAGATTTTATCACAAAGTTTTCAAGCCTTGTAAGACTTGAAGGAGAAGAATGCATCCTGAATGCATTCATATGATGATCTTTGTAATCAAACAGCTAATTATTTGTTTTGGTTTTTTTTTTTTCAGACAAGACGCATTGTAATTTTAATGCATTCACAGTTATGTAGATTTGTTTTATTTGTGACTATGTTGAAATAAATTTATCTTTTAAAAAAAAACTCGTCAGCACCCAGCGTTTTTATATTTTTGGACACGTCTCGGTCGCTTATTCACGCTTTGCAGTCGAAACGAAGAGGTATTTTTTATACATTCCCATCATAGGTCACCGATTTGTGAACTCAAATATGGTTATGATACGAAAACAGGCCGAACGCGGAGGAAATCGAACGGTAAAAATAAAGACCGGAAGTCATTATAGAAATGACAAGTTAAATGCGAACATAAGCTTTACTTGAGATGTACTGCAAAAATGACGATTTACTGAAACTGTTTTTTTCAACATTGGCTTCATGACATCATATTTTATTTAAGTGTACCAAAGGGTATTACCTTGGGTTAAGTCCATCTCGAAGCCTAGGGCAATGAATTTAAATAGTTTTACCATGACAAATGAAAAATAATCACTGCGTTCTCCCAATCCCCCTACTGTCTATGGTTCTAGGATGATTTTTTTTCTTTTTTGGCAAAATACCTTTCTTTATATTGTGTAAATTAGTTTTTATCATATCTATCACTTAGTTGTATTCATATTACAAATGTAAATCACGTCAAACAGGAATTTTTCGAACGTCGACCACCAACTTAACTGTCCACCAGCGCCCTCTGCGACCCAGATTGGAACATTTCCGATCCGAGAAACAACCTGCCGACAACCAGAATTGTGATCGATCGATTTTGGGGGCAAGCGGGCGTAATAAAGTCGAAAAGCTGATATTAAAAAGAATCAAAACCACGAACGGGGTCATTCAGCATTCAAAAGTTATGTCCATGAGTTTGCCACTTTGATATTTCGAATTGTCTATAATTTCCAAGAGACTGAACAGTTTATCATGTTTATGAGTGCGCAGTTACCCTTCTATTCCGACCCCTGTAAGTTTGGGTTTGTCAAGTTTTCCGCTCGCGAGTATACTATAAGGTTCAAGTTTAATTGCCGGTGTCAATAAGTTGCCTGTGACTAGCATTCACAGAGAAAATGCTTGGGATTGGCGAAACTTGCATTACAGAATTAATGAGACCAAATTTCTCCACCGGGCACATTTACTATAAATATCAGCCTGTCTTGGGAGTATGTCTGCACTGCACTGTCACGCTAGCGCCGTGTTTTGGTCACCAGCCTTTGCTGTAATAGGGTGAGCTACGTGGAGATTGTTACCCCAAATCGATTACCACCCAGCATTCAATGGGACATCGCCTTTCAGACGATAGGTTCATGCTCGATGACGTCAAAAACATGTCACCTCCTTTAAAGGATAGCAAACTTCCGGATTTTCTGCCGCGACAGGCTGAAAACGGAGAGAAATGTGACTTATTTTTGGTATCTGAACTACTCTAACATTGGTTTTATAAACTATAAGACCGATTCCACTTTATAGAAGGAGGAAAAGAGATGTTTCCTCATATATGACCGAAACGATTTAAAAGTCAAAAACTTTCGCTAGAATCTGACATTCATTCACAGAAATACAGAAAAACCAAGTATCAAATCATTGCATACAGAAATTGCATTTCTACGAGGAAAAGTCAGTGCTAGCACCTGAATAATTTTATTCTTTAATATTCACTTTAATCTGAAGCCGGGTTAACTGTTAAGTATGATTTTTCCAAAATGCAAACTATATCGGAGTGATTTCGTAATTGAAAGAAGTTTATATTCATTGTTAGTGTTTATGGTATTTTGTGCATATTCTGGCTTGGTCTGATTTTCCTAAAGCTCCTTACCTCGCGACCTAACTCGAAGGCGATTGAGCTGTAACTGATCCAAAATTAAGGCAAGTTGAACCATAGACCCTAAAAACGTTTTTAGGGTCTAAGGCAAGTTGAACCCATTGCGATTATGGAGGCCGTTGTCATGCGTGTCGCATTTTAAAAATTTCCAATCAAATGGTTTTGCTTTTAATCCTGAAGTCTCTACGATGCCTTCAAGGCGTTTTCCATATTATTGATGTTTTTGTTTTTGTGATTTTTTGGGGGTTGACTTGTACAATGGTGCATCTACAGTTCACCACAGTCCCTCCATCACGGAAGAGGGACTGTGAGTTGATCAAACACCCAATGCCGACGAATTTCTCAATGTCCTTAAAATGTTAGAAAACCCACTGAGAAGGTTTTAGCTTCGTATGTTCCCGCTTGAAATGTAACAGAAAAGCTAGGCCTGTTCAGTATATCGTGTATATTTGTTTGCTTCATGTTTTTGATTATATTGTTATTTTCTGTCGTTAGATGTTGAATAGAAAACAAACAGTCCAAAATTGCCTCCTCTAGTCCAAAATTTCAAGGGAAATTTCAATAATAAATTGTGTGACGACTTTCAATAAAGAGCTTTATTATTGAAAATCAATTAGAAGACCGAATGAACAACTTGCCTTCGAGAAATCGCAGGTCAGGGGAATTAATGCTATATTTACGGTAAAAAACCAGCAAATGAATGGACTAGAGGCAATCATATTGACCAAAAGCGACGATTGTCTCTAAATAATGCACACAGCTGACTACAACAAAGCGTTCACAGCATTGTCCACGCACACTCGGTAGGAAGTTATCGATTCCGTAAATAATTTAGAAATCGTATTCTTCCATTGAAAGGCCCATCCATCCGTTGGTATTCTCTTTTACCACTACTCCAAAACCGCGCCGAGAGGGAATGACGACTTTTCATCGCGTAAAACTCCTTCGGAAAAAGACACCTCTTCGGACGAACCAAGGTTTGGAGTTGATGTGAGAGCCGCAAGGCGCGAAGAGACACAGGTGTGCCTTGTAACGCACGCATCGTCGACTGAACATATGGTGATATTTTTCTGGATCTATAAGCTCTTGCCTCTGAGAGTGGAAACCGGAAGCTGGTTGAACGAGAAATCGAAACCTCGTCGAGCTCTTCGCTTCTCTTTTTATTCATTTCGCTCTCGTACACGCGGCGAGATTAATCAGCTCCATCTATTCTCCGACCTTGAAACTGTGGAGGTTTACCGAATCTGCCGTAAAATGGTGATAGGGCGGTAGGTTAAATATATGTAATTAGTGTAACATTACGCTTCTCGCAGAGAGTCAACCCTTCTCAAACATGCACATCAGCGTTCGCAGTTACAGCCAGTCGCCTACACCTATGTTGTGACGGATACTCCATCCCAGCGCGTTTCTCGGGAACTGCGCGTCTGACGTCATCGCTGGGAAAACATTACAGGTACTCGGGATCTGTGTGTGTCGCATTGTTGGACCAACATCGGACTTGTACGCACCTTGATCGGTAGTTTCAAGCAAACTCACCCGGGTCACATCTTATGGACGGCAAAGAAATCGATAATCAAGCGCGAGGCTTTCTGATGTGTAAACTCAACCCTGAATACTGCAGTCTCTGATCATTTCGTGGTGTGTCAGTTTTTTTTTCTCTCGATTTACTCGATCGACTCGTTCGTACACCTCTGTTCTCCTTAAAGCGCATTCCCGAGACGTTGCTATGGGAGACAGCGGTGAAATTTTACGGCGAGAACTTGTCTTCATGAAACAGTCAGACTGAAACGCGCCGAAAGCGACATCAGGCCAATTACTTTTGAATGACTTTGTTACGAGAGGTCTATATGAGTCTAGAACGCAACCCATGAGAAAAACAGGCAGCTCGTCTCAATAGCAGCATCGCCGCTAGTTCTCCCATCCTCCGGATTGACGTTTTTTCTTATTTTATGGCCATTCTTACAAGATAGCACCGAGTCGCCATGCAGTCCCTGTTCTCTTCGCTGATATGTGTGCTGTTGGTTCTGCTGGACTCGGCGAAGCCGGAGACGAGGACCGCGGCGTGCGAGGAAGGGGAAGGATGGAGCTCCGTGGTCGGGAAATGCATCAGCTGTAGCCTTTGCGTTGAGTTCCCCAACGACCTGGCTTGTGGAAACTGCAGCTACACAGGTAAGTGGCGCCACTGTCACACACACTCCGCGTTTCAAGCATTTACTGTACTATAGCAGTTAGAAGAGAGACTTAGCACGCTGCGTTTTAATAACCAACACGATGCGTCGAACCGTATAACAATCCTTCTAAATGCGATACAATAAATCGCCCAGAGCTCAATTTATCGGGCCTCTTGTATTTCCAGCGTTAGTCCATGTCTGTAAGTTTTTCCATGGCTAGTGCAGTGATTGAGGGGCTTTGCTATTCCAGCCCGACTTGAATACTGTCAGCTCAATCAACAGATCTTGGAAACAAAATTAACCCACCTGACTGACTAACAATCACATCCCTACATTCAAGAAAGATGCTTTTTCCTCATACCTTCGCTGATTAAAACCCGTCCAAAAAGACGACAAGGCTCCATCTTAATGGTTTAGATGTCGAATTAAAGCAAATTCACTCTGTGACAAAATGTCTGATAGCAAGAGATGCGAGCGCTGTTTCAATCTTCCTGTCTTTTTTTTTTTTGCTTATCCGTATCATGACGGGGGATGAATTGTACGGCCGGGATTACACGCCAAGTGCTCGTAAATCGCTGAAGCAGATGTTGCTCTCGACAAAAGTGATGCAGACGTCTTTGGTGTGTTTGAGAGAAGATAGGCCACAGATAATCTCGACAAGACTGCGTAGGCCAAACAAAAAATATGTGTTTCCGGTAACCCGGCAGACCTTAGAAAAAAATAAAACAATGACCCTTGACATTTATTCGCATTTTGAAATTGCAAAGCTTCGATAAATTCTCAAAATTTTACCCTTTTTTAAAATTTTTAACACGATTGGAACTAATTTAGGATAATCGATAATGAAGTCATGCCCGTTAAATCTGCAAATGTAATCTCATCTGCTGTTCTAAGTTTTACTCTTGTTTTACGAGTAATTTGTTATACTGCAACATTCAGCTATAGGCCACCTATAGTAACTGTTTTGAGAAATTTGAAAAATACGAAGATCCCATTATCCAAAATTAGTTCCAATCGTGTGAAATAAAAATATTTCCTCCGACCTACCTATCGTAATTTTCGAAGGCTTGTTACCGGAAATACATTTTTTCTTAAATCTGGCCTTATAGTAGGAGTTGACTCAGATCAGTTGTCGCTATTGAAATTGCCATTAATCCCGCAATGCGTATAGTTATTCAGCTTTCGTTCCCCTGCCCATGTGATCAGGACAAGACTTCTAACAAGTGTACGCATACAACAAATGGAACACGTTTACACCTAATGTAAAAAAAATCAATACGTTTGTCGAAAAATTCTTGATTGAGTCGCTATAAATGTGTTTACACTTCGATGCTTATGTGAAACCCTATGTGTAGCCGTCTGAGACGAAATAGATGGCCGGGGGTAAGGGCGGTCAAGTCTACAGCACGGGAAAAGCAGTTTAATCCATCAATATGGCTCAATCACGAATTAGCAATGTCCTCCAAAGTGGAATAGCGCAAAAATATTTGTCGATTGTCGAACGCATTACTCACAGAAACGTGGAGTCTGGAAAGAAAAATGACATTCGGAAAATAATGTTTGAATTCGAGAAGCCATAGCAACCACAACATCTCTGTTTGGATTACCAAAGTGTTATGAGGGGATCATGTTACGAAGCGCTCTGCTAAAATATTAAATCTGCGCTCCCGAACTCAGTCCAAATGGAAAAGCGAGTGAAACCAGAGCGTTCACATTAGAGAGGCGACAAAGGTTCTATAATATCTAGTGTTTAACTTTGGTGGTAATATTTCCATCATGCGGTCGGCACACGTGTTGGAAAATGTATTGGACGCATTCCGGTGCATAACCTGGGGCAATAGACCACGCTTTTGTATAGAATATGGATCATACAGGTGGTCGAGCTGAAATGAATACTTACTGTACCTCGTCGCATTATGAAAATATGTAGAATTTCAGCTTTGCATGTGTAGCTGCAATTTTTATGTATATGTCTTCCTGTAAGATGATATTACATACTTTGAAATGAAGCATATGTATGTATGTATGTATGTATGTATGTATGTATGTATGTATGTATGTATGTATGTATGTATGTATGTAGGTATGTATGTATGTATGTATGTATGTATGTATGTGTGTGTGTGTGTGTGTGTGTGTGTGTATGTATGTATGTATGTATGTATGTATGTATGTATGTATGTATGTATGTATGTATGTATGTATGTATGTATGTATGTATGTATGTATGTATGTATACATGTATGTATGTGTATGTCTGTCACTGTATGTCTGTTGGTCACTATGTCTGTAACTGCCCCATTTATGTGCTACTGTGGCTCCACGCTTGTAGAAGTCAGTTTCTCCACGTCTTTCCCTGTCTCTCTACCAGTCAGCATGTGTTTCTCTCCGTGGATCTCACTTGCTCTCTGTCCCTATCTCTGTTTGCCAATCTCTCACCTTAGCAAAACAATAAGAAAAGTTTAGCTAAATGATTCACTCTCGAAATTACTGAACTTTTTCTGTCACCAGCGAACTTTACACTGCAACTTTAGCATACACAACAATGTTACCATCTATGCCAAAACAACGCCATGGGAATGAATGCAGTCAAACCGAAATGTGGAATAAACGAGCTTGGAACATATTGTCATATCATCATACACTGCACCCTTCCTCAGCAAAGTCACATTTATTACGGTTTTATATTTGTCCACTAGTGTCGCATCGGCGTCTCGGTAAATAATATAAGTTATAGCGCACTCTGTAGATACAAGAAAATATGAATTTGTCGAGATATTCGAAGACAAGGATATCTAAAAGCCCGAGACACTCAACCGGCATATGTTGGTCTCCTGACAACACACACGAAGCACGGTTACCTAGGCTAAATGCATCGCTGAAATGGTAACTGATGTGTTGTTTCCAAAATCCCACCAGTTCACATTTTTCATTTTTGAAACTAATCTTTCTGATTAGAGACATATTTTATTGCGTGCCTCCAACATATTTAAAGCTCCATTAGCTGTAACTGTTGATGCGCAATCCATCATTTTTGTTCTGTAAGTGAAAAAAGATTTTCTTGTTCTCCGCCCGAAACCATCTCGAAATATTGAACACGCATGTGTTTGTGTAATGTCTATGGTTATTTTTGGAACTGAATTATAGTCCGGGCGAGAATTCATTTGTAAACAACAACATTGCATATTTTACACGATGCATTGTGTTTGTAAGGCCGATATTTTGTATTACATCATACCAGTATATTGACGATGCAAATAGTACGATCTGATTGGTCGAGATGTGAAAATAACCGTGCTGCATTCTCAATATAGCACGGTTGGAACAGGCATATATATACACATATATATATATATATATATATATATATATATATATATATATATATATATATATATATATATATATGACTCGTGCAAAAGATGTTCTGTGACATAATTTTTTGCAAGAACGTTGTAGCGCCCATAATATTGTTCGACACCTCCAGGGACCCCCCCGAAAAAGAACATAATCGGTACGAATCGTTTTGCAAAACAAAAGTGTTTTGCTCTGGCGGCACTTCAAAGCGGGGCATTACCCGTGAGGGAAGTGTAAACGAAAAGGAAAGACTATCAAGTTCACAGGTTTAATACTAAAGCAGTATTTGTGATGTTGGAATGTTTATAAATGAGTGCGGTGGAACATACAAACACTTATTTTCATTTGGTTTGCGTCACTAGTGGTGCTTTTAACCCGTAAGATTTATATGTATGTCGAGAATAATTGAATTTGCTTCACTACCTTGGACGATTCCACTACACTATAGAACGAATCCAATTTGATCCCTGGGGTTCGACACAAACAACCACATGGACATGTTGAATTCATATCCGATACAGCCGTCTAACTTCGCCAATCGCTACGATTATGGTGCGGCTCCTTTTGAACGGGTGACCCATTTAAGGGGAAGGTTCAAATGTCGACACATTTCCCCGCAGGAAAAATGGAGGGAGGTATATCGCCTGAACAGCAACAAACAACGACGAGAACAACAACAATAAAAGAAGAGAAATAGATGTCGAAGCGACGGGAAGGAGAAAGTGGATGAGTTTCTTGAAACTTTTTAAAATAATTTGATGCAACCCTTAACGGTTGGAAAGCACAAAGGTCACACACGACACACAGTAATGTTAGTTATTAAATGCAGTTTGTTGCTAATCGCATAAAGCATTTACCTCGAATTAGAAGAAAAAGCCTAGATTGATTTACATTGAATAATTTGTTAATCACTTAAGGGATTTGAACTGTCTTCAAACAAGCCAAACGCTGTATTTTAACATTGTTTTAGGGCGCATAGCAGAGAAAATATACTCAATATTAGATGTGCATTGAGCATTGTTTCTTCCCTGTGAAGATATGCCTCAAGCTTATTATATATATATATATATATATATATATATATATATATATATATATATATATATATATATATATATATATATAATCATAATTACAGTTTTGTAGGCTCAAGATTGAGAGAAGGGAATTTGCAAAATCTAAAATAATCTCGTGAGTATGAATAAAGTCAATCACGGGAACAAGGAGTCAGTCACAATTACTACATCATTTGCCGAAATTGGTAAATCGGATAAATCACAATGATTTGAAAAGTATATGAATGAATTAAACTTCGATGTAGACCTAAGTCATTGCATTTAAAGATAATTTATGATATGAATATGAATTTCCATACATACATACATACATACATACATACATACATACATACATACATACATACATACATACATACATACATACATACATACATACATACATACATACATACATACATACATACATACACACACACACATACATACATACATACATACATACATACATACATACATACATACATACATACATACATACATACATACATACATACATACATACATACATACATACATACATACATACATACATACATACATACATACATTAACTATTTGGACGGCTTAAGTAACGAGCTTGTTCAAATGGCTAAAGGTTTGTAAAGGAGCCATCTCAACCCTCCTACGCAATTCAACATCCCTGATATTATTATTAAACACTTGGTGTATACATTGTTACTTCAATACAGTCGATAGAAAACCAATTATACTGCCGGTTTTCAAAGAGAAAATAAAAACATAGAGTTGCCGGAGACGGTCGGCCCACGGCTATCAACCGTAGACGATATAATTTTTCTGTGAACTCTGCGTCGCTGACAGCGGAGCATAAACAACGATGAATGTAAAACAGAAGTAAATGATTGAGTGTGTTTTTACCAATATTTACCTACCGAATAAAATGGATTCGACCGAGACGGCGAGGGGGTTATCGCCGCATATATATACATATCGCATATAAACCTTTGCGATTTCATATATCAAGTGTCACTTGACACACTTTCTGGTACACCCAGTTCATTTTAAAATGTGGATGCATTTTATATGCAGACAACCTTTTCGCCGTAAATTGTCGTTTTCTGTGTACGTGCTTTGAGTAATAAGTATATTAATTTGAAGTAGACATCTTTGCACGCACACGGATAATCGCCCAAAAAACAGGAGATGTCGTGTTTAACAAAAAGGAAAAAAAAAGACAAAACCCCACAAAATAAAAGTGAAATGAAGGCTTCGCAGAATTATCGAATAGTTTTACTGAATGACTTCCTCAGCTAGCCAAAAACCTTTGTAAATTAGCAGTTGAAAAAGTCGTTTGGGTTAACTGCATGATCTTCACATCAATCGAGAAAAGATCCCACAAGACTCGTCAAATGTGCGTTAAAATCATCTGTGCTCACTTTCGAACCGTAACTGAATAAGTGTCAGGTGTAGAATTTTAAAATCGCGAAATACGCCAGAGGTCACCGCCATGTCGAAGGAATTGGTACCTTCAGAGGCCGATTACTTTTGATTTTATCAAAAGTCGTATTACTTAGGGTGGGACGTGACTGTCTCCCAACAACATTAGAAAGAAGCATGATGTGTAAAAGTAAACCCGTTAGTTACCCTCTCAGCTTCGGTAGACTGTTAAATTTCGTCGGCCGCCCGGTGTCCATATCTCACGCAATAATCGGAGAGCGAAACTTTTAATACAAGACACCAAGCGCATGCTCTTTTGGAAGTACTGTGACTAATTATTGAAGTCTGTGAACCGTTAAAGGCTTTCTGAGCAGAATACGAGCTGCATATCTCTGAAGTTCGCCATTGAGTCGCCAATCAGAGACACAGAGTGAGTCTTAACTGCGTTCCTTTCACCATGCACGTCTGATTAGATGGCTCTGATGAAATGAGTGTTGCATTCGATCTCGCGCGGGTAGCCGGCTGTGTAACTCGCTTTTCCCGCTTTGTTTTGGAGCAGCAATTAGCTGAACATTAAGCCGTGTGGTTAATCAAAGCGGATTTTCTTGTAACTTTTTAAGATTTGTCGGTGTGTCTCGAGAAATAAAACTGAGGTAACAAGCGAGGCGTTATTGATTCCTCATGCCTCACTTGGCCTGATAAATGTCACTCAGCAGTATTTGCGATAGACTTCTTAATTATAGTTCAAAATTATCCTAGGGTGTACGCACGAGATTAGGGTCTCGATATCAACGCTGGAGAAAGAGGATCTGAATCAAAGCAGCCATGTCGACAGACACACGGATGGAGCAATCCGGTTAACTCGGTTGTACAAATCAGTGTGATCGGAAAAAGATGGCGCCAATGGAACTTTGTCTGTAATTTCGAGTCATCCGTCGAGTCATCCGAAAATTGCGTGGGAGAGGTTGTTGTCTAGGCTGAAACTTACATATATATGGTTTTGGACGTCATTTTATCGTATGAAGCATGTTATCTCTAAGATGCCAAAGATAACAATGTGCACTGTAAAAATGAGCGTGACAGGGTATTCGGGCAGTCCTCCAATTTCATGAATCGCTCTGCAAGTTGAGGATAAAACTGCTCCGATTGAGAAAATTACATGTTTTCCCTTTGCCTCGAATCTTTATAAATGTTACGCGATCAAAATTGACGATGAACCCATCGTCCGACGACTACAAATACAGCCTCAACATATGACCCTTGGCCTGACCTTTCCGGTTGTCGATTTCGTCGGTCACAATCCTTATTGTTACCCATTGCTAAACTAGTCATACCGTGTGTTTTGAAAAAAGACACCTATTGTGTGTGTAGGACATCTCCTTCATCATTGCAAGTTTTAATGTTCAGACTGTATACAATATTTCAAAACGGGGGTGGTATTTGTATTCTAGCTTACTCAACAAAATGGACTCCTTACCATCTCCAGCCAGAAAGCATTTTTATCTACTTTTATGGTTATCACAATGTGATGTCGTGCCGTTGAACTGTAAGTTAGACTCGTAACATCGATTATGCAGACAAATATTATGGAGGGTTTTCTTAATGTCAATAATCCATTACACTGTTATGCAACGAAGGTTAAAATCAGATCGTCATTCAAATTTGCCAATCATTATATTTACTTTGCGATCAACTACACCGCTAACCATTCATCGGTAATTTCCCAATAAATCCCAGTTTCCGGAGATAAAATCCGCACAAGTGGAGAATCTAGTATTGATATGTCGACGCAAACGACTGGTAATTTATTGAATTCGAGTGGCATGTGAACAACTGAACAACGTACGTCGAAGAAGCTTATCTCCATCTAACAGTCCATGTAGGTTTTTTATCGACTTTGATGCAAGCAGGCCGAACTGAATGTTCAATCAAGTTGTCTTAATGCAAGTTCAGCTTGGGAGACTGCCGTCTGCGACACATTCGTTTTGCTATTTCCACAACAGGGTTTTTTGAAGGACAAGAAGCAACGTTTTGGTTGATAACGAAAAAAAAAGCAATATCGCACACCACAGAACTACATGTCTTTCAGATTAATTTAGCTTTATTTCACATGGAATTACAGTTTTACCGTTACTAAGTAAAATAAAGATCGGTCAGAAAGGTACTTAATACGTCTTATCTAGTATACAAAACGCCGAAAATGGCACTTTCTTCAGACCGATACGGAATCCATAATATTAACACGTCAATTGGACCAAATCTCAAGCTGCAAGAAGGAACACAGGCGGGAAAACAGCATTTGTCCGAATTTCTGCCAGTAGTATTGTCACGTGTATGATTCTATATTAAGTAACAGCTCTACCGTAAGCGACCACTACTCTCAGACTGAAAAAAGTACCGAACAGTTTTAATAATAAGTCACAACTGTGATGTCAGTGCGGGCCAATTATCGGTACCCAATCATTAATTTCATTTATGATCACGCCCTTTTTTCAATTTATGTCACTATATTTATATATTTTTTAAATACGCATGGCTTGCGAGCTTTGCTTCTTTCTCCCGCCATCTTGTCATCATTTCTGCAACACCATTTCACCTGTACAAGGTGTTTCGCTCGGAGACAGCTTTAATAGTCGTCAAACTCTTTCATATGAATCCAATGATACAATCTGAAAGACAAGACATGGATGTCATTCTCAAGTTATATTTCGCGAACTACCAAAGTGCACAGACATATTGTCAGTGACAGACTCAGAGAAGATAGATACCAGATGATTAAGGACTACCTGTTCATACTACGTCCGTAGTCAGATAAAGGGAGAGCGCTGTACGGTTGACAGCCATTTACTGAGTGCGGTATATCATGACGTATGTATCTGATTAAAACTTAATAAAACCACTTGGCCATTACAAGAACTATAATTATGTTCTCAAGCACCGTGTCTAGTCTGTGGATATGAAAGACGGAACTTAAATACAAATTTGCGTACTGCCATGAAAATTGTTACTGACCCCTCCGCCTCAACTGTCCGCAATCTTGGTTCAGAAGAATCTGATCCTTTCACCTTCAGTTGTCAACTGACAGAGTCCAAAGAAGGTTGGCCGCAAGCGTTGCTCCACTATGACCAGTGTCACGTTTGTCCGATCAAGGTCAAGGGGCGTGTGCATGCGAAGTTATTATCCCCAATTCGCGACTATGTAATGATAAAAATCCTCAAAACCGATGAAGCTCAAATTGAGTCCAACTGCGCTGTGCCCAAAATATAGCTAGGTTGTAAAAAATGACAAGATAACCTACATTGATTAAATTTCACTTATTTCAGCAAACCCTCTGTCAATTTCATCTGTACATTTGCCCTTTCCTTTTTCCATATAAATTCCAAGAAATATTTACAGAATCAGAACACAGTATGCCTGTGCCTCAAAACTTTTAGACAAATGTAAATAAAACATGTTTCAAATTAAAAGGTAAAAATAAATCATTTAAGGCACCGCCAAAAAAAAACAAAACAGACAGAAGTGAATTTATTCGGTTGTGCGGCAGCTGGCATTGGGCTCTGAGATCTACACGCTAATGGCCTTCAAAATAGTTACAGGGTAATTGTGAAAAAATGGCCGAGAAAACTAGGGCCGAAAATGTGCGTCATGCGTCTGCCATTTCAAATGTGTACCTCGTCATCTGCCAATCATAAATCCATAGAAAAGAGGCAAATTGAAATGCCTAGGGAATTTAATGGACAATCACGCCGTGCCAATTTAACTATTTTAAGGTTTAGGGGCCTTTCTGGCCTCATTTGACATTTCTTTTCTCTCTTGCTTGTTGTTCGGCGTTCTTTCTTCGTATTCCCAGTTTAACACAGCGAAGTCTCACCTGAACTCGGCGCACCCTGGCACAGATTATTCAATATGAGACGATTTCGGTAAATAGATCATCGCTCCCCTTTATATCACGTTCAAACATTGTTCTCAGAGATAATCGGTGAGCAAGCTCATAACTTGAATCCATTAAACATGAAAACATTTGATATTTCCGATTATTGTCACTCAAAATGTCATCATAATCTAGTTAACTACTACACCTCAACATTGTCACATCTCCCACAGCTGTTCTTCGCTGAAGAGCAGAGCGGCGGTAGATTCCATTCATCTTTCAAAAAGGTGTGACGGATTTCACTCGAGTGACTACAGCCTATCGCATGCCGCCATTTTCTATCCGAGAGCGAATTGCACTTCAGAAGCTGACGCCGATGTTTACGAGCTGTTTTCTACAGCATAATGCTGTAGCAGCTGTAAATTTGTGTGCGTTCTATCTTGTTTGTGTTTTTTTAATTCTGTTTGTACAATAACGTTCAGAGTTCCACTTCTATAAAATATGTCGACAGGCTCAGTATTTACATGTAACCGCCACAGTCAACACAACCTGTATAGACGTGACATGTCCAACGTTGTTCGTGATAGCTGAATTTCAGTCCGACCAGAATTCACTCCTCAACAACATCGCGTATTTTACACAATGTAGAGTGTTGGCAAAACTGACAGTTTGTATTTCAATATACTCCAGAGTCAATAATAATAAATCTATTTGTTTTATGGAACAAAACTATAAAAATATTATCAAAAGGTGACTGCTACTGACCCAGTAAAGTGACAAAGTCGCTATCTGTCCGTTTTAGGGTCTGTTTTGTTTCGCGGGCTCTGATTGGACGCTACGACGTGCAGCAAAATTCCAGAGATCTGATTCATGGGTAGTGACTTCCCCCAGTTCTCATGAGGCCACCTTGTTATGAATCTCATCACGGCCTTTTTTTTACAACCAGTGACAATTTATTAACACAAACGAGTGCAGGATTGAAACTCCCTTGCGCGCTATTCGATATCGTCCAATCATGGCGAATAAATTGCCAGCAAAAATAATAAAATCAATAACGCAGTTTGTATTTCCGACTTTCTTCAATTATGTCGCGCTTAATAAGATTAATGGTATTGATAGCAAGTTACTCATTTGATTATTTTTTCCAGTTAGCGAAGGGACAGATCAGCAGTTTCTTTGATTACTGACGGGTTATGCTGTCACTAATGACACATTACGTCAACTTGGTACGCTTCTTGTGTTCATTCGCAGTTTTAACATTTGCCTTGAACACCAAATGTTTGTTCTTCAGCTTAGATTCCTTCGGCACATGTTCATATTTAACAACACAGCGTTTCGTTGGCGCTGCGGTCTGAAGTCGGACAAGGTAGACATCACTGAAAAAATAGAATGCCATACAGAATAATATAGGCGTGAGGTTTTTTTGCGCAGCGATGCGCTCCAGTGTTTTATGGAGTCTACCTGAGTTTCGGAGCACCTGGATAGTATTTATCTGTTTTTTATGCAATATGTCGATTTGAAGGGGCATGATTGGTCAGAATTTAAAGTTGTCCCCGGCATTTAAAGACAGCCTTTAATAGTAAAATTTGTTTATCCACGTACTGTATATATAAGATATATATATATATACATATATATATATATATACATATATATATATATATATATAGATGTGTGTGTGTACATATATACACATATTTATATATGTATGTATGTATGTATGTATGTATGTATGTATGTATGTATGTATGTATGTATGTATGTATGTATGTATGTATGTATGTATGCTATATGACATTCACTCCATAAAAAGTGACCATGGTTCTATGTACGTGTACTGTATATGGAGGTAGATAGATGATCGATTTATCATAGACATACCACACATGTGCACGAGAGAGAGAGAGAGAGAGAGAGAGAGAGAGAAGACGTTGGGAATTATAGAACTCGGTTTACTCACTCTGATACGAACATTGTAACTGATATTGTTACTCTGAGCGTAGCAACTCATAAGAATTGAGGAGTTCATCATTGAATTCTCTAAAATTCAATGTTGTTCAAACCTGCGTCACTGTGAAGCAGACTGCAACGTCTTGACGCTAATTGCCAATGATGGCGGTTGTTGAGAATTGAAATCACTGCCAGGGCCTACTTGTGTTGAAATCAGATAAAAGCAATGTGACTTCAACTCGACTGTCGGTTCACAGGTCATAATAACCTAATTCCCGATCATTTAACACATAACTACAAGGTATAATTGTACATAAGTATCCCAGTCACCCTCAAACAGATCTGAAAACGCTACTGAATTCCCTAGTGCAAAGTTTACAGCTTTTCGCCAGCTAAGATGGCCTTGGCAGGTGAATGCCATCGAGTCCCCATCGCTCGTAAAGACTCCCAGAATGCACTAAAACGCCCTTTTGGAAGCAGTCGTCTAGTCAGAATAATGCTAAACTTAACAAACTTTAACACTCATCTGCCAATTTACCTAACCAAAATACAGTCTCTGTCCCTGTTTAACGACAAACGCGTTTTTTTTAGCCAATGTTAAATCACAAGGGTAACATTATATCTGAACTCTAATGTGCTCAGGGCTGTCTATGTAGAACGTTATTCTGAACACCAGTTGATAGGATGAAACACATTGAGTCATCACAAATCACTAAAGAGGAGGTACTACGACGGTTGAGAGACCATACATCATACCCCCCCACCCGCATCCAAGGCAAGCACTTTATAATTTTTTTCAATATAGTACAAAAAATCGATCTAGAAATTTGAAACTTCAAATGAAAACTTATTGAATAGATTAATGAAAGTACATTCCATTGTAAACTAAGATTAAATATGTGAAAAAAGCACTGTTTGAGTGAACAAAGGAGCTTGGAAAAGTAGACAGTATGTACAGTATCTGATGATCTCACTGAGTCAATGGCGTGCTTTCATGATATCAATTTTGAATATGCAAAACAGGGCAAATAAAAAGTTAACGGTCGAAGTTAGAACCTTTTGGTGAAAATGACAGCTCGTCCTTGGGACTCCGCCAGGTGTATTGCAAGATTAACGATAGAGGTGAAACGGTTTCATTAAAAATAAAAACAAAAATCAAAACACAATTCATCAAAGAACGCGAGCAGCTGCTGATAAAATTACAAAATGGATGAGTTCAGAACCTATCAGAATATCCGATCCAAAAGGATACGCCCTCAGTGTCACGGAGGCAAACGCTGCGGCAAAGTAATCTAACATGATAGACCTATAGGAAATTGGAAACACTCGTTCACGTAATATAGATTACACTGCCAACAATTGACTGATTACAGTCAGTAGTTTGGTTTTGTACGTTCGTGGCAAGCTGAACGTCACAATACATAGTAAAGATTTAGCGTAATTTTTTTGTATGTATTCTTGGAGGTGGACAAACGTTGCTGAGATAATTTTCAGGGAAGAACGGGGTGAATATGTTACGGGAATTTACAGAATTTAAGAACATTAAAGCTATTGAAATCTCGCCATTTTTAGTTTGCTACAGATTGTATGGAATTGTTTTAAAGAATGAGAAAGGTCAGGTTTTCCAATCTAGTCAAGTAAAAATATCCTGTTTTATTCCCCCCATAACGTTAACTCAAGTAACAATTGGCCGATTTTTACAGTTTCCACTTCAATGATAGATGAAATAATATTTCTTATAACTGCAAACAGAATTGTCGACAGTTCTCTCGAGAAAAATATGAGCAACAGCAGAGGACTTTCATTTGCTATGCGCCCAAGGAAATTATAAAGAATGAAAATTTGCGTCCATGAACAGCGCATGTCCATCAGCATGAAGCGGACAAACGAGACAACGGTACTGAATTCATAGTTTTAACAGTCGAATGAGTCTTTGCAGAATGAAAATCACACACGATTCGATTGTAAAACACGAAAATATAGCATATTTGTGATTAATAACTTTTCAACCGAATAGTTTTGAGCTACACAAACTTTAATATTGATTTCCCTTCCTCCTCTCTTGTCTGTGTCTCTGTCTGTCTGTCTGTCTGTCTGTCTGTCTGTCTGTCCGTCCGTCCGTGTGTCTGACAGTGTAGGTCTCTGTCATCAGATAATGCCGACAATGAAGCGGACTTAGGTTGAAATATCGCAAAATTAAGTAGCTTAGTGTTTTGTCGAGACATGTTTGTTCTGCTCATAGGCCAACTTATCTTTACAAAGTTTCAGACTATTTTTATCTTTCATTACCCAAAAAATATAAAAGGTGGCGCCTCGTTTTCTTCGTAGCAAAAGAAATTGGAATCATAGTTTCCCGAGGCACTACTTTGTCAAATCACATCATCTTTTTCCTGGCCCTTTCCGACCAGCCTGGTTTTAACCACGGTAAGCTCTTTAGGGATTTCTCAAGCCACATGGGCGGAACACGATGTTGTAGACCAAAATCGTCCTTGTGCTGGTTTAGGAAATTGCTGTCTCGGCCAGATTTGTACGACCTTTATACACATAATTAAAATCTGCGAATCTTAAAGGATGTTAGTTTTTCACTCGAGATATTGCGATCAAGAACTTTTCTGAATTACCTGGTCACGTATTATCCGGTTTTGAGACACGGAGTCGCCTCCTTAGCGGTGCTAAATGCTTTTTATGTGATGTACAGTAACACTACGGTGACAAGCCGTATGACGAGTCTGATTGACGTGGAACTCAATAACTAAAACGAACGATTCGACCATTTACTGTAACATTGCAAAAGTCACATGTCAAAAAAAATCCACACAAAAACCCTAAGTAGTTTTAATTATATCGGTGAACGATTGTGAAACAAAATCTATCGTAGATATAGCCAGAAGTGCAGTAAAACCAAATGACAATTTTTAAAGTCATAATATCTTTTATGGCGCGTTTTGTAAGGTCGTGACATTTTGAGTCGATAAATCTTCGGAAGCACGGAGGCTAACGTACATGTCCTTGGATTAGTAAATTAAATGCTTTCCGGTCAACTTCTTATTCCAAATCAGTGTAATTGTAGTTACGTATTACGTTCCCTAATGGTTTCTATTTATTAGATTCAGGGAAAATGTCGGAAGTTCATCATATTCTGCAAAAGGAAAGCTTTAGACAAGACTAGACTGTAGACTGCATGTATATGTTGCGCAAAGGAATCCCCTGTAATCGTATCCATGTGCCTCTCTCTCTCTCCCTCTCTCTCCCTCTCTCTCTCACTCACTTTCTCTCTATCTCTCTCTCTCTCTCTCTCTCTCTCTCTCTCACTCTCTCTCTCTCCCTCTCCCTCTTCTCTCTCTCTCTCTCTCTCCCCCCCCTCTCTCTCTCTCTCTCTCTCTCTCTCTCTCTCTCTCTCTCTCTCTCTCTCTCTCTCTCTCTCTCTCTCTCTCTCTCTCGCTCTTGTGGTGACTGCATAAATGTATTGTATTACATGTATGTATGTATGTATGTATGTATGTATGTATGTATGTATGTATGTATGTATGTATGTATGTATGTATGTATGTATGTATGTATGTATGTATGTATGTCTCTCTCTCTCTCTAACTCTTGTGGTGACTGCATAAATGTATTGTATTACATGTATGTATGTATGTATGTATGTATGTATGTATGTATGTATGTATGTATGTATGTATGTATGTATGTATGTATGTATGTATGTATGTATGTATGTATTTATGTATTATATGTATGTATGCATGTATGTATGTATGTATGTATGTATGTATGTATGTATGTTCTCTCTCTCTCTCTCCTCTCTCTTCTCTCTCTCTCTCTCTAATTCTTGTGGTGACTGCATAAATGTATTGTATTACATGTATGTATGTATGTATGTATGTATGTATGTATGTATGTATGTATGTATGTATGTATGTATTGTATGTATGTATTCTATCTATCTATCTATCTATCTATCTATCTATCTATCTATGTCTGTAATTCTGTGTATGTGTGTGCATGTAAAATAAAAATGAAAGATTATCGATGTATACTTCTATATTCTGCTCAGTTGTCGGTATACGCCTTTATACGGATAACGAAGGATATGGAGGGTGAGACTGAGGGCAATGTCCTCACGGCTCCGGTTAAATCACACTTCCGCAAGGCAATTTATGATTACGTTCTTTGCACTCATAATGTGAGAACGGCTCAGTCAGGTGATGTCTTGGCAATGCCCGGCATCGCCGCGTAGCATGCATGGTGCAAGGGTTGGCGATGAAAGTGACAATTAATGACGCTTGCTTTCGGTTGTTTAAAATTCACGTAAGGTACTGGCCTTTCAATCGCACATATTGTCTCCTTTATACAATTAGAGTTTATTCAAGTTTGGCGATTAGAAACACAGAATTCAGAGCTGTCAATATTGCTTCCCACCGTTTTTGTTGATTAGAGACAAGGCTGAAAGATGTAAGTTTTTTTTTCTGACGAAGCGTCCTTGCGGGAGAGTAATTCAAGAAACGGTTTAGAGATGATTGATGAAAATACACACGTCGCCCTTACACGAAAACTCGGAATCACTTTCGGATGACTCTACAAAGTGATCTTGAATTTTATCGCGTGACTGGTTTCAGCGCTTGTACTAGCACATTATCACCATGGAAACAATCGCTATCATTTAAAGGGTGAAACACGCTGTAACGTTTAATTTACCAAATGTTTCGGCATTAATTTACATAATTGAAGAATGTGATTGCCGACACTTGTCAAGCGTCTTAAAGTGTTACCCTAAGTAATCAAATGAGTTCCTTTGAAGAAACTTTATATTCCGAGATCAGTTTCCCCTTTAGAAGCAGTTCTCTACCATTTCGACTGTTGGAGAGTTCTCATCCTTACGTAGGGTACTGCGGACTTTGAAACAGCAGAAACAAGTTAATAATTTTTTCGTTCAAACTTTCTTCGGGGATACTTCTAACTACTCTCTTTCATAAAATCAAGAATAAATATAAGTTTTTCGATGTGCAACATTTTGGACAAGAGAAAATATTTCCACAAATTTACTGATGTTGAACATCAAAGTGTTATCTATGTGGACAAAATTGAATTTCCGCTTTATCACAAAAAGCACGACGATGGAAGCGTCATTTACTACACTTGCTTCAAAATGAGTCCTCAAAGTCGGTAGACTTGGAAAATATGAAAAATTTGAGTGTTACAAAGCATCCTTCTTCAAGTTTACCTTTTCACAGCAATTAATAGATGGCTATGGTTTGATGTATTGTAGCGTACGTGTACAAAACACAGATGTATATTTCGCATAGAAACTGACATCTCCAAAATCTTCCACAAGATAGGTAAGGTATTTTAAGGTAAGCTCGCAAGGCCCCCTTCAGTTTGTCAACTGGTGGGAAAAAAGCGTGTCAGCATGAGCACTGGGGCTAGCTGTCCGCATTTCAGGTTCTCGATGTTTTCAGTGTCCACCCTATTTTTAGGGCAAGTTCACACGCTCCGTGCGGTTAACAGTGAAGACACACGCACTTTCGTTTGAACACGTGAAGCCCACTGTTGCACGAGGTTCGCGTGTTTTTTCTACACTTTACAAAGGACGAATTGTATGACACAATGGAAGGTAAAATTGGAATAAATCGACAACCACTGTTGCAATAAACTACTTTCACTACAACCTGTTGTGTATCCACGTAGAAATTGCTGCCTTTTCAAATGCAATGCTATTTCCCTTTTCAAGTACTTTACATGTTACGGTTTTCAAAGAGCTACAACACAGTGATGCCCCCTCTAAGATGACAATAGATTTTCATAGGCTACCTGCCACGAACACAAATTACCAACACTTTTGTATCCAAGTTACAAAAGTAAATGCTAATAGCTCGGATTTGAACCTTTCTGTCTGTCTGATGGTTGGATGCATTCAAATCTGCATGCAGACCCCAACTTCCAAAGTTGTTCACAGTCACAGACGACTCACGATACAGACGAGAAAAAGTAACGGTGGTTAATGGTTCTTTCCTGTATTTGAGTGATGATGCATTTTCTGCATTCTGTGTGAATTTTTCAAGTATCTTGGTTTTGCTTTCAGCTGAGTACATGGCAGGATACTTTCAGTTTGTTTTTAATGTAGTACACGCCTCAAAAGTGAAAGACTAAAACCTTTCGTCAAACTTTCCTCAATGAAACTTTTAAACATTCTCTTATCAAATCAAGAATGAAAATCGAGGGCCGTGCAAACTTTGGTACTGGACAAAAATACAATTGCCTAATATCTACCGACACTTGTCATGAATTTCAAAATGGCCGCCATTTCTGTGTTAACTCGATAGGGAAAATACATTTCCTTTTTTCGAAAGAATTAAGATGGTTAAAATTTTTCTTTCTACACAAGCTTTAAATAAGCCCCCACAAACGGTAGACCAAAGAAAAAAAATTGAGAGTCCAAATAAGCTTATCGGTCCCCGATACGAATTCCACCTCATAGTTCCCGGGTGAGTGATGATGTGTTTTCTGCATGCTGTGTGAATTTTTCAAGCTGCTCGGTTTTGCTTTCAGCTTATAGTACACGAAACAAAACTTCCAGGCTTGTTAATGCCAAATCTAGAGTTGTTTTCACCTACATTTATCTCCCCCTCATAGAATCAGCAGTCGAAATATAACGAGCGTGATGATTCTCAAACTACACATGTTAAACAAACTGTGATTCTCATTGTCGTTGGGCACTGTGTCCGTGAATTTCACTGGATGAAAGCTGGTTGTGACGGCAATTGCATCGGTGTTTACATCACTAATGGATCTAGTTTCAAATGGGATTTGATGTACTTTCGATTGTAGTTGATAATAAATGGCAGACATCGAAAGTATATCTCTCATCTTACACTTTGCCAAGGTTGTTCAGCAGGAGGCTATAAGATCTTTCTCCATGGTATTACGATTGCTTGTCACTGAATTGAACAATCTATCAATGGAGAAAGATGTATAGCCTATGTAACAGGGTAATAAGTTAGCACAACTTCGCGGAAGTTGGTTTTAACCCGGTACATTATCTGGCAGCACACTGTTTTTACTTGAATCGCAAGCAATGGATAAAGTAGCCAAGACGCGATAAATATTTCATATTTTTTTTATTGCCGAAATGATAATTCGGAAAGATAATTCGCATTTATATACTTTGCATTACTATTCACTTCAATCGTCATTGCTCAGAATGCTAATGTAACTCTTGGTATGAAAATCACTTAGAGCTTTTGATTATTATCAATCATTGCCATCCCGCTTGAGAGTGACGTAGTATACAACAGAATAGGTTTTGGCCTAGGTCCTTGACTTGGGTGGTCGTGTTTTCGGCTATGAAGAGGGACGGGGGCTTCATCACTAGAACAAACGACTGATTCGTTTGAAAATTGTGTAAAATCTCGTATAACCAGCCTATCAAGTCTGATGAGAACTGAAACAGTCTTCGGATCCGCATTGCCCAAGAACATTTTGTTCCCCTACACGTCGCCTTACTGAAGCTTAGTTAAGAATACACACACGTCTTACTGTGGGCCTACCTAATTGCCATCCTCACGGCGGTCAGTCAAAAAATGCACAGAAACACTTAAGAAAATTGACCACTCAAGGCCGGGCTCAACATCCAAATTGAATCTGTGAGTTGTAACAGCGGCTTCGTTTCGAGGAACCAGTGTTTTATGCCTAGCAGACTTAATAACCCATACTGCGACGCGCAATTTCGCTGCCAGACACCACCGCCGACGCATTAGCATCGCATCTTTCCCGTCGATAAATAACAGTAATTAATTCGCGCAATCGGCTGCGACCGAATTGGATTTTAAGCCAAACTTTACGAAAGAGATTAGAGGTTTTGGTTAGGAGTCAAACCGCTTGTCCCTTGCACGTGTGACGTCACAGCAATCGGAAGAGAGTGGACGACTGTTTCCATGGAAACGAATGGGACGATTGAGAGGGAGAGGTAAAAGAGAGTTGTATTTCACTTTGACAGAGCGATTCGACCCTATGACTGGCGTGAACATTAATCATTTCATAATTTACGAAGAAAAAAAAATTCAATCTAAATTCCACGCAATGTTAATGGCATAGCGTAGTTATAAAATTTGCAAGGAATGCCCATCAAAATAAACAGTGCGACGAAAAAATTGCAATAGAGCATGGTCTTCTCGAGGTGAACAGTCTGTCTTCATAGATGAACAGAAACCCAAACTCAACATTGGCTGATAATTGTGTACACGACAAACAATTAGATGGCCGTTGTTTGGAAGATGTTTTATCAATGGCACCTTTCGGAGTCGCTTCCATAAGGTACTGTTGCCTTCACGGACACGTGTTTTATATTTATGCCATCCCCACCCGCAGCCATTTCCCTGTATGTAGACCCAATCACAAGTACAAAATTATACAAAAAGTTCAGAATGGGAGGAAGTGGGGACTGGCATACATTTTTGGTACCTTGAAAGAGGCTGACGTTGACAATATTCACACTGTGCTGAATGTTTCTTAAATTCCCGATCATACTTGGGTAACTAGCGTCATTAGTCTTCGCCCTTGTGGTATAAGATGTGTATATTTCATCCAAAACATGTATGAATTAGAGAGAGAGAGAGAGAGAGAGAGAGAGAGAGAGAGAGAGAGACAGAGAGACAGAGAGACAGAGAGAGTCATTCATTCCTATTGCGAGGTATTATAAAACGTTTCTTTTGTGATTGTTGGGCGAGTGCAAACATTGACACTTTTTAGCATGCAGTAAAATTAATTTAACCTGTTCCAACTTCATGAGAATTTGGTGTGCTTTGACTCAATCCTGGAGTAATTTCTTCATAATAATATCGATTTCTACGGATAGTTCCAACGTAGAGTATAGTCCGTCTCTGATTCTCAACTGCTTTTATACTCAGTTTCTGGTGTGTACGCCTATCGTCGTTCCTCGCCAGACAGACCGTATCGATCGAACACGCTCGGTGACTGTAACATGCCTTTTCTATCTAATTTGTTCGATACGACAACGTTCGTTCGTGTTCAGTGTTGAAGTCAAGTCCCATTCTGTTGGTCAGAACACTGCTGATTAAATTGTTGACACGACACTATCTGTTCGATAGCGAGGACTTTTTTCAGTCGCGTGGAAAGAAGATATAGATTGGAGAAAGGGGTCAGTTAACGCCGATTTCACTTTTAACGATGACGTCATTCACTCCCGCGACCTCCCCGAAAATAAAACAAACAAACAAACAAACAAACAAACAAAAAATAAAATAATTTTAACAAAGAAAAAACGCCAAAACAACATTAGAAACTGCATCTTTCAGGCCACTTTAATTCAAAGTATAAAAGTATGAGCGTTCGCTTTTTGAGATTTTCGACGTAGTGACTGTTCCTAAGGTATAGGATCTGGTTCCAACGAAGGGTCACCTCATCAATATTTCCTACACTCTACCTATGTTGCGACCCGCTCAAACTTCAATAAGCACTGGATAAAGTTTACGTATTCGTGTATTCGTGCAACCCTCTTCACAAACGCATGATTCAGGTATGATTCGTCGTGACTACCATGCCAGGCGAGCGGAACCCTAATATAATGACATACATAGCAACAGCAAAACAGCGACGTCTAAATGATTACTAACGATACAGCTGTACCTGAGTGAAAGATCTAACTCTGGAGAACGTTGGGAAATCTTTCAGAAAATCGATTTTTTTTTTATTCAGGGTTGTTCCGCTGTTTTTCACGAATGTATCGGCCATGTATGGCCGAGAACATCGGGTCACATCGCACTAACCTTGTGTTAATAATGTGGGCTGATGTTCAGCGTCTCGGAAGCTGAATCTTAGGGTTATAATAAAATAATACAAAAAGGCTCCCTAAGTTGCTGTGAATAGTGACAATCGACCAATCAGATATAACGTTCCGAGCACGCTGCACATCAGCAGGAATAATGACCTTGGCAGATATCGCGCAAATAGTTTGCACCATTTCAAAGATTCAGAAATTTATAAATCCCGAATCGCAAGTGTACAAGTTTTGTGATGACAGCAAATTTCTTGTACATCGAATGGAAGAAAAATGGTGATATTTACCGGCAGCAAGCCAAGCGTTACTCTTACTATATAACACGAAAACATAGGCCGCAACGAGACAACTTCTCGTGTCGGTGTCCGTATGTAACCACCGTTTTAGACTTCGGTGCGAATTTAACGGACGCCGGGCTGAATGAAACGCGCGGGGACATCGCGGTGACATCGACGTCGGAACGATTCGCCGGCTATGACCAAACAACCATAAAATCATCGATATTTCGTCTCCAATCTGTTGCCGTGGCAACAAGACAAGATCATATTGAGTAAGAGGCATCAAGCGTGGAGTATTGACTTTTGATATTTGCAGCGATATTGAAAGTGTTGCTGCGCCCCAACGAATCGCGTGATGATATGACTTCTGTGTGCATTTCTCCGCAGGAATTCAACTGATATGATCAAATTTTAAGTAGCGCAATAACATCACAAGAACGAAGAGCTTGCCACTGTAAATAAGGGTACACTGATTGGCGCGTCTCCATTCGTTATTAAACCACGCGTTCCTGGCTAATTTCCGTCTTTTTATCTGATTCTTTTATTTTCAGTTGACGAGGATTTTGCAGAGAGTAGGCTGTTCAAGAAAATATTCCACAATTACAACAAGAAAGTTCGGCCAGTCATGAACTCCACCCATCCGATCAACGTCAGCCTGTCCATGTCCATCACTCAGATCATGGACTTGGTGAGTTTTCACAAATCTTTGAACTTGACCCCACTGAATGTCACAGTCACCTATATCCTGCAGTTGACGGAGTAGGCTCTCTCCTGTTAAGTCTGGATACCAAACAAAATAATGCCATCGCACTGTGATACTAAACTGTGGGAAATTTTCAGTGTCCAATTGCACAGTACATTGATGCTTCGAGCCTGGCCAAAGTTTTGAAAATGACAAGAACTTATCTAATAGCTTTGTGAAATTAGAGGCAGGCCATCGATATTCCGATTATTGTTCTCTTTTTGCACTGCCAGTCTGTTGTGAAGATGGGAATGTCATGAGTTTGTTATCTCGTCGACGGATAATCATCATTGAACACTATCGTGGGTGTTATTAGAGTTACATCTGCGCCTTTGTGCAACGTAAATCGACCGTTTACTCGCTTTGAGAGAGAGAGAGAGAGAGAGAGAGAGAGAGAGAGAGAGAGAGAGAGAGAGAGAGAGAGAGAGAGAGAGAGAGAGAGAGAGATTTGCAAGACTTGTAGACCGATATTATTAACATAGTCGTTTCAAGAAAAAAACACAAGTTCTTATCGAAGTCACATCGAGAACGTGAAACATCGAAATAACTTTTTTAGGAGGTGGTTGTGGTGGAAACCCCTTAACCCTTAACTTCTGTATGTTTCGGTAAATCTATTTTCATAGTCGTGGTTAATGTACACTTTCTCAGTCTTATGAAAACGGGAGTGTTTCTCACTTCACCTTGAACTAGACCAAGGCCGTGTTCCTACCCTCAGCTATCATGTGTCGCTTTTATCTCAATTCATTATTTAAAGTGGCAGATATCAGAGCCATCTAATACGAGCTCCCCTTAATGGGAGAGTGAGTGCTCCACTCTCTCGTCCACCAAGTCTCGCGAGATTGCAAGCCCTTTATAACGTCGATTCAAGGGCACTGGCGAATCGCAGGGCATGTGACGCAATTTCACGAAAGTTAAACTTCAGATATAGATGTTGCACTCGACCGTAAATCAAGAGACCTTGTAAATTGTCAATGTTGCACAAACCTTTGAAGCATTTTGAAAGTAAAATATTTCTGTTCAGCTGGTTCTTACCCATACTGTTTGTATTCTTCTAGCGTTGTTGTCCAGGATGAATTAATAGGGCTTTTCTACTCGACAGCGCCCTCCTAATTATTGCTAACGTAAGGAATTGAGACCTGCATATTGAACATCTTGTGGTAAATTGTTTTCAATGGATGTTGAGTTTGTCGGCTCAGATAATCAAAAATCACAACGGTGGTTTCTTCACGTTCACTAACTGACAAGAAGATTTTTCATAGACGTAAAATAATACAGTCATTTCGGGGCTATTTTTCTCATCCAAATTAAATTCCATTGACGTGAGTGGACGCGCTGCGTGGAGCCAATTTCGAGCCCGAAATGAACTCACTCGCCAGGCCGAGGCACATCCGGCTGCGGGGGTTTTTGTCTATTATCTCGGCTTGCATTCTGCAGAAATCGTAATTAGCCATTCAATGGACAGAACGCCATACGATCTCGTGGTTAATCGTCTCGATTTTTCAAAAGCCTTCATTTTGCTAATGAAAATATTGAACAGCCCAAAGACCGTGTAGAGGTCATTGGTTAATTTGCTTATCCAGGCCAAGTAAACGAGCCTCATAAGTCACGAAGGATGAAATACGACCTTACCTTCAACTTTTATTGATTTAAAGTTTCACGCACCTTTCCTCATAAATATCGAATGTCTGGCGTGCCTAGGCCTTGTATGAAACTCCGAATGATGAAAGCACCATAGATACACATTCACACCTACGTATGACAGTTTATGCTTCAAATCTCGTTGTTGATGGTAAATAAATCTCCTGACAGTAGTATCATGATAATCGTTACTTCTTATCATCATCATGATGATCATCATGATCATCATGATCATGATCATGATCATGATCATCATTGTCATTATCATCATCATCATCATCATCATCATCCTAATCATTGTCATCATCATCATCATCATCATCATCATCGTTGTCGTCGTCGTCGTCGTCGTCATCATCATCATCATCGCGTAGTCTTTGTTGGCATTAACTCTGCAGATGTTGTTACCAAAGTAGCCGATTCCGTCATCTACGTTGACATTGACATTGACTTGACCATTGTCATTGAGCACTACCAACAGTGTCATAGATATCATCAAATTATCGTTACCATCATCTTCGTCGTCTTTATCGCTCTCAAGATATTGTGCCTTTCGCCTGGTACCTGTCAATGTCAGCGAGATTTGAAACATTTTGACGCAAGAAATTTGTTTTACTACGTGAAAATGTTACACGTACCGTCGCTCGGCTTATTTCATACTTCAATCACCTGATATTAAAATGACAATGTAAATTTCAGGAAAGAATCTGTTGTACCATCAACGGCTTTGGAAATGTTGCGTTTCCCGCTATATACTGACTCTAAAGTGTCGGCCTTTAAAACAAACATGAAGTATTACAGGCCTGACTACGCCAACATGTATTTGATTTACGATGGCAAGGCCGCGTTAAATTGATTCGTGGCATCGTACATCATCGAGCGTTTGTGTGACAAATACTCCCGATGAAGCCGTGGCCATTATTAGGCTAATTGAATTTGCTTCCATTCGCCGAACGGCAAAGTCAAAGGTACAATCAAATTCATTCACGGGCGTCATTTTCGTTATCGTTGCATCATTATCCCCATCATGCCCCGGCAAGTCTATTTTTGGAAGTAATTTCGAATAATTGTGCATGCGCTAACTCCATAACCACGTTATTGAGATTGAGGGCAGGTTAACTGGGTGGGTTTGCAGTTCGATGAGTGGGCAGAAGACACCGCTGCGGCAGTCATGTGACCCTATATTGAATGGAAATCAATCAGTTATACGCCAGCAGCTATTATATATTATGAAGTAGTAAACGCCAACCGATACCGATTTATTGCAGTGAATATATATATATATATATATATATATATATATATATATATATATATATATATATATATATATATATATATATATGAGAGAGAGAGAGAGAGAGAGAGAGAGAGAGAGAGAGAGAGAGAGAGAGAGAGAGAGAGAGAGAGAGAGAGAGAGAGAACAAGATGATATAACGAAGACGAATAAAAGCCTTCTGCTTTCTTGAACAGTCAGTGCAGGGATGGACATGTAACGATTGAAACGCCACTGGAAAAATCCGATGGGAAACACTGTGTGCAGTTTAACTCATGCGAATGCGCATAGACTCACTGCGACGGGGAAACATGATTGAAAATACGCCAATTGCCAAGTTCGAGAATACGATTGAATGCACGTAAAACATCTAGCATGAGAACGGTTGGTTTGTATGAAATTGGAAATGCTCTTGCCTTGTCCGTAGAGAGAGGTTTTCTATTATATCGTGAGATTTCCCCAGGAAGATAGCTTTGCGAGTGCGCAGAATACCGAATGCTTTGTTAGGAAGAACTCAACTATAAAGGACGCAAATGCTTCTCTTGCGGTGTATCAAAATTACAAAAAGGGTAATTTTCAGTGCAGTTGCAGACCTATAGACTGCATTTCGCAAAATTGATGGAAGGTGTGTCGTAATTTTCCGCTGTTATTTTTTTCCCGGCAGACACAGGATTTTTAAATCATTGTATTGCGACATTTGTTCCGACGTGGGTGAGATATTTTGACATTTAGACAGGCAGTTTTCTTTGGATAATTTCGAAGAACGTTGACGACAGGCGATATTGCTTTAAGATTTTTTTTTGCATCCCGTTACTATTTTTCAAAGACAAATCCGAAAGCCTTCGCGCCCTGATTCTGAATATCCTCTAAGGCCTAGGAGGAAGACAGTTCATCATTCCTGTACCTTAAGTGGCTGAATATTAAAAATACGTTTCTGTAGGTCGCCCGCTACCTTAAAATAAACGTTCAATCTGGTAATTATATTAAAATGTAAGATGGCCGGCGGCGAGGCATCTAATAATAATGAGAGTAAGTCTGCAACTTAACATTCCGACCCTGGTGATTGATTTTGATTGCGATATGCAAACAAACCTTTAATATAACCACAATATTTACCGTTCATTGTGGTTAAATAAAATTTAATCGACGGGCAAACATAGCCGCGTGGATATGCCATCGATCCACGAGCAGGGACAGGTACACATGTGTGTGTGTTGTAACAAGACGGATATAGAATTACATCGAGCATGTTCCCGCCCTCTAGGGAATTCCGACCAAAAATAGGAGCAATTTGTCTTGACAAGACGGGAAAAAATCAACTCACTTCCGCATCCCTTGACATGTTTGTGATCGTGATGTTCGACTTTGGCTCGTCGGCATGAATTTCAACCGACTGCTAGGCAAGCGACGTCAGATCAATAAAAGGGCGGGAAAGTTAGTGACCAAATAAGAGTTCTTGCATCGCAGACCTATATCAAACTGCTCAACATCGATTTGAAGATATCGGGAAACTGCACACACTGCCTCGTAGCGTAGTATTGAGCGCAGAGCCCGATGAATATTGTGGAGGCACTTTGTAACTCAACCGTTTAGTTCACTAGCAAAGTTTTCCAAAATAAACTTGTTAATGCGCTGTCCATCACGAATGGAAAAGTACTTAGAATTCTACCGTCATATTTTGTCGAAGCAATTTGTATATATATTTAATGACGTACTTTTGAAACGAAAAAAAAAACGATCCGTAGTTGCGCGATCGCCTTACTTCCAATGGTATTTTGTTACGGGTCTTGTAATTGGTTTATACCACAGAGATGTTGGTGGAGGGTTTTGAATTTCACCAGGGAGAAGATGCGTATCATAAGTTAGACACTGTCAGGCTTAATTGGACTTTTTGTCATCTTGCAACGTATAACCTCCATTCTCTGCAATTGACTTTATCTTCCACCAGGAATGCCACGCTCCTCGGCACCCCTATTCTTCTTTTGCGAAGAATAGGAGTCGGGGGTCGAAACATAGTTGTGTGGGATTTGCAAGGCTCAATAAATGTAACTTTTGATAACATTTCATTTTATTTTAATTTTGAAAAAAAGATGCAACTTCTTCTGCTTCTCCGTAAAGTATTCGCATCGGAGCTCTAAAATGGCGAAAACTTGTCGAAAAAAACAGGTCAAAACAAAATTAAAATGTTGCCTTCATCGACTAGGCGATCAGATCTGCAGACAGTTTAAGGTTTTTACAGTGTACGTATATTAAAAGGTACCGGTTGCAAAGAAACACCCTTTCTCACAGTTACACAGTGAAGCGTATGAGCAAACACAACATTTACACTCCCGTCTGGTCCGTCTGAAGTTTTGTAATCCGAACACACGTGATTGTCATCAATCATGATGACCCGAACCGATCCGAGACGCGTTGAATTTTGAAGAGAATCAGCTAAAGCAGGTACAGATTGGTCTAAGAGATCAATCATTAAGCCTTTGGAGATAAAGATAGTAGAAAGATATACATATTTTTCTTCTAAGCTTTATTTATTTTTTCGTAAAACAGAATTATATCTTCAAGTGATGTTTTCAAAATCGCGTTCGTTATTTTCCTGTAAACGGAAACTTCTTTTTAACTGCAACCGACCGTTTTTTCTGTCGATTTGGACAACAGTTTCTGAGAGTTGTAGCTGAATCGTTTCTGAGCTGACAGAGCAGAGCGCTGAGAGCAAGTGCGTGTACTGCTCGCGGCACCATGGTGGGGTTGTGTTACACTGAGATAGACACGCTCGACTTGACGTGACGGGTAACAGACAGTAACTTCCTGCAAATGGTACTATATAGTGACATTTTCAGGACCTGTTCATTGCGGCAGCGACAATCTCAGTACTTTGGAATTATTCTCTGAAGTGTCGTCAAGTTTGAGGTCACAATTTTGTTCACCACTGCAAGTAAGTTTTTGCAACTGAGAAATCGTAAACTTCGTCTGTAGAGCAGCTACGACGAAATACAAGAAAGTTAAAGTTTTGGACTTATGTCCTCATTGTGCAGAGAATGAAATGCTAGTCTTAAACACACTTTAGGAGTCCTAATAAATTTGTCCCTGAGAAACGACATCACATACATATTATTCCGTTCCATCGGCAAACTTTTCATTACTTCTTCCAATGTTGAATACATCTTCGCAAATAAAAAAAAAGATACTCAAGTAGCGTCGAATGACGTTGGTGGGGTGGTTGTCTAGCGTTTAACCAAATTCGCTATACTTTATCAATTAGACCACATCCTTAAATCGAATCGCCCGGATGATAAAAAGAATTTACAACTTACTGCATGATAATCGAAGGGCAACGCCAGATAAAGAATCGTCAATATGAGGAGAGTTTTCAAACCATCGGTAGTGAAACTTCGCTAGAAGGCAACAACATCTAATGCGATGTCCTTACATTGATGACTGATAGCATTTTCACTTCAATATTAGTTCGTGTATGTTTAAGCTCATGACCTTGATCTTCAAAGATCGAAAAACGGAAGTGAACTCCAAGTCGACAGTGAATCTTGAACGCCAAATTTCACGCTGGTAAAACTTTTCTTGACACTCGTCTCAGTGTACTTGACATTTTTGGGCGTATGTAATCTGACATCACCAAATCGACATAACTACAATCGCGATTGACATCAAAATATTCATAGATCTATAAGCTTATTCATAATTCAATTTCATTGTCATGTTCTAGCCACGATGTTTGTTCTACCTCAGACTTTTTTCCCAGGGAACACATGTTCGCAAGTACTTTTGTTGCATCCTAAATTTGCCTACAGTCCATAGACTTGCCTGAAAACAGCTATACGAATCACAGCTATATATCGTTGTGGCATTTATCAGTATGTGAAGAAGTATAGTACTAGTTAGACTGATTGCGCATGCCTCGGACATGGCGCCAGACAGTGGTCTAGTAGATCAACTCCACACAGTAGTAGAAGCTGGCACTGAAGCATGAAATCGCTATTTTCCGGAGATTTAAATATGAAAAAATGAAATACCCCTCCTCAAAATCAATCATGCACTCAAATAACGTCACCGTATCGCGAGATTAGTGTAGAAAATAAGGTCACTGCATTGTATGCACAGGGGTGAAAATTGTATTAGCAGCTGCAAGCTCATTTGCATATATTTTTGATAGATTTTAGAAATCATGTCGTCGCTTTCTATTGTGTCTTCAATCTGTATGCGGGAGTGAGGATACATTTTGCAGACAACTATAGCGTGTTATAAAGTGCTGGCCGAAATAAATTACCGAGGACAACGACGTTGCCCCTTTAATAAGCGCACAGCGTTATTGAGGACAAAACTCGTGAAGCGACCCAAGCCCTAGATTTACTTCCAATCCATGAAGAGACGAGGGGTAGTAAATCGCCAGGAATTTATGTCCGGGCTGTTAGAGCTTGCAATCACGCTGGTCTAATGTATCCCTATCCGATTCTAATGAATAATTATAGGAGAGTTCTTTCTGGTCAACCACAAAAAGCAGAAATTTTACCTCGGCAAAATGGTCAAGGCTTTAGAGTAACTGATAATTGAATCCTATAATTTAAAGCAGTCAACGCAAAGGGTAAGAACACCGTAAACCAAGTTTTCATTTCGAATCGGTGATAAACTGCACCAGAGGGCAAAACATAATTAACTTGTTTCCTTTGCTTCTCTGTAAGATTCCTGCCGTCAACTTGAAATCCAACGTTAAAGTCAATTGATTTCTTTCCAGGTCCTGCGAGAATTCATAATCAGAAATTTCTCTGCCCGTATTTCAAAGATTGACTGCTTACTGTCAATTCTGCGTGCAATCTCACTGTTTTACGACTACTGTAGAAAGAAAGCGACTCCACAGTATTTTTATTGCGGTTGACTGCACGTCGGAGACTGATATTGGGACTCTAAAACTTTTACAATACTTTGTTGGTCTGCTTCTTGTATAGGCTCATTTTGGGGCTTGTGGAGTAAAGAAAGCTTCGACTCTAACAAACAAAAATTTATTTTCCTGCGTAGCGTCTAAAAAGCGATAGCGGCCATTTTGAATTTCTGATATCGGTAAATTTTTGGTTATTTGTTTCTCTGATGCCAACATTTGCGAGGTTATCCAAGATTTTTACTCTTGATTATGAAAAAGATGTTTTGAAAGTTAACTTATAGAAAGTTTGAACAAAAGTTTACAACTTTAAATTTTATGCTACCTTCGACAGAGTAGGGTTAGGCTAAGGGAGAACGCACCTCGCGGACAGATATTCTGACTCTTGAACTTTTTAAATTCTTTTCTGATCTACCACATGTGGGGGTTCATTTTAAAGCTCCTGGAGTAAGAAAACTTTTCAGTGGCTTAGTTTTTCTAAATTCGAAAATTTTATTATTTCTCCATAGAGTTAACACACTGATTGCGGCCATTTTGAATTTCAAATATCGGTAAATCTTGAGTAATTTGTTTCTCTAATTCCAAAATATGCACGGTGACCCCCGATTTTTATTCTTGATTTTGAAAGAGAATGATTGAAATATTCTTTTAGGAAAGTTTGAGCAAAAGTTTAAGTCTTTCACTTTCGAGGCGCATACTACCTTAAACTTAGGCCTACAGTGTTTCAAAGATGGGCAGTAGGCCTATAACTCCTCTAGATTTCATTTCATAAAAGTTGGACGCTAGTTATGTTTTCGTTAGTGTTGGTATTCTTATGCCGAAATAACCCGGTAACTATGACAATCAGCCTCGACTGACTTTGATGCAAGGCTGCTGAAAGGTTCATGCCAGCGTTGAATGACGACTCGTATTGTTGTCGTGACGTAGGGCAAGAATAAAAGGGTTGCAAGTACATGAGATCCAGTAATTTGAATTGAGAACTTCATTCCATTCTCTGCTGTTGGTATATTAACGAACTATCGTGCGCAGAGATTTTATTGGTGGATAAATAGAAAGGCGATTGACATGAGGCACGATACAGGCCATCTTACGAGCTGGACCACATCGTTTTGGGAAATGGCGGTTTTTTAAATTATGGAAAAATTTATGAAAACAGGAATAGTCGGGGGGAATTAATCGCTACTTATGCAGAAAAGTATTTCGACGACTTTAAAGTGATAATAGGGCACGTAAGCTGTGAAAAGTGCGCATGTACACCCGTACCGGAAAAGGTATCAAACATATATTGAAGGCGATAAAGTTTTTGCGTCATAATGCTGACTATCCCCTCATAAAGATGGAACGGCCCATTTTTTAACTACGGAGAGCTGACTGACACATCGAGAAAAGAGCCCGTGTGACATGATCCCCGATTCACATCATTCCATTTTGTTTCGCTCATTAACTTTTTAATGTGTGCGGATAAAGGAAATTAATGGACTGTATCTCGAGATATGAAATTGAGATAACTCGTCAAAATAAAATGATGCTATCATCAACCCACAACGAGGAACAGAATTGTGCGACTTATATCGCGTGTTTGAGTGGGAAGTTCTATTTTGATCATGTGACAACCAAAGCCCCATTCTCACATTAAACAATAAATCTATCGGAGTAATCGAAAGATAATTCAAGAGTTCTTGCCGAGGGTGAACTTCAATCTCGATACCGCAAAAAAAAAAAAAAAAAAAAAAAAAAAAAAAAAAAAAAAAAAAAAGACGGGGAGATGATTTTCCCGTCACCCATTTTGGTTGTAATGGCCACGTTCAAATCTTCGCCACTGAAATTCCCGTCGAAATTGATTCAAGCGTGTCTGAATTCGCAATGGTTTGCGCGCAATCATCAACCTCTGCTGCGTTGAATGATTCGGAACGCACTTTCCCTGATTGTCGACCATCCGCGATGCAGACGAGACCAGTTCGGTGTTTCGGGTGAGTGACGCGGTTTGCGGGTTGAACAAACTTCTCACCCGTGGCTTTCCAGCCGTGCCTTGGATCGATTGAACAAAATGAGCACGCGGTATTGGCGGCGCTTTACGCCAAAGCCGTAAACGAAACAGTCAGAGTAATTCAACTAATGAACTCTACTTGTTCTCCGGTAAGTGGATAGATTTGAGTTGCATGACCGCCGATAAAAGCATTTTCCGTTACGTGAATAGCTTATCTAACTTACATTACCTAGACCTTGCGATTGATGAAAAAAAATAAAACTGCCGGCTTTCTTTTGCTTTCAACTGCAGCAAATATTAATCAGCTCCCCGAGCATGCAAAATTTAAAGCTGTGTCGTTAAAAAATGGAAAGAAATTCTTTCGGGGAATAGCAAGCCACTCGCTCACGCATCAGACGGCATTGCGTACAAAGGCAAATTTACTGATACACGTCAATCGATTTTAACCAGCGAAAAGAAGCAAATGAACTGTTTCTGTATCTAACAATTTTAGCCGTTAAAGGGCGGGGTTGTCACTTAAGCACGTGCTAGATGTGATTCCAAGGCGACAATTTTGCTCAATGCGGTGTCGAAAGCGATTATATTTCCTCTTTTAACGAAAGTTGAAATCAGGTGAAACGTTTCGAAGGTTGTTTTCATATACTTTCGAAGTGCAAATGACTGACTTCAACAGGGATAGACTCGAAACTTAGCTATTAAAAGGGGTTTGGAGACCAAGAAACTTCTGGCTCTGAAATGAATATTTTGGCTTTCTTACTTCAATGTGTGTATGGTTAATCGAATATTGTCCTATCTGTGACAGGATAAAAAAAGACCACCTCTGTATACCATTTAAGATGGAACGTGGTTCGTTAAGATATGTTGCAGCGGTCAGAGCGTTTCTGACTCAAAAACAGTCATCGAAAAAAAACCCCCTGTACCATGGACGTGATTGTTGTCTTGGCCATGCATTTCTGCTGACAGATAAGTCGTTGGAAGGTGCAGTTGAAGTGTACAGAGACGGCCCGAGTAGCTCCCCTTGAATGAAGGGCCTTTCTTGTCGGACTTCATCAAACTCGGTATATATCGACACGGCTTTTTGTAACGTGAGCGGTTTCCATGGGGATTACATACATGGCGGGTCGTTGAAAAAAACCCAAATAATTAAACCGAGCTCAGCATTACTGCTTCATTCTCATTATTCAGTAGAAGCGTTTATTTCATCACTGATCCATGTCCTTTACTGTTTTGGGAATTTATAGTCTGTCAACTTCACCATGTATGCTGTCCGGCAATTACGTCGAATAAAATAAAATAAAATAAAATAGATAATAAATATCCATTACAAAATTACGTATGTAAATAGATAGATAAATATCCATTACATAATAGGATAAATAAATAAATAAATAAATAAATAAATAAATAAATAAATAAATAAATAAATAAATAAATAAATAAATAAATAAATAAATAAATAAATAAATAAATAAATAAATAAATACATAAGTACATGTAAATGAAATCGATTCAGTTGCCTATGGAGCAGATCTGATACGGGAAATAATAAACCGATGGGACAAATAGACGTCCTCTGGCGAACTTATGACCGCGAGCCGTCATACGATAGATTTGGAAGCAAACTAATGTAGCTATATTGATGGGTTTATCTGTACCGCAACTGCTTTTAATGAAGGCTGTCAGTTTCGACTGTAATTGTCAACGTTGCCGGAACATCTCCTCGTCTCCCCCTCCCGTCTTTCTCGTTGTATTCAATCGAGCAGGATCTCCTTTGAAGTAGTCAGCTCGGTGATATAAGCTGTAGTGACCAAATTAGACACACGTTTGGATGAAAAAGCAGTGTTTACTTTCTTTGAAAACGAAACCTATTTCTGCCGTAATTGAATCGCGGAAGAAAAAAAAATGAAATTCAATTTTCTCCGCTGGTCTTCTTATGCGGATGGCTCCTAATTGACTCGGTGTGATTTTTATTCGTGTACCTTATTTGGGATTCCTCTTTTCTGCCCGTTGTGGCAGATAGCAATCCAAAGTTTGTCAGCCAATTTGTATCGTACCGATCCAAAAGCAATTTCTGTCAGGGTTCGTGACCTTAGCGTCACTCAAACGTTTGTCGAGCGCCCTTTTTGTGCGTCGGTTCTTGCTAGCATCCGATTCTGCATCCTTTGAATTCAGTTCCTATCAAGTCTTATCATCTCCTCCATACATGGAAATGTTTAATTTCAAATTTAGCCAGTGCTAGCTAAATTTCTTCGTTATCCTAGGAGATTTACTTGGAATATTGTTATGCCCTCTTACATATTTCGATCACGCCATCGGTGAAGAATCTATTGAAATATGCAATGTTATTTCGATGAATTTTCCGAACCAAAAGTTCACAGCATTTCCGCTTGTATTTGTAGAAAGGCGGAAGTTTAATGCACTAACGAGTATCGAAGCCTTAGAGATAGACACTAGATATTGGAAGAGGCGGTCATTATGCCGATAACTTTTTTCGCGTGCAAAAATTTAACAAATTAGTCTTTCTTCCTTTGCACGGAATGCTCTTCTGAATTGACTAACTTTTCCAGTTTGACCATCATGTGGTTTTTCCCCAAAAATCAGAATGGCTGCTATAACTTTTTTCGGCGATGTAGACCGTGTTTTTATTTCTTTTGACGACCCCTTTCCAAGCTTTAATGGTTGACTCTCAAAAAAAATTGTGTTAAATCTTATTTGAGAAGATCTAAAGCCTTGTAGTGTCAATATATCGAAACTCAACATTTCATTCCGTCACTGTTACCTTGTCCTTTTGTTTTCTTGTTTTAAAAATGATATGACTTAAAATAGCGAACATCTTTAACCGCTTGGTTTCTTGAAGGCATATTAAGGGTCAAAGGTTAGGTGTCGCCCGCTTCTGAAAAAGTCACGGCATTGTTAGTTGGAATGTACGTGGTTTTAAGTAAAACACAACTCTGGTGCAATTCCAAATTTGATGATCCTGTACGCCAATTGAATTATATTACTGGTAGGTAGTTGACTTGTTCAGCCTTGTTAAGACTTGTTAAGGCAAATACTCGGTAAAAGAGCCATTTGAAACGTCACTGAAATGTAGACTTCAAGGACGTTGGAAGAAATTCATTACCCTGATCCAAACCCTGCATCTCAATTCGTCCCTCCAAAGGCCATTGGACGAAGGTGCCAAGTGTATTACCAGCAAAAAGCTGTAAATTCTAATGTTTGCCAGATCGGATATCCTTTTTTGACACTCAGTGAACACGATGCACCGATGTAAGAAAATGAAGTTCAGTTGTACAACCTTCACGCGACTAAAATCGTGAAACCATTCTGTTGAACAGTATTTCGACGCGGTATTAAGTATTCATGAACAGAGGGACTAAAACACTCTTATCGATATAAGGGGTCAAATCGTACAAATGCGAGGGTTAAACTGCAGTAATATATACGATAGGTCATGTAAGAAACTCGAAAATCATCAAGCATGAAGACGACTGTCCCTTTAAAAAAAATTGACAAAAAAACCCTCCGGCAACGATAACAAAACAATGATAACAAAGCACTCAAATCGAAACGGAACAAATCGCAATTTTCAGGGGAGAAATAAATCCGAGCTTCGCTATAATATCAGCATCGCGATCATTTCACTAAACGCTGATAAAGGCTATATGTCAGTTTCATTTCTCAGTGGAGCTATCCATTCATGTGGCATATGAAATATACTATTACACTGGTGAAAAAAAATGTCATATCTCTACGTGTTTGCCGTTGTACATTGTAGCTTTTTTGTGCAAACCCCTAGATGACCCAGTTGCTAGCCAGTCGATCCATGACTCACTGTTTATCGATTCTCATAAATTTCGATGACGTCATGCGATTAAATGGTTTGACTAACGTGGCGCTCTCATATAGTGGCGGCCAACGAGAGAGAGAGAGAGAGAGAGAGAGAGAGAGAGAGAGAGAGAGAGAGAGAGAGAGAGAGAGAGAGAGAGAGAGAGAGAGCATGTCACTTCTGTTGTTGACTTTACAAGACGTGACAGTCAACGTTATTGCCGTTACATGAAAAATTGTCAAATATTAGCATTGGTGTAAAATCACATACTTTATACAAATGACGGTGAAATTTCATCAACAAATAATAGCAAAACGGCGGTGCACAATCTGTACAGAGGTGACGCATCGATGGCATCTTGATTCCGAAGAAATGTAACGATATATGAATAATTTAATGTATATGCTACTAACTAAAAAGCCAATCAAATTATTGACTGTTAAATTTGCAACCGGAACACCGGGGCGTTGTTTCAGCAAAACAAGACTTTAATGCAATGTATCAGTCGTTTACGAAATGAAACTAGTTCTCTTTGATTTGTTACTGTGACCAAAATTATTTCACACCTGTGTTGCGTTATGGAGTCGAAAATTCACACATACCCTGCTCCGTACCTTCCTTGAACAAGTAAAACTGATTGACTCTTTAAAGTGTCCTATAGGATTATAAAACCTTTGCCTTGTTTTTATGATCTTTCTTTAAAACTTAATAAAGTACTTCCTTGCTGGAAGATTTACACAAAAATATCAACCATGAACTTGAGTTACTGCATGTATGGGCTAGTGAGTAGATGGTGCATCGGTAAACTCACAGAAACATTTGAAAACGATGGACGACATGCATCCCTCTAAGACGTTGTATTCTATGTTTTCGTTTATAAGATGAACAGTTTTTAAAATGCTGGAAATGTTCATTACAATTTTAAAAAACGTCTACTCAATTCCTTGTCATTCCATCACATATAAATGCTGTCATAATGCCGGGAAACGTCACTTCGTAAACTGGGCAGGAAGCCAAGAACATGAAACGACGATCATAAAATTAGATGGGCCTTCAATACGTTTTACCACTTTTTATGTTTCCACTGTTTGCTTAATTTTATTTTCCCTTTTCTCTTTTTTTTTTTAAATCCAAGGATGAACGTAATCAAGCCCTGACAACGAACGTCTGGATCGCTCAGGTAAGGTTCTTTACTATTGTGCGCCCTCTTGTGGCAAGAATGCACAGAGACACAGCAATGTTTTTGACCCATTTAAACGGGAAAAGTTTACATTAATGTAGTTCGACGTGACTTCTTTGGGTATCAAACATTTCTATGTTTTCGTTTCGGCGGATCTTACTCGAGATAATTGTTGCGTAATCTTGTTTCTAATCGATTTCTGTCAGATGCGGTTTGTCACGCGCCAACAGATTAGATACACAGCTTCATTAAGTCTCGTCCAGATCGTTAAATTGGACGTAATGCCTTTTCTACATGCGCTCATTACGACAAAACAAGTCAGAAGGTTGTCAATTTTCTCAGTTAATGACTTAATTTCCTTTAGACGCTCGTCGTGTGATCGGAATATAAAAGCTCTGTGTGCATTTAGAACATTAAGGAACTCTGGTGCGGTTGGGCACACAAACCTTCGCATTTGTTCAAATTAATTTTAACCTGTATTGATTATGAAGTTGAAGTTGCTGTATCGTAAAGTGAGATAAGATAAAACGAACGGTGGTCGATAAACTGATTTGATAAAAAATTATCTGATGTTGAACCGGTGGCGGAGTTTTAGATGCTCCCTGTGATATGATATGCACAGCATGTGGTCAACAAATATGTATTCACATGCGGGTTTCAATAACACGTTCACCTCACGTTTGCTGAATCAAAATGCCGTTTGGATCGAACGTGCCTTCACGCGTTTGATGTCCTCTCTCGGCCTACACAATTCGCCCAATACCGGGCAACGTCGGTGAAGGCTGCATTGACATCGCCACTTTCTTTGACCTGATTAATTGGTTTAGAATGAAGAAAAACGGTAAACTGCGCGTATACCTGACTGGAATAAGATCGGTTTTGCTTTGGACGACTTTTAAGTCTTTTTGCAAGTTTCAGTCGAAGAGGGCAAAGGGGGGGGGGGCCGCTAAATATAACTGTAGAGTAAAAAACGTTAAAAAGAACAAAAATACGCAAAAAAGGACAATGACAATGCAAACGGGAATTTGAAGAATTTTGCGCCGAGAAATGACACTTTTGCCATTAGCCATGCTGTCGAATGTACCCCTCGTATCTTTTCATATTCACTGCAATTTGGTATGGAACTCTCGTTGGTCATTTATCACGGATATGCCTCGTTGATTAAGTGCTCACTGATAATCCTATTGGAACGGTATATGTTTCAATCTACAGCACTGGCTAGACGAGAAGCTTCGGTGGAACCCTAGAGATTTCAACAACATTGAAGTTTTGCGTGTACCAGCCACGGAAATATGGTTTCCAGACATTACTTTATATAATACGTAAGTAGAAATCGAAAATGTTCAAAAGTGCATTTTAAAGTTTGTAAAACTTGGTGGTGTTATTGTCTGTGATAAAGAATATGGAAATGTTTTATTAGCTACCATGTGTGAATGACGGAAATTATTGTCATTTTATCCAATTTAGGGCGGACGAAAACGGATTTAAAACAAACTTGGAATCGAACGCCCTCGTGTACAGTTCGGGACACGTTTCACATTGGTCGAAACCAACGCTGCTGAAGAGCGCCTGCAAAATTATCGTCCGCTACTTTCCATTTGACTACCAAACATGTCGGATGAAATTTGGTTCCTGGACGTTCACCGGCCAACAGCTGAACCTGCAGAACGACACCCTGGCTCCGGACATGTCCGCCTTCCTGCTGAACGAGCAGTGGGACATCATCTTCGCCGTGACCAGGCCGCATGTCGTCCGCTACGAGTGCTGCCCGGAGACGTACCCGGATGTGACGTTTGTGGTCGGGTTGAAGAGGAAGCCGCTTTACTACGTGTACAACGTCGTCCTGCCCTGCGTGCTGCTGACCGCCCTGTCGCTGGTTGGGTTCATGATGCCCTTCAACATCGGCGTCGTCAAGGTGTCTCTTGGTGTTATGTTACTGCTCTCACTTGGCGTCTTCAATCTACAGGTGTCACAGACCATGCCGAAGACATCGGAAGAAATTTCACTTCTAGGTAACGACCTTTAGCGTCATTTTGACGGCTACAAAGTTGAGCTAGTGACAAATTTGCCATCTAAATAATTCAGCTTCAAATTAAATAACCCCTTTCCTTCAACAAAATAAAAAAAAAATAAAAAATAGGTAAAATCATGTGCGAATTCTTCTTGAAAATGCGAAAAGAGTTTAGGTGGCGGGTTATAAATAGGGTAGGTCGGATTACTGGAAACAAAGACTTTTTATTCGGCCCTATGTTTTTTTCTTTGTCCCTTTCAGGCATACTGAAGTTGACATAATTCAGTAGGGAATGACGGCAATTTCCATTTCGGTCTGAGAGTCGTGTCTCTGCAAACTTCATTTTCATTTCTGACTGAATCAACCAAGATTATTTTCAATTTAACACCCTTGCTGCACTCTAGCTGTAATTCTATCGAGTACGAAGTTTTATGTGTCCCACCATGGGGATTTCTCCTCTTCCCCAACCAGTACGAGACCCGGGTCGTTGAGAAGTTTGGGTGTCAAGCACTGGAGCGCTGCGTGCGTAACTTCTATCGCTTGTCGTAAGAGGGCGCTACACTATGTACAAAAGAGCGAAATGCTCCATAGTTCTCCCATCAGTTTTGCATTGCACTTTTTAAAACGTGACGCTTGAACAATTTGTGATCTTGTGTGAGTTCTAAAGGAGAAAGTCGCGTGATATTATTTGCGAGATCTGACAAGGGACCGTATTAATAAATGTGCTCAAAGATTGGCCAACCAGTCAACTTTCCAACTTACTAACAGACAAGGCCGGAGCAGATGCGGAAGAACGCGTTGACGTAAATACTGGTATCTGTATGAAATCCATACCAGGGTTATTCTACGGTCACGTGAGATAGCCGCTCTCTCGAGATTTTATGCCAAAAAAGGTCAGCAGACGGCATAGCAAGGTTTTGTTTGATATTTTTATAGTTCACGCTCAACATCATTTTCTGTGTATATTTGATTTGAGAATGTATACGTCATGGAATATATAGAAAAGTACCAAAATCATTGACCTTGACCCTTTCTATCGCTAAAATCATTGAATCTTATACACGATGGCTCCTTATACAAGCAGAAATTTATCTTTGAAAGTACATGCCCGGGGAATTTTGCGGACATTCACATTGTTACATCACTTCTCTGGTCTGCCGCTTGTTCGAACATATTTTGAAGCCTGTTGAATCGGCCAAGTTTTCACCATCATAGTAAAATTCCAAAATTAAAGCGAAGAGGTCTTCAACGGTCGTATTGGACCCATAGGACCAATGTAGACATTGTATAAACGATTTACGTTGAGGATTGATGAAATTTAAAGAAAGCATATTTGACATGATGTAAATCGTAAAATTTAAATGTTGCCGCTATGTTGACGTGATGTATCTAGATATCGTGCATGATATACATCGTGTTTTTAAAAATTAATAGTTGCGCAGGCGCAGTTCCGACGAGCCCTCCCTAAATTACCCCATAGAGTCATCACAGGGTAAAGCGTGTGTTTTGAATTCAAAACTATCGGCAAATATTTGTGCACTTTTAAATTTAAATGATGGCCCTGATCGTTATTGGTCATCATCAAAGGAAATTATTTAAAATTTTCTTCTGGAAAGTTTCCGCAAACGTTGCTATTTCGAGGCGTGTATATTGATCCAATGTATTTACTTATTTCACAGGTGAATATTTTGCCGCTACCATGGTCTTGATTTCGTTGTCGGTCGCTTTCAATGTAGTTGTGCTGAATCTAAATGAATGGGGTAAGAACGGGACATACGATGTGCCGCGGTGGATACGAGTCATCGTCCTGCACTACCTGGCCAGCTTTTTGTGTTTACATCAATGCTACTCCGTGAACAGAACTCCCGTTGACCCTGACCTTGGCAGCAACAATAGGGATAACATACAAATGAAACGAAATCCCTACGGGAAAAAGCGGGGAAACAGGATGGTCGAAACGGACCCCTCTGCCCCGAGGGTGGAAAACGGAAGCCCGGGGATGACAAACTGCAAGACGTTCTACGTCCAACCAGAGTCGCAGCCGGACAGCGGGGTGATGACGCAGTCCCATCAGGAAGAGGGGCAGATGGGCCCGGGCGAGGTCTGGTTGCCGCGGGACGTCACACAGGATGAGTATCTCAGAAACAAGAAAAATATTGTGGTACACCACGACGGACTGCGAGGCCTGGAAAACACCTGTAAGAACAGTCTGTACACGAGAACCATCGCTCTGACGGACGTCCCACCTCCACCGCCCCTGCACGCACAATTCAACCCGCAGTTCTCGAGCACGCCCCGGTGCTCCCCTATTAAGCGTCGGAAATCTGATTTCAACGATGAAAAGATGACCAAGTATAAACCCCTGCCTATCCCGCCCCCGAGACTGGAGAAAAGCGTGGAAGAGATCAAAGATCTCATTAAAACGCCACAACTTGCCAGGGAGCGGAATCACCGAATACAGTATGACTGGATGGTTGTTGCAACCACAATAGACAGATTTCTTTTGGCGCTCTTCGTTGTCTGTTCCATCATATTCTCCATAACCTTCCTAGTGCAAAGACCGGCCATATACGGCGCGCCCGAAGAAGAGTTTTACATCGACTACTAGATGGCCGCCTGACTGACGCATAGCTACCCTCCAGAATCGTGACCTACGCGCCATTCTGTATGGCCGATGTTGAAAGGGTGTTGGGAAAAGGGCTTCCCCATTGCAATGCGCAGTGTCGGATCGGCGGTACATGGTGCAGTCGAGTACAGACTTCGACGTACTGAGTAGTATCCAAGTTGAACTCAGGTTTGTCCCTCGCTTTCTGATGTAATCAAATTATTCAAAGTAACACCCGAAACTTTCCCAGAAAATACAGCTTGAAACAAACGCATCACCTGCCGGCTGACGACGGGGTTTCAGAAATACGCAGTTTCTATAGATGAACATAAAAATAGACAGCCAACTTGCGGGTGTCCGTTCTTCTGTCGTAGACATTACTTATGGTTACGAGGACAAAATGAGCGGGCTCTGAAGTTTCGTTCCGTTTCGGTCTTCTCCAATTGAGAAACTCAACATTTCGAATTTTTGAGCAAGTTATAGGGCAGCTCCTAGTACCTCATAAGCTTAATTGGTCGTACACTGTATTAGCGGACAGTCATACAAACACTATCGAAGGATAGAATTATCAAAGACAAGTAGTGAGCCTGGTAGACAAACGGATGCTTCTATGACACTTGTATGATGTACTTAAAGTACATGATTGATTATTGTTCATCAGTTGTTTCTGACTATATACGCAAAGGTGAAAAGCTGGCGTTTTATAAACTCCTTGATGGAGAGCGCCCTCAAGTGATGAATTCTTCAGTTCAGCGGCTGCACTGCCCAAGATCCTGTTTCTTGGGTCCATGATACCACCGAACAAGAAACTCAACACGGAAACGCCCGGTCATCTTGGTCATCATCACGTGACAAGAATGTCATCAATTGAAAAGACGAGTTCTTCAATGAATTTTAAACGAATCGCAGACGTAACAACTCCGTCACTGTATTTACTGTGTCAACTGAAATGATGAACGCCAAAGAGTTATTGATGTGCCTCTTTGGAGACGGAGGCAGTCTAAAATTTGGGAGTATTTGACATTTAGACATGTGTATATCATCTATGGTATTCGTTTACCGATAAATAATTTTCTTTGTTTTTCAGCTTGAACGAATTTAGTGAGAGTCTGTCGATGGTTTTCACTGGTGCTAAGTAGATGTATGTCTCATTTTAGGTAGTCCGATTCACTTACTTGACGTGTTTCTAGATTTTAATTACCAGCGGTTTCTAAATTTTAGCCGCACGTCGTATGAAAACGACCAGTCATGTGCCAATGGAACAAGCGGGATCCGATTTAGCTTTCCATGATTCTAATTCAGAAGACAACCGCAATAGTTGCCTTCTGCGATTCTTACTATACAAGTTAAGGTAGAATGCGCCGCGGGGAGAGATAGTCGGACTCTGAAATTTTACAATACGTTTTTGGTCTACCACTTGATGGAGCTCAATTTGAAGCTAATGGAGTTACAAAGCTTTGCACATGCCTATTTTTGTGAAAATCGAACAGTTAATTTTTTCCCCATACAGTTAACACAGGGATGGCGGCCATTTTGAATTTCAAGTGTCGGCAAATATTGGGAAATTTGTTTCTCTAGCACCAAATACCTGATTTCTATTCTTGATTTTGGAAGAGAAGATTCAAGGCTTCCTTGAGAATAGTTTGAGAAATAGTGTAAGTCATTCAATTTTGAGGCGTGTACTACCTTAAAATACGTATTTTAGGGATTGACCTTGCAGCTGAGTGGGTCGGTCTTTTTTTATTCAATACCGATGACGCCATCAAAAGCAGAAAAAAACAATTCTTTTTTTTTCGGTATCACCATGCGTCGTTCATTGTTGAGTCTGACTGACACGATCCAACACCCCTTACTCGAATTTGATCAGCTTAATATTTGGCGTGTTGTGATCCGATAATATTATATTCTTTTGTCAATGACACGCACGAAATCAAGCCGATTCTAGCGTCAAACGAAAGATATACCCCTGATGAAGATAAGGTCCCTGGTAGGGGCAAATCTTTGTCATTTTGTGTGCAATTTTTGCCAAATTAAAGATAATTCCCTTCATCATTTTTCTGCTAAGAAAAGCCACAGTATTAGGTAATTTCCAATGTGAAGGCAGCTTTAGCCTTGGGAAATTGCCATTCGATGTCTCACAACAAACTACAAAGGGGAAATTAGTTGAACGTACCACTGCCCATTAAATATGTGAATAATACGTTATTGGTTTTCCTTATCTTCATAATTTTGTTTTCATATACTTCAGTCTGTAACATTTTCAGTAGCATAAACATCAACACTATGCTATAAACTAGTATCTTTGCACACACAGTAAAAAGAGGTTCTAGAAATTTATCTCTGTGATGTGTTATATTGCTATCAGTAGTTTTACTGACAGTCAATGGTGTTAGCTTTTTATATCAAATTGGGGTGCTTTTGTTGCCAAGAATGTAGTCGGAGTGAAAATATTTGTTTGATTGGAGAAATATGGAAAGTGACAGAGTTTCAGTGCGTTAGGTTTATTGGCATGGATTTCGGAAGTGCTTTAAAAATTTTGAAAAAAATATCACCTGTTTTATTTTGCAGAGGAAAGTTAAAATTAAAGGTTAACCGCTTGTATATCTCAAATCGGGAAGTTGGGTTCAGTGAGTCACGTGACAGGCCATCGGTAACGGCGACCATCCTCCAAAATCTCGATGACGTTGCGCGTCCGTGTGACTTGAACGTGGATTACTGACCATTTGGATAGCGCCCTCAATCACTGAGTCTGGATATATCTTTTTCAAACGCATCTCATCATTGACAAGTCATGCAAAGTAACGTCTTCGATAGGGCTGTGTTGCCGAGCGTTAATCAGTGTACACTGTCACCTGTTCCAATTTTGCCACAGTTACCATGGAAAGAGAAAATCTGACCAACACAGATTTTAAGGCGGGTGGCAACTTTTTAAAAACAGCGCCCTCACATGGGCATTTGAATACCAAGAACGCCCCTTTGACCATATATGGGCATATTTAGATTTACAGGTGACCATACATGGGCATATTTAGATTACAGGTGACTGTATACCTTTAATCAGTGTAGATATTACACGTCGATTTTGTAGGAAATGCCAGTTTGTGTCGGATCATCATATTTACTAGATCAAAGGCGCCATGATCATGCTTGGCTACTGATTTTGCCTGGTGTAGAAATGTTATATTTAAATGAGAGTCTTTGGAAACTTTAGTATCAAACGATCTTGGTCACAGAAAGCTAAAGATATTTACTACGATTCTGTCTTTGTGGTTTTAATGTGACTTCACAAACTTGTAATTTGAGATATAATATCGCGAAATAAAGCCTCGCGGAAGTTTTATAAAATTTCCATCACATTGCATGACAAGGAAAAGGCGAGATATTTGCCCGTTGAACAAGGATAAAGGCACCAGGACTTCCACATGGGACAAATGTTGTTACAGGAACTGTATTCCTGTGTCGCAGCTGCTCGACCGTGCACGACACTATGGACGTAGGTGGCGCCATAGTTCTGCTTTTCACAACGGGTGTCTTGTTTCACAGGTATCTGTCAGTAACACGTCAAGCTTCTCTGGTTTAAAAAATAAGAGTAAAACTTAATAATCGTCTGGTGAGTACACTCACTGCTACAACGTAATTCGACGTTATTTACATACTTTCGTTCCCATTCCAGCAAAATTAAAATGTGTTTTTACTTGTCGATGTGCAGTAAACGATAAATTTAATAAAAGGTGACACAAAACGGCAAGTCTGAGTTGAGCGTGTTATTATTGTCGCAATATTGATATCCTGATGGCTTATAATGATGACGATGAGGATTGAGATAATTCCCGCGATATCAATTATCGCACGGATGACAAGCATAGATAAGGATTGATAGCGGCATTGTCGAAGTCTATTACACCGAGAATGGTGATAACGACGGCGATGAAGATGGAACTGGCATGGCGTTGATGACGGCAACTTAAAGGTAACGATCCGGGCCCAAGAACGACTGGGGAAGGGCAATGTTAGGCTGCGACGTCAGATTTGGAACTTGCTCCGAGGCTACTGCCATGCACTCCCAGATCAAATAGAACAATGTGTGAATCAAACAGTTAGACCATAGACGGTAGAGAAACGCCACTGTCTATGGTAAAACACTGTGATAGATAGATACTCACAGAATGATATAGGAACTTTGGTAAACAAAACAGCGGGACGAGGTCACATGTGGACACTTTCAGATATAAAACAGTGCCTTGTGGGAAAACAACAGAGTTTGAAGGACAGAAACAGAATTATTGTCCAAGACTGAGTATCGTTATATCAGAGAATAGCGGAAAAGAACCAAAAGAAGCAATTATTTCAAGTAGGCCACAATATCATATATATTTAATCCACATAAAGTCAGATGTTCTCATTAACTAGCTTTCTGAGAACAATTGTTTTGCGTTTTTTGCATTTCTCGAATATGTTGCATTACAGCTGGAGGTATGGGCTCACCCCAATGTTTGGTCAAATTTATCTCGTACAGGCAACAGAATAAGTTAAAATAATCAAGATGTAGCATTGCTGAAGGCAATTGAAAGGTCAGATAAGCGAAGAGAAGCAAGGGAGCATTCTTTCTTCTTGTCTCCTGTCTACTCTTTCGTCATTTGTCACTTGGAAGCACACATCTTTCCTCTGTGATCTGTAACAATCCCATAAGCCCAGTTTGCATCAATTGTCAATACTGTAAGATCTCATTCTATATGAGATATATATCAGTTGTGCATTGAGATGGTATAATTTTCTATAAATATATTCAGTACATTCTAAAACTAATAAGTATGCAAGTGGATCAGTCATTTGTTTATCGGTGATCATAATGAGAGGCGCACGGTACTGAAACACAATGCTGGTCATAATGAATCTACACATTGTCCCCCTGAATTAAATTACTGATTCCGTTCATACAGATCCAGTTCCATGGTTTGATATATTACAATCGGAAAGGAAATTTCCGAATTCGCTCTTCCAAAGTCCCTCATTTTTTGACAAGAAGCTAAATATCTATTCTTTGACAATAATATAATATCTATATGCTCAAACTTGAAAACCGTACCAACATAAATGCTGCTGACAGCGGCATTATTGATTGTTTCTGCGCTGTTACCAGGTTACAACCGGTAAGCATGGAAAACGTGACCATGGGATAGACGGTTGTCGATTCTTCGTCCGCCGCAGAGAATTATTTTGTGGCTGCCTATTGCAACAGTTCTGAAGAGCGGTACCACAAGTAGGTAAAATAGTGTCAAGTACTGACAATTTGCACCATGAGTGGGAGCGTAGACCCTGGTTGGTGTGAAAGAAGTTTAGATCTATCGCTGAAGCCGTACTCTGTGTCATGGAAACAAAACAATGAAGTCCCGCTGCAAGATGTACAGCGCCTTTAAGCTGCAACAGCATGGGATTTCCTTTTAGTGAAAGGAAAATATTATATAATCGAAGAAGGGACATCCTGAAAATGAATATGACAATCTGACTTATCAAAGTGACGTGCAAAATGTCTGAGGTACATAGGACATTACATCCAACGAACTTGCCTTGACAAATTTTACTAATTTTTAAAATACAGTGGGGGACCAAATCTTGTGGGTAAAATGTATATCCCTTTTCCTGCCAAGTCCATATTTCACCACCAGGTCAAGATGGTTAAAATTAATGAAACACGACGTATTCCATATGATGTATTTTAACATAATACTGTACATTTGAAGGCTGTTGAAAACATAATACTGTAAAGTTGACTTTTTTTGGACAAAAGATGCTATAACATACCAAGCCAAGTGGGTGAAAATACGTCATGTTTTGGCTCAATACCACTTTTTACTGACTTGGCTGATGGGGAAGTGATACAGTTATCACTGTCTGGCAGGAAAATGCATATACGTGCACACGACATAAATGTGAGCAGTAGCAAAGTTTGTTGAGGGAATCAGTGATTGGAAACAGTACAGATTCTGTCATCTGGGTACGCTGGGTTACCGCATTTCATCCAATTTGTGCTTTTGTCACCAATCAGTGACAAAATTGCGGGCTAGTCAGCTTTGATATTTGTCACCTAGGCCTCTAATGATAGCCAGGATAAAAATCAGAACACTAAAACATTCATGTGCGTAAATGTGAAGCGTTCTACCGTATTACCCTGGACCAGAGGAACGCCCATACCGTATAATCAGAAACCGTCCGTAGATATCGCAGAGTATCTCGTTCACAGTAGTAGTAAGTTTCCCTTCGTTTTATGCGATACTGTCAAAACAGCAAATGAAACGCTGACTGCGCTGTTTTGCTCTTATTTTTCACACTAATACATCTAAGACTATATACAGCGAACGGTATAGTAATTTGCACTTTTTGTCAAACTGTTTAGTCACTCGGATTTCCACAAACACGAGACCACGAAACGTGTCATTTTTTCAGCTCAATAATGATATTCATTGTCACTGTCACCTGCTACATGTACTTCTTACCAAGTGTTACGTAACTACTAGTACAAATTTAAGAATGCATATATTCAGTATTCGCCTTGGGTCCCTCTCAATTTCCTTGAATCTTATTTTCAGAATGCTGATGAAGACGGGACATGTTATTCCAATGGCAAATAAAATTGTATTTACAGAGGATGGTTTAATCAAACCTCTGTCCTGAAAACTAAATCAGCGTTTTAACCCTATGTTTTTAACGGCACCCAAGACTGGAAGAGCCGTCGCTAGGAGAGCATAGGGAGCGTCCTCGAGCGACGGATCTTTCAGTCTGAACGGCATCCCCACAAGGCCTTAAATTCTGCTCTTTCTCCTACAGATAAAATAACGTTCTTACAAGCCCATTTTTAAACGATGGCGACGATTTATGGGATGTGTCTCACTTTTTTAAATATTAAATATTAACCGAGATAAGATGGTAGATTTAAATGTCGACACATCACGTGACATGTTTCTACAGTCAGGGGTTCAACTCTGACAGTTGTCACCAAGGCTACAACTATTTTACGGTCTAGTTGGTATGACATTATCCGTGGAATGGAAACAGTATTGTTCTAAATTATAGTGGGGCCTTCTGTCTCCCAACGTTCAAGTTGGACAATAAACTTTCTCACAGCACCAGTGCCGATTCCTGAAAAGTAGGGCGAATTTGTTAGACAGTTTTGTGGCAGTGCCAGTGAGAAATGTTCATATTTGAACAGGTGTTCGTCGCTTGCGCAATTATTCCGGTATGCTAACCCGCACAGATATGGACGGATTAACATAATTGCATTATGAATAATTAAAAGACAGATTCAATACTTGATCGGTTTTGTGCTTTCGGGGGAAATGATCACGTCTGCTGAGAATACTTATTTTAACACCCTTAAAAAGTAGACTGAACGCCGTAAGGATTTTATTTTGCGTTGTGTCCTTGTTTTGCGCGAAATTGAATTGATTTGGAAAAGAGTGACGTTCAAGATTGATCGAAATCATATTATGATAGATTATTGACGTCATAGTTAGCATGAAGATGACAATTTAGCAAGTAACAGTTAAAAGCAAAGCGTATAGAGAACTATAGTTTAATGGGATACGGTCATAAGAACTGCTCTCAAAGGTGGTATGGGACCCATACCACCAATGCAAACACTGTATCCAAGGTACGATGTTGATTGATGAAAGTTAAAACATGTCAATCATAATCTACATCGTATAATTTAAATGTTGCAGCTATGATGATGAGGTGTGTCTAGATATCGTGCACAAAATGCATTGTTTGGAAACAAGAAACTCGCACAGGCGCAGTTCAGACGACTGTTTTCCTTTAAGTGTTTCCGTTGACCACACGCCAAAAAAGCGCTATAAATGCATTGAGCACAACAATGCACCCAACTTGTTGATCGTATGCCGTATACTACGTCTTCACTTGAGATTAATTAGCTTATTTTTACGACGATTGACGGCAGAAACACGATAAAAATTTCATGTATGAGTAAACCGATGAAAGAGATCAATGAAGGCTAATTTACGAGACTATAGCCATAGAGCATAGTCAGGTTGACTCTTTTGCAATTTCAGTTGCTTTATATTTACACGACAGCTAATGAAAAGCTTAGCCATTCAAGGGTTTTCAATAGGCGAGTGACGTTCAAACATTGGAACAGAAGGCAGAAGGGGCTTGTTTTTCAATTTTTTCATGCTGATATGTCAAGTACATGAATTAAAACATAGGGCCAAAGTCCCTGAAGCTACTATAGACATGGATACAAAATTAAGTATTTCCTGACTGTATGAAATTATCTCACTTAAGTCATCTTAGGGACCTGTATACCAAATATCAAAGCTGTCTGACCAGCGGTTTTGAAAAAACAAGCGACTCAACAGTTGACAGAGCTCTGCTGTGTTATGTAGAGAATTACCTTTTGTGACACATGTATTGATGAAGAAGGTGGATATCTTTGATAGCTCATTTCAGGATGGCCTGACCAAAAATGGAAAAAAAATTCCATAACAATACAGATTTGCATATTTCATCACAATTTTACAAATCTAAGTTTGGTTATCCCTAGGAACCTGTATAACAAATAACAAAGCTGTCTGAGCGGCAGTTATGAAGAAGAAGAGTTTTTACCAAAAACGACTTTTTTGGTGCTAATTTGCCTATTTTCAACAATATCAAAAATTAATAAAAGGAGTTTCTCAAAATCATATATTTATCCACACAACAATTATCAAATCAGTAAGTACTGCAGTTCTCTCAAGATATTTGAGTGGACGGACGCCTCACAAACAGACATACATACATACCGGTACATATATACATACTGACAGTGCACGCCGGACAGATACCCATCCCAATAGCTTCTATAGACTATATTAGTCTATAGTAGCTAATAAACGAGATGTAATTACATTCTAATTAAAGTAACATTCTAATTAAAGTCAACAAAACTTGCTTAAATCAAGATTTTCATCATAAAAAACAGCATATCTGTCAGGTTATAAAGAATCTTAAGCTGGTTATCTTTTTATTAGTATTTTCGTCCTATTAACCAAGCACATTTTAACTTTCAAATTAACATTGTAAGTAAGTTCTGTTGAATAAGTTGAGACTGTACGTACTCAGAGAAAGCACACTGAAGAGACAAATGTTTGAAACTTAAGAAGTTCAAGGTCATCAAAAGCATCATATAACACTTTCATTGCACTGTTTACACAGATTGCATAATTGCTATAAATAGCACATGAGGAATCTTACAGCCCAGCTTTACCATAAAAACCCTATCACTTTGACCACTCTCTTAATTGACCACTCACTCTATTTTTTTCCTCAAAAAGTAATTTTATTTTATCCTTACCAAGTCAACCATAAATGGAAATTAGAACTTTCTCTATCTCTATTTATTTGACCACCCTATCATGACAAACTATTTTGAGCAATTTCTTTTAGATAACATAAAGGGCACAATAAATGACGGTTCAGAATATGTCAAAGTTGGGATTCAGGAAAGTTGCCTTTACATGTTTTAATCCTCCAAGATGGTAAGCATTTCACTATGAACTGTCAAAAAAAGTTGAACTTTCTGATAATTCTACACTAAAATTATTTTGGCTTTGATGATTCCTAATTAATTCAATATTTGAAATCATATTAATTATTTTTTTCTGGGTGAATTGATAGGGTTTATATAGTACAAGAATTACATACAATGTAAGTCAAAATTTGATCAAAAATGACCAAAAAAAATTCCTTAAAAATATACATTTGCATATTTCATCACAATTTTAACAAATCTAACTTTGGTGGTCCCTAGGGACCTGTATACCAAATAACAAAGCTGTCTGACCAGCGGTTATGAAGAAGAAGATTTTTTACCAAAAACGCCTTTTTTGGCATTAATTTGCCTATTTTCAACAATATCAAAAATTAAAAAAAATAGTTTCTCAAAATCATATTTTACATCACACAACAAATATCAAATCAGTAAGTACTGCGGTTCTCAAGATATTGAGTGGACGGACGCCTCACAAACGGACATACATACATACATACATACATACAGACTGACGACGGACGCCGGACGGATACCCATCCCAATAGCTTCTATAGACTATAGTCTATAGTAGCTAACTAACTAACGTATGTACATTGTCTTCGGGTAGTTTTGTCCTACTTAGAAATGCATTTTCTTGTTCTACTTCCGAAACCGTGTTTGAATGGACAGTCTTCAACTTTGTAATACAGACTGGGACTAAGCGTGTGATACCCAGTGTTTTGGTTGAACACTCATTACAATATCATCTACTGTACTATCATTGCACATTCATTATAAGAAACGCACTGTGTTCGCAGGGAAAGTGCTCTGTATTTCAATACACGATGAATGCATGCAAAAGCCAAATCTAGCATTTGAATGCACAGTTCTGGAAAATAGTGTGTATAGGCAACATAGAGAGACACACGGGCTGCCAGGTTGCTTGTCGTGCGTGGTAGGGAAAGAGATATGCCCTCAGTTCTCTGAGTGAGAAAAGTTCTAAACAATTAACACGCTTTGAGGTAATTTCATGCATTTTCCATAAATACTGGAATATATAACTTTGTTTACATGTAATGCTAAGCATGTATATAGTGAAGGTCTGCTGTTGTTTTTGTGTATGAGTTCATCAGTGATTTGCCATAGTCTGTTACGTTTTTGTTCTTATACCACTCCAGGTCATGTGACCTATTGTTCTTGCCATCCATTTATCCCTGAAAACACGACTGCCACCTATTGTTCTTATGCAAATTAGTAATCAGTCATACTTTTATTCATATGTAAATAAGTAATCACCACACTTTAATGAAAGAAAATCATTATCATATCAATGAAAGTGTAGTGATTACTCATTTAAATATGAAAAAAAGTATGAACGATTACTAATTTGCATGAGAACAATAGGTCCAGTCGAGATGCCTAAAGCATTCACACACATTCAATAACACAATAAGGACAATTTTTCAACTGATATGCTATAACATCACATTTTATAATTCAATTTTAACTTCTTTGAACCATGCTCAATATAAGCAACACGATTTGTTGATGAAGAGCTGTCTATTTTTAAATTCGGCGTCTTCTTGGGTTGGACCAATCCTGTCTGTTTTCGTAGCAACTTAAGAACCTGGTTTACTTACAGCTTCCTCTGCTTTAACACTGGATGAAAGTGGTAGTAATGTATTCGACACATGCTTTTGTAGTGCGGTTGACAAACATTTGAGGCGCGTAAACCGTCATCTGATCTGTGACCTATTTGTTCTTTGATAAGCTGCTCATCGAATCCCTGATGGTACAAAGATGTTGCCGCATTAACCTGAAACTATCAAACACAAAACATATGTCACAAATAGCATGGAAATAAGTACAGCCTTTTTATTACGTCTGTGGAATAGTGGAAAGAAATTCTGTGATATTGCCGCGCACACAACAAAATATTTTGATCAATGAATTTAATTTCATAACTTTACAGAATTCGTTTTATGATTGTATAAATATCTTAGTAAAAGAGTAAATTACCTTGCCAGAATGTCCAGTGTGATGGCCTTCTATCCAAGCCATCTTACACATTTGCTTCACTTAAAGACGCCTACTTTCTGGGAGGAGAACTTGATTACCCCTTGGCAAGTGTCGTCGATTGTACGGTCCTGTCGGCGGTATCATCGCCAAGTACTTTTTATAAGTTGAACTGCACATCATGGATTTGATGCACTCCGCAGTGGCGGCTGCTCTTATAGGGCAGTTTGCCCGTGTAAAATCCTCTTTGGTTGTTTTTACATGGCCGTCCATGGACCTCTAGGAAGTCTCTAGCTCTTCAGTCATCAGTTCAGACAAGTTGACAAGATCCATCTTGACCAGTCGAAAACACGAAAATGGCATTGAAAGCCTGATGCATCCACGAGGCAATTACATGCATCTACAGATTGAATTCCTTCTCGCTAGCCAATAGCCAAAAAGATAGAGTAAGGCAAGCCATTTTATTTAACCAATCAGACTAAAACAAGTTTCCTTCTACACAGGTGCATTATACCACTCTGTAGCCCTTATTCAAATGCAGATTTGCAGTTGACCAGAGCCCTTGTCCTATTTGTCTGGGATAGGTCATTCTCCCAAACTCACATGCCAGGTGCATAATGACCTCTGTGAACCTTTCCACGTACAATGGGTCACCCCATTCCATTATGGGTGTTCAGATCAAAAGTAGACGATTTATTGACAGTAATTTTTAAATTTTAGAGAAGATTGGCCTGTTTTTCATGGTATAAGTCGTTAGTCGCACCTCGTAGGTGAGCTGTTACAGATGTAATCAACACACTTATGGTCAGGAACTTGTAAACATCGTGATGTTTACAAGTTCCTGACCATAAGTGTGGTGATTAGGGAGCGTTCAGTTATTATGGCCGGGGGTGGGCCGGCAAATTCTTCCTGCGCATCAGTCAAAATAAGTGAACCCCCTCTACCAATTGTACCAAAAAATTGATGACCCCCCTTTCAAGATGACAAAAATTTCATGACCCCCCCCCCCACATTGCTTGAGTAAATTAGCTGCACACACAAACACCTCAGGGGTATGGAGCGATAGAATCCCCCAAAAAGAGCTTAGATTTTTTCAAATGACCTTCCTCACAAACTCAAAAGGTGTTAATGCTCAGATTTCCCATTCTGACTTCCTATAATTTTGAAATTACCCCTCGGTCCCGTTGACCGATTCTTATTCGAATGCTATATCTTGGAATAATTGTGTTGATCGGTTATACAGAATTTTGAATTCTTGGATCGTTTTACTTCGCGCGACTCGGTCAGTTTATGCCAAGGTCAAGTCGTATTGCCTTTTGTTGTGGCTTGATTCAAAGCCCATTGGCTTATTGGATCATTGTCTACGACTGAACACAACCTCGATGGAATTTTCACTTTACAAAAAGATCGAATTCCGCTCACTTTTCGATGTGCTTTATGACTTTCCCTCTAGGAAACTCTTTACAATTTACCATTTACTCTTACATGTATACGACACGCTCAACTTCTCTAATGAATTTCTATATTACATAATCTGAATGTGGGCAAAAGAACTTTTCGCCACCGCGCAACGAAAGTATTGAATTTCTCGCCAATTTGCATGTAATGTGCCACGATTTTAAAAAAGCTTTAAGCTTCAATATGTTGAAAGACATTGTCACAGTCAAAGTTCCAATTTAAAGATCCTTTGACGGTCACAGTAATTCTTTCTGAATATTTTTTTTCGGTTGTGACAATGATTTTTTTATGCTGTGTATTATGACAGCCAAGAAGATTACAAACTTGAGTAAATCGGATGGTCGTTAAAAGTTTAGATAAATTAATCAATCAATGATTCAATCAATCAATCTATCTATCGATCAACATACAAACAAACAACACAAATAAATAAATAAATAAATGAATAAATAAATAAATAAATAAATAAACTTTGTTTATACAAGTTCTGTGTAAAACTTTTCAGTGAAAAACTCTTTATTTATTTTCATTTGGAACAAGCGCCTGAACGCACTATAAGAATATTGTAATGTTACACACACGCCGTCAAACATCGGTACTTTGATTGTATTGTTGCCAGAAAAGTCTGGAAAGTGGCAGAACACGTTATCCATGCTTTGTATCAACAACATATTGTTATTATTTGGGAAATCATTATCAAGGGTTTATGTACCAATATAGATGTCAATCAGAGAATTAACTTATTGTCTTGTTAACAAAATTGTCAGTTCACAAAAGTCTATGCATAAGTCTTTGTGAAGCAAATACTAAATTGTTATGCAGAAAGGCACTGGGAGTGCGTAATATTCTTATCTAAAGGCTGTTTTCCTCTCTGCATTTGTAAAGGTTTTGCTGTTTTTCTCTTCAAAAAAATCTTTGTTACAAAAGAAAACTAAACAAATAAATAAATACATACATACATAAATACATCTATAAATTAATGAATAAATAATAGGGACACGGGTTATGATGCTCAACTGAATACCTAACTTTCCAAAAGGGTTTAAAAGAATATAGAAGGGGCTAAAAGATTACATAAACTTCGGTCTGGCTGTAGTATGCGGCTTTGCAGAACATACATGAAAACACCATCCACACCCTAAGTAGTTTAGACTGGGAGAACGGCCTCGAAAAAAAGTTTGTAAAATTTAATGAATACCTGGTCAATTTGGCCATGGACATGCTGGAATGCCATGTAAATGTGTATTCACTGTTATATTTGGGTACAACAATATATTAATGTCTTATTCGCCTTTGGTCTGTCAGTATGAGTATCACACAAATTACCCCTTTCTTTGGGTGACTTAGCCCAGGGGAGGGGAATACGTCCAGCTAATACTCATCCAATCAATGTGAGCACACTGCTTCTCTTGAAGTTACACTCTCTTCCCCGGCGTGGATGTATACAAAGGGGATCCAACGAGGTCAGTCGGAACTAGCAGGTGCAAATGAGTCTGGTAACTTCACACACACTCTTAGTTTCGTGTCTCTACTGAGGAATAACGCAAATTATTGTAGGTATAGAAACTATGCATATTTTAAAACTCAGTGACACAATTGTGTCACAGTAATGTAGATCTGTATGTTTGTTCTCAAACACAGTAAAGTGGCTGGAGCAGTGATCTGTGTTGACCCTAATGAGAGTGAAAGAGGACCAGACTGTTCTAATACATGTACAATTAATACACAATCGTGTGACTTTTTGTTCAATATTGGTCCATTATCATATGTTCGATCAGAAGCAGTTTTTAAAATCCCCTAGTATTTTCGAGTTCCCCCAAATGTACCACATTTTTAAAGTATACCCTCACATCTTCTGCCGTTGCCCCCACACAGAAGTGTTCTGAATGCAGCCCAAAGCAAAGAGCCAATATTTACACGGCGAAAACTCGTATTACCTCTGGCTCTCTCATAGACTGCGCATAAAACAGTACATGCTGAATACAAGTATGGTACATTTCTAATGTTATCTTTTTACATCCGAGATTTGATCGATTGCTTTAATTTTTATACTTTAGATCCATTACCGGCTTGTGGTTGAGTTATGAGAGTGTCGATATCAGTACGAGTACTGAATAATTTAAATTACGCGAGTATCGCAAAATCGACCCGATCGTGTTTGATCTGAGTCGATTGGACTTGATGCATGGAATGAAGGTCGTCGATAATCGAACTCCATCTGTTAGCGGTAGCCTATTTTGTGCAAAGGTTTCAACTCGGTTTTACATAAACAGGTAACCGGTATTGCCAACATAAACTTCTTTCAACATAAGTTCATCATATATTCGGCTGTTCTCTATGATGTGCAAAATTACCGGTATTCCTGAGAACGTTCGGACCTCATGTACGAGTAAAAGTAGACATTCTCCTCATCTTGAGAAATTATATTATCGGGGAGGGGGATACGCTCACACACACAAACTGGCTGCATCACTGACTGGGTTCACGTCATAGCATAATAGGTGTGTCTGTCATTCAGTCTAGTCTTTATAGTAGCGTGGTTTTCGTGTTGTGCGCTGTCGAGCAGACCTCGTCACTTGAAACAGTTCTTTTTCAATATCACTGCCACCACTTCTTTCAATATCACGTCTACACTTTCTCAAGAACTTTCTTCACTTTAACCAACTACTCCTTACAATGTACTTTTTGACAAATATAATTCCCTCAAACAGTCTATTGTACAATTCCCCCCCCCCCATGACCGTTATATAATTGAACCTTCCCCCTTTTTACACCGGCCTCTCCCCTTTGCACACCTCATAACATCCTTGCAACTGGATCCAGGAGCTCTATGCGATTACAGCGCTGTAACGACTAAAAATGGATTACACACTGTGCAAATTTATATTGGCGAGGCGAGGCGACGCAAATGCGAGGCTTCGGCACAGTTCCTCCACCTCGTGATGGGTAATCGCACAAAATTGATGATTTCATAATTTCCTTCTCACTGGAGTGTATCCATAATTGAGAGGCAATTCTCGCGACAGCGCCTGTGCATCTAGAAACCACTCAATAAAACATTTACCTTAAAGTCTCGCCACTTCCATCACGCCCGTTTATTGATCAAATTCTAGCGGTAATGCAGCATTCACGAACGAAATTAAATTTCAGCTGTAACATGCTCCATTTCAATCACTTTCAAATAATAGGCTTTTAAGGAAACTGGGCGTTTTAATGTTTATGCTGGGGGAAATTTATTCACATTCTGACAAGGATCGATAAAACAACTGCTATCTAGACTATTATACTACTTCCTAGAGGGTGCAGTATCTGTAGTGTAAAAGTTCTTTACAATGTGGAGAGAGAGAGAGAGAGAGAGAGAGAGAGAGAGAGCGAGCGAGAGAGAGAGAGAGAGAGAGAGAGAGAGAGAGAGAGAGAGAGAGAGAGAGAGAGAGAGAGAGAGAGAGAGAGAGAGAGAGAGAGAGAGACAGACAGACAGACAGACAGACAGAGACACAGAGGGAGACTACCTACCACAAGTTTCATTGCGATAGACGGGCTTTTGGAGTCTCTACAGCATTTTCATCCATCGATCGATGAAAGCCACTCATAATATCTGGGAAAATGCCACAGCATCAGTGTCCGTATGTTTTGGTACAATTGGGACTATGGGTGACCCATGTGAATTGTCGTTTAATCACAATAACAAGTGCAGATACTGCCATACATATCGATATGGCGTCCTACGGGAGATATTAATTTAATATTCGTTTATTCTGATTGTTTTAATGCAAGCATCTGATATACAGGTCTAACGTCGCAATATAGCTCGACAATGAATCCTAAACGTACAAAGTAACACGTGCGAAGTTTGCTTAATTTTTAACCAGAACTATCCGTTTACTCTCCGTACCATCCGTTTGGGACTTCATTCAGAGGGTTAATACAATAATAATAGCAGTTACAAACGTGCGATAATGCAGCGAAACTCAAGCGATCCGGAAAACGGCATTAATACGAAATGATGAGGTCTACGTTACGCGTCGGTATCTGCGGGCATGCAACTTCAGTGATGTATGTCAAATATAGTCAGCTGACTCCCTGATGTTTTCCTTCACAAAACTGACACCGGAGAATTACTAGTTTTGAACCAGAGAAACGAACGAGAAATGACACGGTTGCTCACAATTTTGTTATGGAATACAAGTATCAGGGAACCATTTTTTTTCAGTCGCACTTAACTGGTGATACCTTTCCATAAAAGAGCACTGATGTCATTTTGTTTTTTGTAGATATAAAGGTGTAAGAAAATACATTCGTATACCAAACATAGGGCCAAAGTCCCTTAAGCTACTATAGACATGGATACAAAATTAAGTATTTCCTGACTGTATGAAATTATCTCACTAAGGTCATCCTAGGGACCTGTAAACCAAATATTAAAGTTGTCTGACCAGAGGTTTTGAAAAAACAAGCGACTCAACAGTTGACAGAGCTCTGCTGTGTTATGTAGAGAATAACCTTTTGTGACACATGTATTGATGAAGAAGGTGGATATCTTTGATAGCTCATTTCAGGATGGCCTGACCAAAAATGGAAAAAAAAATTCCGTAAAAATACAGATTTGAATATTTCATCACAATTTTAACAAATCTAAGTTGGGTTATCCCTAGGGACCTGTATACCAAATAACAAAGCTGTCTGACCAGTGGTTATGAAGAAGAAGAGTTTTTACCAAAAACGCCTTTTTTGGTGCTAATTTGCATATTTTCAACAATATAAAAAATTAATAGAAAGAGTTTCTCAAAATCATATATTTTATCCACACAACAAATATCAAATCAGTAAGTACTGCAGTTCTCAAGATATTTGAGTCGACGGACGCCTCACAAACAGACATACATACCGGTACATACATACATACTGACAGTGCACGCCGGACAGATACCCATCCCAATAGCTTCTATAGACTATATTAGTCTATAGTAGCTAATAAACGAGAGTTAATTACATTCTAATTAAAGTAAACAAGACTTGCTTAAATCAAGATTTTCATCATAAAAAAACAGCATATCTGCCAGGTTATAAAGAATCTTGAGCTGGTTATCTTTTGGTAATAGCACATTTAACTTTCAAATTAACATTGTAAGTAAGTTCTGTTGAATAAGTTGAGACTGAACGTACTCAGAGAAAGCACAATGAAGAGACAAATGTTTGAAACTTAAGAAGTTCAAGGTCATCAAAAGCATCATGTAACACTTTCATTGCACTGTTTACACAGATTGCATAATTGCTATAAATAGCACATGAGGAATCTTTCAGCCCAGCTTTACCATAAAAACCCTATCACTTTGACCACTGTTTTAATTGACCACTCTATTTTTTTCCTCAAAAAGTAATTTTATTTATCCTTACCAAGTCAACCATAAATGGAAATTAGAACTTTCTCTATCTCTATTTATTTGACCACCCTATCATGACAAACTATTTTGAGCAATTTCTTTTAGATAACATACAGGGCACAATAAATGCAATTCAGAATATGTAAAAGTTGGGATTCAGGAAAGTTGCCTTTACATGTTTTAATCCTCCAAGATGGTAAGCATTTCACTAAGAACTGTCAAAAAAGTTGAACTTTCTGATAATTCTACACTAAAATTATTTTGGCTTTGATGATTTCCTAATTAATTCAATTATTTAAAATCATATTAATTATTTTTTTCTGGGTGAATTGATAGGGTTTATACAGTACAAGAATTACATACATTGTAAGTCAAATTTTGATCAAAAATGACCAAAAAAATATCCTTAAAAATACAGATTTCATCACAATTTGAACAAATCTAAGTTGGGTTGTCCCTAGGGACCTGTATACAAAATAACAAAGCTGTCTGACCAGTGGTTATGAAGAAGAAGATTTTTTACCAAAAACGCCTTTTTTGGCATTAATTTGCCTATTTTCAACAATATCAAAAAATTAAAAAAAATAGTTTCTCAAAATCATATTTTTCATCTACACAACAAATATCAAATCAGTAAGTACTGCGGTTCTCAAGATATTTGAGTGGACGGACGCCTCACAAACGGACATACATACATACATACATACATACATACATACATACATACATACATACATACATACATACATACATACATACATACATACATACATACATACAGACTGACGACGGACGCCGGACGGATACCCATCCCAATAGCTTCTATAGACTATAGTCTATAATAGCTAATAAAACTGTGTTTTCAACATGCAATATCGGCAGTGAGATGAAAATAATGACGTACTGCTATTATGCAAGGGTAAAATCAGCGAAGTACCCACACGTACCTTGGACGACTGGTGGATAAATTGGAACTCAGATAGTTTCATTACATAACCGATTCTGAACCGGGACTAGGATCTCTCAGTTCACATCCTCACGAGTCACGTCTCATATTAAACAAGAAACGCCAGTCAAATGCAGCGTTTTAATCTGGCCTGTGCGCCATCGCGATCAGGTAAACCACACCTGCCCACCAAAGAACAGAGACTGACTTCGACATTTCGTCGATGTTCACGTATAACCGGAATATTAGTGATCGTGGGAGGTGTGACGGGAAGCGTGCTAAAGAGACGGGAAGCAGTTGATCCCAAACGTGCTTGCTCAACGCTTTTCCGGTCACATGAGCTAGGGGTTCAGGAATTACACATCCACGGTACTCTGACCGGGATACTTGTTCACAGCACAACATGTTCATTGTCTGTATGTAGTATCTTTACTGCAAACACCATCATGTTTTATTTCCCTGATCGCATTGCCTCGTTAATTTGTCCAGAAATTAGCAATTGAGTGACAATAATGACTTGTATTATCTTTTATCTTATACGTCGCGTTCAGAATAAATGGCGGAAGGAAATTACCTTCAGTATATCGTTCTGTCCTTTGGGGATTATATGCCTGAATACACGTATTCCTTGGTGTTGAGTAGCAAATGAGCGAGAAAATTACAGCTGGCTCGTTCATCCGACAACGCGTCATAGTTTCCTCTGCGTTAGCATGGAGGTAGGAAGAGCGCAGCATTAGGATAGTTCGCGCCTGGAAAATCAAAGACTTTAACTTTAGCTCAAATTTTCCTCATCAGGCAAGCTTTCAACCATTCTTTTTCATAATCAAGAATGAATTCCTGGGCCACCTTCTAGATTTTGGTAGCACAGAAACAAATTACATAATGCTTACCGATATTTGAAATTCAAAATGGCCGCCATCCCTGTGAGATCTCGGGGCAGGGGGGTTAGCCAATAAAAATGCAGATTTTCACAAACTAAGGGGAAGAAAACTTGAGTTACTCTGCAAGCTTCAAAATGAGCCCTAACAAATGGTGGCCAAAAAGAATATTGTAAAAGTTTGAGAGACCGAATATTTGTCCCCGAGGCCCACTCTAGCTTAAAAAGTCCTCTCTCCACAAAACTGTGCCGTAAGGTGTTAGCTTTAGTATGAGGTTGTTGATAAAAGCTAAGAAAAACAAAAATAGAATGCGAAGATAACATGCGAATGAAATCCGTAAGCACTATTATAAAAGGCTTCGTTCGGCATGCAGCGACGGTTGAAGAGAAAGTGTAAGCCCCATAGAATGGATAAAATCTGTTCAGGTATTCTACACCTATTAATTCGACCTTGTTCTTTGTTAGCTTTGGCTCTAAAGTATCGGCACATCTTTCTGATCTCAAAGTACCCATGTTAATCCGCATGTTGTCTCAAGTATGGGATTTGTTTGAATCTGCTATAGTATACATATATTTTGGCACGCTGCCAAGCATTGTCCGGCACCAATTGCTCTACGACTAGTCTTGTCTGAAAACAGAGGTATTACTTTGTAACTGTAAATGTGGTTAGGTGCATAAACAGAGAGAGAGAGAGAGAGAGAGAGAGAGAGAGAGAGAGAGAGAGAGAGAGAGAGAGTCTAATAGCTTCACTCTCTTTGCAATAATCATCCCCATTGAATGCATAGAAATTATTAAATCACAAGTCTAGAATCTCATCTGTCGTTTGCATCTTTGGCCAGAAGTCCAGAATTTTACACGCTTCATATTTTTACATTCTAATCATGCATGAGATAATTTTTCACATTTAAAACATTATTTTTTGGACATTTTTCACATTTATGTCAGCACGAGGGCCGATGGAAATTCATCTTACGATTGGGACATTGCATGCATTTCACGCAGACCCGATCTTAAAATGTATTTCGCGCAGAAAATGTTTTTAAAAAAAGCAACTATTGCCATTGCTCATCACGCTGTCTTGCGGAATTTCGGTTGGCTCTTTCGGTTTGTTTGCAGAATACAGGACGCATTACGTCACCAGCGAAAGATTGTGTGTTCGGAATGTTAATAATGTACAGATATGCCTAAACAACTTGGTCGAGTTATCAGCCAAGGTCGTCGGTTTGTATGCAGATATAGTTCATCATCCCACATACTGACACTCGCTAAAAACCAAACAAAGAAATGTAAAAGCAGAGATATGTACCTACCGGTAGGCTGTGGCGGTACTAATTTGAAAGACAAACGGACGAAACGACATTAAACAAAGTCACATACGTGTAATGTGCATAGTATTTCGATTGACGTTGAAACTCTCTGTTTGATTACTTTTACCCTGAACGCAGTTCCAAAGTGGCTTTAATAGCGCCAACGCATCGTCGTAAACTACGCGCCTCTTTACGGCAACAGCTTATCGCTGTCGCTTGACTTTTGCGTAGGTCAGCGGAGCGGAAATTATTGCTCTGGCTCGCGAGAACGCGCCGACGTTGGTGATGGGGACCAAACTGGCCGACTCGACTCCACGATGCGTGAAATATCGCATTACGTAACATCATTATCAAAGAGCACAGCCCTTCCACTATACTTTTTCACTTACACTGTGTCACCAGGCCTTGTGTGTCACATGCGTGTGCATGAAGACGTACCATAACTTAAAATGCTGAACGTTGCATTGGGTTCGCGACAAAGGCAGCTAGCTTTCGATATAAATTCGGACAGATTTTGGCTGTTTGGCAGAACTTACATACTGCTAGTCAATTGTCGGTAACAAAGTACAACTCTCATCAATCCTGAAAGAGATAATTCCAAAACGATTTCGTCAACCTTGTCAGCATTACTGTATTTTCCAAATCACAAAATATGAACGCGACGGAATCAGTCGTGTTGCGGTCTTGTGTCAGATAATCATTACATTATTCAGTGTCAAACATGGAGACAGGTGCCAATTCATGTGTACAGGTGTAGGATTCTATTCCGGAATTGCCACCATTGTCTATCTGAAAATTGTTCCAACACTTTGGTATCAGGACAATCGATATCAATAGAAATTCACCGGCGAGGTTAATTCAATAAAATCACAGTCCCCAACCAATGTGGTTCAACTCAAGCATATATGGCGAACCCGACCGCAGCAGTGACATGGATAAAATACACATCGTTACCGTTGTTAATTTAAATATTATGGTCAGAGATTTTTTAAACGCCTTGAAAATGTAATTTTTGTGGTCGCCTCGAAGAACGAGACTTGCGTTGAGGCCGGCTGGGTTGAAGGTATTCAGATTTCAGTATTACTCAAAAACGTATGAATACAATATGATACTGTATCTTGAAAGTGACTATGTGGAAACACAAACATTGTCTGCATACATGTATGTACTGTTATGCAGCATAGACTTTAAAAAAGGCGCAGCCACTCTCAAATTGAAATTCCGGTGATTTTTCGGGATCATAAGTAGTTTTGTTGATTGGAATGTTCGACGTTTATCTTTACTGTAAAACGGATGGGTAAAAAATACACATATTTACGAGACTTGGCCTAACAAATGCCTACGTTTCCATGGTAACACTTTTGCGACCGCCGAATCTCGCCTTTTCTGACTCCCGTTATTGTGCAACTCCGGGTCCTCTGTGGGATCACGGCCACTCCATTCCAATCGAGGGGTGACCTAGCTGCAGTACAGTAGCTCGAGGTTTTGCCTGGGTATTTTGGTCAGACGGCAAAACAAACAAAAAAACTGGTTTTGCCGTCTGACCCAAATACCCAGGCAAAACCTCGAGCTACTGTACTGCAGCTAGGGGTGACCGAGCTTGAAAAAATAGTGCAGTGTGGTAACGTTAGGGAATGACTCGAGTTGTCGTATAAACATGTACAGCTGAACTTATCGATAACTGTACTGACTGTAGTGTTTTATACATGAATTATTGGAGATGCGATATTGGCGTTCCTGTCGAATAACCAATATAAACAACAAAAAGATCTACTTCAACTGTGGTCGAAATTTTAGACACAACCTTATGTAATTAAACAAGCGACGCGACTAACACTATCGTCTGAAGCTGTTGGAGGTCAATTTTACACGTTGCTTCTAATAAACAATCTTCCTGTAAAGAAATGGTTTGTGATAGTGACAAAGCGTCCATCGTCTGATTCACCCGGCCTGGTTTACATATTACATACTACTAGGTCGAGGTAGTTGGTATTGTCCTCCTGGTTTTGAGGGCGAGTCCATGCCCGAATAAATACCGAAGTTGACCAAACCACTGCACTGTTATACAGTACGTGTGCAATGAAATAACTTTACCATAACACAACAGAGCATGCGCAATCGTGCTGTTTCCTCTGACACTCATTCTGATACTCGCTTTGAGTCAAAGGACCTTTACATATATATATATATATATATATATATATATATATATATATATATATATATATATATATATATATATATATATATAATATCTCTGGACGAACTTTTTGACAACTGAATTTGTTTCACTATAGCATCAGAAGTGTGTGTGATTTTGTGTACAGCATTAGTTTCGCTTCACAACACTATTGTCTGAAGCTGTTGGAGGTCAATTTTACCCATGTTTCACTTCACAACAATCTTTCATGGCTCTTTTTTTCAAATCCTTCTGTGCTGACTCTAATTTTTCTCTAAAATAATGGCAGTAAATGAAATACAGAGTTCCATCCTTAACTCCGTCACTTCTGATAGACTATGAACGTCTCAATTAAAGGCCCTTTTGGCGATCCTTGGGATCGCCTTTGTTCTAGGCTGGAAGAGATTACGGAGGGTGTCATAGCCTTTTGTTAAAATTGTAATCTGGTGGGTAAACTTTGTGATGAGACAATCTGGCGGTAACAAAAGCCTTTAAGGTACCCATGTCAACACAGCAGAGTTGGTTGGAACTCGGGGGGGGGGGGAATGTGAGATGATCGCCAGGCATACCTATATCCGTTACAAAATAGACTCGCGCACCTAATTCAGAATATCACATGCATACGTGTACGTAAACGTATACAAGTGTTTTAGTTTATTATAAAAATAGCTGACAGCTACAACATCAGTTGTTGTCAGTCATTTTCCACCACAGTGTCCGAGAAATGTTATATATTTTTTAAAAAAAGCGTCCCGACCTGTCATACATTTAGGGATAAATATTTGACGAGACTAAGATAACAGACCGAGTAAATGTAGTATTTGCGGAAAATATGTCTGGTTGTTGCGTTGCAATCGACTGGTAACATAACGCTACTTGCTCAGTACCAGAAACACGATTGGAACTAATTTGGGATAATTGGATTTTCATATTTTTCAGACTTCTCAAAAGTGTTAGGTGCCGTATAGCTGAATGTTGCAATATTGCAAATTACTCATAAAAACAAGTATGTAACGTAAATGGAAAAGCAGATGAGATTACATTTGTAGATGAAATCGACATTTCTTCACCATCCAATTATCCCAAATTAGTTCCAATCGTGTTCCGTATATTGACTAGACCGGGGCACCGCCTCTGATCGAAGGTGGATAGCGAAATGCCTCGAATTAAGGAAATCTTGTATGAGAATTCAAAGAACTTTCGAGAAGTCGGGTTATGGGTTGAAATATTTGCACTTGACGATCACTGTTGAGTAGACAGTTATCTAATCTCCAAGGACGATGTATGTCTGCACTTGGAGTGCACAGTAAGTTCATGTTACGGTTGGCCGTCTGGGTTGTAAAAGTCAATAAAATTTGCAGCAGTTCAGCGCATAGGGTCAAATGACCACCATCGACCCACCACCTTTGACGTCAATGTCTTAGTCGTCACTAAGTCCAATTTTTTACCAAAAGACTCCAGGTTAAGCCAGTCCACTGCCCGTACCACAGGCGTTATGTGGACTGGGTAGTTTGTAAAAGTGGCGTTTATGCTACGTTCCGACGTTTTGATACGTAGCCTTACCACAAAGCTACGTATCAGTACGTCGGAACGTAGCATAAACTCACAGCATAAACTACTCTTTTACAAACTACCCGGTCCACAAACGCCTGTGGTTCGTACATATCCATCAACAACATAAATTGTTTTCGAACCAACACTGTGACTAAGTCCTGGTTCGTGAGTTTTAAACTTGGAGTATTTTAGCTATCGATGTAGACCCTTTTATTCAAACGTAGACATCGTGTTTATCGAGTTGGCTTTCCGGAGAGCCAAACCGTGTCTTTCCTTCCCTTTTCTGCGTATATCAAATAGGACACTCCGCAAGCCGGTGTCTCCATGAGCCTGACGGACATAAATAGGCGCTTGCTATAAAATAATTAAACTAAATGTACAATCAGATACGATATCTCGCTAATTTTAAAAAGGGTCGTAATGGCTTCCTTTTGGACGACAGGACTGGCATATATAATGTGGTCGGTTACATGTTTAATATGCAAGACTTTGTGCATCATCGTCGTCAAATTTGAATTATATACTAGTATGGTATGAGAAAAAAACCCCGAAATAATAAAAGATATTAGTAATAAAGTTGACGACTTGTATTTTGTAGCGAACTTGGGCTGAACACAGGCGTGTACCCAGCAGTATACATGTAACGCATGCACTCTCCCGAGTCCTGTATAGTTTGAACTAAGTCGTAAGTCATTTTGTGTCTCCACCTGCCGATGATTTTGGCGGAGTCTCTCGTGTTTTTGAAGCCGTACTTGTCGTCCAAGTCGTCCGTCGAGGCGTCCTCTTTGGTGTTGTTGTTGATCCACTGGTGGACGTCGTCGCTGATGGGCACACCAATGAACCTGTACATCTTGTCGGCGTAATAGTGGGGGTTGGACGCGACGTCCTCGAAACGGAGGACGAGGAGATTCTTTTTCCAGGGAGCTAGCGTTACGTCTGAGTTGCTGTAGAGTACGTAATTTCTCAAATTTACGTCGCAGTAGTGCTTGAGTCGATCCCTGAGAGTTTCGTCCAGATTAACCACGTCCTGGGTCATTCCGGCTATGATGGGATCGTAGTTGTAACCAGACTGGTAGACGGGCATCAACGATGCCATCATTGCCCGGGGATCCCGGATAAGTATGATAACCTTCAAGTCTATGAAAGGGTCCTGCATCAAACTGATGAAATCGCGGATGTCCATCATACGAATGGTCTTTAAAGCAACGTTCTTGGCGGTGCGGCAGCAACCCTTGGCCTCGTATATATCCAACAGGGGACACTCGTCATCTCGTTGCCACAGATAGAGACCGTTATACCACGTGAAGTACTCCTCCATGCCAGCCGTGATAAAATCGCAATTGAACAGTTTCGAGAGAGCGCGCACCCCATCCACAGACATCTGCGGTCCGTTCTCCATCCTCCTCAGACCGAAGAGGGGCTCGAAGAGATAAAAGAAATCCGGGTGTGAGTTGAAAAACTGACCGACAAAAGAGGACCCAGTTCTCATTCCCGCCGACACTACAACATTCACACGTTTCCCTTTGCTTGTGATTTCATTATCGGCGGGTGTATCAAAGGCACTTCGCTCAGTGTTGCGCGCCGGCGACTCTTCACCGCGATCCTGATCGTCCTGAACATTTGGACGCCAGTCAAACTCTCGCCACATTTTCCAACGTTTGTTTTTCCCGCGTTTGAGTGTGGGCCTACGTAGAGTCGTTTTCGATACCTCAGCTGTGGTGAAGACGTTCTCATCGAGGAGTCCCATCCAAGACGTTGATGTGCCATCAGCCGTTGTGTCTGTACGCTCTCTGATTCCATTCGTTCCTTTCAAGGATGTTGATGTAACGTCTTCCGTCCCACGATTTCTCCTCTCACAGAGGACTTCCTCGAATTTCAGGATATCGCGAGAATGGGTCCCGGCTGGTACTTTCTCCTGACCAGAGTTCCGCAGCAAACTTCTGTCCATGATTATTATAATGCAAATGGACGGCACAAAGAGCGCCCAAAATAAGTAAATCGTCTTCATTTCCACCCTCTCACCTTTGTATAGATATTACGAAATCAGCCGAAACCTTTCTACAGAGTGGTAGTCCAGCTGGGCGAAGTTGTGTTCACAGGCTCGATCGTCGTACGATACAAACTGCCGATTCAATAACGCAAAAAGTTAATGAAGAGGTTGCGAACTGGCGTGAGCGACATACATGGCAGTGTTTTCTGCATCCGACTTCTTGAAATGCCTGCTGGTTCTTTGACCTTCACTTTTGAGGAGTGTACAAAATGTATCTTTGCCACGGTGCGCTCATGCAAATGAGCCAGCTCAATGCACATTGATGGGTCCGTGGTTCAAAGACAATACCAATCCGAGAGGCGCTATTTATATTCCAGTCACACACATCGTCAGTCGCGGCACACAACCTCGTGAGGCGCACAAGCTCACGATAATATACCCTGTTCTCGCTTTACCTATCTTGCGTGAGTTTCGGGGTCCTCGGAATCGCCTGCCACGCTGACACCGCCACTAACACCGCCAAGCCGCATAGCGAAGAGCCCCACGTTTCTCTCCGTCAATCATTGACTTGTGGCGCACACTGGTCCACTATTTGGTGTACGAACGGTGACACAACTCTTCCCTGGCTATTGTTACGACGCCTGATGTCGTCGCTCGGTAACAAAGATCAGCCGGAGCTTCGTAAGTCGCTATGCTGTTCGAAGATTCTGAGGCACTTTCTGAGAGCTCCGGACGCCGGACGCCCATTCCATCTTCTGTTTTCAATGAGTGCTAACCTGTTTACAAAGGCGCTTACATAACACTGAATAAGGGCTGAATAATAGCAAGAAAGGATTTGATTACAAAGGAGCGTCAAAATCACTGGCATGATTATTAATGAGCTGTGTCGGTACGCCCTCTAGAGTTGATATGGGTTCACCTCGAAGACAGGAATTTACTCTACCCACTTGTAATCTTACACGTAAAGAAATGCCGAAGTACGATAGGAGGTTTCACGCGTAAGAGGGTCATAAAGAAGGGGGATTGGCTCGGTAGGTATACTAAGTAAACACTTAGAACAGTTATTTGAAAAAAATGTGCATTTGAATTGATAAATGATGATACCAGACAATGGTATAAATAAAATAAACTCCGCACATACAGAGAGTTGAAAAAAAAGATTTATTTCGCGAAAGTTGTCTTCATATCATAAAAAACCAAGGTCATAGATCAGCCCTGTGTAAGTTACGTATAAGTGCACACATATTACGCATAGAAACAGGTAGTGTGATAGACACATTAATGTGATAGACAGAGAATGCCCAGTTTCAAGTTGCCAAAACAAACAAGTAGAAGATGAGATACATTTCTGTTCTCACTGCAAAGGTTAAACAGACATTAGACATGATTTTCTCAGTAAACTAAACATTTGTAAAATCACATCCAAAGATACACAAGACCTTATAAACATTTTTTCAAGAACAGACAAATTATTATGTGAATTGGGAAAATACATACATAAATGTTTTAAATTCAGACTAGAAAAATGGAAAAAAGAAGTAAAATATTGATGAACATGTTATATCATATATATATATATATATATATATATATATATATATATATATATATATATATATATATATATATATATATATATATATATATATTGTACTTTATGATCAAGATCCTAATTTGGATACGATTTCAATAAAGGCTTCCTTTACTTTACTTCACTTCCTCTTAAAATCTATGAATCCAGAAATTCTTTTTTAAATGTCGTCAACAACAGTTTGTTGACCTACAAACTTTTAACACTAGAGGGCGTTTTGAAGAAGTCCAGTGCGCTTCAAGTCGACGAGACAGTGAATTCCACGTACACCCGGGGAAAGTTATAGACGAATGCCAACGATTATTTGGAATTGGCGAGTGTAAATGTTCCTTGGTGAAGAATAAGAACTTGCAGTTGGCATTCAAAACAAATATAGTGAAAAAAATCATAAAAAAATAAAGCTGCTGTCCCTTTGCAGTACGAGTAGCGTACATTGTTTTCGTGGATTCTAATGGAATTCCACAAATATTTTCCTTCGAGTTAACGGTCATTTTTTTATGGTGACGAGTTTGCCGAACAACATTTCCGAATGTTGGACGGGAATACCGGCGTGGTTGGAGGCATAGATCCTAGAGGGAAATATGATGCTTTTCTCTAGGGTCTAGGATCTATGTTGGAGGCGATAATTCCACCTAGGGAGCCTTCAGTAATTACAGGGGGTAGGCCGGGGGAATGGGGGTCACATTTTAGTAAACTGTCCAGGGGTCACCTTTTATAATACTATCTTGGGAGGGCCATTTTTAACAGAAGCTCATTTTACAGCCTCACCTTCGATTTTCGATGTGATTTTTCCTGAATTGGAAATAACCGACATACACACTATCCACAAGCTTCACAAGCAAAGAAGATCCAGTGGTAGCCTATATTAAATGCCTTGAACATTATACACCTATTGACTTGCCATGCATAGCATGGGATATGCAGACTGTAGGCAATGAATTAGTTTTCATTTCTACTTTTAAACAGAGGTGCCTTGATATCGGTAGTCAACTATGGTCATGTGATCTAGCCAATTCCTCAAAGCTGGACTCATATCGGGTTTTTAAAAATATTTTGACTTTCGAAAAGTATTTGAGTTGTGTAAATGTTGAAATATTTAGAACAGCTCTTTGTAGATTTAGAATTTCTAACCATAACCTGCTTATTGAAAGTTGCCGTTTTGAAGGTCTAGCCAGAGAAAATAGAATATGCCAGTTATGTAATTTGCAATGTGTTGAAACAGAATTTCACTTCTGCTTTATTGTCCCGTGTATGACGATTTAAGGAAAAAATTCCTCTCGCCATTCTTTTATGAACAACCATCAGTGATTAAATACACCAGCCTATTAAATTCCCAGAACCCCCATACTTTAATAAACTTGTCAAAGTTTATTTACCATAGTTTCAAGTTACGGGATGGTCTATTGCAGACAAATTGATATTACACATGGATTTTCTCAATTCTTTGTATAATGTAACCATTTTCAAGTAGTAATCCCCACTGTATCTGTCTGTATATTTATTGTCACTTATTGTATAAAAGGCCGGAGGCCTGCAATACATAATAAAGGATGATTGATTGATTGATTGATTGATTGATTGATTGATTGACTTGCCATGAGGGCAACAGCATGCGTCTTTAACCCCGAGGGACTGTGAGTCACCCCCCAAAATAGTCTGTTTTTGGCGGTGACTCACAGACCCGAGGGGTTAAAGACGTATGCTGTTGCCCCCATGGCCAATCAGTATGTGTTTTATAAAACACCTCACCGGCAGTCTTGCATAAGTACCATACACGAAACCTGTCGCATGTAATATGTTGGAATGGTTCGGCAAGAAAAGTTTTTCCCGACAGCATCGCAATACTTCTGCAGAACATTCAATACACCTTGTATTATCGTTTTCGTCCGTTTTGAGTCCTTGTTGGAAACCAGAGCATTCAGTTCTTCTTCAGAAAGTAGGATAAACCGAGAAATTTCTCGACTATCTTTTCGCTCGGCCGCAGACGACATCTGTGTTCACATTCCAGTTCGCGCAAGCGCAAATGCCGTTTTTGAAGTCAGAAGACATCATTTGTCGGAACTGACGCCTGGCAGGCAACAGTTCCAACAAATGATGCCTGATGACGTCGTTTACGTGGATCAGCACAAAAAGCACGCATCCCACGTGACTATCAATCGGATGAGGTGTGTTAAAATTAAAATTGATGAAAGGGAAGAGACAAAAACTTCTAGGACTAATGGCAAAGTGTATATGAGTTATCAAACGTCTATAAATGCACAGATAATGTTAGTTTTATTTTGGAAAAAAGTTGTTCATAGTTCTCTCATAGATTACCAAGTATAGCGAATCAACATTATCGATGAAATCCAAAGGGCCAATTTCTTGTACACACAAGCAAGATTATCACCAAACATATATAATTGTACATGTACAGCTTGTTTTGTGGCGGAATGTTGTCAATAGTTTGCCTGATAAACTCCCATGTACTATGATTTGATATTTTTCGGTGAAGCACACTATCAGCAACATTTTGCCTTCTTATACCGGTAGTTGCCCAAAATATGGTGACCCTACCGTAAATGCATGAAATATCTTGTCCCTTCAAAAATGCTTGCACGATAAAATGCGACCCTCCCTCCCAAAAGGCAAGCCACCCCCCTGTAATTTCTGTCCCTAACTTACATAAAATAAAACCTATCGTTATGTAAATGAGCTGATACTATTTCAGAAATTTCTTGGGAGAATAGTGCAGTGATTGGAGCAGGGTCAAATTTTAGAACGTTGGACAAGGGGAATGGTTAGACATGAGGATAAAGCAGGGTCATATTTTACGTTACAGGTGTGCACTGATTTTCCCCGGCCAATCCATCCCCTGTAATTACTCCAGACACAGCTTGGTTGTGTCATGACGTACCGTGCATGTGAATATGAAGCAATCAAAAGCGCCTCTAGCTGGAACTTTTGACGAATTTTCCTTGAATTTTGATTTTTTTTATAAAAAAAAAGTTACTCGTTCTATTCTTTCAACCCATAAATCCGGTCAAAATGCCCAGTGTTCAATTTGTCAACAAAAACTACACGTGTGTACTGAGTGTCCGATGTTATTGTTTACGACTTTATCATTCGTTTGTCAACGTTAACATCGAATCATGGGGATCCCGCATGTTACCTTGAATTGCGATGTTAATGCTTGCCTTTCCAACATACCATACGAAGGGGAACGAGAGAAGATATTTCTTATATAAGAAAGGAAAAAATGAAATATTACCAATCATTACGGCTATTGTTCCTATGAAAGGAGAAGTCTGCTCTCCGCCGGCGAATGACGCCACCACTCGTTTGTGTGCAAACCACAGTCCGTCAACGTGTGCAAAAGATCACAAAAACACTCTCTGAGTCTGACATTAACGATTGCAAAAAGTTAATTCACTACCCCCATTTGCATTGGCATTCAATCTCCCGTTCAAAGTGTTTTTGTCAATCAGGGTTCAAGTGTAATATCTCTACATCTAGAGTAAAGAATGTTTCTTTGCAACCATCGAGAGGTACCAATAATCATGGCAGTTCTCGCCACAAATCATCCTGTGTTGCAAAAAGTGACATCAAAAGAGAATCACAGAAAATAGAAGACAGAGTATATTTTTATATATTTTATTATATAATGATTTTATAGTGAGGGCATTCTTGGATACACGTCAAACGATCTAGAGTATACATGTTTATCTAAAAAGGTAAAAATAACATTTTGAACGCACAAAATAGAACTACCGTTCCTCGCAGCTATCATTTAGCCGTAAAATGGTACCAACTATCGATAAATCAGATCGACTCAAGAATCTCTGAAACTATAAATTCGCGGAGTTGGGGGAGACATATAGCAAAAACAATCACAAATCTCTTGTAAAGTTTCTGAAGATAGGCACCAGGATGAGGTAGTATGAACCGTGCAAAGAACGAGAGGAATTTTGTCACATTTCGTGAAGCGTCTTACCGCTTACTAGAATTTTGCACATTAATACGAAAATGGGGTCATGCGTCTCTCCTATTGTGGAAGCAGAACTTCCTTCATGTTCTGCTGTATATTTTATCTCTCACTTAGGTGATGTACACGTGTTTCATCATCATCATCATCATCATCATCATCATCATCATCATCATCATCATCAACAACAACAACAACAACAACAACAACAACAACAACAACAACAACAACAACAACAACATGCAGGCAGGCGTGTAGCGCAAAAACGACGAAATGTAGAACACGGTTTATGGAGTGACCCTGTACAGGTGGAGGTGGTGGGGCAAGCGCATGTACAATATTACATGCAGTACCAACGAAGTGATTACTATTGATCTTGCCTTTTTCCCGCCATACGGTCATCCGACCTGGACTAAATTTGTGGTCTTTTTTGGCACTTATTCGTTATTGTGCTTCGAATAAGTAAATCTGTGCGATTGAATCACGGTCCGTTAAAAGAGGCGTGCATGTACACAGCGCAACTGAAGAAACCCGTGCCAAAAATTCATAATGGTGGTCGCCTGCATGTCATAATATATTGTATAAAGTAACCGAATTACAATGAATGTTGATGCTACTAAGAGTGAACCTAGACTGGCCCCCAGTCGCTTGGCTTTTTTCAGCAGTTGAGTCAGTAGCTGGCTAAGCATGGGCCAAGGCGTTCACCCCACGATCTATAAAACAGCCAACCACTAAGTGCAACAGTGTGCTGAAGTTTAGTCCTTCATTTGTTCTCTTTTGATAAATTAATATGCCCTCAGACATGGAGCAAGTCTACGCGAACCCAGAGCTCTTCAGTCAGTCAATGTCATTCGCAATATGTGATGAAGCGTATTTCGCAACCAAAAGGTTTGTCCACCCATAGACCAGCTAGACTGAGTTCCAGGGTCAATGGTTAAACACCAACTTTTCACACCAAGAGCACAGGACACTGTCATTAGCGGGACTTATAGTAATAGGGTGTATGCTTTATACATCATCAGATTCTAGTGGTGTATAATGAAAGACGAACGCTTAGTAGTATATTTGCTGAATAAGTTTTTATTATGTATGTGCACACGGCGTGTCATCGGGAATTAAATCATGATAAAAGTGGATGCATTTGTCAAAAGCGACTCGAACAACAGATCAGTAGTGAAGACATAACTAAGTTCTACAGCTTCATTCCGAGATATGAATGAAAATCTCATTAGACTGCAAGGAAATCAAGTTCAACTGAAAACATGGGGACACCTTTGAGGTCAGAACACCCTTGAGATCTCCACTTGGATACTAGGGATGTTTCAGTTGTGTGTGTCAATACAATTCAAGTACCATCGTCATTTTTTGTCGTAGGAAACAAAACGAATTTTCTCATTCTTCTTCCTAAGTATGTAGAAGTGCAATATGTTACGTTATTATAACGAGTAAATGACTTCTTGTCCTGCTTATTCTTAATTTAGCGACGATGGAAAATATATACGTACTGACATAATACGGCATGATTTTTGGATTAGAGGGAGACTTTTTTCAGACATGATATAAATAGCGGGAAATACATGATACGTTAAAGGTACAGCACTGCAGCATAGGCCACGAGAGTTCATAAACAAAATCTACTTCTGATGCATGCTACTGACGAGCAGAAGTGTCGGTTGTCTCGCTACTTCGTCTAATGTCTGGAAGTGGGAAAGGACAGAGACGGTCTGCTTTTTGTGAACCCTGTTCCTCTCAGAACGTTCTTGAAAAAGCGTGTTTATCGTGCATGCGTGGGAGTCGTTAGCACCAATGTGAGTCAATGCCACATATGATATGACGTCACGTGCAAGGAATGTAGTTTTCGCGGGAAATTTATCTGTGTGATTGCCCCACTGTCTATTGTGTACTAAATGTATTTATTACAAACAAACATGTCTTATGTTAGTTATGGCTGCAGATCTGCATTGGAATACGCTAACATTGTAAACGGTACCAGTATCGGAATAAAATATATTCTTAAAATAATGACAAACTTTAAAAAGTAACGGGAACTCTTGACAACATTTTCTAACAAACTTCATTTCGAGTCTGAAATTATACAAAGCTACTTTCGGATAAATCTACCTTTGTCTCCATACAATAGTTGTTGTTGTCATGATCGATAAATCAGTTCCTTGCATTCGAATTAAAATACGCTACTTCCAGTCACCCATAAAGAATACCAGCTATTCGAATAAGTATATCTGGCTGCACGAGGAATGCCGGGCGAATGACAGGACATCTTTATGGAAACATTGCGATTTCCAAAGGAGATAATATACTAGGGTATTTCCAAAAAAAGCAAGCGGGAAAAAGCAAAAAAGCAAGCAAGTATGTGGTCACCAAGAGAATCGTACGGTATAAAGTATTTCTGCATAAAATCGATAGCACCGACACGTTTTTTGCTTCGTAGAATCCCATCGATCTTCATCACCAGAAAAAAATCATCCGATGTCGGTGTAAATCACAGCTCCCTCCACAGTAACTGTGTCTAAATATACTTTATATTATGTCAGACATGTTACGGAACGTCACATTACAAATTTCGATGAGCTTAAACCACAGTCCCTCTACTGACATCACTCTGGGACTGTGGCTTTCTCAAGCAATTCAAGCAATTCATTTTAGGACTTGTTCTGCAGTAAATGCAACAAATAATCTGTTATTTTGTAGGGTGTTTTGCTCATTCAAATCACTCTTATTTTTGATCAAACCAATAAACCAACTTGTAAAGTGGCGGTACAAAGGATAACCACAAAGACGCATTGTCGCCTGAATATAAGAGGGCGCTAAGTGTTTGGCGTGGTTCCGATCCGAGGGGGGTATAATTATGCATGCAGTGCAAAAATGATCCCCAGGCTTGTTTTATTTTTGACACTACGTCACACTGCAGTTTTTAGAAACAAGCCAGACACGCTACGAAAACAGACGGTGTTATAAAGATTAAAATCAGTCTCTTGGCGCGATCCTGTTCTTAATTTTGCCAGATACTAAATTTTAAAAACACTATTGCGGATAAAGTGTGCGATCGGGTTGAAAACCCAGTCAAACATAGCCACGGTGACCGTCGGGACATAAAATACACGAACTATATATCATAAGTGTTTTGTATAGCAGTATCAAATGCTTGGCATTTTTTCATAAATTAATGATTTGTGTGGATGCGCTGATATTGTTTGAATAATAGGATTTATCCCCGTTTTTTTATTGCAATGAAGGAATACACTTAGTTTCTTTCTATTTTTTGTGATGTGGATTTCCTTCCCCGATCTAAATCACAGACTTACATTGCGTCTGCCTTTTGTTAGAGGGAAACAGGCGTCGGAACTGCGCCTGTGCGAGTTTCTTGTTTACAAACAATGTATTTCGTGCATGATATCTACATGCACCTCATCATCATAGCTGCAACATTAAAATTATATGATGTAGATTATGACAGACATGTTTTAACTTTTTTCAATCACCATCGTACCTTGGATACAGTGTTAACATTGGTCGTATGGGTTCCATACAACCTTTGCGCGCAGTTCCGACGACTGTATCCCTTTAAGGAATACAAAAAATAAATTTCAAAAACGTGTTTTATTACCTGACTGAATGGCAACGGACAGTTGTACGTTTCCATTACAGTGATACGCTTGGGCAAGGCAAAGAGAAATAATGATGTTAAAGTGGCTGGTCATTTGTCAGCTTTTTTATCTAAAAGCAAACTAGCCAACATGATAGAAAATTCAAAGGAAAACAATGGGCTGACACTATGTAAACACTCAATGCCAACAACAACTAATGCGAGGGCGAGGGATTGAAAACTGCTCCTTTAAATGCCCTATGCTTAGACACAAGAGTAGATTTCCCTTCCACGTTCAGAGCTGGTTTTTTTCGAGTCCATGGTCTTACCAATTTACACCGCTACTACACCAAATGGATTCAATTCCACTGTCAGTGTCACATTCACTTATACAGAGGAGACAGACAGTCAAAAAAACTTTCCAAACGGACGAGGATCCATTTTCTTCGAATACATTTGACAAAGTGAATATCCGATAAATGATCAAGCACTGGTTGATGGCTGGATTTGATTATCAGTACAAATGATATGACATGATTTCTGCTTTTGTAATTTTGATATACGCAATTGATACTATAAAAGAGAAACAAAAGTTGCGCCTAATGGTGTGACATCCTGAGTTATGTGTTTCTTTGTATAATTGCAAGAAAGGACACAATGTCAGACTTGGAAAGTTTCGCGGAACACAAAGTTGGCACTTTTCTGAGTTGGCACCAAGGATGGAATTTTAGCTTTTGTAGCGTGCTTGTTAAAAATCGAAATTGTCTGATTCATGCTGTGTAGAACAAACACAACTGTATTACTCTCTTATTTTTGTTTATCCCGGAATTCAATCTTATTTTGTTTCCCTGATTATCAGATAATCAGCTGACAGTGACAATAGAAAAATGGTGATGATTGTGCAAAAAGTTGGGAAAGTTGACGTCACCATTGTCGACCGCCGGCGAAGACAAAAGAAGTGACGATCGGATGACACAATTTGCATACTCTGAACAAAACAGAGGACCAACGTACACAGAGAAAGTTTGTTTTCAGGAATTCCAGGCACTTGTAGCTTTCATTTGATTGGTTGGTTTTCTATTTTAGGCGTTGCACAACTCGTTTGAATGACATTAATTAACTCCTCTTTTGGACTTGACCCTCGGATTGGAGTTCGCCTAGCCAGAAGGCGGAGTACCTGTACGTTGGAGGCCTCATTCTGACTATATATTTCACCGTGTTTTGCAACTCTCAACCAGTCACCTTATACTGATCCCGTAGGATATCTCACAAGTTGATGAAAATGTACAGCTATTATGGGACATCGAATGCCGTGTACCCGGGATACACGTACATGCAGACCGCTTATTATCACCCGTACCGGCACTGCGGTATCCCCCAGCAATCACTTCCGAAGTGTCTGGCCACCGATACGGAGATGAACGGCCCCCGACCAGCCTACAGTTACGTCGCACTGATCATCATGGCGATCAGGTCCCATCCAGGTGAGAGAGCAACGCTCAAGTCGATCTACAACTTCATAACTACCTACTTTCCTTACTACCGGCACAAGGAGCCCGGCTGGAAGAACTCGATCCGCCACAACCTGTCTCTTAACTGCTGCTTTAAGAAGATAGAACGGAGCGTGCATGACCAATCGCACGGCCACTTCTGGGGACTTAGCGAGGACTGGGAGCAGATGTTCGCGGAAGGAAACTATCGGCGTCGTCGCAGGGGATACAGGAGGCCCGGCAGCGGAAGTCGCACTCCATCACCGCAAACTGTAGACGACAACTATGGTCAGTCAAATGGAGAATTGTTTAACCATTCGCCGGCAACTTCACTGTCATCTGCAGAAGAAAATTCTACGACGCCACCAGTGTCGAGGACTCCAAAAGCAACTCGGGATCTGGAACCACCGGTTTTATCGCCACCACCACAAAGATCGAGCTTCAGTGACTTCAGCATCGATACACTTCTGAACTCCTCGCAAAAGCCAGACTTGAAGTCCTTACCCCAGACGCCATCCGTGGACAAAGGCGATTTCAAAAGAGCAAGGGGTGATACCGTCTCTGCAATCGGCAAAAAGAGAAAGCTTGCCTATTCTCCATCAAAGGATCATGATGTAAGGCCATCGTCATTTATTAACAACGTGCAAAGTGACCTACCCGTTCCAAACATACCCTATGATCTGCCATTGAATGTCTGTACGTCTTTCAAACGTTAGCAGCTGGATTGTCTGACGAATAAGAATACACCGTGAAAACAACTTAGGTTGCAATTGTATTCGTGGAACTCGTAAACTTACATGTTTGTCGATGACAATGATAAATTTCTTTCCTGTCCAGTGATTTTCCATTTCGTGTTATTTTACAAGAGTTCCGACATTTTCAGAAACTGAAACTATCATATTGTATGACAACTCTATGCATGGAGAAAAAGGCAACAGTATTGAGGGCGCTGTCCACTACAGCAACAACACGTCTACAAAGTGAGATACGGACTACTAATAATTCACTCTAAGTTTACAAACATTACATTTACATTACAGTTCTAAGTTTACATACATTTACACGTGCCATTTGCGATTCGCATTTTAATATAATAACTTATTTAAGTTTTTGGTTGTTTTCTTCTAATAGTAACAATAATTATGTAAGAGTGATATGATTAACACGTTTTTGTAAATATGCAATAAAATTGTGCAATCAAAAGAAGTTATCTGACTATCTGTTTATTTTTGGATGAACCAGCTTGAAATGTTAGGCCACTCGATCTACGTTATGACATGAAAGTGACAAAGGCGGAATAAAGACAGTTCTATCCAATCTTCTATCCACCAATGATCGCTAGTAGTGTTGGAGATCTGACTTCGTTACACTACATCACGGCGAAGAGCCGGCCTGTTCGAAGCAAATGCCAAATTACGTCAGCAGTGATGGTGAATGAGTTAAAGTGCCGATCATTACTGGCGTAGAATCATGTGCTCATCAAGATATATCTCTGCTTCACCGACTTTCTTAAAATATATATATCAACGCTGGCACCAATGGCCTCAAACATGAAAGACGAAAACCGTATTGGGGTGTCGCTTTATCTAGGTGTTTACAAGTTACAGTCAACATAATTCATTAGTAACTTTACGGCTGTTTTGAGTCCGAGTCCATGAAATAAGTTACTATGGCAATTCAGAAGAGAATCCCATTAATTGCGACGAGAATCACGGCGAATACAACAGCCTCGCCGACTAACTTGAAAATTCTTTTTTTTCTCCTGACTTAGAAAGGTGTCTGTACGGGTAATGCACATCCAGGGACTCGTAGCCGGAATGTTGCCATGGCACTCTATTTCGATTGAAAAATCACTTTAATGTAACTATCTTTCCCTAGATGTAAGGTCTAAAGGATACTCAGCAACTCCTTCCTTGCAGAGGTATCAGTTTCGTACATGTTCTTCCGGTGATTTCAAAATCACTTGTCAGGGCCGTAGCCTGACCAAATCGATTGCTAAAGGGGGAAGCTAGGATATGCGTAATTTACATAAATTTACGTATTGACAGCGTGGAAAATTCAAGGGAGGGAGGGTCACCTGCTCCCCTCTGTACCCGCACGCTGAGCATTAAATTACACCTGAACTACATGAAGGTATCTAAAAGAAATGCAGCCTTCCTCTCAGGTATTTCGTCTGAGGGCGCTCTCTGAAGAATGTGACGGCTCGACATCACGCTGAAAGTTTAATAAGAAAAGGTAAATCTGATGTCCATCATTTATACATTAAATAATGAAGTATAATGAAAAGAAGGGCGAAGATATCCGACGCATATCTTCCAGATATATTGTGTGATCATCAAAGCGTCAGTTCTTGGCTGAAGTAAAACTGATTACACGAAAGGTGCAACAGAGGTAGTGGAGTGAATAAGCTCAAAACAAATATGAATGGCCGATTTAATAAATAGTAATCGGTAGTAACTTGTAACGCTGTTTGGAAAGTTCTTACAAATAGCCATCTCATCAACTAAAGATGATGTGACACAGATATCAAGCGACAGTCTATAGCAGTCCGGAATGAAAGTGGCATCACATTGCAGCGAGTTATTTCTGCTTCGCTTGATGCAGCAGTGACTGCATCGGTAATACTGACTTGCCCCCGAATATTTTTTCTTCCTACATTACGTTTTATAATTAAGCGTCAACTCCTCTTAAACATTTATACATTCTCAATTTGCAATCGTTTTGTGGCACGTTGAAACTTTTTCTGTGAGAATGACAACGTCTGTTTAAAGATCATAAACTTTCACAGCTGCTCTGAGCCAGACCACAGAGTAACAAAGACAGAGTCGCAACGCTTGCATGCCTTTTGTTCCATGGTCGTCTCGGTAGACTATTGGCTTTTCATATTAAAATGAGCACCAAAGGTGTTAAACTTTTTGGAGGTTTTGTTTGTGGTTGATAATTACACGAGATTATGCGAAAAATACGACGAGATGGCATCGTACTGCCAGTCACGTAGCAACCATAGTTACTTTGTGAGCTCTCAGGCCAGAAACACTGCTTCACGCCAATCAAAACATAACACGCCAGCAGTTTCATAAACATGTCCTTCCTTGACGCACGTGTAAAAGAGGGTATGACTGACCGTAAACCATTGAGTAAAACCAGACAGTATCGATAAAAGACTTTCAAAGTTGGTTCAAACACACTCATTATATATTCATAAAAATATGAGAGGAATTTTTAAAACGGTAAAACTCATTTTTCCTGAAGCTCAAACACTCCCGTTTTCGCCAGCACGTCAATTCTGCTCAGCACCACACGACAACAACAACACAAACTTTGCCGAACATACTTTCGCTTAACAATTGGCGAAAATCCGAAAATTACCGAAGGATTCATGGTCGGCACTCTTCGGAAAAGAGAGGCGAGAGCAACCTGAGGCGAGGCGAACATGGATGGGTTACGTAACCGCTTCACGCCTTAAACAATACCCGTTGCCACTCTATTTATGTTTCTCTATGGCCAGACACAATGGAATTTAGGGAGTTGGGGTTGAAGAATTATGCTTCAAAATCTCGAGTATGGACATAATCCTATACTTGTAGAATTGAATTAGTCGCTGTCCTATCTGATGAATGAATGGATGTATTTATAAACGCATGTTGCGCCACAGACAGATAGGCAGGAATTCAAGGTAGTTGGGTCGAGAGGTAGGTGTGACTAAAGAAAGCTTTGGATGCAAAATAACGCTCAACATTTATATAATTTCCTCGCCATATCTGTCCAGCTGTCTTTTACTGACTCCTGATTGGAGAGCGTCTTAATAGGTCGTCGAATTCTGTTTACACTCATAGTGTATTTATGAATTTTAATTAATAATTATCAATATATTCAGAATCATACAAATTGACAAAAGCCCCAGAGCGCTAGGCATAAAAAAGATATTAACAAACATAACGCTCCAATGACAATATTTCGCTGACAAATTAGAGCTGAAAACTGTACCCAAGTTGATGCTTTGATAGCAACCACAATTGACGTCTACTCGACCTCGGTTACTATGGTAACAATACGACTAAAAGTTGAAGGATCCGAACACGTGAATGTTCTCCGAGCTGCGCTAAACGTCCGAAGTATAAAAGCCAGTAGCACGCGCTGGGATGCATTATTGATCGTTATTTGACATTGAATATATTGTAAGCAGTATACTGTGCTGAACAACGTCATCGATTGCTTACTGCGTCGGTTTTAGATCCTAAATCATTTTCACAGCTGAGGAATTAACAACGTTTTTACTATCACTAAATATTTACATCGTCGGCAATTATGAGAAAATGCTCGGAGGAATATTGGCAAGTAGTACGGAGTGCGTGATACAGACAGATAAACCTGTTACATCCCGAGACTCATTTTCTGACGTTTGCTTTGAAGATCTCGTCACACATACTTGCACTCGAGGGGACGTGATGAAGTAAGTTTCCAAAATGGCGTCGACGACGAGAAAGCCGGAGCGAACAAACCTCGGCGACGTGAGGCAAAGATTCGTGCAGAGGTCACGAGAGTACCTCTCTCGGACGTCGTTGCACGGAGCGAGCTACATCATAGATAACAACATACATCCTTTCCGGAGGTGAGCGAATCATCCTGCGTGTAGAGTATTTGATGTAAGCCATGTGTTGATAATCCATGTGCATGCGCGTCATTAATGTATGAACGAAACAAACGTGTAGATGGAGAGACTAATCACCAGTCCGACTGACGACCGGGAACATAGGTCTAGATAGGCAATCAATCTCAGAGATAGAGACATGAAAAGTAATAGCCAGCAGTGAGGCAGCACGAGGGTTTATTTGAAATTTGTAGAAACAAACGAATGGAAAATAGTCAAATATACTACGTATAGACAACTGTCGTGTATGGTGACCGAGTATTGTATTTTATTGATATGCTTTGAACGAAAACAGATTTCATATGTACATTTTTAAACACCTATTTCATTCGAAGTCGACTGGCCGTTTTTTTTCGGTATCACCTGCATAGTTAGACAAACTAGAGTCGGTTGAATACGGATATTGCATAGTTAGACAAACTAGAGTCGGTTGAATACGGATATTGATAAAACAAACATAGTAATGCCCATTTTAGCTCGTTCATAATCGTTTCCATATCTGATTGCTACATGTAGATTTTCTAAAAATGTGTTTAAACTGATAACTGTCGTAGTCAAACGTTTCTAAAGCGTTGAATTTAGGGGAACATCCCGCTATAGAACTGATGAAATGGAGCTCGTCATTAAAAGTGGGACAATTGTGTGATTATCAAAGACGACGGCATCACGCTACGAGTGACTGTCCCTTAATGGTCATTACTATGATGTCATTTTTATCATTTTCCTCTGAAAATCATAACAATGTACTCGGTACTTTGTTATTATTAAGAAGGTTACATAAATCAAGTAGACATGAGTTGACCACACCAAGAGTTATGTAAATTGATTCCCAAGGAATAGCATTGCATGAGATCAGTTTGTTTGATAATAATATCCATTTTATTATTGAGCATCATTCATAGTGATATAAGAGGACAAAAGCGACACATAGCGCACCATTAATGTCCACATCAACCCGAAGAAGTGTACGTACAGGTCTACATGTGTGAAAATTGATCTTGTGTTTCAACCCTTCCGTAGATGCCTTTGGTTTCTCTTGGTTACTGGTCTCTCATTGTCACTCTTGGTGACGCTACACACAGAAGTTCGACGGTATCTAGAGTACCCGGTGAGCACCATCGTTAGGATGAACTACCTGCCGCGGCTTCTCTTTCCTGCCGTGACCGTGTGTAACTACAACCGCTATCGCAAATCCGTCATCGGAGGTACGCCGGAGGACGCTCTCATGCGGCACCTGTACTTCACAGGAGCATCTATCCGACAAACCCGGACGGGTTCGACTGGACGACGCTGGAGAACTCGACCTCGACGGTGAACAGGTCGCTATTTGAACTCGAAGCGGCGCATCCGAAAGAGAGCTTGATAGAAAGTTGCCGCTTCAAAGGCGACGGATTCGATTGGCCATGCGGACCGGAGAACTTTTCGACGACTTTCACGGAATTTGGAGTGTGCTATTCCTTCAATGACGACCTCGATAACGCCATTACGACTAATCTGTTTGGTTCACACACAGGACTAAGAATTCGCCTGTTCACAAACGAAGACGAGTATACTCATGGACCTCAGACTGGCAGCGGCTTTAAGGTAATTATACTAGACTCAAATAAAATCGGTAACCTAGACATGAATGTAAAAATTTAAGAGTTAAACCCAAAATTTCTGCGAATACGTATTTTATTTTATTTAAGATCCAATAAACGACTCGGACTATACTATACATACATCGTAACCCAGCAGTCGTGTCAGATTGGAAATAACATCGCACTGAAAATGGCAAAACCCAAACGTATAGTTCTTGGCATGGACACTTTTCTAGGATTTATGTTCCAGGTAATATCTATGCTTGTACACGAGACACGATTCGTAACTGAGTCTGACGACGCCTCTAGCCTTTGATTAGGCACAAGTCGGAAAGGAAAACACGATCTCGCTCAGAACAACCATACCAACCTTTCTGCCATTCCCAATAACCAGGATGGCCTCAGAAAAAGTGATCGCAACTCCAAATTACAACGAACAATTCAATGAGAAGACAGTCTTGAGATGACGCATCCTGTAAACTTGTAAACCTTCTTAAAGTAATGAAGGGATCACCACTGAAGACCACTAAAAGTACCCACGTAACCGTTGTATAAGGGGCCGTCGATTATTTAGACAAGCTAATCACACTGAGAGAGGGTTGCCGCTTTCGAATATTTGACAAAATCGATTATAGACAGAAGCCTGGATCAACACTTCTTCATTCTCTTTTCACTTCGATGTACAAAATATTTTGTATCATGGTTACAATAAATATGTAAAAAGCGGCAGACAGAGACCACAAATTTTGCAAGTACACTTTTGAAAAGTTATCAGTTACTTTTTCTTACTTCCACTTTCTTCAAAATTTTGCAGTCAAGCGTTGAAAGTTTGATTCTCAATACGTGCCTTCAGTATTGCACGGCCTCTCTGAATATCAACAGATCAACAAATTACGCTGTGAAAGGCATACAGAAATCCATCTACGTTTACTAGGGTAAATAGACTGCAACTTTATAATATTTATGACGTCTTGTTCCCGGGTCTTGTTTCGCCATTCTTGCTGTCACTGCTAGCTTTATACCTGTACACAGAGCTCATCCCAACAAACTTGTAAATATTGATGGCGAGGCTGAGAATAATAGAGATGAATCAGCGCACGGTTATTAAAACCGTTGTACACACATTCGTAGTCGATTTTTATCAGTTACCGTTTTAATAGACATAGTGTGTTCTCAGAATTGCGGCTAGTATCTCATTGGGTCTCTTAAACACGTGACTTGGGACTGATAGTACATCTTCGGATAAGGTTTTGGTTTATAAATTGAATTTATGTCCTTTCGAGAAAAAGGTAAATGATTGATTTTAGAAGTTTGGAAAACGACATCAGTCTCTGAACTTGTCATAATGAGAAAGGTCATCAAACTTAGTTTGATCATAGACCCTAGAGTCTAGAGTTTGATTTACATTTTATCAGTTGTTATTTCTACGGTATTTATAACTGAAATTACCATTTTAATAGAGAGAAAATTAAAGACAAATTTGTCGCACTGTTAACGTTGATATATTTGAATTTTAACAGAAGTCGGAATGTCATAATGGCTTTTATAAGTATCTTTAATTATGATTTATATAATTGCTGAACACGTACATGAATTATGCAATACATATTTATAAATTGTAAACTCTCCTCCATCCACAAAGGAGAGTTATGTGTACGATGCACTTAACACTTTAATACAAGGAAAAGTTGAAAGAAGACAGCAACGTAGACAGAAAATGACATTCTCGTGTAAAAATCGGGTGTACAGCTTCTTATAGATACTATTTTTGACACGAAATGAATTTTGAAAACCCTCCTTTCAAAGATGTAAAATTTTGAAAATTTGAAAGGAAGTGCTTAAATCGGCGCAGTAATTACTGCGATTCGAAGCTTCCCGCAAGGTCTGTCTTGTGTCCCCCTTCTGCCTGTCTCTGATTCTCAGTCTGTCTCTCGATATCTCTTCCTATCTCTGTGTCTCTCTGTCTGTTTGTCTGTGTCTGTCTGTCAGTCTGTCTGTCTCTGTCTGTCTGTGTCTGTCTGTCTGTCTGTCTGTCTCCCTCCCCCTCTACCCCTTCTCTCATATGAAGAGAATGGCCGATGCTTGCGACCATAATCCGATCTCTTGTTTCTTTCCCTCCCCCAGATTAACCTTCACTCACCGGGATCTCTTCCTCAGATGAAACAATTCGGTTTTTCTATCTCTACAGGGGTTGAAGCAATGATATCTACTAGGACAGAAAAGGTAAATGTAAAATATCTCTCCATGGGAAAAAAATATCCTCGCCTGGTGATGGAAAAAAATTGTCAGTCCATCTATTCCTACAAAGAATCTTTTGTTAACACATTTTCCGCGAAAATCTTTATTGGATGCTTTTCGAGAATGTTTTTGCTCTACATGCATTATCAGTACGCAACATTCATTTACGCACCGTGTGAAAGACTCTTTTCTGTGAACAAACGTGAGTGAAGGCCTTGCGCACGAGAAACCATATTGTCCAACAAACAAACAAACACGTCATGAATACTCTTCAACGCGCCCGGGTGCAATTTTAATCATGACATTCGATGAAAACTGGTAATTACCGGCATTTTCTGAAAATTCAGGCGAACATATTTACAATACTTTTAACTGTGAGGTTTCTTGCTATTTGGATGAGAGACAATACTCTAGTCAAGGTTTTGAATATATTACAATAACATTTGAAAACCTGCACTAGTATTTCTTTGCTTGAGTTAATTCCTTGCCATGGCAATATTCCTTTCAGTGGGAACACCTTCCACACCCCTATGTCACTAACTGCTCACATGGCCAGTTACGGTACAGTACGTTGACTTATTCATATTCTGCATGCTGTCTGGAGAAGATGACCGACTTTGTGTCAGAGAAATGCGGATGCAAAGAGATACACATGCCAGGTATGAATTAAAAAGTTCGTCGAACAAGCTTATGACAGTGATCGTACAGGTGCCAATATCTTACTGCAATGGGCGAACAATACCGATTGGCGTCCACTTGAATGTTTTTGTCAGTTAGCTCCTAATTTTCCCGCTCTTACTGATGCAAGGTCGTCTCGCATTCGTCAGGCACTCATCGCTTATTATGGTCTGAACATACGTCATCACTTTAAAGTTATAGATGGCGCTCTGCATATCATCAAGTGACCAAGCATAAGATAACACGATTGGAACTAATTTGGGAGAATAGAATCTTTTGATTGTTCAAATCTATCAAAAGTGTTAGGTGCGCTATAGCTGAAAGTTGCAAAATTACAAATTACAATCACTAGCATTATCGTCGTCGTCATCATCATCATCATCACCACCACCACCATCATCATCATCATCATTATCATCATCATCATCATCAGCAGCAGCAGCAGCAGCAGCAGCAGCGTCATCATCAAACCAAGAAGACATCATCATCATCATCATCATCATCATCATCATCATCATCATCAAACCAAGAAGACAGTTTCAGTTTGGCAAGAAAATTTTACAAGTCAGATCGACCTCTCGACTTAGTCGTGCTTCTTATACTGACGTCCCCGAACCATTTAATTGACTCATTTGCCACACAAATATTATCAGTTAAATCATGTTCCCTAAAAGTAGAATGCTCTTCTGGGACAGACATTCGCACTCTCATATTTTTACAGTACTCTTTCGGTCCTGCACCACTTCTGGGGGTTCATTTTGACGTTTATGGAGTGATTAAGTTTCAATAGGCTTATTTATATGAACATCAAAATTTTGGTTGTTTCGCAAGGAGTTAACGCATAGATGGCGGCCATTTTGAATTCGACAAGTGTCGGTGAATATTGGGTTATTTGTTTCTCTAGTACCAGATTTTGCACTGTGACCTCTGATTGTTTTTCTTGATTTCGAAAGGGAACGGGTTAAAGTTTCTTTTTTGGGAATGTTTGAGCAAAAGTTTCAATTTCGACGCGCGAACCACCGCAATCTAAAGTGACCTAATGTTCCTTGTATTGATATTCATTTCAGGACCATACCGAGAGTGCAACTTGCAGGAGTCTCTTACCTGTACGTCGCCTTTGATAGATAGTAAGTAGAGATATTCAAGTAAGTTCTATACATAAAAATCTCTGCCCCGGTCTCTGCCAATGATTTTTTTATGCGGGAATCGCAAGTTATTCGCCATTTATCTTTCTAATTCTTTAAGCATGCAATACACCTAACGTAACTTCAGCAGTCAACGGAAATTAATAACAGTATTTTATGCAACAGTTCAATTTATATAGATTTAAATAAGTACAGCACAAATAGAAATTTCGGCACCTGGTAATCTGAACTTCTGAGCAAATTTACCCTAATAACGAACCCCGATTTTCAAGTTCATGCGAAGCATTGTTTCAAAAAAATTGGTGCCTTAGTGGCCGAAAAAATACAGTTTTTGGGAGAGATAAGATCTACTGGTAAATGTGGAGGCTATAAAAGACCATCAGAAGTTCGTCGTCAATGAGGTAATCATATTCTCAATATGTTTTCTTTTATTCCAGCGTTCGGTCATCAAAACACTGAATTCTGCAACGTTGCCTGTGAAGAAGTCAACTATATTCCACACATATCGTATGCCAACATTCCATCCAAGCCTCTCGTTGACGACCTTTGGGACAAAAAGAACATGTCACGAGATTTTTTAAGGTTTGTTCCGTTGGTGTTCTTACCGCCACTGTACAACTCTCACCCGCCATGTGAAAGACAGAGACAGCAGAATTGATAGTCCAATTATAAACATGGATCCTTTAGGGTCTGTGGTTTCAAAATTTTACGGTGCCATCTTCATAGCGCATAGCGTGGAAGGTATGCGTAGATATTAATGTTTCAACTTTACTTTTTCTTTTAAGACCCTTTTTTCCCGGGCGACGGTTCGACGTCACACTGTAAAACCGGATACAATTACACTCAAAAAGACAAAAAGACAAAAACAATACTTTGCAGGATAGAGAGAAGTGTTCTCTGTGTTCGGTATAGATGATCAAATATGTACACAAAAAGAACATGATATCAATGCGAACACAAATATGTGCTCGTAAAAGAATAAAGAAAATTTAAGCTCGTTGATAATGGTTTACGACGAATTAAACGTAATTTCAAACAATCGGAAATGGAATTTCTGTGTAAGGACAGGCAACGTTTTCTCATCAATATCTAATTACGTTTGCTCAGTTGAGATGAATCAACTACAGGAGGCAGTTCTCCGCAATTCATTTGTTCAGAGACATCTCGTTTTTAATTCGATCGTGTTTGATTCCCATTCTTTCAGGGATAATTACGCTGACGTGTCTGTGTTCCTGGAAGATCTGAACTGTAAGCAGATAACATTCGTTCCCGCCATAACGCTGAACTCTATTTGGAGTGAGTACAAGACTCGACAGCTTGGCAATTACTTTTGCAGTGTAACTCTTTGAGATCTGTAATTTTTCCCACCAAAATTTTAGTGCAACATTTTACCAATTTTTAGGAATTTTTTTGAAATTTTTTGGGGATAATTTTGACCAAATGGATAACATTTCATTTGCTGCGTTTCTTTGTAAAAAATTTGGCAAAATTCTGCAAAGTGACTTGGTGTATGCTATAAAGGTGACAAAATTGATTTAGGCGCTCAAAGGGTTAATGGCAGCGATGGAACGTACCCTGGGAATTCCATAAATCATCGACGACACAAACAACTTACAGGTTTTAATATTTAAATGCCGACAATGTACACTGCTTTCAACTAAGTAGCTGACATTTTTCAGCCGGGGGTTAGTAAGTTAATAAAAAAAAAGAAAGTAAAAATTTATTCGAGAATCAGCTACGGGTGACGAGAGAAAACCACCACAGTTTATGTAAAACGATTGGAACTAATTTGGGATGATTGGATTTTCATGTTTTGCAAATTTCTCAAAAATGTTAGGTGAAATATAGCTTAATGTTGCAATATTACACATTACTCGTAAAAACAAGTGTATAATGTAAAAAGAAAAAAGCAGATGAGATTACATTTGTATATTAAATCGACATTATTTTTTACTTCACCATCCAATTATCCCAAATTAGTTCTAATCGTGTTATATATAGCATAAAGAGGCGCGACGATGAAGACGACGACGACGACAGCAACAACAACAAAAACAACAACAACAACAACAACAACAACACTATTATTAAATGATCAAATGAAGAATAAATCACAATTGGATATATATTACAAATCCATTCCATTAATCCAACAGCATATATATATATATATATATATATATATATATATATATATATATATATATATATATATATATATATATATATATATAATTACTTTTTGAAATATTACGAATCCATTCCATTAATCCGACAGCAAGCAAAATTCATAATTCATCATGTTGTCCACAAAATTCTGCCTAAATTGTCTTCCAACAATAATCGCTTGTAAAAGATCATTCGTCGAAGCTAGATCAGCGTTAAACATAGGAAAACGTCACGATGATATCTGTCTACGAAAACTAGAAAAGTTGACGTTTCCACTGAATTATAGCCAGTCACCTTAAAAAGTCACTAGAGCAGTTTATATGAATATGAAAAAGTAACAGAATGTAATAAATTATTTGTTTGTTTACATTTCTTACAGGTAACTTTGGAGGTCTCATGGGACTCTGTCTGGGTGCAAGTTTGATCACCATAGTGGAATGCATCGACTTTATTCTTTTTTGTTGCTGCAAGCACAGATGAAACCTGTAGATCAAAGAAATTTCGCACAGTAGATAATAGACATGGGTGTGAGTATTGACGCGCTTACTGTCAGGTTCCTTAAAATTTAATTACAAAGGCAATAACCTGTTCAGCTCCTCGCCCATCTAGTGTTATTATCACATCACGATAGAGACCTTGACGTTCTGGTTTTTTTTGTATATTGAGTATTAATTGCAAGATAATGATGTAAGTCTAAATTGTCCACGGTCATTAAATGTCAGTTTCCTCCACAAAGCCTTGACTCGCATGTTTTCTTCTGAACGAATCCCGTCAAAGGGGTGCTGCCGGGAGCCCGAGGCCAAACATGCTCATAAATATTTTCTGTCTGATAAGTTTGCAGGCTTTATCTGCCCTTCCTAATATTTTGCGATGCTTATTACAGGCATATTTATTTGCTTGCTCAGCTCACTGTTGGTTCACTGACGCTGATTTACGACTTTCTTTGATTTCATCGTCCTTTTATGATGATGATGGAAATAGTTATTGTAATTTTTATTTGCATTGCAAATAAGATCGGATGAAACGCGGGAGCCGGGAACAGTTTACGAGCAAGTGAATAGCAGTGCGGTCGACTGCATTCATCATAGGGTAACACAAATAGTTCTTCGACTTGGAAATGTTTGAACTGAACACTAGTCCCTAAGGATGCAAAGTTGTTTGTGCGTTGTCATCCTTCATCCCAGTTTAATATCGAATAACGTCTCTGTGGTGACAAAAATCACTTCCCATCCGCTGGCTTGTCAACCCAATTTAAAATGTTTGCACTAGGGCGGCTTCGAAAATGGCAAATTTCTATAGTGAAATTTTGTTGCCGTCTAAAGCTATTACGGTTTTAATAAAGCAGCCGTGATCCGAGTTAATAGGAAATATAGGTCTTGATCAAATCCAAAGTGACATCGTTGGACTGGGAAGACAGCTGCAATCAATCAAACCATCAAGGTACTCAGTCGGCATTCTTCGGGGGAATATTTGGTAATTATCACGGCTGAAAACGCCTGTGAGTGGCGTGTTTCACAACAAACAATCACTTCAGGGAGGGGGCCCGACGATGAATTTTATCGTAACGGTTTTTATGAATTCTTCTCAGACTTTAAATTCGTCTTCCATTTCGCACAGTTCAATTGTGCGGCGAACAGATAATATGTCAATGATGCGGTTAACCTAGGAGAAAATTGAAATTGCATATGAAATTCCAGCGAAATAATTCTCTAAATTTTCCATGCAATTGTTCTCATGTAGCCATGCCCACAGCTATTGACGACAGCCGTTTATGTTCTGTGCCTCTTGCCTGGCCAAATCTCATATGCACCGACGGCGTTCCAGTTGTGCGTTCCAGTTCTTCGACGGGACTTTCCTCGTTGTCTTGGTTACTGTTCACGTACTAGTTAGTTCCTCAATACACGACTTCCGTGCACTTGAAATATTCAGAAGCACTTGTTTTCTTGTTTTGAAGATGAATGCGTAGGATATCGACGATATTGAGAGTTATAATCCTAATACAAATGGCGGAAGCTTGAAATACCATAGAGTATTGGCAGATTGATGGAAAGTGCCTTTCTGGGAGACTGGCATATCATTTACAATCACATGCCGATGAAAAAAAACTCGGAGAGAATAATCATTTAGTGTTGCCCTGCAGCATAGATTTCAAACAATTTTTAAAACATCCTTACATGAAAGAGGAACAGTCAATTTGCGTTGAACCTGTACAAAGACACACGGTATAATAAAATGGAATAACGTAACTTTAAATTAGTTTCCTTAGCAATGTCATATACACCAAAGTAATGGCTGGATCCGCACTTTCAAAAGCATGTGGTTATTTATCCCCACTGATTTATCTATGAAGGGGCGTCGGCCATAAGTACTTTCTGCTTGCTTGTCTGACGAAAGGGCAAAATGGTCTCACAAAGCAATCCACACAAAGTTGCTAATGGCAACTTGTATACCAAATCGGAAGTAGACTGAATAGTCAGAACTGCATGGACACGTACGTACACATAGTTGACGTATCAACTCTAATCTCTGATGTTAGATTCGTGTCATGTCGGTGAATTTTCAAAAAATAAAATCATTTTCAACAGTTTCTCTTGTGTCTCTTCATTGTCAGGTTTTCCTGGCGATCGAACCGCGTTCCCTTTGAGTCTGCGCAGTATGGCGAGTCCAGGCTTTCGTTCAAAATGTCATGCTTATGCTCCACATTTAATGGACAAATTTCCTTTTGTATGATTGAAGGGTCCATTCAAGAAATATTTAAACCGGAAAAAAAAGAATGACAAAAGCAAATAAGGTCTGCACCTTAGGTACTGGAGGTCAACTTTAGGAACGTGCATATCAACTTCTACACCAAAGGGACAAGCAGATCCTACATACAAATGTCAATAAGAAAAATCAGCCAGAGAAAGCTTGACAAAAAGAAAAGGTGGGAGAGTGGGAAATATAATGTACAATTTGGGCTCCGGTTATAAAAAATAGTGCTACCTCTTCAATCTCCTAGGACCCCCCCTCCCCCGATTTCAAATGTTCCACCCCTTGGTATTGACCATGTGTACATAAAAGCTACAATAACCAGATAGCAGGAGATGAAAAACATGTCAACTATTTACAACCTTGGGAATTTTTTAATTAATGCTATCATTTGAATGTTAGCAGCACTTAAGTTAGATACAGATAGTAGTGAAATGCCTTCCATTGTGGGGATGATCATGGCATGTGGAATTATCCTGGATCCAAATCTCTTATCAGTTCTTGTGTGTCTCACATGAAAATGTTGCAATAATTGGTCTGCAAGGAAAAAATTAGCCTCAGCTTTATTATCTGGATCAAATTTTGCCTCACATTGATACCAAATATTACAAAACTATGTTCACAGCCTTCAAAACTGTCTCAAAACATATCCTAGGTTGGTATAGGTCATTTAAGGTCACAGATTGAGAAAATTATCAAAATATACAAATTTGGGGGTTTCCGAACACTTTGAGCAGAAGATTTATCTAATAACATCCCTCAGGACTTTTATACCAAATTACAAAGCTATCAGACAAGTAGTTTTTGAGAATGAGTTTTCTTGACCAAAAATGACAAAATTGTCTTAAACACAAATTTGCATATTTCAGAACAATTTCCACATATTCAACTATTGTCATCATTGAGCATCTGTACACCAATTATAAAAGCTGTCTGCCCAGCAGATTTAAAGGAAAAAGATTTTTTAAGATTTTGTGACCAAAATGACAAAAATTGCCCAAAACAGTAATTTTGCCAATTTTGTCATAATTTCGACAAATTAGAAGGGTAACACCCTTGCAAACATCTTACCGAAATTTAAGAACAATTAGGCCGGTTTTTACTTAAAATGGGCAGATTTTACTTATAATAAGGAAAATAACCCAATAATTCAGCAAAAATACAAAATTCAAGATATACATATAACTGCATAAGGTCCACCTAAGGTACTTGCATACTAATTTTCGAAGCAATCAAAACAGCCATTCTTGAGTTGCAAATTTTTGACCATTTTCACATTTTTTAGCTCACTTGCATAATTTGGGTAATGCAAACTTCATTTGAACAGCCTAGGATGCATCTACATACAAAATACCAAGCTAAAAAGTGCAGCAGTTTGCAAGTTTCTGATATTGATGGATATACATACATACGCCACGGACTTCAGCTTATCCTATGATCTCACATTGGTATACCAAATATGAGCTAAAATTATTTAGCGATATGCAACAGGTCGAAAACTGGACTTTGTTCAAACAAATAGTCACCTCCAGAAATGTGCAGCAGAATTCAAGTGCAAAAACTGTCAAAATCAAAACTATGGGGGAAAATGGAACATATTGTTAAATATTGTTTGTTGGTACCAGTCATGTTGGGGTAGGGTTATGTGTTAGACTTCACTTTTTCAGGTTGTAAAAATTTGTAAGATTTCTAATTTTCCCGAATTCCACAATTTTTTCCTCTACCAAACAAAATTTCTCAAAATCGCCTGCTTAGAAAAATTTGGGCTTGTGCATTCCTCGGATGCAGTTGATCAAGCTTGATCGTGAAATCTTTTACTGTCAAGAAATATTTCTGTTCAGCATGATCAACAAATTATTCACGACTGGAATTTCCAACTACTCTGAAATTTTGTCACATATTCTAATGGGTACTCTTTAAAACCTATATATGTAGGTTATAAGATCACAAGAATTAGAGTGCTCAATACACACACACACACACACACACACGTACGTACAGGTCTGAGGATTGCTAGCTGCACGAAACTTAAGAAACGCATATTACTTTGCACTTGAAGTAATTTGTGTTACTATTTTACATTTTTTGTAAAAGAAACATCTTGAGTGAATGCTTTGTACTGATTATGCGAGCAAGTTACTAGACATCGTCCAATTCAGATCAGTTCACATTATTTCACATTCTTTGTTAATGTGCAACGAGGCTTTAGGGTTAATTGTCATTTTCCTACAGAATTATAACTGGAAGACTTCTCAAATCACTTTCAAAGTTGGTTTTAGGTCCCTTGCCAATGCCCTAATCACTCAGATATATTTTATTTATCACCAGGGGAAATTAAATACTAACTGGGCCACAAAGTCCTTCAAAACATTGACCACTGATTGAAGTGAAAATTTCTTTGCAAGTTAAAGGAATGCATTCATTCGTGGCATTTATAAATAACACTTGGTTTTTCGTTAAAGAATGTCATCACGGCCTGTGCAATAGCTGTGTAATTTAATTTGGATTCAGACGAAAGTTTCCATTCAAGTTTGTCAGGACAGACAGAATAAGGTTTTCCCCTTTCAATGTTGAACTCTTTAAACTACCAGATTCCCTCAGAGCTCCGAAATCTTTTGAACTCAACCAGTGAAGGAGCAAATGTACATTAAAGACGCTTATACTTGTCACACAATACACACATCAACCTTGATCATTGACAATTTTTTCATAGCTCTCAACATACAATGCAGCATGGAGCAAACAATTTGCATACATACAGACTCTCTAATTGCATATCAAGGTTAAAAACATAGCTGAAACTATTTATTGTGGGAGGAGAGAATTAACTTGCAAAGCAGAGGTAGACATGTACGATAAGGTAAACTAGCATTCAAAACCATTGTGCGTATGGAGGTGGGGGGGGAGGGGGGAGGGAGGGTCTCCTTTATAGGCTATCATTTACATGGCATGCACTAACAAATTAAGGCAAAGTGTACCTCATGATTTTACAGCAAGGCATAAAGTATTGAAATATTACATTTGAATGAGAACAATTGTTAGTCACTGAGGGACTGATGCAATTGTTGAACCACTAATTGTTATATGGGTTTGATTTGGCACAACTGGTCATTGACATTTTAAATAACTATCAAAAGTAAAAAGTCAATTTCTGCACAAATCACTTAAATCTTGATTTCAGGCAAGGGACTGTGGTTTGAGCAAGATAAAAGCTTTTTCATTGACTTATGCAATTTATGCATTTTTATTGCTATAGCCTGAAGGTAGGGGCACCCACTCATACATGCACAGATGTGTATGTATGTATGTATGTATGTATATATGTATGTATGTATATGTGTGTATTATATATATATATATATATATATATATATCATATGTGTATGTATGTATGCATGTATGTATATATGCATATATATGTGTGTATATTATATATATATATATATATATATATATATATATATATATATATATATATATATATATATATATATATATATCGTAATCATCCAAGTATAAGCCCCTGCTCGTGTATAAGCCCCCCTACTGATTTCAGAGGATTTTTGAAAATGCATTACATCCGTGTACAAGCCCCTACCCTAGTGCAACTCAAATACAGAAAGATTAGGAGAGTATATTTGGTCATTAAACTTGGTAAACTTACTTTCAGATAATAAAGAAACTATTAAAATATGTTAAAACAATGGGGAAACTGGCGTTCCCTTGACAGCATCATAAGGAAAACGACACGTTTGTCCATTACTTTCTTGATTTTTCGACCCTGCTCATCCCCGTCCCCTAAATAGAATAGTCTCACTCACGTCCGCCATTGTTTATTTTTATTCACGACCACAATGTTTTCATCCTCTAAACATGCAGTTTCTTTTGTATGAAGCAATCTTTCCTGGTGACAATTACAATTGTCACTGCTATGTTGTTGTTTTCACAAAATGTAGACAGTTTAACACTGGAATGTTGAGTTGCCTTTCCGTGTAGGCAATGCATGCCTGTTCACATTACTGTTGATCAGCAGCATGCATGATGTCTCTGTTTCCAGTTTGGTTTTTTCGACGCTGAAATTTCACAAAAATGGCACTTCTGTATTCAGAGATTGTATAATCAATTTCTTTGGATGTGTAAATCGATTTTGAAAGCAATAGAAAGATCGAGTGGTGTTGAAAAAATTGTGCATAAATTATCATAAATTAAGCGTCCATGGCAGATAACATGGGGTTGCTCCAGATAAGCGGCTTCCCTAGTTTTACTGCAGTTTTGTGTTGCCGAACCAGGGGCTTATACTCTGATGAGTACGGTATATCACTTCTCCATAACCTCATGCAAGGGCACATCATTCATTGGCACAGTGCATTGCCTATTATAAACAACACAACCACTACATTGTGGATCACAGACGTACTTTTCAATAATCAATGGCAGAAAATGTAAATGGAAACGAAAAACGATTTTAATGAAAATCACTGATATAATAAAACCATCTTGGCAATACATCTCAAAATGTAATAAATTAAAAAAATGAAATTCAAATTCATTCCAAAATCTGTAATTTCTTCATTCAAAAAAATAATTAGGATTTACTTAAATCTAAAGTGGTGCAGACTCCTGGATGAAGAGGAAGTTTCAATTTGTACATCCAATGGACGGTGTATATGAACCTGAAACAAGAAAGATTTTTGTATCAGTGCTTCACGTAAGTAAAGCTGTTTTTGTAAACAAGGCAAGTATTGTTGTAAGTTTTCATGAGACTGAATATGTAGTGATTATAATCTACAAATTTTAATGTACCATTTTGGAGAGGGGGTGTGACATCTTGAATAATTTGATTTAATATTACAAAGCACTACATGTCTCCTGTAGATTTTCTTTGGAGTATCATCACAAATGAGATTGCAACGGCATCTCTTACTGAAGAATATGAAAATTACCTCTGACAGCATTTACTTGCTTGTCAGTCTTACATTGATTTTCCCTTATTGAAATTCTTGAAGACAGTTTCGCAAGTCTGGTCCAATTAAAGTTAACGAGTAGCTGAAACTAGTCTTGAATATACAGCAGCATAAGCTAAAACCTGTCATCTGTGATAAAAACAAATTACTCACCCGTGATCTCCCCTTTGAATACAGAATTATCCGAGTTGAGCATAGTCGGTAGTACATAAGGACTGAACGAGAACATTTTCACTGTCCCGAGGGCCAGGTAGAAGTCTCCTGTCGTGGTATGTTCAAATACATGCAGAGTTTGTGCACCTAGAGAATGAATACAGAGACGGCAGAAGAATTACGAACGCTGACAAGGCACATTTATATTCTGAAAGTGACAATTCTCTTGGTCAATTTTCTGTAAGTTGTGTTGATGTAATCCAATCAGGTTGGCAGACAGCATTGGTTGCATCAGGAGAATTTTCTACGTGCAGAAAGGTCATCTGGTCAAAGATGTCCTATTAATTAGTTGGCTGGGGTGATGGAGAAAAAAACCTGATAGGCTTGTAGAGTTGAAGTAAGAACAAATCACAGAGCAGAAGCCTACAAACTACTGCAATGATTAAAACCCACGAGGTGAAAGCGGCTGATAGGTTTGACTGCGCACTTCTTTGCTGGGCAGTGAGCTCTCTAACAAACATGAATTTCTGGAAACGTTGCATATATTTGAAGAACTGTGGAAATTTTTGTATGTTAACCCTTTTATCTCAACATATGAACCAAACCGTTTTCTTGTGTCGTAGACAATTAACATCATGGTATGTTGATAGTGGCTTTGAGGGCACAGTCTGCTGCTAGGAGAGGCGTTCCTATTGGTTTGAAGGTCTTCAATACTACTAGATGTTTATGTAATAGAGTGAAGAGGCTCACCAATTGCTGATGAATAGTAATTGTCATAAGCTGTGTATTGCCACTGATATTAAGCAAAAGTGTGAACCACCCAAATTCGAGTGTTGTGAAACAACTTGCCAAATCTGGCAAAGTCTTTCAACAGATGGACAGGACCACAGGGAGTGCAAGAGGCGTTAACAAATACTGTTCCATAAATGTGGTTCCAGTACTGGGGATCCGACATAACAGCTAATAATTGACAGCTTCGATAGAATGCGACATGTGGTTATGTTGTAACAGTTAAACATAGGGCCAAAGTCCCTGAATCTACTATAGACATGGATACAAAATTAAGTATTTCCTGACTGTATGAAATTATCTCACTAAGGTCATCCTAGGGACCTGTAAACCAAATATTAAAGCTGTCTGACCAGTGGTTTTGAAAAAACAAGTGACCCAACAGTCGACAGAGCTCTGCTGTGTTATGAAGAGAATAACTTTTTGTGACTCGTGTATTGATGAAGGTGGATATCTTTGATAGCTCATATCAGGATGGCCTGACCAAAAATGGCAAAATTAGCGGCAAAAATACAAAATTGAAGATTTCATCATAATTTCAATATATTTAATTAAGATATTAAGATAAAGCCGAGGAACCTGTTTACCAAATATCAAAGCTATCAGAGGAGTAACTTTTGAGAAACAAATATTTTGACCAAAAATGGCAAAAATTGAAGATTTCATCAAATTTCAATATATTACACTAAGACAACCACTAGGAACCTGAATACCAAATATCAAAGGCATCAGACAAGTAGTTTTTGAGAAACATTTTTAGACCAAAAATGGCAAAAATTGCACCAAAAATACAAAATTGCAGATTTCATCATATATTCAATATATCATATTCGTCTGTCGTCAGTTCATCTGTAGAAACCTGTATACCAAATATCAAAGCTGTCAGACGAGCGGTTTTAATGAAATAGTTTTGACCAAAAATGACCAAAATTTCCTTAAAAATACAGATTTGCATATTTCATTACAATTTGAACAAATCTAAGTTGGGTTATCCCTAGGGACCTGTATACCAAATAACAAAGCTGTCTGACCAGCGGTTATGAAGAAGATTTTTTACCAAAAACCCCTTTATTGGCGCTAATTTGCCCATTTTCAAATATATCAAAAAATTTAAAAAAATTGTTTCTCATAATCATATATTTCATCTACACAACAAATATCAAATCAGTAAGTACTGCGGTTCTCAAGATTTGAGTAAACTGACACCTAACAAACGGATATACATACATATATACCGGTACATACATACAGACTGACGCTGGACGGATACCCATCCCAATAGCTTCTATAGATTATAGTCTATAGTAGCTAAAAAATCAACATGCCAATGTCAACTATGATGGTACATTTATCACACGCTGTGACAACCACTTTGTAGTTGTACATGCCTGTGTAATGGCTGCAATAGATTTACTGTGGCCATACATGATGATTTTCCAAACAAACTTCCTTACTTGTGTTCATCATAAGAGTTTGAATTTGTGCTCATTGCAGAAAATCTGTTCAAGCAATGTTTGACTGACAAGCTGTGAAGAGCCACCTGGCCACCATATTAACCCTTTCACCCAAGTTCCCTGTATACAGGTCCAACTTTACCATAGAAAACAATGGATTTGGGACAAACCATGGTGGTGAAAGGGTTAAAGGTAGATTGTGCCTCGGGGAGAGATATTCAGACTGAAACTTTTACAATTCATTTCTGATCTACCACTTGTGGGGGCTCATTTTAAAGCTCTTGGTGTAAGAAAACTTTTCATTGGCTTAGTTTTTCGAAATTTTAAAATTTTATTTTTCTAATTAGAGTTAATACAGGGATGGCGGCTGTTTTGAATTTTAAATATCGGTAAATCTTGGGTTATTTGTTTCATTAATACCAAAATTTGCATGGTAACCCCCGCTTTTTATTTTTGATTTTGAAAGAATAGTTGAAAGACTTCTTAAAGGAAATTTTGAGCAAAAGTGAAGTCTTTCACTTTCAAGGTGCGTTCTACCTTAATTTATATTCTCAAAGAGACTGACATTCAAATTAAGGTCATGCTATATTGACTTGGAATAGATTTTGAACAATTTTTGTTTCATCCTTGTGATGGCACTGGACATGCAATTTGCAAAAGAGTGGCAAGTCTTGCCGCTACAGTTGATGACATGTTAAAAAATATTGTCAAGGACAGTGTGCTCACATTCGGTTTGAATTGGTCCATTCGAGAAATATTTGAACCAGGAAAAACAAGAATGACAAAAGCAAATAAGGTCTCAAACTTAGGTACTGCAGGTCATCTTTAGGAACATGCATATCAACTTCTATAGCAATGGGACAAGCAAATCCTGAATATATAAGCAAATGTCAACAACAAAAAATAGAAAAGGTTTGATAAAAAGAAAAGGTGGGAGTGGGTAAAAAAATGTACAAGGGATCTGGTAAAAAGTAATGCTACCTCATCAATCTTCTAGACCCTACCCCTTCCTGAATATCAAATGTTCCATCCCTTGGTATTACATAACGCCAGATGACAGGAAATGTATTTACAACTTTGGGAAGTTTTTAAACAATGCGATGAGTGTTATCAATCTAATTGTAAACAGTACTATAGTTGGTTACAGATAGTGAAATGCCTTCTACTGTGGGCGGTGATTACAACATCTGGAATTATCCTGGATCCAAATTTCTCATCAGTTCTTGTATGTCTTACATAGAAAAGTTGCAAAAATTGGTCGGCAATGAAAAAATTCACCTCAGCTTTGTTTTCTGGATCAAATTTTCCTACAAATTGATACCAATATGACAAAATTATGTTCATAGCCTTTGAAACTGTCTCACAACATATCCTGGGTTGGTGTAGGTCATTTAAGGTCACAAACTGAGAAAATTACCTAAAAATATACAAATTTGGTGGTTTCCCAACACTTTGAGTAGAAAATTTATCTAATAACATCCCCCGGGGCTTTATACCAAATTACAAAGCTATCAAACAAGTAATTTTGAGAACAAGTTTTCTTGACCAAAATGACAATATTGTCTTAAAAATACAAATTTGTATATTTCAGGACAATTTCTACATATCTAACTATTGTCATCTCTGTACGTCTGTGTACCAAATATAAAAACGGTCTGTCCAGGGGTTCTAAAAAGAAAATACTGTTTAAGATTTTTTGACCAAAAATGACAAAATTGCTCCAAAATAGTAATTTTCCCAATTTTGTCATAATTTCAACAAATTAGAAGAGTAACACCCTCGCAAAGATCCAACCCAAATTTGAGAGCGATTGGGTTGGCGGTTTCAGAGAAGAATTCTTACAGAAAATGAGAAAAATCACCAAAAAATTCAGCAAAAATACAAAATTAAGGATATCTTCACAATATTCATAAAACTGTATAAAGTTCACCTAATATACTTGCACACATATTTTCAAATCAATCACAACAGCAGTTCTCGATATATTAATTCTTGACCATTTTCACATTTTGTAAGCTCATTTGCATAATTTTGGCAATGCAGACTTCATTTGAACAAAATCCCATCTATAGCCCAGGATGCATCCACACACCAAATACCAAACTGAAAAGTGCAGCGGTTTGCGTGTTTTTGATGTTGACTGACATACTGTACGTACGCACATACATACATGCATACATACCGGTACATACATACACACATACATACAAACACCATCGACTTCAGCTTATACGATAAACTCACATTGGTATAACCAAATGTGAGCTAAAAAGTAATATGCATGTTGCAATATTCTGTCCTCCATTCAGAATTCAGATTTTTTGGCATGAGCTGATGATCGCTGCCCATACATCTAACATGGATGGAGCCGTATGTGTAAGTACCCTAGGGAAGTCTCTCTGGCTAAGTCCCCTTAGGCTATTGTCCATTGAGACTGATAAATTACCTGCGTGAGGGAAGAATGAACGAAAATCAACCATGTGTCCCGCCTTGGTGCCCATTTCATCCTGTTGTGTCTTGCCCTTATTGGGCAGAGAATATTCATCAGGGAGTATCCTAGTAGATTTTGCTGGAGCGCTATGTGACTGCACATATCCTGCTCTATCTTGGCCAAACACATTGACACCTTTAACATGTGCGAAATACAGGTTTGTCAGATTACTAGTAAGGCCAAAAAAAATAAATTGTGCTGTTCCGATAACATGGTTTTCAAAAATAGGGTAGGTAGGTCCGCAGGGATTTTTTCCAAAATATTTTTATTTTTAAATCTGTACTTTTCAGGGGTTCAGTATGACCAAACACTGGCTACAACATTTCCAGAAAAATGTATTATACATATAAAAGGAATAAAAACATAAAATAAAGACGTCCTCGTTCAAGCAAAAATCAAATGCCGGGTAAGGAACACATGATTTTACAGGTTTTTTCTTTCTTTTTTTTTACTTCCGTGTTTACATAGCTTTAGAAAGTCTAGGGTCGGCAGGCAAAAAATAGGGTAGGTCGGGTTATCAGAATGGCACAATATTTTTTCTTTAGCCTAATAGATATACACCAGCAGTTATTGTATGAAAAAGCTCAAATACCAATCAACTCTTAGGGCTGTACATCTTTACGCACTTGCATGTAACTTGTACACACAAACAACTGATGGAAAAATGCAGAGAAAAAGTAAAAAGTAAGACCATGAGAGATTAGTCTCATGCCCTAACATAGCCAATGAGCAGAAATATCTAAACATCTGCGACCAAAAACTGGTATTGTGCCGTTGAATAGAGGATGTTGACAATAGCAAAGTTGAAGGCTATTCCAGATTTTCAAAACTGGTTTCCCTTTTGAAAGTTGACATCAAAAGCGCTGTTCGCAGTTTCAGATTTGTTACTAAATATACCTGCAAACAGGCAACATCGGACACTACTGCTTGAAATTCAGACAAATTTTATTGCTGCGTGAATGGCTGTTGTTGCAGCCTAATTGTAGTCTGATCCACAAATTAGTGCAACTTTAACCATTGTAACACTTATGTAGCAGGTTTTAATTTGTGTTGTTCTTGCAAAAAAATGTGGACAAATATATATATTTGCATATTGATGAAAGAAAAATAGCATCATTTGTAAACAGTGCTATTCTGAAGCAATTTACGGCATTCTAGAAATAGTGCTGAAAAGGTCAGAAGGAGAATAACAGAATGACGCATGGTCTGCAGCAGGATAGGTTTATTTTCATATCACACCCAAGTAATTGGCGATGGTGTAGGTCAAGGGAATGAAAATTAAATTTCACCATTTGATTCAACCTTTGACCCCTTCCACTTGGAGTCAAAATGTGATGAACTTAAATAAAAGAAAAAATTAGCACTTACTCTCAACGTTGATAAATTTGTCCAGGGTGAACAAAGCAATTCCGGAGTACTTGTAGACATAGAATCCAACGTCTGCATCCAGGATGAAGAGATAGTCATTAGATTGGATTTTCATGTGTTCAACACTTCGTGGCGATGTTATGGAGATTCCATTAAGCCAATCAAAGGAATTGGTGTCATCTTTGAAGCTGAAAGTTAGTAGAAACAACCCTGTTCAGTGATTTTCACCTTGTATGCAGTACTTGTTGTTGTTACACATGGTTCATGGCAACGCCAATCAGCGTTTTGAAATTGACTGGATCACTCCTGTTTAAAAACATTGCCCAACTTTTTCGCTGCAAAATTCGGAACAACCCAGCAGCTGTGTCCATGTTGGATTTCACAGCAAATACAGGGATAGAGGGCAGAATGGGAAAATTTGTTGAAAATGGAAACCAGACCTGTGGGAATGTAGCTTTCTGAAACTGCCTGCACTAGCAAAACTACATATGCACTGACACGTCTTGCATTCTGAATACGAGTATACACTTGTCTTTTGATCTTTAATAATCGAAATCAGAAAATATTTCCACTTGCCATTTAGAAATGGAACTGCAGAGTTTCACCAGTTTGGACAAAAAATGGGAATGCAAGACAGGCAGTCATGTCGTTATTTTGTGTAGGTGAAAAAGATTCAAGTTTTGCTCAATATGTAACAGAAACGTGGATAATTATCACGTGCAAGGCCACTGAAACCCCTTCCTCCTCCTTATGAAAGTTATGAAATGCTAATGCTGCTTTTCATGATTATTACCCAAAATTAGAAAGGTCTCTAGTGATTATTTCAGCGTATGATGAAACACCCCACCCTTTGCCAGTGTCTTTTGCCAGTAAGATGAAAAACAACAACTATACAGTATCTTTACAAGACAGTACATTTTATTTAAGTAACAATATGATAGTTTAAATGTTCAGCAAATGTGACATACATGTGTGGTAGTTAAAATCTGGTTTCGTGGGAGGTCTCAAAACAGTTCAATGATAATGAAGTGGCGCTGTATATACAAGTGTAGGCTTCGTGATGACAAATGAAGCATGTAAAAAATTACCTATAAATGTTGACAGTGTCTCCGCTGGCGACAGATTCCTGGCTGATAATGAGGTACTGCATACCATTTATGTTCAAGGGTAAGATGTCTGTTGCCCTAGTAGTCACGATAGTCTCAAAGGAGGTGTAATCACCACTATTCCACTGGAACACTTCAGAGTCCGTTGTGTAGCTTAGATCAGTAGTATCATAGAGCTGATAGTTAGCCACTGCAAGGTAACTGGTACCACTCATCTCAAAGTGCTTTATCTAACAGAAGGTAAAAAAAAAACCTTCAGGCCACAAGAAAAATAAAGTGTTTCACATCCTAGACATACCGCAAAAATGCGGTGACGCGTTTTTTTTTCTCCTCAATTTTTTTTATTCTTTAACCAGAAAGCATAAAAAAAAACATGAAAACCGCATAGGAATGCACGCAGAGATAAATGCACAGCAGTGTTCCTTTACTATTTTTGTATACACTGTTGCAAAATTTCTGCAGTTTGACTTTTAGTGCAGCAATCCACAGTTTTGACATGTGTGTACAGTTCTGAATGGAATGTTAGTGTCAGTTATTTTGTTTACAGTTCTGTTTTATACAGCACTGTGTAATGCAGTACTGTCGCATATTTTTGCATTTTTTTTTTCATTTTATTTCCTCATGAGAAGAAAAAAAGGTTGATGTGGCTGGTCTGAATTGACAGAGAAAAACTAAATTCTTGGCCTAAGGTAGAACTTCTGGGACAGATATTCACACTCAAATTCCTACAGTTCTTTTCTTATCTACCACTTGTGGGGGCTCAGTTTTAAGCTCTTGAAAAACTTTCAGAGTTTTAGTTTTTTGAAAATCCAAAATTTTATTTTCCCCCCATAGAGTTAACACAGGGATGGCGGCCATTTTGATTTTCAAATATTGGTAAATATTTCGCTAGTTCCAAACTTTGCGCGGTGACCCCTGATTTTTATTGTTGATTTGGTAAGAAAGTAGTTGAAAGTTTCATTTAGGAAAGTTTGAACAAAATTTTAAGTCTTTCACTTTCGAGGCGCATACTATCGTAAGAAGTGATAAATTGCATGACACCATAGATGCTCAAGGTACATGTAATGTGTGATCATTGCTGTAGCCTTTCATGGTCAAATCACTTTGGTACTGATTCCATCCAAATGAATTTCACATGATACCAACTCATTCGTTGTTGATTTCCACACTAAAGTTGTGTTTTTCAATAAACAAAGAAATCCGGCATTAAATCTCCCCCAAACTCCTAATGGGAAATTTGAACTTTGAACTCTAGCCCCTGGTAACCTACAAACAAGTCATCGTTGATGACACAGTCCCCACTTGTTAATAGGTGCTTTGATTACAGGTCCTCAGAGAGGATAGAGTCCTCTTCATTAGGTCTGTGATAAAAATCCTTTTTAAATTTGAATAAATTTGCTTGATACATGTCTGAGTTGTAGTTCAGGACATGAAAAAATCGTAATAAAATGGCCACATGGTGGCCATATTGGATGGAATCACAAAACAAATCAATGTGCATATGTATGACATAGGTCAATGTCCTTGTACCAACTTTGATTAAAATCGGTTGAAATATGCCTGAGTTATGGCTTTGTACATGAAAAAATCATAACAAAATGGCCGCACAGCAGCCATATTGGATCGTATCACAAAACAAATTAAGATGCATATGTATGACATTGGTCAATCTCCTTGTACCAACTTTGAATAAATTTGCTTGATACATGTCTGAGTTATGGTTCTGGACATGAAAAAATCATAATAAAATGGCCGCCTGACAGCCATATTGGATCGTATCACAAAACAAATTGACGTGCATATGTATGACATAGGTCAATGTCCTTGTACCAATTTTGAATAAAATCGGTAGAGATATGCCTGAGTTATGGCTCTGTACATGAAAAATCGTAACAAAATGGCCGCACGGCGGCCATATTGGATCGTATCACAAAAAGAATTGACGTGCATATCTATGACATTGGTCAATGTCCTTGTACCAACTTTGAATAAAATCAGTTGAAACATGCCTGAATTATGGCTCTGTACATGAAAAAATCGTAATAAAATGGCCGCCTGGCAGCCATATTGGATCGTATCACAAAACAAATCGACGTGCATCTGTATGACATATGAAGTAATCCTTGTACCAAGTTTGAATGAAATCGCTTCGGGCATCTCTGAGATATCTGCGTGAATGGACGGACGCAGAGACGCACGCACGGACATGACCAAACCTATAAGTCCCCCGGACGGTGTCCGTGGGGACTAAAAAGTAAAGCTTTTCATCAGAGCAGAGGGTGAAGGGGTTTAAATGGCATGATACAAGACTGGAAGATCAATTTTACATAAAGTAGTTCGGACAACAGGTTTCATCAGCCCATGTAGCCATGGGCAACTGGCCATAAAAGCCTCACAGGACCGGCAAAATTCCCGAATGTGTCCATTCAGTGCAATGTGTTGATCGTGCATCCTCATCAAAGCACGTAGCTGGATGAGCAGTGCCTAAGATGTAGCCCACTTTCACATTTTTCTTGGCCCTTTTGCAGATTTTGGGGACAGACACCTTCATTTGCATAGAATTCAACCTTCCACCTAGAATTTCCCAACCCACCAAGATGGACAAGAATAAAGCTACTGTACCAATTCTTAAGTTTTTCCTGTGGAAGGACATGCAGATAATTGATGTACTTGGTATGGAGAACTGCTAATGCTGTATGAATACATCGGTATATGGCAAACAGAACTTGAAATATTACACTGGTGGATTTCTTCGGATCCTCACCTGTGTTGCTCCTCTGGTTTCAAACTCGCTCTTGATCTGAAAGCCGGTTTCAAAATCAACGAGACAGTAGACGAAAGAATTGCGTCTTGAAATAAACATGGTTTGTTGGCCACCATAACCTTTGGCGTAATTTGCTACTGCGATGCAGAACTTGTTTGTGTTTGGATGAAGGAAAGGCTCAGCATCTTTAGCACTGTATGACAACAGGTCTTGATATGCGACGAATGCTTGGGAAGTACTGTTCCACACGGCTACCTCTATCTTCCCGGCAACCTCATCAGTTCCTTCAGCTGTATTGGCTGGAATACAGAAAAAAACCCACTACATTTAAGAAAGGTGAATTTGAAAGATTGAGAAAGCTCCCCCCCCCCAAGCGGTACGCCAAATGAATATTGTAAAAGGTTTATAGACAAAATATCTGTCCCAAAAATTCATTCTCAATTGAAACAACCTAACGGTGCAAGCTGCAAGTACAATTGCAATTAAAGCTGCAAGCAGCGTTGGCAGGGCCCAAGCGGTTACCATGGTTAAAGGTAATTGCACTGATGACATTATGTGCAAACTTTGAGCTTAAATGGTCTTTTTGTTCTAGTAAAGAAGAATTTTGAATATATCTCGTGGTTATTGTAGATTTTTATGAAAACCAATATGGCCGCCAAGCCACGTGACCCATCTTTATGCCTTTCGCAAACTGGAAAGTACCCACACTAAGGATGATAAGAGCAAAGTTTCAGTTCAAATGATGCGTTGATTCTGGAGAAAAGTACATGCATTTTTGAATAATATTAGGTGTTTAGCAAAAACCAATATGGCCGCCAAACCATGTGACGAATGCATATACCCTTATGCAAACTTGATAGTATTCACACTAGCGACATGAGTAAAATTTCAGTTTAACCCTTTTCCTGCCAGACAGTATCTCTTTCCCATCAGCAAAGTCAGTAAAAAGCGATATTGAGCCAAAACATGATATATTTTCACCCACTTGGGTTGGTCTGTTTTGTTTATTCCAAAAAAATCAAGTTTACAGTATTTATGTTTTCAACAGCCTTCAAATGTACAGTATAATGTTAAAATACACCATATGGAATATGTTGTGTTTCATTAATTTTAACCATCTTGACCTTGTGGTGAAATATGGGCTGGCAGGAAAAGGGTTAAATGGTTTGTTGGTCCTGGAGTTTTAGATTTTTAAAGATTACACTGGATTTTATGAAAAATCCAATATGGCGGCCAAACCATGTGACCAATTCAAATGCCTTTCGCAAACTTGATAGCACTCACAATTGTGATGACATGTGTAAAATCTCAATTTAAAGGATGAGTTGGTTTTGGAGTTTAAGATTTTTATAGATTAAATTGGATTTTTTGGAAATCCAATATGGCGGCAAAGGTCACATGACCGCTAAAGATTTTATTTGCAAATTTTAAAGAACTGACATTCTTGCCACACACCAAATTTCAAATTGACCAGACCCCTAGGTCACCAGCAAAAGCCACTTTAAGGTTTTCAGAAAATCAAATATGGCCACCAGGTAACGTGACTAATTAAAAATTCAAGGGTTAGGTGCACCACCTCATTGGCCCTGATCACTTTGTCAAGTTTGAGAAGTGTACATGCAGCAATTTTTCAGATCTAGGCTGGCAAAGAATTGACAAAAGAAAAAAGAAAAACCCCAATGAAACCAATAGGGGCCCAGCCAACAGGCCTGGGCCCCGATAGGCTTAGGAGCAGAACGCCGAACTTATTCCAGTAGCAGAGTTTAACATCCACTTGTGAATATTAAACACTGCGTGTGCTGGTATTTGAAATGTGAAAAATGCACAAAGCTTAATGAGGTACCATAGATCATTGCGCAGCTAATGAACATGCTGTAACTGTAGGGAACTAAGAGCTCATAACTCCAGATGAATTTTCCGCAAAGCATTTATCAAAGTTATCATTGCATATCGGTATTGTAGATTTTTCTATGCCTGGATGATTTTTTGCAGATTTGAAGGCAAATAGCAGATGTGAAAAAACTGATACAGTAGAGTTTCATGGTAAAAATATTTCAATTTGTCTGACAAAACACCTCTCTCCTCAGCGATGTGCTCCAACCAGTGTGGAAATTAACAATTTATACTGAATATGTATCTTTGAAGGCAAAGGAGCTGAAGACACAGGAGTAAGCAAGCAATGCAGGATAATATTACAAAGGTTGATTTGAAAATCCTCTTAAGGTAGTATGCACCTCGAAAGTGAAAGACAAACTTTTGCTCAAACTTTCCTTAATGAAACTTTCAGCCATTCTTTTACTAAATCAAGGATGTAAATTGGGGGTCACCATGCAAATTCTGGTACTAGAGAAACAAATAACCCACGATTTACCAATATTTGAAATTAAAAATGGCCACCATCCCCGAGTTAACTCTATGGAGTAAAAAATAAAATTTTCGATTTAAAAAAACTAAAACAGTGAAAAGTTGTCTTACACCAAGAGCTTTAAAAGGAACTCCCACAAGTGGTAGATCAGAAAAGAATTGTCAACGTTTGAGAGTCCGAATATCTGTACCCGAGATGCGTATCATATGTATCTTAAATAACCCTTTGTAAGGGAACATTTGTGTAGCACTTGCAGGCAAAGCATTCTGTGGATAGAATATTTCATATGTGATAAAAGCACAGCTAACCTGGAGAGACATTCAACATTTTAAATGTAAATTTGGTCATGAAAGAAACTCCCCGAATTTTCGTGATTAAACACAACACACGGTTAACCAGAGCAAATACAATGTGTGCAGTGAAAGTTTAAATGACTAAGGCAGAAACAGCTGAAGATTGCAAACAGTTATCGGTCAGCATGTTGTCTCATTGCACTCATGATATCAGGGTTTACTTTAGTGGAAACAAAAGTGTTACATAAAAAAAATTCCCTTTTGGTACAAGTCTTCAAAAAGACTGGAGGTTGTGACATTCATTTTCACCAACATAGTGGTTACATTACTGCTCTAAAATTATGGACAACAGATACATCCGCAGAAATTCTATAGCAATGAGATCATTTCAGAAAAGTCTCTGGCAATTTTTAAGAAGGTGTTGATGCATACAAAGCAGACTCTTATTCAGGAGATTCACGAAACGTTCCCTTTTCCAAATCAAGAATGAAAATCGGGGGATTGCCAGCAAAACCTGGTATCACAGAATTACCAACTACCATATAAACATGTCAGTTGAAGGTCAAAATGACATCCATGTTGACCGTATGGAGAAAAATTTCCACTTTTCTGATTATCTGTCCCCGGCACATTCTTCCTTCATCAAAATTCCAGGCCTTTTTCATGTTAACCTGTAATATGCACCACTACCACATTTTCATTGTGATGTACCACATTTTCATTGTGATGTCAAATTCACAATGCGAAGATATTCAAATTTACTAATCATACAGTGCACACGCTCAATAATAAAACAAAAATTACTTTCAACGTGTGAAAACAACTCACCCGGTGCTCTTTTATATGTAGTATCCATGTCATCACCACAAGGAGAGTTATTACCGGTACTCGTCTGGCTGTGCACAATAATGAGAAACTGATAGCCACCAAACTCAAAGGTTTCAATCTCCACCCCTCCGTCTGTTCCAAACGCCTTCAAACAGAATAAATTGATAATTAAATGAGCAGAGTCAAAACATTAATGTTTGATTGGACCATGATGATTCAGAAGTGTTGCTTTCATTTTAAACTTGCGTTGCAAATCCAGTACTCTATGTAACAGTATGGATAGAGACTGCCATGTGGAAGCCCGGTTGGGATGGGATGGGGGGGTGTGAAAAAAAATCAACAGACTATCATAAAGTATGCGAAGGTAAATTGGGATGAGGTGGGATAGACAAAATGAGTGGGCTACAAAAGGCTGTATTTTCTCACATGTCAAAATTGCATAGTTTTTTCTGTGCAACAGTTTCATTGGAAATGCAGCACTTCAAGCAAATAACCCTGTGAGATATATAGGCTTGATCATGGACCACTGGGTTGTTGTAAATGAATTTGGACCTACTGATATTAAAATTGCATGAATAAAAACTGAGCAAGCTTTTGACCACTGTAGCTGTAAAGTCCTAAAGGGAAGTTCACCAAGGATGATTTTTATTACTGCAGGGCTCGAAAAATTTTTTAAAAATTCACTTGCCATAGGGCAAGTGAATTTTCAATTTCACTTGTCCGGAAGAAAAATTCACTTGCCCTGAATTTCAGATGATTTAAGGAGTAAATCATTATGTGTATTGTTTTGTTCATGTCATTGTAAAGAAACCGTAGCTGTAACTTACTGATAAATTTGTGTCCTTATTCTGTGTATCAAAAATAATATCTTATGTAATGTATACATGCACAGTGTTTCAGCCAGCTTTTGCTGGCATGGGGACACAGTGACCCATAGTAGGTCTTAATGGGGACAAATTAAATTTTGGGGGGACATGTAGTGTATTTCAATAAAACAACACCGGTACATTATCATTGTGTGTCATCATGACCTGGTACCTTGTGTTAAATAGGCAAGTCAGGTAGGTGCACTAAGGGTAAGTATACAATAGGCCACCAGTGTTTTGTCAAATTGTGCCCATGTGAAACTTTCAGTATCATTTAGTTTACTGCTACCACATGGTATGTGCATAAACTGCAGGGTTCCCCATTAAAGTCACAAAATGATTAGCCAACTCATTAGCCACTCATTAGCCACATCAAAAATCTTGTAGCCACTTTGAGCAACTTTCAAACAGTTTATGATCTCAAGTGTAGCAATAGCTTTCTTGGCATTCAGGAGTTCCTAATTTTTCAAATCAAGATGTTTTGTATGTTTATGATAGTTTTAACATTAAAGAAATATTTGTTTAGTTTTTATTACATTAATTATCTTTTTTTTTTATGACATTGAAGGGATTGAAATACTTTTTCATTTCTAGTGGTAAACTTTTGCCACAAGAAAAAATTAGGTGGCAATTCTAAAAATCAGGTAACAATGTAGTGTATATTACCATAGATACAGAATACTTCTGCAGCATTGAGTCAGTGCACGTTCACAGTATGACAACTTATCATACATATACACTACAAGCTCCTTAATTGGTTTGTTAGCTACACAAATACAAATTTTCCATGCAGAAGAAAGCATTCGGTAGCATAGTGACAGTGTAGATACAAGTATTGTGGTGTTGTGTCATAGTTGTGATCAAGTAGGCTCAATAGCATCTTCAGCATAGGTATTTTTCTTGAGACAAAAAGGGTCAGGTCAAAATCCTTTGAAACAAGACAATGATATTGTTCAATTCATTTCCCAATGTTTTAAATAATGATAACATTGTAGCCCAGGAACATTTTCATTTGATATTTTGATATCATCAAGAAATGTCTGGTGATGTTCACTATTACATCATTAAACTGGAGGAATCTGCAGAAATATTAATGTGATGATTTGAAATGAATATGCTTACTGCAACTACTGTTGACAATTTCCCTTTGCCATAAATGGTAATAAAATTTAATTTAAAAATGACAGTCAAGCTAAATGCCATTAAATTGGAAAGCACCAAGAAATTACCTTTTATCATAAGATTGTACCTATTAGACCTCCCTAGGTGGTTTCTTTTGAACCATAATTGTGTACTTAAGGGTCTTCATTCATGACATCACATAAGATGACCCAGATTTGACCTTTCTGAAAACCTCAAGTTTTTTTCCCTTTCCCTTGTATTCTGACTCCGTTTGTGAAAGTTTCCTTTGAAATAATGGTTTTTACTATCAAACTGAGTAATTGCAGGCCAAATTTTGATGCAAGCAAAGTAGGTACAACTTGGACTAAAAAGGGCGACCGGTACGCGGGACTCACAGAGGCAAAGCCAGGCCTCAGTGTATTCATGGTCGTCCATGATGTATTGTACCATGCCACGGTCCGTCCATGAGGGACTGAGAGGGATCGTGATTGCAGTATTGAAGAGCAACAATGTTTGCTTCACGTACCAGGGAATTTGTAACTTTGTAGAAAGGAGAGTAAAGTGTTTCAATACATTGTAACTTTGTAGGAAGGAGGGTAAATTGTTTCAACACCTTACAACATTTTATTGTAAGCTGTAGTTTTCTGTTGAGGAGGCATCGTGACATGATTTCATGAGAAGAAAAAAACATAAGAACGTGCAAAGACGTCAATATTTTGCCATTTTGTTACCAAGCAGAACAGAGCTATTTTATCGGCCGGCCATATTGAAAGCGGTACACTCAAAGAACTCTAGTGGCAGCGCGTACGTACAGTGGCCTCATTGAAATTCACTTGTCCGTCGGGCTGGGAGAATGTTGTTTTCACTTGCCCGGACTCAAAATTCACTTGTCACGGGCGTCGGGCGGCGAGAATTTTCGAGCCCTGTATATGTGGTAGCTCTGTGGTCATTTACCCAGGAAAAACTATTTTCACCATTTATAACTCGCAAGATGTTTTACAAAAACGATAAAAATAGTACAGGAAGTTGCCCATGTAATTTGAATCATGGGAAAAAGCTCCAAGCTTGGAGCTTGCATAATGTGATATGGAAGGGACCATCTCCGGACGGGTATGGCCCCCACATTGTCCATTCACAGTAATACGGTAGTAAACAGCAACACAAAATCTGACAGTGGACAGTTTATTATAAGTGAATCATCGTTTATGCAAGGATACTCAGTATAAACAAAAGTTGTGTAAATACGCACAGCCTGGTTTAAGCATGGGTGAGTGGACAATGCCATACCCATGGGAAAATGGTCCCTTCCATATCACATTATGCAAGCTCCAAGCTTGGCGCTTTTTCCCATGATTCAAATTACATGGGCAACTTCCTGTACTATTTCTATCGGTTTTTGTAAAAAATCTTGCGAGTAATAAATGGCGAAAATAGCTTTTCCGGGGTAAGTGACCACAAAGCTAGCACATATGTAAAAATCATCCTTGGTGAACTTCCCCTTTAAAACTGCAAGCTATCAAAGCAATGAAGGTTGGGTGCTGTGATTAAGTTTCTGTAACCATGGCAAACCATTACTAATGTCAGTTTTGATACAGCAGTTTAAGTTTAAATGTTAAAGCAAGTTTGCTTTCTATCCTCAATGTTGTAAAAGCCGAGTCCCTTCGAACAAACTTATTGCTTGTCGCCTCCCTTTCCCATGAGTAGAGTGTAACAACAACCTTGCCATAGGCTGCTGTTTTTTGTACGATTAGTTTTCATCTACTGGAAAGAGTACGACTGGGTGTCCTAGCTGTGCGATGATTTCAAAACAGTTGCAGCGAAGTAAAAACACAGCTTACCCTTCCAGCATCTTCAAATGCGTTAGTGGTGAGGTTCCATGCATAACGGGTGGCGTCTTGGCAGCCCTCTAACCTCTTGTTAATCATCAGTAGTTGTTGCACTCCATTCATGACATAGGAACCCCACTGAACCTCCCCCGCGTTGCTGATCACCATGTCCTCCTCCAGGTTGCTGAAAAATATGGCCACATCTGGAAAAAGAGAAAGAGCAAAACAAGTTGATGTTTAGCACGCCGATATGAGTACATCAGTGTCAACAGTTTGCTATGGAGAAAGGGGAGCACAATTTGAAAATTACCGAGACTGCAATATACTAAAACTGAGAAACTGAGAGAAACTGTTGTATACAATTTTAGACTTGCATGTAGGACCCTCAGTAACCTTCATGACGTGGACATGTTGCTTAAGATTGAACACGCCTCAGGGACAGACCTTCAAACTCTCAAACTTTTACAATTTTTTTCTGATTTACCACTTGTAGGGGTTCATTTTAAAGCTTTTGGTGTAAGACAACTTTTCACCAACTTACTTTTTCGAAATTCTAAAATTATATTTTTCTCCATAGGGTTAACACAGGGATGGCGGCCATTTTGAATTTTAAATATCGGTAAATCTTTGGTCATTTGTTTCCCTAGTACCAAAATTTGCACGGTGACCCCGATTTTTATTCTTGATTTCAAAACAGAATATTTATTACCCTTTTCAGAATTAGAGCGCGAAGCCACTGCAGTGAACTGCAATAAAACTGCTCACACTAATTAGTTTCAGCTGTAGCCAGCTGGCAAAGTCGACAACATTGTATGTCCCATGCAGACAGTTTATCTGGGGAAGTTGAAATAAAAAAGATTTGTACATGGACCAGTGCATGGTAATGTTACATTGTATCTTAATCTTGAACACAGGGTGCCAATCGAATCTAACTCTCATTTACAACTCGAGCCTCAGACAGAGCTAGTTTTGCCTCTGTACAAGCATACTTTTGGTCTTTATCAAGTAGCCTTGTTCGACACCAAAGTGGCCACGGCTACAGCTGAAACTAATTAGTGTAAGCAGTTTATTGCAGTTCACTGCAGTGGCTTCGCGCTCTATTACTGCAAATGGTTGTAAAAAATTCCTTAAGGAAAGTTTGAGCAAAAGTTTAAGACTCACTTTCGAGGCGTATACTACCTTAAAGGGACAGTGGCTGTAATATGGTCCACATTTATTCATTGGAGTCATGTGTGTGAGGATGAGAATATTTAATGGCCCAGTTTCCTTAATAGAAGCTTTGCATAAAATCGCAAAAGACTCTTGGCACTGGGAAGAAAGTATGTGGTCATAAAAATCAAGCCAGTTTACAGGCTAATGTTAACAGGAGTTAAAAAACGCGCCAAATTTAAATTATCAAGAAAAATTGTGATCGCCAGAAACAAAATGGCGTGTGAAATTACACTTGAAGTGTAAGGTTTTCGAGGTGAAATTTTCAAGCCTTTCCTGAAATAAATGCATCCGTACATGGGTTTGCAAAGTGCATAAATTTAAGACAATGCCATTACATAAGATCAGACGATAAAAATTATCAACAGGGAGTATTCATTTCTGTAAAATCTTGCAGAATGACGCATGTAGGAATGGTCAAATTGAAACGAAAATTGTCCACACAAGTTCCATGTATTGGAACAAGAAATTCTGTAAAGCTGGAAAATTCAAAACTTGCCTTCAGCTGCTTCATGCATGTCGTCCATGAGCTGACACTTGTCCTCCACGGTTTTGTTGAACTCGACCATATCGCTATGGTTATAGATGTCATGGAACAGGTTATCTATGTCCAGGTTGTCGATCAAGCCCTTGATGTAAAGGTCCTGAAACGTGACCGCCTGAGTGAAGGTGATGTCGCCAGTCATGGTTTGGTTGTCAACGGTGTAGAGCTGAGAAAATGAATGTGGACTGTTAGAATGTATTAGACCGGTGTCAGAGACTACCAGAACAAGACTGTCTGAATCATGAACCTTGTGATACAACTTAGTTGGCATCTGGCATCTATAACCCCTTGAGTGCTAAACTAAATTTTTGTTGCCTTTATAAAAACTATTGCAGAAAATTTTTCACTTCCAGACACTATTTTTTTTGAATCCCCAAAAATTTTGATCAAAAACTGTTGCCGATGAAAAGTTACAAACATCGGAACTCAAATTTTTATAATTCTTTCTGATGTACTATTTGTGGGTACTCATTGTGAAGCTCTTTGAGCAAGAAAATCTTCACCATTAGTTTTTCAAAAATTGAAAATTTTTTTTCCCCACAGAGTTAGCACAGGGATGGCAGCCATTTTGAAATTCAAATATCGGTAAACGTTAATTTGTTTCTCTGGCATCAAACTTTGCACGGTGACCCCTGATTTTTATTCTTGATTTGGTAAGAGAATGGTTGAAAGTTTCCATAAGGAAAGTTTGAGCAAAAGTTCAAGTCTTTCACTTTCGAGGGATAAGATTACCAGAACTGTAGTTTTGCACTTATGATGGTAGATTTTTGATAGAGAATCTTGTTTAAGCCTTTCAGCGCCACTGTTTGACCAACACCTAACCTTATCAATGATGACTGTGGACTGCTTTAAGGGTTGGAGGAAAGGGAAGAAAGATTTACATGCATGGTTTACATGTATTTGAAAAAACTGCACAAGTCTTAATCATGTATATTTCATTAATAGAAAGCCGACTTACTGTGTTGGTCTTCAGATCCTCAATATCGATGCCATTGAGTAGTCCTGCGACTTCAATATTACCGTCAAAGTAGACGTGGTCACTGAAATTCTTGACGCCGCTGATAATTTGTTCTCTGGACAAGGTCAGTAAATTGTCGGAGGAGACTTCAATGCCATCAACATTGCCTGTAACACTGTTACAGGATGTAAAAAAGAACACTGATTATTTGTTGAAATTTCCAGTCATTCCGTTTGTTCTGAACAAGGTTCATTTCATTATGTCCTTGCGACTCTTGAACTGCTGTGAATCAAATTTGGAATTCATAGGAGAGTCTTTGCATCTACATGTACTCTATACTGAGACATGTAAAATTTTCTTTGCATTGACAAAACTTTTTGAGTCAGAGTCGTGCTAATTTAACACACGACCTTTGATACAGGGGTGAGCATACTGAAAGTACATATTGCGCATGTTCATACAGTAGCATGAATCTGAGGAAAAAACTAAATCTGTACCAATGTGGTCTTGAAAACATCTTAATGCCCGCTAGAACTTGGTGAAGCTAGCATTGGTACCAAGCCAGCAACAGGATGGCGAAGGGCTGGAGTTTTTTAAACCTGCTCCTAGACAATATTGTAAGATTTAGGAAATACAGAATCTGACAGTTGTGAAGCACTTTAAACCCATCCAAATACTATTTCAAAACAGTGGGCCACGTACAGCATTTCCCTAAAACCTTTTGAAAAAGTATATCGGGAAAGCGGGAACCAAGTTTAACAATAGAGAACCCGAGTTATCCTGGAGTTTTTTATATAAACCTGCTCCTAGATGATATTGTAAGATTTAGGGAAAAAGTTGTGAAGCACTTTACACCCATCCAAATACTATTTCAGAAGTGAGTGGGCCAGGTACAGCATTTCCCCCAAACCTTTTCAAAAGTAAATCAACCCTGGAGTTACACCTTACCTTAGGTTACCTTGTATAAACATATTGCTGAAAGTCTTGTTTCCTGAAATAACAGCATCATCAGAAACATGCACAATGCTGGCCCTCCATGCAGACACGTCGATGTTATTAATTGTGGAAGTGGAGTTCATGTTCAGGTTTCCTGAGATGACCATGCCAGATAGATTCTTCTGTCCGGTGATCACATTGTCGGCGTTCAACTGCATCAAGTTGGTAGAGAGGTCAATGCCATCTGTCAACCCGTCTACCCCGACGTTGCCTGGAAGATGAAAGTTGCATTTTGTTTTTATATGGAGGAGCCCATTTGCTCTGGTTCCAATGGTAAAAGTGTACGTGGATAATAATTTTAGGAAAAACGCATGAAACTTGATAACTTTGCAAGTACTCATGTTTCCTTTCAAAAAGCCATAATCTTAATAGTATTCAAGTTTGTATCTGGTATGCTCGTGAGAAATCTGATGACAAGAATTTTGTCAAATGTGTTGCGGCTGTGAGCATGATTTCAAAGCTTTTATAAAATGTAGAAAATGTGTTTCTTGAACAAAGCCTGTATAGTGTATGAACACTGCATCCAGTGTACAGGTATTGCATATATGGAATTTAATCTCTTGAAAATGGGTGATAAGATTAGTCTTAAATTCGCCTTAATAATCACAATATTCTCAGAATAAGATAATCGTGACTGCCAAGTTTTAACCCTTTCACCACCATGGTTTAGCCCACACCCATTGTTGTCAATTGTAATTGTGGACCTGTTTATGGGGAATTGGGGGTGGACAGGTTAAAACAAGCTGTATTTTTGTTGTGTAAAAAGTGCAAACTTGGGAATCATAACCGGCAGCAAATTTAACACATTTAGAAACAACTGCTCTCTCCAAATTCGGTATTATGTTTCCTACCTCTGACAGTCGTGTTTTCTGTGAACACCAGAACACTGTTGACGGTCTGATCTTTGTTCTCAAACAAGACCTCTGTGGCCCACTGGCTGAAGTTCACACCGTTGAAAAATCCATTGACATCCACCTGACTGGCTGTGAAGTTTTTCCTGGCGATGACATCGGCGTAGAAGACCTTGGTTCCGGTAACTTCCTGGTCTTGACTCAAACTCATGTAGGTGTTGTTGAGGAGGGTGATATTGACACCATCGATGAGTCCTGTGACAGTTGCTGGCTGAAAGATTTATGAAATGACAACAGAGGCTAAAAAATTTGACCATCACGCGACTGAAGCTATGCGACTAGAAAGGCAGATGCAGAATACAGTATCAGCACATTGTACGCTTTTAGAATATTGTTGAGTATTAGAAACCGAAAGAGTATTTCAAAAACTTTTGTCAGTCATTGCATCAAGACATTTCGAAGTAAACAACGGATGGCCCGTTCTATTACGTTAATTTGATGGAAAGCGAAAATCATCTCATCACAGCAGCTTTATCTTTTGATATAATTCGACACAGCAACTTTTGGTGCAAGATTTTCTCAGACTGTTTTTAAACTTTATGTACTTGTGTTCCAAGTGAAGAGTATGTCTAGCTTTTTTTTTTCTTGTTGAGTAAGTTTTGTGTGTTTTTTCCTCTGGTTTTATGAGCACGTTCTCGAATTAAAGAATAAAAAAAAAAAAAAAAAAAAAAACACAAATTGAATAAGGTATCAGTACTTGTACATTGTCCACACACTGACAGGCAACGAGAGTAATGGCATACAATTTGTTTCCAGGGGGACTTTGTGTTTCACCTGGCATTGGGTCCAACATGTACAGTAACACATGTTACACAAAAACCATAAAATGATGAACTGAGACAGATTTTGGAGGAATTTTACAAAACTGCCAATGTTTAACAACAGTTACATGTATGTGTGGTTAGCAACAACTTGAAAATTTGCACAGGACTAATGGAACTACTCTAACTCTGAAAAGTTGTAGTTGGGGAAAAATGAAAGGCAATGATACATGGAAATTCAGAAGATAACACAGGGCCTTGAACCTACATTATATAACATTGATTGTTGGACTCAAGTAGATAGGATATTCATTTATTTTGAAAATTTGATCCATTTGTTTGTGCATTTTTAATTTGCTTGCAACAGCACTCAACATTAACTCATGTTTTTATATCAGGCCTGGAGCTACATCTTACATATAATACACATGCACCATGTCAGAAACGGAACTGCCTAGGGAATGTCTGAACCAGTGAACCATGTCCTTGTTACCAAGGTTACCAGTCTGATGACGCAGCAGATATCACAAAAGTCAGAACTACATCATTTTTCAGACTGAGGTTTAAATGTGGTTAGACTATGTAGTTTAAATATATATTTAAACATATGCTGCCAAAAATGCACATAATGTACTATAAACCATGAGATATGGAATTCTATACTGTTTTAATTGTTTAAAAATTTTTTTATTTAATCCATCATCCAGACACCCAGGAGGTACCCATAACCTCCTAACCCCTGATGGAGCAATAAGGAATACCGTAAGTGCCTTGCTCAAGTGCACAACACCATACTGGAGTCTTGAACTCCCCATCCTCTGACAGTGAGTCTGTTACTCTGAACTTGACGGGTCTGGAACTCTCAATCCTCTGTTAGTGAGACGGGTCCTCTAACTATCAGAGGATGGAGAGTTCGAGGCCCGGTAAGCCCAGAGTAACAGACACTGTTGGAGGTTTGAGAGTAACAAGCCATTGTAGATGTAGAGCACTTAACCTGCATCAAGCAAATTGAAACTTGCTCTGGCGTGAGAATGCCTACGGGCACGTAATAACATTATACCTAACCTGAAAGCAGTTCTTTGTAATCGCTTTTATATTTTGATTAGTAAATTTCTTTGGAAAATTGCAAGTCATAAAGACTACAGAAACAAGGGCAATAAATGTGGAGCAGAAGTCGATACATGTTTCCCTCCATAGACGTGATTCACAGTCCTGAGTATGGATGAACACCAACCTGAAGGACTGTGACATTTCCACTGAAAAAGAAACTTCCGGAGACAGTCTGGCTGATTCCATCGGTGACTCTCATGGCATTGGCTGCAAAGTCTTCTATGTCAATTTCTTCTACCAGGGTGGTTCCGCCAACTTGCACGTTATTCTGAAACTCCACAGTGCCTGTTTGTCAGCGGAAGTTGAAAACAATTAGGAAATACAGAAAGAACCAAAAAAGACCCTGACAATTTCGTGAGAGTGACTACACGGCAGAAATTGCAAACGCTGAACACACGTATGCTTGACAAGGTTGTATTTTCTGTTCCTAGGGCCGAGCAGGTTTCTGTTCGATTGAACCATTGCTAAAATTTGAGTACGTATGCGAGTAAACTCAGATTGGCGGAATAGTAAGATTTAGTGAAAGGTTGAAATGTGGATGTGCTGTTCAGCAGCATATTGGTGCGGTATACATGAATACAGTACTCTAGAGATTTTTAACAATCCAGTCAACTCTTTTTCATTAAACTGGCCCACAATCACCATTGGGCAAAACTGTGGCAGTAGAAGGGACGAAAGGGTGCCTTAGTGAAGGATACTGGTAAAACGACATGCTCTCATCTCAAATGGTCCATCCTCCTGTAGTCTGCTGCCCTGGCTACATCCCAGTCTTGAGCTCTCCACTCTGACGGCGACTCAACTACCCTATCCCACTGTGCCTCTTCAAGTATAAATAGAGTTGACAGATACTCCCTCACTTTTAAGTCTCTTGAAGAAATCTCACGTTTATCATCTTACCTTGGAAGGTTTTTGGTACGGTGATATTTTGATCACCAGATGTTAAAAGTGCAGAAGAATCCAGCGTGGTGATATCAACGCCATCAACAGTGCCCTCTACAGTCAAAGTCTGGATGCTGACGTCATTCTGGAAAGTCTTCAAACTGGCATCCAGGCTAGCATCCTTCAGGAAGGAGTTTATGAAAGAAGGATAGTTGTATTTTAAAGCCCCGTTAGCTGTCTCTTTTTCCATTTTTTTCGAGAGGATGGTTCGAAATCAAATGCAACTTATATCAAAGTGCTTAATGAAGTGTGACCATGGTGTTTTTCAAACATCGGTAATGAATGTGCAAACTTAAATCTTAACCAAGATTTCGAGTTGCGACTCATATGGCCACCACATATACACGCATGATAAGCGTCTGAATTTCATTGAACAAATCCATCTCCAAGGATTAAAATAGTAACATTTTCAAGGACAATATTGCTTATTAAATCATAGCTTTGTCAATAGCAGGGAATTGTGTGACATCATACCCTCAGATTATTACTGATATTGTCTCCTATTATTCAGTATTGTGGCCCCATATGTTTTCTACATCAACAAAATTCATTGGCATAAATTCATTGGCATAACTAAAATACAAGAATAATGTCCCTCTCTTGACTCATAACGGACCTGGGGGGGGGGGGGGGAATTCAAAACATGTCCCTGAAAGATTGAACGGTACATTTTTGTACACAAAATGTGAAATGCTGCTGCTGCTAATGGGGCTTTAAGTATTAAAATAACTTTGGAATTACAGGAACTGCACAGACAGTGCAAGATTCTCCCCAAAAGAAACGCTCTGAAAACTTTAAACTTCTAAAGTAAAGATCTATTGCCGTATTCTGAATTGAAGTGGGTAACAACAATGGATAAATCTGTCAGAACACGACTTAATGCTGCAGTTCATTTAGTCAAATATTTCTTTTATTTGCCAAACTTTTGAATTTCAAAGAAAAACTTTATATAGATGTGAAGAAAAAAAATTACTCGGCTTCCAGGTTGAGAATCATTCAGCATTTTATAAACTGTACATCTGCAGCCCCAAAATTGAATTTCCATTCATAGGGAAGGGGCACTGTACATCAAAATTTGATAACTTAAAAATTGATGAAGGACAAAAATTATTCTATGCACTAATTGTACATTGATCAATACAAGCACCCATTTATTTTTGCATCTTTCAGAATGGAAAAAAACTTACCACTTGGTTTGTTGAAATAGTGTCTGTAGCAATGTTCACACCATCCACCGTACCAGTCACAAGGACATTGCCACCTGATACAACTTCACCAAAGGTCATTGCAACTGCAATATTTGGGAGAAAGACAAAAGTTTCAGGTTTTGGTCACCATGAAGAGGTCACTTTTATGTATTGTATTTCACTACACTAAGGAGATTTGCGAATGAAAGTTAAAGAATCAACTGACAATGATCTATATCAGAGAAAGCATTATAAGAATCTGTCAGAAAGGGAATACAAATAGATGGGTGGATTACATCACTTGATTTTTAACTCCACTAGGTAATTCTCCTAGCATCCCAATAATCAGAAATGTCCAATGGCAAGGTCACAAAATTCTCAGAATAAGTTCAGAACAAAGGTGCTGAACAAAGTTCTTGTGCTTGAATTGTCGATAGGAGAGGGGTAGAACGGACAAATCCTCAGTCTCCATAACTTGAGCTTCTTCTTTGGAACTTAAAGTTTACAGCTTGAGAAACAGTATCTGCATGGCTTGAATTGTTCTATCAAATCTGGATTACATGAAGGAGTCCGTCCATTGGTGGCTCATTACATTAGGAACTAGATTCTAATTCTCTATTGTTTTGTACAACTGGGAGCCAGTGAAGTTGTTTGAGAATAGGCGTATGTGACCAAACTTTTTCAGATGTGCGACAAGGAAAGTACACACAGCAGAATCTTGAGCAATTTGTAGCAGCTCCAGTTGTACATTTTGGTAACCCAAATGGTAGAAAATGGTCATATTTCCACTTTACTGTGAGAATTGAATAAATCTGTTTATAAATTAGAAGTCTTCCAAGGCACCGAATCATATTTTGGAAGTCAGGATTTCTTTATGGTTGGTAGAGTCTGAAGTCACGGTATCCGGGGGAGAAAGCTTGCTTTGTCAACAACTCTTACCAGCTACAGTGAAAATTAACATCAATGATGACAAGTCCAGAGATACAACAGAGTGTGGGAAACCACAACAAGGTGACTTACCACCAAAAGTGGTATCTGTTACTTTCAGTGCTTCATCTTTCAGTGCGTCCAGATCAACGCCATTGATAAGGCCAACGACCGTGACATTGCTGTTGGCTTGGACATCATTGTCAAAGACTGGAAAGCCAGAGATGTTTTGAGCCGTGTCCTGGGTGACCACTCGAGTCACAAAAGTTTCAACGTCTACGCCGTCAATGTCACCTGTGGATAAACAACGGAATTTTTTACAGATTTGTGGTTCCTGAAAGTTGATGTGGCAGTCTAGAGGCCTCCCAGATAAATGTAACTACGGTAGTGAGCCACAATAGTACTTGTACATTGGAAATTTATAATTATGTAAATAGACCTGTTTTTGACACAAATGGAGAGAACACCTGGTTCAAAAGATTTACAAGGGCATATTAGAGTAAAATGCACTTCATTAAAAACTATTCCAATCAAGAACGCCTGTAAGCACAGCATTCTAAAATGAGGTATGGCCTGATAGCACACAGACTTTGCAATGTTAACCCTTTGAGCGCCAATGTCAATTTTTCTCCCAAAATATACCCTAGTCAATTTTTCTCAGTATTTTGCCAAAGTTTTGATAAAAAACTGTAGCCAATGAAATATGTCAATTTGGTTTAAAATTATCAAAAATTTCAGAAAATTCATAAAAATTGGCAAAATGTGGCAGAAAAATTTTGGTGGGAAAAAATTACAGCACTTGAAGGGTTGAAATGGATGACAACCAACAGCGTGCAAGACTGACTTTGATCATACACACATACCAGTTACATTCAGTGCAGCGACCCTAGTGACAGCAGCAAAGGTCTTGTTTCCACTGATGGTCTGCACACCGTCAACCATCACTGCGTCCGACTTCAGTTCAAACAGGTCCACTCCATTGACAGTACCATCTACTGTCATGTCACCATTCACTTCAATTTCATCCACAAAGATCTTTCGCCCCGTCACAATTTGTGTACCTAAAAATCCAGAATAAAATGTACTTAGTTTTTGAAACTTTTTGAAACTTTAAAAAAATTGTATGGTTTCAGTGAAGATAACATTATCTGTAGTTGTACCTTCAAATTTATGTAGTGTAAAGGATTTTACAGAGTACTTGTTTAAGTCCCCCAAAAATTCCCCTAGATGTGGTGTTGGTCTCCACCCTTGGCTGGCTATAATATAGACCTACGTGTAGCTGAATGTCGCAGACTTGACAAAATAATGGACCCCTGAATGCAAGCTTCTGGACTTTGAAAAAATAAACGTTATCTTCAGCCTTGGCAGGATTAGGGTTACCACAGTGAATATAGATGTTATAATGAATAAGCATTTTAAAAGAAATTAAAGTACATCTAATTTCAACACGAATTTAAAATTTGCCTTAATTACTGCTGATCTTCCATTGAGGGTGCATATCTGCTCATTCAGAGTTGGAAGAGGAGCAATATCGATTTGGCAAGAATTTTTCCCTCACATCAAGAAAAAATACTTCTTTTCAGGTTTCCTAAAAAAAAATCACCAGCAACTTGCCTGAAACTTTCAGGGTGTCTGCGTCAATGTTGACTACATTGAGGCCATTGAGTGTACCATCAATGCTGATGTCACCATTTACAGTCAAGACGTCTACGTGCAGATCGCTGGAGAATGTGGTCTCACTAGAGATGGACTGGGCACCTGATACAGTGACAGCATCTGATAGCAGTATGCCTGAAAGTAAGCAAATCAAGAAGCTGTTGTAATTTATATTCATGGAGACGGAACACATGACATGAGGATGAAATTGTACATGTCATGTATACACGGAGTGGTGCAAGTTAAGATAAATTTTCACCGATATAAACTAACTGTTGTGATAAAATTGTGGATACCAGTCAGAAGGCATAATGTACATGTATGTACTCTGCAAGAGTCATGTGAAAATTTGACCATCCACATGGAAGTTTGTTATGAAAGAATCTGCTGTTGAACTGCAATGAGTTTCACTTAGGCTTGATCTATTTATAGAGTTGAAAGCAGTTTGACCGCTTTTCATATTGAATTTCTGTCGCAACACTAAGTGGAATGCATGTGGAATATAAACGCACCAGTACAGTAGGTACGAGGACAAGGTTTTTACCCATATTCCTAATAGTAACTCATATATTTAGACATAACTGAATTGAAGATAAGAAAACCCTAAAGCTAACTGGTATACACTGGATTTTGGTATAATGCACTAGATCATGGCAGGATTTTCTGCTGGGAAAGTGCTATGAGCTACTTTCACAACAAATTTGACGTTCACTGTGTCCTGCAGAGGGTATTATCGCAAAATATATCACACGAAAATATGTTTCTATTTAACGATAACATTTGTGTTTTTTGAGTTTTAAATTGGTTTCCTCAGTAGTTCAAATATCTGAAAAGGAGAAAGTACATTTCATAATGGATTATAACCCCAGGATTCAAACTAACCAATATGTACAAATGAAACCATATACACAAACAGACACAAATGCATGCATTTCCATGCACGTTTGCACCGGGTACATGTTGGTTTCTTTGTACTACAGCACTTGGTATTTCGGAGTAGAACTATTTAGCGATCATCATAGAAAAAATTCAATGGCTGGGACAAAGCATTGTGAACACATGGGGATACATGTTGCATGTTTATCAAGCAATAACAGTTTAAGTGAAGAAGACAAAAGGTTATTATCAGTACTCTGGTATGGCAAAGCTCATGCTTAATGTTCCAGTACGGCACTTTCTAAAACAAATTTTTAAAAGCTAAATTTTTCTGAATAATATCCATACTTTCCATTTTTGTAACTTTAATTTCTCCTAACTTAGAATATTCCCCGCCGTAAAAAAACCAGGCATCATTCAGTCAATGACCGATGGTAGTTTGAGTCCATTTCAGCTCTACCAATGGTACAATACTGTTTTACCAAATGTGGTATTAAGTTTTGTCCAATCAGAAAGATCTTTTGATGTATAGTAAATGTTTGTACTAATGTTATATAATTACCATCAATTGATCCAGTCAGGTTCAAATTCTGTTGTAGAGATACCCCACCAGTGAAATCCATTGTACCAGACACTGTGACAGCGGCACCAGAGTCCGCCAATAGCCAGGCGTTGCTCTCCATGTCCGACAGATCGTGGCCACCCACAGTACCAGTCACAGCAACATTGGCGGTGGAATTCACATCACTTGCGAACGTCTTGAATCCATCGATGGTCTCCGAACTTCCTTGTGTAGCAAAGTCAGACAGGACAGCACCGTGTATCTTGTGTTGGTTGTTGGTGATCAAGTGAGCATTGAACTGTGGATGAAAACGGGAAAGGTCTATTATTTTAAAGGATCCATGAAATGGTCTCTCTCTGTCTTTGTATCCATTGGAATAGCTATCTGGAAGGTATTCCCAATAATATTTTGATCAAAAACATTACCACAGCTGGTAAATCTGCGATTTATGGATTTCTGGTACACTTCCCAGAGACAGCTTTTGCAGCTAGGCCTAGCACCAGGTACGATGTGGCTGGCCGTAGTTGACTGAAAGGCAGGTGGTGATGGCACCTGTTCACTCAAAGTAGCAATAGCAGACCATAAACAAAACTGAAATGGCTCTCATCAAAACAAGCTGAGGATGTTACACAATTCAAATGGAGGTCCCCAGTCTCGTTTTAAATATCATGAGAGATCTGAAATATTTTACTTACATACATACTTAAAGATCCAGCAATCTTTGGAGAGGCCAAAATCTGAGCGGTCAAACTTTCAGAACATGGCAATTTCACAAATGTCACTTTTATTCATCAAATATCCCGCACACATGTGCAATAAATGACCAAGAAAATAAACACTGAGTTAAGGAGCCACGGTCCAAACATTTGTGTGGAAGACCATTTCATTGGTCTTTTAAAATGAATTATGATGTGGTACTGCTTCTTCATCTGTCAAAATCTAGAAAACTTTCAAGCTTCAAGTGTTTTAACCACATTTCCTTTGCTAATTCCACATTGTGCACATTTTTCATCCGCCAGATTTTCCCAGTGTTCAAAACAAGGTACAGTGTAAGCTGCTCAAATTTCAGTAAAGGAATTTACTCTGATGACTGGACAAGTTCACTCATCAATTCCTGCATCAAACGTTTGGGGCAATTGAACGCGAGTCAGATGTGGTCTGAATAGGATAAACACCGGTGGATCATATATCTGGTGAATTTTTATAATTTTGTAATAAACACTATCAGACAAACAACATATTTATTGATGTGCAGACCACACACTGTAAAAAGAGATACAAAAGTGCAAGATAATAGACTGATTTGCACAAGCAAAACCATATCATATCAACAGCTTGCATAATTATCAATATGTAAATTTCTCACGCAGAGAAGCTTTCTGGATTAGGCAGTTCATTACCCTGTCCCTCCTCCCTCCTCTACACATAATCCCCCCCCAATTCCTGGTTAACAGATCAGAAATCACAATTGATAATGAATTTTGGCAAAAGTATGGTGGCAGAACGGGTGAAGGATGTGATAAAGACCCGGAAGAGTACATTTGTCTTGTTGTGGGTTGAGTGTTCAAAAAATGCTTTTCAATGAGTGAAATTTCTCTTTATAGGCATGGACTATGCTACTTCAAGGAATGACACTGCCAATTGAAGCTAGGTCATACCGTAGTATCCGCTGAGAATACAATTCCAGCTTGAGTCTGCACGATTCCTTCACTCAGCTTGACAACATTACCAGCCATCTGACTTGTGTCCACTCCATTCAAGTCACCAGCACTGTCTAGAGTACCCTGAACTGTTACGTTACCACTGAATATCTTGGATCCTGAAGACAGGAATCAATGTTTGACAAAAATGTACGAGCTAGTTGGCGGTTTTCAACACATTTCATGAAAATTCTCAGTGTTGCAGTGTTTGTTTATTCATTAATTTATTTCACATACCGGTACAACACATGCAGCTTAAAGGTATACTGTTACCATGGTAGGAGAAAATCTAACTAATCATAGATTTTAACTAATCATAGATTTTAAGTGGGTTGCCGCTTTTTTAAAACAGCGCCCTCACATGAGCATTTTGAATACCAAGGAACGCCCCTTTGACCATATATGGGCATATTTAGATTACAGGTGACTGTATACCTTTAAAAGTATCATAATCTGTGTCAAGGTTTAAAGTATAAATGAAGAACAGAAACGGTGAGAAAAAATAGCTAACAAACAAACTACAATGACAAAACGTTAAGACCAACCCTTCCAGCACTTCTGTTTGAACTCTAAGTAGTAACAATAAAAATTGGCCACTGTTTATAAACATTATGGGAAAGCTCCATTAACTTAGGAATACCCGACTTCCCTAGAGGATCAATTTCACAGACCTGCCTCTCCTACAATGGCAGTACAACAGCACCAGCTGGATTAGATAAACATAACAATGGAACATTCACACCTTGGGGATTAAAAGTCTTCTGTTTGTCACCCGAGTTGGTCAGGCAAGGACTCGGGTTTCAGGTACCATGCAAGTTAATGCAGCCTCCCCTAATGAGTAATTAAAAGCCTCCATACATAATTAACAAGTGAATGATTGGCGAATTCTCGGCATGTATGTATGGAATTGCCAATTCTGAAGGGCTTTCGCCATTCAAGGCAATTGGCATAATAGCCATAATCATAAGTTTTACGGTATTCTGGCTTTCCTGTCAAACTGTATTGTTTTGGAAATGACTCCCTATGTATCTTAAGAGACCTTGTAATGAACTTGATTGGAAAAAAAGTATCGATGAAAAAACTTTGTTGACCCAAAACGGCACATATTGTGCCGACAAAGTACATTTAGGAAAATTAGTGTAATTAAGTAGACTGTACCGTCAATGGTTTGTGGAGAGACCAAATCCACAGAATCGGCAGCCATTGCCGAGACATCCACTCCATCAATCTCCATGTTAGGTTGGAAAGATAATGCATCGTCTACCATTATGTCACCCATGAAAGCCTTGGCAGCTGCTACATTCTGGTTTCCAGACAGTGTCATCACATCAAAAGATCCAGCTGAAATGAAATGAAGATTTTCATATGAAACTGATTTTTATAGCAGATTTGCAGCAGAGATTTTGCTGCAATGTTTTCATGTCACAAGTCGGCCACGCCACAGCTTTACTTAAAAGATTACACCTAGAACTCTGTACACGGTTAAATACTTTCAAAAATACACGTGTGCTAGCTATGTAACCCTTTGGGTGCTGAAATTTTTCCCTCAAAAATTTCTTTGCATCAGTTTTCTAATTTTTATCAATTTTCTGTAATTTATTTTATAAATTTGGACAAAATGGCATAACTTTTTATTGGCTACAGTTTTTGATCAGACTTTGGGGGAAAAAATTGTGTGTGTTATATTTTATAAAGGTGGCAAAAATTGACTTTTGCTTCCGAAAGGTTAAAACTAACACCACTTCTTGTCTGACTTAATGTCTATAATTGTGAGTAGATAGTGCACATTATAGTTCAATGTGATTTAATTTCAGCATGATAATAATACTAAGAAAAGATAGCTTGTATCATGCAAATTCTACTTATGTACATTCTAATCACTGACACTGCCTGATAGAAATTGCTGGTCTATTTTCAACTAACCGTGGTTGGTGTTTATTCCGTCAATTGTACCACTGCCTTGTAGCTTGCTTACGGTAACATCTTGAGTGAAAGTTAGATTTCCGGTAATCGTTGCATTCTGTGAGACAAGCAGGAGGTCTTCAGGGATGTTCAGACCATCTACTGTCCCGTCAACGGTTATATCAGCTGAGGCATGCAGAGAGTTGAATGTTGGAGAACCTGAAGGCAACAAAAAAAATATAAAGTTAAATATCTACTTGAGATTTTAATTCCACAGAACTTCAAGAGACAAATTTGACTTTTTAATCATAATGGTACTTTCATGCTAAGAGGGAGCAAATGTCCAATGGACCATGGTACTGAACAAAACTAGGTGCATAAACAATTATAGAAATGCATGCGTTTCCACATACGCTTGCGAAGTTGGGTTTGTTTGTACTGCTATCACATGATCTCTAGGGTGTACCGAGTCTGTGGAACACCCTGCACAACTTTTATTCCATACTAGAATCTGTTACGGATACAGTCAATGTCAATATATTATACATGTAGGGTAAGACCTAAATAAGACTGATTTTACGGTTTTCACAGGTTTACAGTCTCTTGTCTCAGAGAAGTGGTTAGCGCGTTATACTGCATTAGAATTACGTCAAAGAAATTATCCAAGTCTACAAGTTTAGAATGAATTTACATTTTCCCGAACAATATTACACATGTTGTAAACATCAATGCCCGAATGTTTCTTGAATTTCTCCCTTGACTCGAACAACATGTCATCATACACCATTTTAGCTGCGCTATTTTTGAAGAAAGAATGACCTACAAATTTACTGACCAGTGATCTGTTGGGTGCCACTCTTCTTTAAAACCTCTCCATCGAGTACGTCTACCTGTACGCCATCCAGCAGATGATTATTCAGGATGTTCAGACTGCCATCTACGACCACTTCACTGGAGAAGGTCTTCACACCTGAATATAAAATGAATGTAGGGTTGGGCATTTCACTGACAAGTGCCAAAAATACATGCGCACGTAACCCTGTGCATCGATGGAGTGAAATTGTTTCGACATTTTTACGGACAGTATTCTTGACCAGACGTATAATTTGCACAGTACAGAAACTCTGTCAATTTCAACTTTGCATATATTTCATAGTAATAACTTGCTATACAAGTCCTATTGAATGGAGCATACCAAGCTGATGAAATGCTGTTATGTGTGAGAACAGAGCAAGATTCATTTACGTATATGGCTCATACACCAACATTGGAGTCCAACAAGCATACATGCCATGCCTATTTACATTAAAAAAGAAACAGAATACTGGCACATTTATTTGAAAAAATGGGAAAAAAGTGCAAATATTCTTCAAGCATAAATAAAATCAACAAAAAAATTGGCAGAAAAGCTAATGCAAACAGCTTTTGTTTTCAAAATGACAATTTTCTCAAACCAAAAACTGGAAAAATGTAACCCTTTATGAAGATGCATGTATGGGATGCAGGGGGGGGGGGGGGGGAAGAGTTCTTCTAGTACTGTCATTTTGACTTTGTTGAACATGAAGTTGTAAATGACCATTTGAAATTGGCAACTAGATCAGTTGCTCTTCAGTTCCACAGAGTTTAATGAAAGCCATTTGAGAGAGGTCTGCAAAGGGCAGATTTCAAAACTTCAGATGTACACTCTTTTCAGAGTCATTGGGATCTCTATTTGTATGTCATATTGCCGGTAAAAGTGATGACGCACCTGTAATATTGTGGTTACCATCAACGTAAACAGCATTGTCTTTGAAAGTTGACAAGTCGACACCGTCCACCGATCCATCAACATTAATCTGGTTGAAGTTCACTTCACCAACGAACGACAACTTCCCAGCCATGGTCTGGGTTGCACCGTCATCATTTGTCAGTAAAACTGAGCTTGGAGTCAACAGCACACCATCCACGGTTCCCTGTACATCCAATGGACCTGCAGTGATAGAGGAAATGGTTGAATCGTATTGCAGATTGTATTGAAAATATAATTTAAGCAGTTTTGTTTTGCATAAGAGATTACAATAGTTTTTGCATCAATCGATGACTGGTGCCAATTTGTCTCAAAACCGACATTTCTATGGAAAAGTTCTGAAAAAAAACAGATTTGGGTTATGATAGAACTGAACTGTGGCTACAGAAGTACCTTAATGCCTTTTTGATGGCATAAATGTCATGCAAGTCATGAAAACTGGTTTGAATGAACTAGATTGCTATTTCAATGAATATACAGTATAATACATAGCCATTCAAGCTTGTTTGTAACTCTGTGCGTACAAGCCATCTCAGAAATGTCCATCATTTCCTTAACCTGTTCATCCCCAGTTCCCTGTAAACAGGTCCACAATCATCATTGATAACAATGGGTTTCGGCCAAACCATGGTGGTGAAAGGCTTAAATCTGGAATTTATTCTTGAAATATCAAAAATTACACTTCATATGGTAAATTGGTTTTCAACACAAGAACTTTTAGTAATATTTCTGAGATGGGATATATGTACAAGAAAGCAGTGGTTGACCAAGATTACGTTTTGCAAAGTATTTTAATGATGTGAGATATTAAGAACTTTGTGGCACAACAATACCAACCGAAATTCAAATTGTTCAAGTACCCAAAACTTTCTGTACCAATCTGACAAGTGATATAAGAAAGAAAGAGCAAAACATGGCATCTCATACCAGTATATTGATGGCACAAATGCAGTGGTCTGATTTGTCAAGATGTGAAAACCATGCTGTATTCATGATAAAGCACGGTTGGAACACTCAGTTCACAACATACATGTATATGCACTCACTCTCGCTTGTGCATCTGTCGTGAACTGGTCAAAATCTTGTGGTATACCATCGCTGGGTGTAGTATGTTGCTTTAATCTATCCACCTACTTCATTGAGTCATTACCTGCACAGCGTGCCTGTACATACATGTACTCACCTGTAAAGCTGACCGGCCCTTTGAAGAACTGTTTTGCAGTCAGTGTCTGGTCAGCATCCAAGGTCACCACATCATCTAGGTCATGGCCATCAAGAAGTCCATTTACAACCAGGTTACCTTGGATTATCAGATTATCCTCAAACTCCAAATCAACGTAGATGTCCTATACGAACAAGTACAAGTCTTGTATGTCAATTTGTTCTATCAAGTCTGTACTATACATATTTCAATGTCTGGCACAGATTTTGCAATACTTGAAATGTAAGATTTGAGAACAGCATAACAACTTTGCTGAAACTTTGTTTCTTTGTTTTGAATATCTGGTGGCAGGAAAATGACAGTTGCACACTGTCAAAAGGAATATGATACATCACTTCATGGTTTTACATTTTAGTATATTTGATTATGCCTAGTACGCACCTATCAAAACACTTTACAATTTTGTGGCAAGAAAAAAGCATATTTTCTGTTGCAGTCAAGTTGGTACCACTTCAGTGCTGAATTGCACAAATACAAAAATGCAAGTTCATGCACCATGGTAATGAAAATGGAAGACTTGTCGAGTTTGACTTTGGTATCTGATCTAGATGCAGTGTAGGAGAACATTTGAATAGGGCTTGGAAGTTTCCATGAAAACAGGGCTGACGAAGTGAGAAAGTGCACACGTAAGATGACCTGATGAAAATATTCACAGAGCAGAGTGGATATGTATAGGGATGCAGGCATATCATTTTGGAATTTTGAACTTACATGGTTTTGATTTGTTGTGAACACATTGGTTGACAAGTCTGTGAGATTAATAAAGCTGTTCACAGTTTCAGCATCGACGACAGTGAACGTTGAATCAACATGAAGGTTGTTGACCAGGACAGTTTGGAAGGACTTAGCACCTGCGATAGGAAGAAACGATATGACAGTTTAGACTAAAATTTTTACAATTCTTTTCTGATATACCTCTCGTGTGGGCCCATTTTGAAGTGCTTGGACTAGATAAAATGTTCGATCTTGTTCTTGTAAAAATTTAAAAAATCTCTTCACCACCAAGTTAACCAAAGGATGGTGGCCATCTTCAATTTCAAATATTGGCAATTTGTGTTGCTGGTACCACATTTTGTAATCTGACACCAGATTAAGAATAAAAATTGGGGTCACTATGCAAATTTTGGTACTTTAGAAATATTACCCGAGATTTGCCGAGATTTGGCAACCATCCCTGTGCTAACTCTATAGAGAAAAATAAAATTTTCAATTTTCAAAAAACTAAGACCGTGAAAGTTTTTCTATCTCAGAGCTAGCTACAAAATGAACCCTGAAAAGTGGAAGATCAGAAAAAAATTGAAAAAGTTTGAGAGTCCAAATATCTCTAAGTTACAGGGCACACTAAGTGAACCATCTTTACAATCTCACCTGACACTCTCTGATCCTCATTCACCTTCATGGAATTGTCCAAGATGCCGTCAAGCTCCAAGATCTTCTGTTGGAGTCGTGTGATATTATCTTTGACTTCGTTGAGTGTGTAGACTTCCGAGTTGTCAAAAACGCCGCCAAGGTTGCCCTCAACTAAAATGAAAGAAAAAAGCTTAACAACACTTGAAGGTACTTGAAGCTACATTTTGCTTTGTCTGTACAAAGCGAAATGGGGGTCCCGCTTGATAGAAACTGAAAAGTATTTTCAGAAAAGAATCAAAACTATGGAAAAATGACAAATTACAATCTCTTATACAAATTGATAAAACAAATCAAATTTAGAGCATCAAGTACTTTGTGAGGACTTCTTTTCAAAGAATTTTGACCTGTATTTTGTCCGTATGAATGTTTGGCCATACAAGGTAGAATTTAAAATTTCATATACTGAGTCAGTACATTTCTGTGAAATGATTCAATGTTATTTAGAATATATTGCTTGTTTAAAACTGCCCAACACTACATTCAGAACTTCATCAGGAAAGAACCATAGTCTCTGAATCACCAAATGACATTTGACAAATATGACAATGCCTTGAACGCCTTATGGAGTGAGCATTGCACTGCATTTAAGGTTCAAAGACAAGAAATTGACCTTTTTAATCTAACAATTCTCTGGTGGTTAATAAGCTTATAACCCCCCTAAATTATACATTTTCTGAAAGCCTAGATATAGGGGAACAATTTGGTAAGCACAGTGTCACCATTGTTTACATAACTATCACGTGACAGGTAATTTGCATAACCTTTCAAAAATCTGTTTTCCCTACGTTTTGTCTCAATACTAGTACTTCAAAATATCTGACTCAAACTTGCTGGAATACAAGCTGTCACAACGCTCTTCTAAAGTGTGTCTCAGATCTTGCTTAGTTTTATTTAGCACAATTTTAAAAGAATGAACTAGGGTTAAATTTGCTGCTTTGGAAATTTTTCTGGCATAAAAACTGATTAAGAAGGTTTAAAAAAATTCTAAGACAAATTTTAAAGATCCCTAGGACAGCTTGCACTCACACAAATTTCAGCCACATATCTCAGAGCATTGAAACAAATCATAGGGAAAACTGATTTTTGAAAGGTTATGCAAATTACATATCATGTGATAGTTATGTAAACAATGGTGACACTATGGTAACAAAAATGTTCCCCTATATAATAATAATAATAATATTGGGTTCTTATATAGCGCACATATCCACAAGTACATGTGATCAAGGCGCTTTTTTTAACAATTATTATTACCCCTGGTGACTGGATCTAATATGATACCACTCAACTCCCTGGGGAGCAAACAACAGCTCACATGTGCAGCCAATAAGCGCAGCAGAGCTAAACACACACATTACAACCACTGTCCTACCAGGTACCCATCACTCCTGGGTGGGGAGGAGCAATGAGGAATAAAGTGCCTTGCTCAAGGACAACACCACGGCCATGCGGGGGCTCGAACTCGCCATCCTTTGATTGTGAGTCCACTGCTCTAACCACTGGCCTATGATGCTTCCTTATATCTAGGCTTTCGGAAAATATATAATTTATGGGCGTTCTGAGCTTATTAACCAATAGAGAATAGTTAGCTTTGAAAGGTCGATTTCTTGTCTTGGAACCTTAAAGAACGAATTTGCAAAAAAATAAACAATCTGAAAAGCAGATGATGAAGTACATACTCTTGTGAATTGTAGATGTCTGCTCCACTGTCATGTCATCAGTGAATGTTTTGTGTCCCGTGATTACTTGAGTTTGGTTGCTATTTATGTAAACTAGATTGTCCGCCGCAGCAGTGAGGTCGTTGAACTGGGTAGTGGCCGTTGCTAGCCTGTCCGCGGCTGCATCGCACTGCTCGGTCACATTCTGTCTGATACTCTGCACCAGGTAAGAAGCGGTGAAGTTGAACTCAAAAAAGCTATGGCTGTCCGCGATATTAGGGTTCAGGACGATGTTGCAAAACGAATCGTACACGATGGCGGAGTTGATCATGGTGGCTCCGGAAAGGATGTCATTTCGAGGTGTGGGCCTTGCAGCAACAAATCTCCAGCCGTCATACTCATATAGGGTGATTCCGCCGGCATGCAACAATGCTAGGACAAATTCGCCGTTGTCCCCGCTGTGAGCTTGCCATTTTTTGGCACCAGTGGTTGGAAAACACTGAAACGGCACAAACTGGCCATGGCTGTACTTGTAGATGACAGACTCAACAGTCTTGGAACCATCAGCCTGAGGGCGTTCCAAATCCACTGCAAGAAAGTTGATATGATGTAAGATGCTCTGATAAGGAGAATCTTGAAACAATGTAAATTTGGCTGATTATCTGAGGTACTGCTTTGTACACACCTGTCATTTGTGCTTTGCTTGGAATGCAGGCAAGGGCTATTTACTTCAACTGATCATTTTTCAAGCAAAGCACCCTTACAAAGACAAAAAATAGGAGCCCAAAGTCTCACAGAAATGAAATATTTTGTGTGTTTGCCAGGTTTCTAAGGCAATGTTGGACAGTCAATTTACGCCTCATTGCAGTCCAATGGGGTAGTTTTTGGTCCTGTGGTATTCCCATAGGATTACTCCGGGAGTTTGATAGGACATTTGTCAAAAATACAAATGGAACAATTCAACCATTATGATATCCTAAAGTATGATCAGAGAAGTCGCCAAACCCTGTTCAAGATAAATTTGTTTTGCAAAATGGAAGAGAACGGTCATGATTTACTGTAATCACATTATACAGGGGATATTTAGGCTGCGCCTCATACATGTACTTGTATCACCCACAAGCCAAACTTGTGCAAAGACAACCAAAGTGTCAGTCCTGATGCAAGACCCTTTTCTTGAAATCTAACTGAATGTAATAACTGAAAGACTTACACCATGATGGTCCATTAGCAACAGCCAGGAAATGCTCCTGCTTGTATCCACTTCCAAGGGTGAACGCCTCCCAGTCAACAGCGCCCTCAGTGCGGATGTACTGGTGAGGCAAAAACAACCTCTCGTGTTGATCATACATGAGGATGACAGAGTCGATGCCCGTGTTGCCATCATCGTCCATATGGTTAGCAACAGCCAGGTAGAGTCTATTGTGGATGTAAAATGGTTTCAAGTCGTGTGCTCCTATGGTCTCGAAGTCGACAAACTCATCAAAATAGGCACCTTTCGTAGAAAATAGAATTAAATCATATTAAAGCTCCAATAGCTGTGAATAAACGGACCTCAACATATCCTCTGTTTTCCAAGGGCTTTCTTTGAATAAGACCCTTTAAAGACTGAAAAAGTACATAACACTGTTATAAGTGGCGAAAGTGGCTTTAAAATTCAAACATTTTTGCATCATTTTAGATTTCCCGCCATATTCAAAAACTAATATTACTGAGAAAATAAAGATATGTACAACAACAAAATGTTGGTCATTGAGTGTTGTGCATTCAAGTAAATGACATCATACTTGTTTGTAGTATGATCATGATTTGTATGTGCAGGAAATACTGGTTTTTGTACTTTTCCATGGGGGCTCCTCCATTAAATGGGTACTGCACCCGGTTATTATTCAATTCGTGTAGTCATGGTACAAATCAGTGAGCATTGATACTTCTATACACGTCCTACAGTTAGCACGTTTACACGAACTTAGGTTTGAAAATAAAATCATGGAAATAATGCATAAAATTTGCAGCAATTGGGGCTTTAAGCCTAGTACTACCATATTGCACTTTATTACTTTGAAATATTCCTTGGAGCTAAAGTCAAAGGAATTTGCAACTTAATGTTATGTATGATACATTATATCTTGCATCAGAAAATTAACATTGTAAAGAATAAAATGACAATTTTCCGCTCAAATCAGAACGAATTTCAGCAAAGCACAATGTGGAGATACTGAAATCAATCTTCGTTGCAATTGTTTGAAGCTCTGCAAAGGCAGCCATCTTACAAATGTTGTTACTATGGTACAGTATGATGAACAACAGCTAGTATTTTCTCTCAATCTTAGATTGCTTCTGCGCCCTATACACAGCAACTCTGCACAAAATCAGTGATTTGAAATACTTGTAAAAGCAAACACTGATCATGACATCAAACAACAAATTAACGCAAAATTTAAATTCCAGTCTGAGCTTCTGTCTACTGTAAGGAGAATTTCCTACAGAGATGAAAACCATTGCCTACCTTCCCAGCAGTAAACTGAAGACTTGGTTTTCAGAGAGATGTCATCTGCACCTTGTTTGTAAGCATTAGCAATGGCTATACAGGACTTGCCGAGGATAGTATGGTAGAATTCTTCAATGGATGAACCGCCAGGTGTGTACAGTCTCTGTATCTCTGTGTTTGCCGACGCGCCATTTGGATCAAACTTCAACACACTAGTGTACGCTGGGATACCATCTGTGTTCACAAAATTAGAAATTTTAGTACATGTACATTATAATGTACATTTGCACATATATCAGCAATTGTCCTAAACTTCAAAAGGGAAATTACCAGCTGCTGTAGAATAAATAGAATCCATATGCAAGTCTAAAAATTATGATTTAATGCTGTAATTACACGTTGCACATCAAAAGTTTACTGAAGATTAATGCAAGTTAAATCAGTCTTCTTAATAAACTGTTAGATGAAGTTGCTCATCATAATTGGTCGTACATACACATGTATTTGTCTTGGTATGAGACATGTACTGAGTAATGCTGTCCCTAAATAGGCTGGCATGGGTATGTACAAAATCATGACTATACCAGTGGTATTAATCTGGTCTGCTTTTATTCGATCAGCTTTTACTAATCCAAAGTAAGACTTTCTTTAGATACTGATACAAACTGGGGTTATGCTTTTGTACATTTGACCGCAAACCCCTCTCCTAGTCTAAATCACACCGCTATTTTATTGCTCCAAATGCCTTGGTACCGAATACCAAACTTAGTCACAAAAAAAAAAGATTTTGTGTATGAAACACACTGACATTGATGACTAATTCGTAAAATCATGATACAATGTCACCTATGTCATTTAGTGCTTGTACCACGGCCCCTCCACAAGGAGGGCCCGTGCTTGTACCAACCATTACTGGCACCTACCATTTTTGGCAGAGGAGTCTCTCAGAACAACTGTGTATATATTGCCTCGAAGAGTTAAGATTTCATAGCCTGTGGCATTTGGAGTAGATATTGACTGTAGCAGAGTATAGGTGCTTTCATTCTGTATATGAAGATCAAAGGAAAATGAGAAATATTATTGTAATACAGTATGGAAAACTGAGCAAGTTCAAGGCATTTCAAAAACCTGACTCGATAGGAGTAAGTCAAAGGTATACTATAAAAAAAGCAGATTTCACTGTGGAAACTTCTCAATTGCCGCATCTATTTTTTGAAATATACCACTGCACAGTAAGTGAGGCTACCCACAATTCTCCATGATCTGTACACACGGAGATCACTCCCTGAACTGAAGCAAATTTCTTCTGTACACAGAACAACTCTTTCCATGTTTCAAAATTCTTGCAACAGTTCTGATAATCATAATTTTCTGATTTCTCACTGTGAATAATGAGAAGATGGACCCCTCTTCCATGGAGGAGAGCAATTTTGTAATTTTGTGGACATAGACTTTTGACAGCCATACACAATATTTTCAAGGAAACTATGGGAATAAGTTGCATCTGTGTTGGCAAAAGAAAGGGTATTGATTTTTTTCAATGTTCATAACAAAGGAAATTTGCATGTCTGACAGGTGGTATGATGAGGCCATCTTAGTTGCTGATGACTATCTTGACAAGTGTGCAATTTTTAGCACCTCCAAACATCGACTTCTCATTCAATTCACTTAAATTTTAAGCATAATAATTTTGAACATAGTTTTAACAAATAACCCTGAACATTAATTGTAAGTTACAAATTGTTAAGAAACTGATAACATTGAAAAAGGCTTTAGCAAAAAATGTCTGAGTGAATAAATCAAGGGGAATTGTGGGTAGCCTCACTTACTGTGCACTGCCAAGAGACCGAAAATTGGCAAGAAAGGTTTGGCAACAGATGCACAATGCATCTTCACAAACTTACCAGGTGAAGAAATTCTGTGGTTCTCTGACCCGCTTGATCAAGACCAACAACCCCGTACAACTCTCCATTAAGTTCAAACAAGGAGATGTCAAATGCATCGCTTGCATCACCGATAGAAATAAGGGTTGTGTCAAGGTTGGTTACACTGTATGTTGCTGGAAAGTAAAAACAAGTTTATCAATTTACAATCAATGTCTAACACAACTGTAAAGATCTGTTGGACTTGACTTCTGAGATGTGGGTACACAGGTACACTGTGGCCTTCATAGTGTCAAGTTCATTCATAGATATGTATACGATCACATTGGTGAAACCAAGCGTGACATAAACATGTTCTGTATGTCACATTCTAACAGACTTGAAACATTAAAAGGCCCCTAAAACATACTGTAAAACTATTTTAACTGTACTGAGAGTAGGTGAAAATAAGTTTAGATCATTTTGGCTCAACACAACTTTTCACATGCTTGCCGGGGGGGGGGGGGGGGGGGGGGAGTGATGAGCCTGATAGGAAAAGAGGCAAAACACTTTGGATTTTGGAACCTTGCAACTCATCTGTTCCCCAACATCCCTTCTTTCCTCCATGCTCTCTGACATACAGAACATATCAGAACTGACATCCCTGTAAAATTTGCTAGGGTACTTCGACAAAATAGATGCCAAGGCTCCATGGACGTAAAATGTAATATAAGAAGTGTGCATTGACCGTATATAAATATTTAGATACACTATTAGGTGCTGGAAAATTGCAAGCATCGATACCTTCTCAAATTCTATATAAATGTGTCAGTCCCTGTACTGTCTGTACAACTCTCATCGAGCCTCTCTTCAAATGCTCTTCGGAGTCCTCCTGATTCAATTTTCCCACAATTCCATGTAGCCCTCTAAGTAACCTTAACTTCTTTCTACGATTTGTAATAATACACGAATCACCTGTTCCGTCAAATGTTTGAATGTGCAAGCAATTTCTAAGAAGACTATCAATCATAATAACAAATTCTATGCAATTTTTTCTTATTTTAACAAACGATAACATCTCGATGCCATATCATTAATTTTCTATAACCTACGTAGTTCTCTTAAAATGGCTGCGCCCTTCTACTCCCCTTCCAGACCTCTGGAAACTTGTACCGTACAGTAATTAAGTCTTCTACGTAAACATTTTGTACTGTGGTGAGAGAAGTGCTCTTAATTCTGTGAAAAATGGGAGATTCACGGTCCCTGGATTCAAGCCTTTTGGAACTGCAACTGTCGGAAATGGAAATGCTGCAGAGTATGTTTCCACAAGATGGCGAGTTCGAAGTCGACGATCCAATCACACTAACAGATGTTAAAGATTACGTCGATGGAAAGACCGAGGAAGTTCCTCTTCAAATTTCATTCGCCCTCAAAATTTCGACGGAAGAAGCAAAAAGTGGAAAGGTACGAAATTTTCGAGATTTCTTGCTAGCATAAACACAAGCCTCAAACATTGAACCAGAAGTGGCTGGTACGTGCGCGTGCCCCATCCTCCGCCTCCACTCTCAGTCTACCTCTGGCTGCACTACAAGCTGTTAGGGTAGGAAGCAAAATCGACTTTGTGCCACCAGTAGCAGTTTTGGAGACTCCCCTACCACTAATTGTACTTAATTTCCTACTGTATTTGGTACCATTCATTACCTATGAACGAGACAGCCAAGTTCACTGAAGTTAGCAATATTTGCCTTGCCCAATGCATTCCCCCCACCACCAAAATCAAGGCTAAGCCCTAAATATTACGATCAATTTGCTCAGAAGGAACATCAAATTTAGCGGATTTTGGAATCCTAATTATGTTGCACCACCTTTAAAAGTTTAAATGTAAAACTGAACAAGTGTTTCAATAAGTAGATTTTCCTCCCCTACATTTCATTGTATAACAGTGCCTCTTTATCGAAATTGAATTATAGGAGGACTTTGAATTGATATGCAGTCTACCACATCAGTATCCCAACACGGAACCTGATATTTTCATCCGTTGCCAGCTCCTGTCTCGACAGCAACAAAGACAAATCAATGAGGACTTGTTGAGCTTTATAGCTTCACTCGAGAGGGGCGACATTTGCATAGGAGAAGCAGTTCAGTGGGTGCAAGATAACAGAGAGAAGTACATATCAGAGAGTTCAGCGGCAGAAGCATGTGCCCCCGTCGAGACTGAGAAGCCAGAAGTCAAAGATGAAACATTCACCAGATTGTGGATTCACAGCCACCACATTCGCAGCAAGTTCAAGCGGAGAGACCTGCTGGACATGGCTGCTGATATGGCTCTCACGGGATTCTGTCTTCCAGGCAAACCGGGAATAATTTGTGTTGAGGGATACAAAGAAATCTGTGATGACTTCTGGCATGCTGTCAGACGTTGGACTTGGAAGAAAATCAGCTGCAAACACAGAGAAGACTTCCCTCTTGTTGATGAAGGGAAAACAAAGACGCTTAACGATTTCAGGTACTTTGACAGTTTCAAAGAGATTGCATTTGACGCCCATGGGTTTCACGGGCGGGACTATCACATGGACCTGGGAAAATTCTATCAGTATTTGGAAGAACGCAACTGTGGATATGTATTCAAGATCCTGCTAGGCGTTGAGGGCAAAGTTTCTACCTCCTAAGGCAGTGTCCAATCACAACACACGTTTGTGCAATGAAATTCTGAAAGTGGTATTTGATGGCAGTCTATTCTGAACTTTTAGAGTAATGCTACAACCTAATTTAAACAGAAAAAACTACTGAAATATAACTACTACCCATATCAAGGCTGATACAAAGTAATACAGACACAAGTTAAAGTAATTGATCAATGATCTACCATGCATCATTTTCCTCAACTTAAAGGACAGAAAAAGTGCTGAAGAACCTTGATCAACAAGTCAAATTGAACCCTTACGGAACATTGAAGGAAACAACTCCCTGCTTGCAACTGCTCTTGGATAATGAAGATTATCTTTGTTTTCATCGATGGTCACGTGCCACCCACCATCTTTAAACCAAAAGTCCTTGGTCTAAATTTGATTGCATGAACAGATCAAGATAAGAGTTGATAATATTTTCAGAAAATATTTAAAATGAGCTCCCAGGAACGTACATCTCATTTGATATCCATCAAAACTTAGAAATCTGTCATTGAGCTGTGGAATTCAGTTTGAGATTGAGTGCCTTACAGCATGGGAATATTTTATGTCCAAGTCGTGTCAACAATCATTTTTAAATTGAGGAGAAAATGTTATTTACAGCAATAAAGAAATGTTCCGTAACCCTCTGAAGCACATTACCTGTTTGAATGTCTGCCAGAGTGTCTGGTATATCTCTCTTAGCCCTGCTTTCGACAGATTCGATACCGTATGCATGCGTGACCGATGTCAGCTTCTGTTGTGAAATCTCTTCAACAGACCTGCGGAATCTTTCCAAGATTGAGTCAACATCTGTGAAGGTGAAAGGTCGTACATGTAGGTCAATGTCATGGACATAGCTCATTACATATGCCAGCCTGAAAATCACTTGGTCATGGGATTGGCTTTCCCCCACCCTCCCCCTTGCCATTTTTATGGAACCGTCCTAAAATACCCTTTACACCAGAGAGGTAAAGTATTTCTTGGGTTTTACCTTTAAATTAAGAGGGGCTAGTCACATGCAATATGATACATTTCAGACCAGGAGGACCATTCATCTTTTTTCAGGAATTCCGTCCAAATTTTTCCAGTGTACATTCTGTGAATACTATTTTGTTGCAAAAAAGCAGCCAAGCTAAATCATCACCAATTATGTGCAGTTTTCCATTTTTGACCACCTTCCTCAGAGTTTCGATCAAATGCGTGATCCCCACACTAAGTCTTGATGCAGATAATTCTCGCAACACTACCGCAATTAGCACAGGTTTAGTAGGTATGTGCGTATTTTGTGCCAGATGTCAGCGAAAATATTTTGGTCACATTGTATGTAGGTCAGCGACCTCTTGCAATAGAGTGAACCATTTGGTTGTTTGTAACCCAATTACTTCAACACCACATCCTGATGTAGATTTCAAACGTAGTTTTATCAGATTTAAAAAAGAGGAAATTTATGTGCGAGATGACACCATGTGGTCGATAATTTATATTTAAACTATCCTCGTCATAGAAGCTAAATTCTACTATGTTGATCCTTTGAAGACAATTTGAGTTTCCGAGCGTAACTGGATTGAGAAATCGTCCGATATCATCGTCAAAACAATAGGATGCAGACCAAAGTGTTCAATCTGTCGCCAGGTAGGTTGCCATACGTGCATTTCTCCTCGGCTGTGCACAGACCGTCGTCACGACCGTCAATTCAGCGTATCCTCGTGACTGTTGGCTTTCACCGGGTGCTTGATGAAAAATTTCCGTCTTCCTCGCCTGGTCCCAGGTCCGAACGACGCCGACAGGCGAATGCAAGAGAAGACGCAGCAATAAATTTCGGTATTGAAAACCTACAGAGCTAAAAAGAACGTAAACTCCAACTTACCGACGCGCACATGGACGTCCTCACCAGCCTTGGCATCGTTGATGTAAGTCAGTGCAGAGTCCACGATCCGTTGAAAGTCAAAGCTGAAAGCCTTGGTATTTGTGAAAAATGAAACCAAGAAAATCGCCACGAAATGTATCCACCGCATCTTTGACATGCAGGGGGCACCAACGGGCTAACTGAAAGGCAAGAGATAGTTCTGAAGTATATTGCCGCTGTCAGCAGGAAAAATGTCCTTGTGGGTATCAAGACTAGAGTCATAGGCTAAACGTACTTTGCGGATGCGAAATGCATATTTCTTCAAATGTTAAAGCTTACCCATCAATTACTTTACTTAAATACAATTATTAGTAAATTTTTAAAACCCGCCTTCTCCAGCTATGGAAAACTGTGCAACTCCCCATTTAAATTTACCTCACCTAGACAAAGTGATGTGAATAATAAAATAGTTGGAATTTAAATTTGTAACAGCGCCGCTACAGGCGATTATTTTTAACCCCGAGATCTGCATTATTTCCGCTGAACTCCATTCACCGCCGAAGGTGAGGATCCGCGTCCTTGCCCTGGATATATTACAACGAGGGGCATGAGCACGTGTACTAAATCACAGGTGATGTGTGGTACACAAGGTGGCGACACAGGGCCAGGGACAGAAATATAAAGTTAACTTGGGAAACTTCACTAGCTTGAAAGTAAATGATGCAATTGTGGGCCATGTATAAAGTTACGTAAAGTTCAATGGTTACTTAGAACGGATTGTTTATTTACAGCTTTCGTTCCCTGTATATCTTTCCCGGTATATCTGTCATTTTACTAGTCTGTTCTGAAGGCTTTTATCACAAGCTTTTACATTAGAAGTGCGCATATTGCCTTAATGAGCGCAATGACATGGATATTTTGACGACAACGATGAGAAATGTCAGAATTAAGAATTCAGAGTATCGTCTTTTTGTTGGATATCGATTGTGCCGATACGTTCTAGAGAACGCAGGTGGGCTCCGGCAGAGATGGCCCGAAGTTTCCGCTGTGCAGAATATACGCAAACGATAAAGAGGTCCTCGAGAAAGTGCCTGAATCATGACTCTAAAGGTCAAGTACAGCCTCTAGGCATTCAGAAGTCAAGTGAAGGGAAGTTTAAGAGTAAGAGAACTGGGGAAAACGCTAACGATTCGTCGTTGTTACACGTGAGAAAGAAACTACCCAGTGGTTTAAATAATATTTGACAGTTTTCTATAACCTCTAATTTCGTACCAGAGAATTTCAACAAACAAGTCTGATATTTTCAGGTCGAAATCCACAAGTTTGTATGTTTAGTAACCCATTGCGAGCGCAGTCTATTCTGAAAAAATTGACTTACCTCAAAGGACGTCGTAAGGAAACGTTTAAACCCGGCAAAAATAAAAACGTACGTGCCGGCCGTCAGCGTTCGAACTAAATTCACTTCCTGGCAGGAGTCGCACTGAAGGACAACGTTGCAGACGAAGGTTTTATACGGGCCCTTCATCCAATCAAGTAACTCCGTATATCGTCTAATGTGAGGTAACCAGGTTATATTAATATCACACAGGTGTTCCCATGGCGGACGTTCAGTTGTCCAATAGTCCCCGGTCACCCCAGTCCTCACTCGGTATGCTTACTGGCTGCACGTCTTCCCAAAGAAAAGTTTAACTTACTGCTCAAGAAGTTCCTGTGTCAAATACCCCCTTTCAACCAAGCCGTTCTTGACACATTTGTTCAGTTTTGTAAATGTTAAGATAAGGTGTCCACCTCAAGAGGAAGGACATCCAACAATAAATACAAAAGGCAGTACGACACCGATTAAACAACGACGCAAGAGTCATGAGTTCTTTATTATATAGAGCTACGCAATGTCGGACCACGGACATGGTTATTTCTGAGATCATATGAGCCTGACCTCACCATACAATATCTTATTTTAGGCCTGTAGGAAAAATGTATGCTTTGTAGTATGTATTTATGCATTGATATATGCATATGTTGTTTTTATGCTTGTAGGTTACCGTGCCACGATTCGATGGCCAAAATGTCAAAAAATGTCATTATCATCGGAATACCGTAATCGAACAATTGAATTACTGGCATGAAAATGTTAACAGATTTATATAACTTTTGGTATCCTCACAGATTGCTAAAATAACAAACCTTCAATTAGTGTATGTGTGCATGGTGAGGTGTCACCGTTGGTAAGGTGTCACGATTTCGTCGATTTTTCAAGTTAAACCAGTATGTTCCATGTGAAACTACTGCAAACATGTTGAGTGTGAAAATGCCTACTCTGTAACGTTTCCCAACTCTAATCTGTCGTCCATCGGTTAAAGTAAACTGGCTTGAGGTCTAAAGCTGTTTGGTGAATCCCATTCGAAAGAACCAAATGACATGATAGCCCTACAGACAATTGCAGTTTGTCATACATCAACTTAATAACATACATTGTTGCGAATTGACCAACCATAGCAAATCAAGGAATGACGTTGTGCAATGCAAAAGTGTTTGGCAAATCCTTAAGATTAAGAAATTTTAATCTCTGCCAACCATATATAGTCAGCATGCCCCGAAATTTTTACAGCGCTCACACGATGTCATCCATGTAAGCAAAATAACTCCCTGACATTATGTTCATTTAATCCGGGCATTTAGTGAACGATTTAAACTGATCAATCATAATTTATGTACAGAGGGAAAGGTTTCGTCATTGTGATTGGCTGAGACAGTGACTCAAGTTATGGACATATATTGAGTAACCTAACCATGCCAATTGACAAATAACATTTCTCTAGTGTGACCATTAATTTTCTCTTACTACCCGTCCGGCATCCGCTCGTAAATTTGTTCACGCTTTAAAACGGTTCACTAAAACAATGCAAACGTTTCAAATCACCATTTTAATATTCATCATCATTAACAAATACAGTTTCCTTACTCTCTCTCTTCTGAGGTTGCAAAGCATTTAATTTTGAAAACCGCAAAGTATTATTAAAGCCCCACTAGCTGAACTTTTGAAATTTGTCGACCTCAAAATATCTTCCTAATCTCTCCTGGCTTTCTCTGAATTCTACCCTCTGAAGGGATATGGGCTTTTACTGCATTAGGAAACCATTCCTTTGTGAAACAGTTGATAAGGAAATTCAAATTTTAACAGTCATTTTGATTTCCCACCATTTTCAAAAATTGGTAATATTACAAAGGAAACAGAACGTACGATATCACAGTTAGAAATATTCATCCCTATGCATTATATTGGACTACTCTGTGCAGTTTATGTGAAGATTTCAGTGCATATATGCACAGTATCTATGGCTCCTGCTTTTGGCATGAGGCTGCGATTTAATGCTTGGGCAAACATTTAATCGCAGTGTAATCTTTATCTTGTTCAAAGTTGCACATACAGTCCCAGCTGGTAGTTAATAATAAGTGTATACACACACTTAAATTAGTACATTCTCACAAAATTATTTTAGTTTGAAAGTAAAATCATAAAAATAATGCTAAAAGATACAGCTAGTGGGGCTTTAAATACTGACATACAGGGGTAAAAATGTATTGTTGTTTTTATAATAACTCGGCACTCTGAAAGGGGCGAAACTTTTCGGGTCTAACTTGAATACAAAAGTTAACTACTACCTCATTTTTGGGACATTGCTATTGTAAGGAAAATGTTGGGAGTATAGCATGGTTGAAATATCGTAGATGAGGGTTTTTGAAATACGCATAATTCTCTTCAGCCCGGACTGTACAAACATACGTTACTTTAAACTACTGGTGTAATTCTTTGGTGTATTTGCAATTTCTGCGTTTGTTTTTTGGAGTATGGTTGAGTTTCACCGTTTTGCGAGTTTTAGCAAAGGTGTAGACTTTCACTTTCCAGACGCGTACTATTTTGATTGGTTCATAAAAAATTACGTCATCAAAGAATCGTTGTGTATAGAGCGACGATCCTATAGAAAGGGTATGAGGGTGGGCAATCAACAGATCGGGGTTGTTTTCTTTGAACTTGAAATATTCTACAGAGACAGCGAGGAAGCAAGATAGGAACACAGCTCCGGTTTTGCGTATTTCAAATTATTTTATTTTGATAATCATGATAATTACTGGATCGGGTAAGTGACTTTGTTTGAGTCTTCATCGGATGTCTTGAATAGACGGAGATGAGATCTCTTATCAGTTAATGGGAAAATGGTAAAGGCGAGTGACGCTACGATCTGTAGGAAGTTTCTATGAAGATACTTAAACACGCTAGAAATGTCTAGCTTCAGCTGATAGTCTTTCATATAACGCAAACAACGATGGCATTTCAACTCAGATGTTAAGATTCGTCCGTCCGCTCGTGTTTCCCTAATGCTGAGAAACGTTTCAACGTTCCGCACCGAATATCATGATATCATCGAAGTGTCAGTCAAATCTTTGTCCAGAGTGCGCAGAAAAGAGAGAGTTTACACCGTAACTTGATGATTTATCAGCCCATGGGATACTCGCGAACGAAAAACTCGATTTCATCTGTTTCATCTACTCGGCGTGGTCTGATCCAGTTGAAGTCGCGCGCGATGAGTCTGCATAAAGTTCAAATCCCGATATTCGGACGCACATCTGTCATCAGGGTCAGTTGCGGTTGATATGCGATGGTACCGGTCTCAATATCGAGGCAGAGAAGCGAGTGTAAACCGGTGAGTTGGAACGTTCCTCTTTTGAAGAAGAAATGTTCTAATTTCCTTGGACCAAATATCACGGTCATAAGAACTCGGACCCTGAGTATATTATCAAAATTGGCAGGGCGTTTAGATACCGCGTATTCGAAACGAAATCCTCCCTTCGCAAAGTGTAAAGAAGCTATTATTCCAATGTGTAGCTGGAGTCCGATGATGACTAAGATCCCTCTCTTACTAACTTTTGCGAATTGATTCTTGGTGAAAGATCATCATTTAATCGTAAATCCATCTCTGGAAACTCAGAATGGGATAACTGAATCAAAATCGAATTGTCACAGTGACTCATCAATTCTCCAAGTAATATTCATTGAAGTGGTGAAACTATTTTTATCTGAGAGATTCTTTAGCAAAAATAAAGAGTTTCAGTAAACGGCTCCTGGTGACCGGATGTCACCTGCGATGACGGTAGTTTGTCATCTTCAATGTTGCCCATCGCGATCTTCGTATCCGAACTCCGAACGTGTCAGCAGTGTCCTAGTCATAGGTTAGTCTCGAAAGATACGGAACCTGATTCCCGTCGACCTGGGTAGCTTTCCGTTTGTCCATGGGCTACAAAATAATGAAAAGAATGGGTTTAAGGATCACTTACAAACGTTTGATTAGTTATCAGTGGGGTGGGGAGGGGTTAAATGTTGACAAATCGGTTGGAACGTTCAGAGACGGCCACCACTTCACAAACACCTGCTGGTTGACGCCCAGGTGAATCACGCGAGGGTATTCAGATAAACGATGATTACGCCCTCAACGAGAAGTCATGGATCATGGTGAAACATTTGTAGTGTAGATGGCTGTCGCTCAAAGATGTAAATCATGTCAATTACAACTTCCAAATTTTGGTTGTAAATATTGTAAAATCTTATTAAATATTAAAAGATTAAATCAACTTTGAACGGCAATGTAGAATGTTGGGAAGTAGTGAATTGTCGTTTAAATGCGTACACCTCTTATTTATAATTAACACGGGGAAAGGTTAGGAGCAAGATCAAAGAGTAACACATGCACAAAAAAGCAGCACACCTGATTTGCCCCCAGGAAGCAGAGTAATGGCCTCCTCGATGATTGACAGCTCCGACGTGATGCTATGGTAACCGCCAGAGTGCAACTTCTCCCTACTGTCACCGATATCCTGCTGGTGCCAGCCCTGCAGCAGCACGTGTTCCTTGACGACCTGCATTTTGGATGCCACGTCCTTCCCGAGCACGACATCCAGCACGGCCGCCAGGAAAGGCTCGTTGCTGAGGTATGATACAAGTTTTTGCCGAGGCCATGATATGTAGCGGCAGTTACTCAACGCACGCACAGAAACCTTTAAGGAAAGAAAGGGAACGATATTTTGATACTCCGTAGAATATTAAATTGTGCGGTGTCGCGATCTTTGCCCTCTAAAGATGAGCACAGATACAAATTGATCAGTATGCTCAGTGAATGTTCATTGCGTTTGTCTCTAGCCTTACCCGAACTCTTAGCCTGACTTTCATGTCAATCAAGGCGGCAGAATACATTATTCGGAATACCATGTAACACAAAGCACCCTCTAAAATTCCTGTATGATCTCGCCGTAACCATGGTGACATTACCGAACGACATCAATCTGACCGTGTTAGTCTTTTCAAACATTATTCTAATTATACTGTGGCAATATTAACCGAATTATCACCGTCATATCGTTCGGCACAAGGGGATGTGTACGTAGGGAGTACCGATTTACAGAGTTTCAAAAAATACGAATTTCATGTTCTCACTCTAGAGAAACTATAAAGCTACTGTGGCAAATCCAGAACGAGGAAGTTGGGACAGAGTGGCGGTTTTAAAATTCATGCCCTCAAATACCTTCCTGAAATAAAAGGTGACGTCAACGAATACTGACACACACTGTAACGAGTGTAATACAGATAATGACAATGAACGTAGGGACTTGCACGTTGCTATATCACAACAACACCCATGATTGTGTTCGGTAATGTCACCATGGTTACTCATTTCGTTCCTGTGACAGATATTCTGTCATCGTTTTCTTTGCCTGCTGTCTGCCAGCGAGACTCGAGGCGTGTATCGTCGTTTTGAAGTTTCGATCAGTTTAACTGACTTTTAAGAAATAGAAAAAAAATAAATGGCTCGTTTTTACGTATTCCTACTTTACTGGTTTAATAAGGAAGTTGTTTGAACTTCTTGCCACCAACCTTTCACTGGGTTTCAATAAAATTTCGATGAAATTTTCGTTCAGACAAATTCACCGTAGCAGACCATTACATGAGGCGTTGTTACTGCAGGCATGTTTTCGCTGATTGGCTGAAGTTTTTCAGTGTAGCGCTTAAACGCCCACACTGTGGGTACTAGCTTCAGATGCATTTGTCGAAAACGAGCGTATCTTGAGTAGTTATTCACCATGATTGATAATTGTGTCACAAGAGTCTCTTAGGTACTCGTCTTTCATTTGCTTTACACACCACGGGCGACCGCCTCAGTCACTGGTCCGCTTACGTGATTGAATAGGTTTACATGTCACGTTCATGGTAATGTTAGGCAGTAAAGTGACTGCTTGTAGTTTCTGTCTATATCTTGAAGTACCCCTCATAAACCATGATTAAGCAATGTTGATCGTGCAAGATGTGCGTGTCGGATTAAATCCCCAGGTACATTACGTGGAGGTGGCACTTTTGTAAGAAAAAAAATGCATGCTGCAGGGATATAGGTAACATTAGCGAAACAAAAATGATATAGCTACTGTTGTACCCGGCTAGTTCTACAACGGAATATCTAGGATGGGAGAATTACTCCTGATGGAGTCAATTCTGAGTCTGGCATAGATGTCACGCACCTCTTCTATATAAGGAAGGGGTTTGTTAAATCTAAATGTGACAGAACATGGAATTATTTCTCACGCATTCGTCATGTTTTGTCCCTTTTGTATGGAAATTTTTGTAAGCGAACGTATGTCGGCTTTCATTTCTAACATTTGTTGAGTCTTGCAGGGAGTAGAGCCCTTGTTATAACTCTCTTCCGTCGAGGTAATCTTTCGGACTTAAGGTAGAACGCGCCTCGGGGGACAGATAGTCGGACTCTCAAATTTCTACAATTCTTTTCTGATCAACCACTTGTGGGGGCTCATTTTAAAGCTCTTGGAGAAAGAAAATCTTTCACCGTCTCAGCTTTTGGAAAAAGCGAAATTTATTTTTCCCCATAGAGTTAACGAAGGGATGGCGGCCATTTTGAATTTCAAATATCGCAAAATGTAGCGCAATTTGTTTCTCTAGTTCCAAACTTTGCACTATGACCCCGATTTTTATTGTTGATTTGGTAAGAGAATAGTTGAAAGTTTCATCTAGGAAAGTCTTAGCAAAAGTTTAAGTCTTTCACTTTCGAGGCGCGCATACTACCTTGATTAAGAGTCAATAGCAGCGTAATGAACCTGATGTGAACAGAATGTGTTCTCGTGTTTGACGGAGAACATGCGTCTTTCGCACATTTGAAGGGAGGGCTCGTTTCGTCTGCGTGACTAAGTTCTTGTTGATAAACGCTGCCTCTTTCCAGAAATTGGAGATTAATGTTCAAAGAATGTGAAGCAAATTTCAGCATTTTATGCATTTTCATTGTTCACCAGTTTTGTAGCTTTCCAATTACTGCAAGACTTTGCCAAATAAATCATGATTTCGTCCCTTCGTTTATATATAGCTGTACCAGTCGCGGTCACCAGTATCGGTACATTCGCTATTTTAAGTTTTAGATATGCACAAAGAATGTTGTGATACACGGTATGTTGTGCATAGCAACAGAACCGTCGTATGGGTCATATATGCACAGCCGCACGACCTTCTCCCTTTAACTGAAAGAACTATGTTTTTCTATTAGATGTGAAAAAGAAATACATGTAACCTGGTCATCGGGTAGCCAAATGGGAATGTATTGCATATATCTTTGTTTTTCAAGCTTCGATGAAACCGTCTCAGTCAAATGAAAAGGAAACGTTCCCTCTTGCAGCCATACTGGATCGTATCCAAAACAATTTGACGTGCATAAAATTATATATGTAATTGTATATCGTCCCTGTGCCAACTTTGAATGGAATCAATCTTGACATATCTGAGTAATGGCTTTTGACATAGTAGCCTCCTTACAGTGCTTACAGGCAAGCCTTGCCACTTCGATGCCTGGTATGCACATTTTTTTACACACACTAAACGTTTTCATATTATTAATAGGAAGGAACCTAATGACTGGATTGTTTGTAATAGTGTTCCTGACTTTAATTGGATGTGTGTGAGTCAATAGCTATCTGGTCGTAAAGACATTAATTTGCACCCTAGACTGGTGATAGTAATCTGTCTCAAGGCTTTCATGTCAGATATATTTCGGTGTCAGTTTTCTGTTATTTATCCTGTACAAACAATCCAGTCATTAGGTTCCTTCCTGTTAATGATATGAAAACGTTTAGTGTGTGTAAAAAAAAAAAGCATACCACGCATCAAAGTGGCAAGGCTTGCCTGTAAGCGCTGTAGGTCGATCAGGATCGTATTATAAAAAGAAATTCTGTAACTGCATCATGTTCCATATGTTACAGGATACATCATGTGCCCCTCACTGTACGATGGAAATGATCTGTTCTGGTGCTCCCGCGGGCTATAAATATTATCAAAAATAGTCCTCAGTAATTTCATTACCGAAAAATCTAATCACTTCTCGCTAAAAGCATTTGCCCGCTGATTTTGTTTTATCTCAATTCATTAGCCCGTACATGTTCTTGGTACATCAAACCAATCGACGGACTGGACACACGAACAGACAGTCAAGCACGCGTATAGAAAGAAGGAAGCCAAACATTTCAAGTTGTCTATCTCACAATCAATATGACTGATTTCCTAATGACGGCTCCATCGTTTATATACATAAATAGATACTTGTCTGAAACTTTTTACCAGACTTTCGGAAATTACAGAAATGGCGAAATGGGTACCCTGTAACCACCAATGCCATGGCTGAAACAGTCACTGTAAAGTAACATGCAAAGACAGGCGACCTCAAGCTGCAGTAAGCCTAATAAAATACCACAAAATTTGTCCGAAAATTTGTACTTCGCATGATGAAGCTCTTACAACAAAATATATTTGTATTAGGCAAGAGAAAATCTACCGGCCACGCGTTGTCAAATTGAGCAAATATCAAGGATATGCCAAAATATATTGAAAAAAAGTATTTCTTAGGGAAACATGATAATATTATGTAGAAACACTTTATCATTTTCTTCTTTTTCTCACAGAAATCTTCATTTGGTCTGTGTGCACTGAATGGCCAGAAAGGCATGTTCCTCACTTCATCATAATAAAAAAGCGACTGCATATACAATTTAGACAGACAGACATCGGTATAACATTAACTATAGTGCGAGCCTGACAGCCAATCAGATCAGACACGCAGACACTGACAAAATTCTATGGTCTCTGGCCGGGTTGACTCATGGGGGAGTCAGCAGGCACGGGACCTCCTACCTATGTACACTGTCAAAAATGTGAGGAAAAAAGTTATCATTACCAGGAATGCGTCCTTTGAGCCCTGGGTGATGGAAATCCATTCGGGCGAGTCCAAAAAGTCGTTGGCGTGGACATGATGGAGGTACACGCCCTCACAACTGGTGACAGCCCTGCGAGAGAGATAATAGGAAAGCCGGGTAAACTCAAGAATAAAACTTTTCTTCTCATTGCTTCGCCTTTTTAATTCCTTGACTCAGAATGCACTGCACGTTTAGCCTGTTGTGTCTACCTAATCGAAGTGCTCGAGGAAATCGAGAATTTGGACTCTTTTCTATACAGTGATTGGTGAGTCGGTGTGAGTCGATAAGTCATTACGTTTCGGCGGACAATTGTGCCTTAATCTTGGGCTTAGCGATAAATGGCCGAGTTAAGGCAGGCGAGGAACGAGGCCTCAAATTAAAATGAACTGAACACAGTCCCTCTATTAAAATGAACTGAACACGACGTTACTTGCCGAGTCAGACAATTTCACCTAGCGTTCATGCCGGCTTGTGTGTGACAATGATTAGCCCCGCCGAGATATCCATGGCTATGACGCTTCTCACAATATGCAATCAATTCCTTGGATGACGAAGTGTCCAATTACGGCGACTGTTCGTCATTCAGGGTGCGCATCCCCATCATTAGATGCTTTCTAGACTTGATCTGCTGTAATCTACATCGGATGAAAGAACGCCGTCATGACCTTTCAAAGGCCTGGGCTAGGTTCGCTATTTCCGCAGCACAGAAACTAGTATTACGACAATCGAAACCAAGACGCAGATAGCTGTGGGTCCATAGCTGTGGTGTTTTCAGACGGGATTCCTGCCTTTTACGGGCCGGTTTTGACTTTTCCGATTTTTAACCCGCCACCACAGCTATGGGATATTCCATAGACTAGCGTCCAAATCCGCCGCAAGCACCCTTTGCGCAAGTTTGCTCGACGATATTTCGAAAATTTTCCATCCAAATTACAAATTGCCAACACTCATCGACAGCTTGGTTATTAGGGACTCACCAGACCAGAAATCCGCTCAAAATTCACTGAAATATCGCCTTTTTTTCTAAGTTTGCGCGACATGACTACACGTAGACCGCCATTTTGCTAGCGTTAAACTGTTGGTCGAGGATCCCTGCAGTACGTCACTACAGTGACGTAGGGCCGTGACCTCTCAACTTCTGAACACAAACTAACTTACGGCCAGCATCCGCGCGGCGCGCCACGAATAATTATAGATCCTAGGACTGAACTTTTTTCCCCCAAGTAAAAGTTTGGTTTCAGTTTTGTGAGACTGGGAATGTCCATAAGACGAACGATGGTCATCGATATCACACGATGAATCTCTCAGTTTGTGTTTAGAAGTTGAGAGGTCACGGCCCTACGTACTTCAGGGATCCTCGACCAACAGTTTTACGCCAGCAAAATGGCGGTCTACGTGTAGTCATGTCGCGCAAACTTAGAAAAAAGGCGATATTTCAGTGAATTTTGAGCGGATTTCTGGTCTGGTGAGTCCCTAATAACCAAGCTGTCGATGAGTGTTGGCAATTTGTAATTTGGATGGAAAATTTTTCGAAATATCGTCGAGCAAACTTGCGCAAAGGGTGCTTGCGGCGGATTTGGACGCTAGTCTATGGAATATCCCATAGCTGTGGTGGCGGGGTTAAAAATCGGAAAAGTCAAAACCGGCCCGTAAAAGGCAGGAATCCCGTCTGAAAACACCACAGCTATGGACCCACAGCTAACACGCAGACTGCACTTCACAAGCGCTCAATATGAATGTGAAGTATGTCTTATCGTCCATCTGACTCCCTGTCTCTCTCTGTCTGACTGTTCGTTTGTCTATTTTTCCGTCGGCGTCTGTTTGCCTGTTTTGATTTCCTATCTGTCTCTGTCTGTCTGTCTGTCTGCCTGCCTGTCTGCCTGTCTGTAGAATACGCCATAGGCAGGAGAAAGATAAAGTCTTCTGTCAATTTGACCAAAAGTAGCACAATCAGGTGAATTACTTTCTCGCGGGCTACATTTACTGAAACTTGCCTCACTGGAGAAACAATAGAAGTCACTGATATTGATACACTTCATTGGGTTTAAAGTGTGGAATGCTTGACCAAAACAGAAATCAAACGAAGAACTAATCCACATACTTCAAATATAACTTAAAAGACTATATCAGAAGAAACATTTCCCAGCAATTACTCTTTATTCATATACGCATTTTGCGATTTGTAGTTATTTACATTTTCTTCTCTTTCAGCCCCGATGAAGATTGCTGTTAGTAACTTTGCTGCTAAACAAAAGTTTAAAGAGGAAAACATCCCTAAAACAAAAACAAACAAACAAACAAAACGAAACAAAAAACTCCCGACAAGTCCGGTGAATTAAGTCGAGACTTCTTTTTCCTCTGTTATACGTAAAATATATTTTTTAAGAAGTAAAGTCGAAAAGTTTGATTTGAGTTTAAATTTAAATGTCGTTAACAGTAGAACTGTCGACTATACGATATGTTGCGAACACCGTGAATCATTGTTACACGAATGAAGAGTTCCATTTTGGTTTTCAAGCGAGGAATTGACATTTAGCTATAGGCATTTTGCAGCTCCCTATCGTGGTCTACGATTGAGGAGTCACCACCCGTTGTCGACAGTCACCATTAACGGAGTACGCATGGTTGTATTTACATGTAACAACGATTTCTGCACGATTCACGTTGGATGAGTATGTCATCCCGGAACCCTCACAGAGCAACGGCACAGTGGCGGACAGTTGTAAGGTTCCCGTTTGCGTCACACGTTGCAGTACTCTCCTGGAGCGATACAACTCGCCCAGCAATAGACAAGAAATATCAATCGCGCGAGTTGGAACGAATGCGCTGCCCCTCAGACTTCGATAAATGAATGTTTGAACGGACGAGTAGGTGTTAGCAAACCAAAACAATACCAGACCACAATCATACTAACTGTAAATTATCTTCAAAGGTCAACACATTTCTCGGATTTTACATCATTTGGCTTTTTTTTGAGAAGATGGTTAGCTTATTTGTTTTCATATTCACTTTCACGCTTGCACTCGACCTGACCTCTGATCGTCTAATTCCATCCTGTGACGAAGCACATTTCATTTATTCAAGCTCAATGTAAAATTGATGTTCATCGAGGAAATGTTATCTCTTTCAAACTCAAGTATGTGTTGCTGAGAATGAATAATTAATTCCACTTGTCTGAAAAAAGTTACAAATTACCGTGCATGTATGTATGTATGTATGTATGTATGTATGTATGTATGTATGTATGTATGTATGTATGTATGTATGTATGTATGTATGTATGTATGTATGTATGTATGTATGTATGTATGTATGTATGTATGTATGTATGTATGTATGTATGTATGTATGTATGTATCTATGTATCTTTGTATCTATATCTGTATCTATGTCTGTATCTATGTATCTATGTATCTATGTGTATGTGACCTACGCCAACGCCATCAGCAAGGATATAAGACTTAGCAAACATGTTTCCCTAAACCTCTGCAAGCTTACTATATCGGCAGACCTCAGCTTTAAAAGTAAAATGTGCCCCGGGACAATTAGACTTATAATAATGACTCTCAGAGTTTTAGGATATTCTTTTGACCTACCTCTTGTGGAGGCTTTGAGTAAATAAAGTTTTCACCTGTTTAGTTTTGTGAAAATCAGGAATGTCATTTTCTCCCATCGAGATAACACACAGACGGCGGCCCTTTTGAATTTCAAATATCTGTAAATATTGGGTAATTTGTTCTCTGGTACCAAAATTTGCGAGATGACCCCTATTTTTATTCGTAATTTTGAAAGCGAGTGTTTGAACGTTTGTTTGAGGAAAATTTGAGCCAAAATTCAAGTAATTCATTTTCGAGGCGGTTGGCAGACATGAAATATATACCGTAGCTTGACAAGCTACTAGGCTAAAGCTTAGGTAAACGATACACCATATTACTTTTCAGTTAATATATTAGGAACTCGAGGAAACTCTGCTAAGCCCTTTTCCTTTAAATCAAACTTCAACCAATTTTGGGTATAACGTGCTTCCTCAATCTAAAATTGCGTATCGCGACTCCTGGTTTATTTTCTTGATTTATGAAAGAGAATGTTTTGAATTTTCTGAACCAAAGCGTTTGCGATAATAAATAATTTACCGTCACACAATGCGAGATAGCATTGCCGTAAAGGTGGCTACTGGAGATAACTAAAGTGAAAAAGTCATGAATTTCTGATATCGTAGCGATGGGTCATGAATTTTTATGTACAGTACTGGAAAAAGTTCAGATCGTACTGAACGTTTCGCAAATTAAAATGACAAGGTTGAGTTCTAATTATTCTATATTTCTACTTGTCATCGATTTAACATACATCACATTTTCCATTCATCGCGACTTGACGGGACCTACAGCATAATTGCATCAGTTGCAGGTCGTCACATTTCTCGTCTGTAATATCTACATTAAATTGTCAGAGTTCGATGTGGGTGACGGAGCGCTCGCACCTGACATCAGTGAAAGGTCAAATGTTTAATTTTAAAGTTTTCCTTCATAGAGAGAGTATCATCGACACCGAAAGTCGCTGTACAGTCATATTAAACCCGCTGAATTAGGTTAGCATAGCAAATGGGCCTGCGTATCGAAAATGACATTTGCTCTTTCGGATGTACGAAAAACACATAAACTTCGCGCGCTATTTCCTTTACACTGACCGTGATCCGGGAAAATAAATGATGAAAATTTAAGATCCTTGTCCTCGGAGGCTTACCGAAAGAAGCTTGAAGAGGAGCTGTCCAGGTAATGAAGAATGAGTGCGTGGAAAGTGCTGCGAAGTGGCGTTCTGAATGTTAAAAGGTCTTCGGGGATTATTTATTTTGACACCGCGCTTTCAGCGAAATCCCTTCTTGGACTGCTCCCCGTAGATATACACGATCATTCCGTGGACGCATGCAGATTCTAGAGCTTAGCAATTGTATGACATTCTTGCCTGGCTACGACGATTTAGTTTGGGGATCCTGAACGCTTTCTTGCTCTTTACTTAATCTGGCCAGAAACGGACACTCAACTGTGAAACGTACAGCTGAGATCGTAAAACCACATATGAACTGAACGTGCTCCTGTGTTTCAGTTACAGTTGTAACTTCATTGAAATTGTTGTGATCAACATCACGAGTAATATTTAACGTGTATGGCTTCAATTGAAAAAAGCGCAAAGTATAAAAACAAGTAATTAACGGAAATGAAAATATGAAATTTCTTTCACTGATACTAATGTATCATCACTTTGTGTAGCAAGTGCAATTGCCTTGGTCAAGTCCGTCAAGGTTTATATGCAAACTGTATATGAAAACTGTGAAAGCTCATTAAATATGCAAATTACTAGTATAAATTAGCTGACATGGAAATGCAAAGTGTCTTTCATTGCTATTTCACTCTTGTATTTTCAATATATCTAGTAACGTCCGTCAGCTTTGGTCAAGTCCTTCCAGCTTAATATACATTATTTGAAATGCTCATTAAAATTCAAATTACCGATTAGCTGACATGAAAATGCAAAATGTTTAACGCAACTACAACTACAGTGTCTCGTAAGTTTCCTCAACTTTCGGCAAAGTCCTTCCTGTTTAACTTCACTAATCGGTGAAGGTCATTCTAAATCTTCAACATATACAGCAAATTTCGTCAACTGTCGTCAAGGCCTTACAGTCTTATGTCCCTAATCGGTAAAGCTCGTCAAATATGTATGCAAAGTAGTAATTAGCTGATGTAAAAATGCTAAATCACTTTCATTTAGGTTTATTTTCAATGTGAACAGCAAGTTTCATCAACTTTGGTCGAGTCAATCCGGATACGTAATTACAAAAGTTCATATGCGTATTAGTAATTGTCGCAAAACGTCTACATGACCTTGAAAGATGCAATATGATTCCTTGGTTAATATCTGTGGGAAGATTCATAAGATATCTCATAATATGTCATTTCTCAACAAATAATTATACAAACTATATTAGTTGTGCAAGTCACACTCATCAAAATGCAGTTCCCAGACAGAATTAGATGTATTAGATTTGATTTCGATCCGGGAAGCCGTTCTTGAAATACCGCGCCAACAGAGACACAGACACATACATACATACATACATACATACATACATACATACATACATACATACATACATACATACATACATACATACATACATACATACATACATACATACAGACATACAGACATACATACATACATACATACATACATACATAAGCGTCCTGTTCGCGATATGATCGGAGGGTAAACGCATACATACATACATACATACATACATACATACATACATACATACATACGCACGCACGCACGCACGCACGCACGCACGCACGCACGCACGCACACAGACAGACAGACAGACAGACAGACAGACAGACAGACAGACATACATACATACATACATACATACATACATACATACATACATACATACATACATACATACATACATACATACAGACAGACAGACAGACAGACAGACAGACAGACAGACAGACAGAATGACAGACTGACAGAGGCAGATAGAGAGACATACATCGGTATGACAACAGCTCACGTGTGTGAACACTTGAGCTAACTACAGTAATTTTTACTTAGGGACGGACCATTAGATCTTGGGAAGGGGGTGGTCAAAAACAGAAAAAGAAAAATTTCAGAGCAGAAAGTTAGGGGAAAAAAATCTTCAAACTCGTTTGCAAAGTAAAAAAAAATAAATAAGAAGACAAATGCGTAAAAAAAAAATCTGCAAAAGTCTTTCAAATCTTGAATTTTTTTATAGATTTTACCGACAGGAAGCAATTTTCTGTATTTTTTAGTATATCCTCCAGGCACATTTTTAATTTTAGTTTATACATTTAGAGTGACTGTATCCCTTATACTGGAAGTTGTGATTATCTTATCTTTTCAGGACTTTTGTATTCTGATCACTTGAAAATTATAAAATTATAGAGCCTGTTTTCTACTTGTTTCCTGCGTACAAACCAAACAGGTACACAAGGTAAAACATTGAAACTATCGTATCGTTGTCAAGACAGAGTTATATTTGCCTTTTAAGATCAAGGTGAACAGATGGCAGGCCACTCAGGCCACTCATTTTTTTAACAGCATTTCATTGCAATGATGAATACAAGAATGGGTGAACAAGTAGAAACACGTCAATAATGATAAAACAACATATCAATTCATTATTTATTATTTTGCTTTTAAAAAGGCATTTTCAATTCTTTTTTCTCAAAAAAAGCCTCAAAAAACAAGAGCAACACATTTTTTAACATTCAACAATACACTACGTAGAATGCCATCTATCCAACAAATCCCAACACAAAAACACTCAAAAGGGTTGAACTTTGAAAGTTTCTCGATAGCAAATACTGAATAAATCTGCATGAATAAACGTTAATGTGTAGCAAATACTGAACGACAATTATCTGAAGAATTTTTCCACCACAAAAAAGAGCATGATTTAAACAAATCTTAAGGGACTTATGTAGCAAATTTCAAAGAAATTGGACAAGCCCTTTCAGAGAATACAGATTTTTTGACCATGAGTGGCATCAATTGCCCTAAAAAGACAAATATTGAAATTTCACCACATCTATACACATCCAATCAATTTGGACATGCTGCTACAGAGAAATAGATGTTTTGATCAAAAAAGGGCAACAATTGCTCTAAAAAAAATATGCAAATTTCACTGTAATTTGCAAACAGCTTCTCAGCTTGTCAAAATCAATTGTAAATCATGAGATATGCATGATGTTTGGTTGGGTGAATGTAGGCATTTCACCAAGCAGTAGAAAGGGAAGCCAGGAAACCAAAATAGTCAATTTTCAAAACTATAGGAAGCTACTGAGGAGCAAGAAGACCATGTTTCAGAGGAAGATGTATAATCAGAAAAAAATGCTCCCCAAGTGCCACCAAATAACACCATTTTAATCTCTATTTTTCAAAGGCTCCAACGGCCCCTCCTGACCTCCCCCCGCAAAAATACTCCACACGTGCCATCAAATAACACCATTTTAATCTCTACTTTTCAAAAGCTCCAACGGCAGGAGGGGGACACCCCCTCCTGACCTCCCCCCCCCGCAAAAATACTGCACAAGTGCCATCAAATAACACCATTTTAATCTCTACTTTTCAAAAGCTCCAACAGCAGGAGGGGGACACTCCCCTCCTGACCTTCCCCCGTGACCGCTTGTGCGGCCGCTTGTGGTGCTTTGCACCACATCTTTGCCCTCTTTATCTTCAGACAGCGACGAACTAAAAAAATTATAAATCTGAAAATTTACTCTGAAAAAAAATTTGCACAGCTAATCTCAATTGGAAAAAAATTTTAGAAATTTACAATAGTAAAAAAAAAATTTCACAATTGCATTGTCTAATGGTCCATCCCTTACCTCTCCTAATTTCGCCTATGATTAATAATTTTTTGTGTAAAGTGCCAAGAAATGAGCTGCAAAGGCTGTCAGTTGCAATATTTCGCAGTGTCTGGTTACGTTCATTTTTTCATTTCAAGTTATCACACAGAGATTGGCTGGGCAACAAATGTCATAGAATGATCATATGTACTGATTCTAGCAAATCTAGCTCATCCATTCCATTGCATTGCTCTAAAAGAGATGATTCGAGGAACGGTATTGTTCAACCTTGCTTAATTACTTATTAATGGAAATTCTATCTGGATGACGCCATCTTCACGTAAAACAATTTTAACCCTCGAGCGCTGCTATCTGCTTACGCATTAAGCTTATAGGACGATGTGATTTCCGGGCTCTGTAATGACTTTAAAACTAGATCTCTCTGAACGTAATCATGAGATGCTGTTGTTTTTGGAGGCAAGGAATGATTGAACACTGCAACCATTTTGCTCTGGATATATTTACGAGTACTCTATAGTCACGATAACATTTTTACGGGTGATGAACAATTCAGCACCTTATTTCATCCCTAATATAAGCCGTGTAGCTGCCTCCCTATCCGACGGCGTTGTTCGCAGCCATTGACTGAACGCACACAACGTTGAACAAACGATGTTGCCCTGGGAGCTGGATGGAGAGTAGAAACTATACCCTGTGCTATCCCGCACCCCGAATTACTCTAATTTGGAAATAATCTTTCCAAAAGTTTGTGATGTGTACTATGCAAAGGCTTGGGGAAAAATGGTACGTTCGCGAGGCTTTGTAAAAATACTGTTTGAGTATTTCACGCATGCGCACACTCTGGAAAACGTAAACGAAGATTGCGGTATCGTCTGCAACCAAGACAAAGTATAATAGCAGAGGAATTTCTCAATTTTTCAGTGGTAAAAATAGATGAGATTTTTTGTAAAACACATATTGACTAGCCAAACTCGGGTAACAGCATACATTTGTTTCGCTTGAGCCTATGAGTCGCCAATAGCAGTCTGTTTCCTTCTCTTGGTCTGTGTCATCGTAAAGCAAGCTGTTATAGGGAGACGTTCATTCCAGTAAATATTGTTCTTTGGAGAGCGCCTGAAAGCAATCGAGTCTGTGAAGTCAAATGCAACTAAAATGGCGGTCAAAGAAGGACGCTGAATAGTCCGGTCATGCCACATCGCTCCGCTGCAGTACTTGCATCTGTACAAGGTGCAGTATTTATGTCGTCAATTGATATTGAAACATAGTTCGCGCCTACAATATAAATACGGTGATTGAAATCCACTGATGCAAATCGTGAACTCATCAGTTATTTTCAGAGTCACAGCTGAACGCAGTACCATACATCAGCTCTGCAGAAGTATAATAAACAAGAGTCCGCTTCCCAACTACCGGCAACTAATAACACTAGAAACGTTAATTACGTGCTTCAGCGAGGGATCAGAATTCCCAGGTGATGCATAATTCAATGAGCTGGCATTCACGTCAGGTAGGCACGCAAGTCAAGTCGACCGTATTGACAGTTCTTGGGCGTGTATTGTTTCAATGGCTTGAAGCGAAGCTCTTTGGAGACCACAATTCAATTACATGTAAGATGTGCCGCTAACAACAGTCAGATGATGTACCGATGAAAAGTGTTATATATTTGATGGAATTCCGCACTTTCCGTCTCTGTCGACAAACAATCTTGTTGTATTTGCATCCAAACAGCGTATCATTGAAAGTTGTTGAAGCCACAATGAAAGCATTGCATCAATTCATTATAGTATAAAGTGGATTCGGTTTTTATTTTGCCTGGGAAAGTGTTACGATAACGTCATTCCGTTCTATTGCCTCTGGCCCGGTCTGGTTCGCGTGAGAGTGATTGCGAGGTTTTCATGCTCGGAGACATTGACGCACGCTGTCCGGAAACAACTCAGAACTCCAGTTGAAAGCTTTATCGTAACGCTATCGGTTGGCACAAAATCGACGCATTCGAACGTCATATTGTATGGTCTGAGCGCGTCAAACTCAATTACAGTACTAGCCGTAAACCCAAAACAGCGGAACTCAGCGACGTTGTCCGTATTAAGTTTTGTCTTTCTTTCGTTGAAGTTAAAATCGTCCACGCGTGTACGTTCACTAATTCAGAATGATAATAAGAAACAAAAAAAACAACAACATCCCTGATTTAAAGTAGGACCAAGTCGAAATAAATTGATTCCTGAAAAGAGGCAAATTTCTTTTCGGTGCTTTACATCGTCAGCATCAAATTCGAAAATAACAAGAAAGACTCTTATACAAGCTATGCTATATCCAGCACTGACACTTTTGAAGTACAACTACTTTCTGCCCAATTTGGGGCAGTGAAATCTTTCAACCCGATAGTTTTTCATTGCGTCGTTTCTTCTTGATTTTGAACCTCATGGCCAAAATCAACGACAGAATTGTAATAGATGTTTCACTTGTCTCGCAATCAACTGGATGACACACAACATTAAATAATTCACTTATATGGCAATCAATTCGAAGGCAAACTTAATAAGCTTACACTGAATCTGAATTCGAAATGTGTATAGCAATTTGACAGTTGAATTGCAGGATAACGAGCTTTGTGTTCACCCAGCTATGAATTAACGCGCAAGACTAAATATTTGTTGGTAGTTTATCTGTTCTTATTCATTGTTTGAATATTGATATTGACATGTGAGACATAGATCCACATAGGGTGTAGACAGATAGAGGGTTAGATAACTATACAAATGTACATTCAGACAAAGGTGAATAATTCAATGTGTGATATGTACGTGTATATACATACACATATACATACATAAGCTAACATACATACATCAAACATACATACGTATATATACATACGTACATACACGATACATACATACACGCATACATACAGATACTACATGCATGAATACATAAATATTTGTTATATAGACATACAATATTCTATGTACATGTATATAAAGTCCATAAAGTAGATCATTTTATATATATATATATATATATATATATATATATATATATATATATATATATATATATATATACACACACATATATACATATAAATACAGTATATCACAAATTACTTTAAGTACAAAGTATTAATATCTGTTACTATGTTTCATGCAACCTCCAATCTTCGGACAAGATTGCAGGATGCACGAAATTTAAGTAACATACATATTATTATCATATATATATATATATATATATATATATATATATATATATATATATATATATATATATATATATATATACACATATATATGAGTGAATGAAAAAGTGAATAATTCAATGTGTGATATGTACGTGTATATACATACATAAGCTTACATACATCAAACATACATACATATATACATACATAAGCTTACATAAATACATACATCAATCATACATACATATATACATACGTACATACACACATACACACATACATATGAATGAATGAAAAGTGACCCATGCGGGACTTGAACCCACACCCCCGTATACATTACGGATGCTCTACCAACTGAGCTAATGGATCAGTCGGTATAATGTGGGCGGTCCTGACGCTTACATGTGGCTTTTCATTCTGTTGTGCTTGGATGGTGAGTAAACGACTAAGCTCATCACCTAACCTTTCAGCCTAAGGATTCCGCGGGATTCTACAGGGTCTCGCACACAAGTCACCAACTTAGAAATCAGTTATTGGTAATGAGGATCAATCATATGAATGATGCAAAGCCAGAGAAGGGTAAATTTGAAATGACTCACCATACGAATTTTTTATGTGAAATACAGTGGTGAATGAAAAGTATATATGTATATAATTTTACATACATCTAATGGCCGGCTGACCTATTAATATAATTGTATATATATTAGATGGTCGGCTGACCATCCTTCTATCCTACTTATAATTCAGGTTGCCGAAACGATATAGACATAAAAGCACTAACTACGGACCGAAGAAAGAAGAAAATGGTTAGTTGTAATTATCTCACCGATTTATTCATCCATCACATGTAGATTCAGCTATGATAAAATTTCTACTTATCCGCGATGTACCTGTATCGATTCCGGAATTAACTCGAAAGATCGACCACAAGCATGCCTTGCCGCGTTCGTCGACAAATTATTCATAGTTGTTGATTTTGTTACTTTCTGCCCGATTTCTGTTTTCTTCTGCACTTTGAATATTGATTAGAGTGATCGGATCCCGACGGTGATCTGACAGTTGTCCAACCGAAACACTTGACAAGGAACCTGCTCAGACACATGTCAATTATCACACAGTAGCGATGAAATAGACCTGGCGACTGCTTTCGATGATGTCGTACTTGAAGGTTATCGCGCTTGAAGAGCACGTGATCCAAAACCAAGTTGCCATGTGTCAGTGACGATGGCTTTCATAGACAACAGGGAAGACTGGGTCCGTTGCTAACAACGTCATGTCAAGTTGTTTTGAATTCAAACAGAAAATGTAGCGAATATTCCGTCTTTATTTTCGAAAGTCGTTTTCACATTATCAATCTACATAGGGTGGCGTCTATGTTACATGTCACACAGTACGAAATAACCTCCCTATAATTTGGAGGGAAACGGATTATCTTAGTCTTCAGCATTTGAGATTTCCTCAGGCTGCTTGTACGATATTACATAAAATGAGGAGCTTTAGGCCAAGAAAAATAAAAAGTTTGTTTCTCGTCCTCGCGCGCGTCAATTCATACTTGCCGCGTCAGTCTTTATTCTCCGCTCAAGAGGAAATAAAATGAAAAAAAACATAAGTAAACGCAAAAATATGCGATAGTCATAACACAGTGCTGTGTAAAGCAGAACTGTTAACAAAATAACTGACACTAACATCTGCAGAACTGTACACATATGTCACTGTTATATTAAGGTGACAAAACTGTGCATTGCTGCACCAAAAGTCAAACCGCAGAACTGTTGCTATACAAAACTACTGCCGTGCATTTCTATCTGCGTGCATTCCTATGTTGTTTTCATGTTTTTGCGCGTTCTTGTTGGTTAAAGAATAAAAAAATTGAGAAAAAACCCCCCCAGCGTTACCGCATCATTTTTGCAATATATCTAGGATGAGAAACAAACTTTTTATTTATCTTGGCCGTACTACGGCAATTGCGAAGTCGTGGACACAAATATGCAAGCTTTCTACCGCTATTGCTTAAATATTGCTTTTAACACGACACTACGACAGCAGATTTACATCACGTGAACATTAAGCAATAAATCAAAGATGAACGCATAAAATACGAAAAGTTATCGGCAACGTGTCACTAGGCCGTGGATTAAATAATAGTCTTTCCCGTGATTAAATATTTGAAATATTTGGCATAAAACAACGTCATATACACATTTTTTGTTATTGACATGATTGATATACTTCTAATGAATATATGTGTAGTCGTCTATACGGGACATGCTGGCGACGGTGTCCTGCTCTGATGAATGCAAGTCTTGTTGAGGCGAGGAAGTCTCTGTAAATTTAATTTTCTGTATCAACTTAGGGCACACAGGTCAATTACGGCTGACCAAAAGTACTGCCGTGAATGCTTTTGACGATGTACAACTCAGGGGTTATCGCAATTCTGAAGTCACGTCCTCAAATTCAGACAGCCGTCGCAGCGTTTTTAAATTTAAACTGAAAAAGTAATCTCGGTGTCAGAGGTTAGGTCTTGCAATGCCTCGCTGGCCACGTGATGTCCCATGTAATGAATTATCTAAAAGCGCTATATATACTTTCCTCCCAAACATCTTCATCAATGTTTTTATTTACCAGGATATTATAAGCTGACGATTGTAAATTGACGTATTAATGATTTTGAACGGAAAGAGATTATACGAATCGTGATAGGCTGTTTTTTCGATGAATGTTTTTTCCTCGCTGGCCTGAAAATATCAATTAAATGCACAACGAAAGCGATGTAACGCGTACTCATGCGTTCATTGCACAGTAGTTGTGTTACTAAGATTATCAAGGTCACAAAGCAAGAAGAATAAAAGTGAGTTAGCACGAGGTAACGATACAAAAAGAAAAAGTGAGCAAAATAGCATCCAGGTATGAAATAAGATTTAACCATTTAAAGTATAAAATGACAGCCAACAATTTCTGAAAGAAAAATTATTGAGAACTGAGAAAAGAGGAAGCAAATTCAAAAATATACAAATTGAAGATATTCCTACATAACTATTAAGATTACTATAACACTGTTAAACGTAACAACAGGTTAAAAATCAGAGGAATCTGACCGGTAGCTAGGCGTTTCAGCATTTTCACTTTTTCGACGTCATTTGCATATTTGGGGCCAACCACTTTCATTTGAACAATAGGAGTTCTTAACGCCATGGTTCATTCCCAAGCCAGCTGAAAGAATTTTTTCTTGCGATTTTATCGTCCATTATCGTAGGAGACACCATATGTGCATCGTTATTTTTATACAGCATATAGCAGAAGCATTTCTTAAAGTCTTCTTTACCTAACGGTGAAGAATTGCTGTACAGTAATTTAACCACAGTGATCCGGATACACCAATATCAGCTCACTAAAAGCATTCTCTTGTATGGCTGTATTTGAAAGTAAATGCCATCATTCGTGTTTTAAGATATAATAACTTATGTCTGTAAAGTAAAGTCAGTTAGAAACATCCGAGATCACGTTGCACTAAGGTGAAGGCTAGTTTGTGAGTGTGTAAGAATAGCCCCGTAAAGTAAAATATATATTTATTTAAAAAAATTAGAAGGAGTAATGGGATATCTGAGTCGCTGTCACCTACTTGGGTGGTCAAAACACGCAAAAGTCTGTAACATGGAAATGACATAAAACCGTCGTAAATGCAATGTCGTTTAGTCTTCCTACACGCTTATGACATATTATGGGCAATCAAAATCTGAATTCCAAATATTTCGTATACTGTAATTTGATACCACAGAATGCTGAAGCAAATTCTGCAATAAAACAAGCTGAATAACAAAGTCATTCACCATTCGACTTTCTTCACTAATCTCACCTCTCTGTTTGGAGATAGATGCCATAGTTGGTCAACATCTTTTCTGATGAGCACATTATTTGTTGATGAAAATGTGTGACCCAATAACGAAGAAATAATTCCTTTGAGATTCCTGTGCTAGAATGCCTGCGTTTACCCGATCTTCAAAAACTATTAAAAGCAGTACCTTATCGTGCAGACCTATTTTCGACGAGCTCGAACTACGAACGGCAAACGAGAACCTCGAGCGAGCCAGAGCTGTAGCGTCTCAGTTTAATCGACCAGAAAACGAAATCACATATAGTCTTTACAAGGAATACCATGCGCCAGTCGAGCACTTGCTAACGTGGCCTAGTCTGTTGCATTGGATAAACCGCGGACCGGCGAAGGGCAAGTCTGAATGGAGTTCGAATGTACCAAAGTAAAATCACACGTTGAAGACGAAAGTTAAATTTAACGGTTACGAGCAAAATGGACACAAGTTAATTTCATGCTAATAGTCTTCATTTATATCAAGTGCATTTATTAATGAGGTTATTTATGTATGCAAGAGTTACAACGCATCGCCAATGAGAGTAAAATTATGATTGAGTCTCGTGCACTACGTTCACTATATTATCCGACGAGAAAATGTCATACAGAGCGTACGATTTATATCGGATACAGTGGATTAACGGAAATCGAAACAAACTGAAGGGTCCTTTCTTTAATTATTTATAGGGTCCACCGGAGCAACTGAGAATGGGTTTTAATTTACACAGTACTAAGAAAATCACTTTGGTTTCTAGAGTTATTAGAAATGGACCTACGCATTCACAAAGGTTAAAGGCAATGTGAATGGCCATTGGGCAGTTCGAAAGAGGCGTACATTAGAATAGGTGTCCAAATGCCATATATTCCTCGTTGCTAATACAATGATGGATGACTGACGGCTGCCGTGTGTGTAGCGGAAAGTAGGTCAGTATGAAGTCTCATCTAAGCCTGATTTGAAGCAAATCATATTTTAAAAATCGTAGAGAGAGGTTTTCCTCAGATGATAGCCGCTTTACTATTTAGGATTAATACCCGTGCAACTAACCTTACTAAAATGACTCCACAAACCGTTCAAAGGTAGGAGCAAAATGTCCCAAACATGTTAATAGTGAATTGCCACATAATAGTGCTTAACAGCGTGAGAGACACTATAGCGAACTTCCATTAAACTTATTTCAGCATAACTATTATTGTCAGAGTCAGAGTGACAGGATATAAATGTAGGAGCCATGAAGAAAGGAGCTGAACATTAAAGTGGCCACTGCTTGATGGAAAAACTGAAACCATTCGCAAATTATTTAGATTTTAGAGAAACATATTGAAATCTTGGTGTGGCCAAGAACAGCGGTCAAATACTTTATTAAAACAAGCTTAGGAAACATTTACAGATTGGTTGATATTTGTGAGCGAACATACAATCATGCTCCATCTTGGCCAACCTAACACAATATTAAGGTGGCGTTGCACGTATAACCAACATCATCAAAAATGACATACCCCCCCTCATGCTATATCTTTTTAAAAAGCAGAGAATCTAAAGTTTAGAATGATAGCAATAGTTTACTCGAAAGACGTAGAATGTGCATGTTTAGGGTAGAAAGCTTCAATTTTGGTATTAATCATAAAAATTAACCTAAGTATAAACGTTGATACTATTTTCTGAAATTTAATATTTCATATGAAACAAGACTATCTGTAGAAAAAATGAGTATTTTATTTTGCATTTCCTATCCTCATTTTAAAATGGCATGGTTTGAAAGTCTGACACTCAAAAAAGTGATTAAAATCATGATACGCAAAATTAAAATGCTCGTTCAAAATGTAAGAACTTTATCGCCAAACAAAATAACCGTTTCATTATATAGTATTTAAAGAACAGAATGTGAACATTTCAAAAAATTTGACCCCGCTAGAGGGGAATTAAGTTGTTTTGAAATCTTAAAATTGGGAGAAAAGAAAAGCCAGGAAATCAGGTGATTAGCATAAATTTGCAAATTTGCATACAGAGAACTTGAACGTTTACCCCAATATGCCGTGACAGTGATCACGTGTACGTCTTGTATATCACCGTTCAAATATCAAACGTTATGTTCACCAGCTTACATTGTGTATTGTGCTGGAAGTCAACTGACATCTATCGTGCGCTATTAGGACTTCCTAGAGTTTTCATCTTGCTGGTGGGATTTGAACCGACGATGCCATATATTTCTATAGTCTTCATGTATCATTGGAAATCGTTTGTGGAAAGACCTATGTTAAGTCGTTACAATCAACAGGCAGGCACGGATTCGTACACGCGCATGCCCACCTCTGGCACTGCAGTATGCACTGCCAACGTATTCAATCTGCTTTACGCATGAGAGAAGAAGCAGTTGCAACGATAAGTAAACCTTTGAGCATCCACAGTCCTGTATAGGATGAATTGCCAACCGAGATGTCAGTTGATTCGAAATAAGTGTGGCATATGGTATGTGTGGTTCGATCCCCAAAACGCGCAAAATGTCGTCGTTAAATTTACAGATATCTAAGCTGTTAGAAAGTTTTCAATAAGTTCGCTTTAGCAAAACAAGCCAAATCTTGGCCTCCGATATTACAGCAGACAGACTCAAATACATTTTACGAGAAACCTATGGTCGGAGAATGCTATGTACAACTTCAGTCGCCAAGTTTTTTAACGACAATTTTAGAAAGTTACTTCAAAATTTGTTTTTAAACTAACTATGGAGTCGGTGGAACCAAGTGTAGAAAGCATAATCTAAATCATATTTTCCATGAGATGTTGTTAAAAGAGAATTATTCTCAATTAGGTTAACAGATTCTTGAATTAAATTGAAAAATTGGATGCCTCTATAGATAAATGCAAAGCTCTGTGGACTTCAAACTTCTATCTAGTGTTTTATATATATATATATATATATATATATATATATATATATATATATATATAATAAATATATATATATATAATAAATATATATATATATAATATATATATATATATATACAAATTTCTTCAAGTACAAAGTAATAATATCTAAAACTTAAGTTTCATGCATGTATAGTCTGATGATTGATAGATGCATGAAATTTAAGTAACAGATAGTATTACTTTTTGCTTGAAGTAATTATTTATAACGCTCTGCTTTAAGCATCGAGCACTTTAATTTTCCTGAAGGACATCTGTTTATATATATATATATATATATATATATATATATATATATATATATATATATATATATATATATATATATATATATATATATATATTATATATATATATATGCATCGACACTTCTACTCACTTCTACTCACAATTCATTCACATGGGCAGGAAGAAATCAATGCATAGCTGAAATACTTTCTCAAAGAAATGAAGTCACAGATTTCATCCTGTCACCTTTCTGAATTATACACCCTATTGATCTATACACTAGCATTACCAATATATTGCAAAACCATGCGTGGGTGACTTTTATTGAAGTGTTTTCGATAACAGCTTTCGTTGACGGAATAAAAATCTACCCTATTTTCATGTTCCACATTCATTCCTGCCCATGTAAATAAATCGTGAGTAGGAGAACAGCAACGCCAAGTATGTTTTGAGAAAGACTGTGTATTCGAGTGTAGAATGGCGGGTTTGCTGATAACACCGAGTCAAGAAATAACTAAACCTTCTTCCGCAGTCTTTTCAACCTACAGGTATGAGTGCATTTGCATGTATAAAATAATTATATACAACTAACCTGCCGGACAACAAGATTGACAGGCGGTCATCACCGACAGTCACATCTTCTATAGCGTAAAATTCGCCTTCTCTAAGGCTACAAATGGTCGAGAATTTGCACAAATTCTTGAACTGCTGTCTGGTCACTTTGAAAGGCTGAAAGAGGCAAGCGTACACGTCCTCAAGTTCTGAGCACAGCTGAGTCGGCCAGATCTGGTAGAATATTCGGACAATCTGGCCGATGTTCACGGCGAAGAAAGCGAAGTTCCAGCCGAAGCAATCGGGCATGCAGGAGATAGTGGCAGCCCAGACAAACAGGAACAAATACGCCGAAATCAGAACGCACCTGAGAAGTAGAGCATGCTGAGCGAAGGTCTTCGGGGTCAAGAAAGCGATAGTCGAGCAGAGATATCCGACTTGAAACAGCGCGTGTTGAGGAACCAACCATTCAGAACACAACACTCCAAAGGAATCAGTGTCAGACCCATTTTGTTCGGCTGCAGCCTTTCTTTCACTGTCGGGCAACAATTCCATTTGGAGGACTGTCCCCGACGTCAGATTGTAGACTGTAACTGCGGTCGACATCAACTCCGTATGCATCGCCATTTTGAGAACGCCCACGTTAATATCTAATCGGGAAAATGCAAAATGTCGAGGAAATGAGGTTCATTTCTTACCGACGTAGAAACAGACGTCTTAAGTTTTAACAAGACCAGGTTACTTAACAAACGTGTTTTCTCATCAATGATCCCTATAATTCTGATTGCACGCACAGGTACTATACTTCCGTTTCCCAATCGCTTACAACTTTAAATGGCGAAAGTTCCGTCTTATCGTCTGCCATATTTTTGGCGCCAAAAAAATTATAATTATTTCGAGTAAAATTGTTTACATTGTGGGCGTCTTTCTTTAATTTATCGCACCAAGGCAAATAATAAATAAGAACAGCTTTGTAAAAAAATCCATTGCTCAAGACAACAATACGGCACCAAGTAAAAAGCCTATCTTTATGCGAAGAATTGAGCCATGGAATAGCATGTAAAGCGCCTCAGAGGCTGAATAGGCATCGCAGCTTGCAAATACACAGATTGTACCCTGAAGCAGAGATTGAGTTCTACAAGAGCTCCGCTATCTTTGATTCCAGCTGCAGAGTTCGAATAAGGAAATAACAAGGAATCTTTGCATTGCTTTAGGCTATCTCTCTTCCGCTATTTCATTCAATTCTGCTTCTATACCGTGACAACTAAAAATATTGTCGTGACCAAGAAAGTGCACTCACGTGATGTCAAAATTGACGACATTGCAGTGCAAACTCAAGTTCGTGCAATCGATACAAATGCCTGCTTCGCTGCATTTTCTGTCACATAATATTTGCAGACAGGTATTTACAGACACTTGTAATAGTTTTTTAATAAATCATCATCCTCCTTTAATTAATACACCCTCAAAAGACTTACCTTGTTTCCACAGTTACAGTGAAAACACCACAAATGCGTCACAGAATAATTCACATGTGATATCATTGGTTGGTCGGTAACAAGTAGAAAAAAATGTGCCCTGTATCACATTCTAATTATCTCCAACTACAGCGAAACAAAGCCTGGCTCGCCTGTAAACGCATGTAGGCATACTAATCCCCCTCAACAGAATTCGTATAGGTCACACTAACCATATAATCGGTCCCTGCATCATATTAGGTACGTCCTAGGACGATCCGCAGTCTAAGTAGACGAGCGCCTTCATCTAAAATGAGACTATCAACGGGCGTTCACAAAACGCATCGATTACTCTATATCTTCCCGCTCTTACACCAAATCATTGCGCAGCCCTTTGGCGGGGGGGGGGGGGGGGGGGCACAGTAAACAGGATTGCATCAGTCAGTCGTCGTTGTACATCATCCCCACCTTTGGCGACCTTTCTTGGTAGAAAGAGTCTCAATGAAGTAGGTCAGGCCGATCTGACTCAATGTCAAGGGTGGTCATTTTTTAAAGTGTGTTCGAATCGTCAAAATTTGCAGTGGATTTGTATTGGTATTGGATCACCCCGATGTGTAATAATTAACCAAGTATGTAATGCTAACAAAATATGTAATAACACTGAACCCAATTTGTAATAACACTTAACCCCATATATGATACTAACCCAATATGTAATAACAATTAACCCAATATGTAATACTAACCCAATATGTATTAACACTGAACCTAATATGTAATACTTACCCAATATGTAATACTAACCCAATATGTATTAACACTGAACCTAATATGTAATACTAACCCAATATGTAATAACACTTAACCAAAACATGACTGAATACAATCTGGATAGGGTTTTTATTCCGCAGAAAAGAATGTTACGTGTTATTTATGTTATTATTTGAATTTCCTTGTGATTTTCCATCAGCAGATCTTTTCACTGTTATTGATGTCTTATTGGTCAGGCAACGATTTTGTAATTTTCTTGCTGTTACAGTTTACAAATGTTTGTCAAATAATGCCTTTGGTTACCTTTGAATTTGTTTATCCCCAACAAAGTAAGATAAACGTATATCGTACACTTCCACATCTAAATTTAATGTTTATGCCCCAAGATGCTATTTGAACGATATTGAGACAAGTTTTAGTTATCGAGCAACAAAAGTTTGGAATAGTTGAAATATCAAGGGTAAAATTTGTATGTTATAAACGCAAATATAAGATTTTGTTGAGAGATTTTGTCAAGAAAAATGTTCTCTTATAGCTGAATAATGATTTGCAGTCTCTTACATACTAAGGAGGTACTGTATTATATATATGGGAAAAATATACGCTTTCATCATGCTTTATGTATATTTATGCATTTCACTGCATTTGTATTTCATGATCATTTTGTTAGCCCTGAATCATGTAAATAAATAAATAAATAAATAAATAAATAAATAAATGAATAAATAAATAAATAAATAAATAAATAAATAAGTTAATTAATAAATAAGTGTAGATATTGGTTCTTTGTACATGGCGTTGGGGGATCCTCAGCTTTGACAATGCGACGTTGCTACCGTACCGCCTCATGCATCACTGAAAACCTGTCTTGCAACGATTACTGTAAAGGCAAACCCTTAATGCAAAATTCTTAAACCGCGTTTTGGATGATTTCCTATGGTAACGCATAACAAGGGTTCTTACCTACTTAAGTTTACACACTTTAAATAATACAACAATTCTGTTAAATAGATAGACGTCAAAGTCAAAATTGTATACTGAAGAAAGGCTGAAAGTTTCGAGACATTCAAGCAAGAAGCGATGAGAAAAACATCCAGTGAATGCACACTATTTTGAGTATACATTTTCTAGGTTATCCTATCTATAAATGCTACTTATTTTGAAAAGATCGTGCATGATTCGGTTGGCGGAGTGTGTCCCGGCAACAAATATTCGGAATCTAAATTTTGTACAGTACTTTTCAGGTACGCTGCTTTTGTTCAGTTATGTTGAAACTTGTGTGGTTGAGCATGTACACTTTTCTCCAAGTTGGTTTTGTGAAAATGTACTCTTTAATACAGGAATAACAGCTATTTTGAATTTTAAATATCAGTAATTTTTTGGCATTTTGTTTCCATTATCAAAATTTGCGTGGCGACCTCTGCTTTTCCTTTATTTTAAAGAGAACTGTTTCAAGGTACCCTAGAAATTAAGACTGAGTCAAAAGTTTATAACTTCAGTCTCGGGGCGCAAACTACTCTACAGCACCGTCTTTTTGTACATCTGTTAACATTTTACTTCAATACAAGCGGTCGATAATTGACCTTGCAAGGATCTCGCAAAATCGATAAAAACAGACAACTTTATCGGAGAAGTTTGCATTTCCGTGGCCCACTAAATTTTTTGTCTCAAAAATGGAATGATCTTAACTGTCACTCTTGCAATCTGAGCAGGTGAGTGCAGGCGTTTTCTGACCTCAGTGAGCGTATAGGGTCAAATATTGACTGCTTGTGCAGTGTAATGGCGCGCTGACTCCATACAATGGTGTCCCTCACGGACACCTGAGCAGCGCATCGACTCACGCTTGGAAAGGGTCATGAGACGAAGGTGACTCAGGGTCGCGTCCTGAAGTCATCCTTGCTTTCATTCAAGTTTTCACGATCTGTCTACAATTACGGGGTCAGTTATTGACTGTTGGCATCAAAGTAAGAATTATGAAAACTGTCACACGAAGAAAATGCATCCCAATCGTCATAATAGGCGCACATGCATGTGTTTAACCTTTAATGCGAACCAAGTTACATAAATCTACACATGTCGACGAAGTTGAGCGATTTTTCGCCATATCTTTTGCTTGAGTCGTCCTTGTAATGGCGACAGCAACAGGTACTACTGTGGCAAATACTAAAGTCATAAACTTAGCGTTTCATCACATTTTGCATATTTAAAATATGAAACTGCCGTTTAACGGGAAACAGGGCAAATATGCAGACAAGTTATTTCATAATAAATACTGAATTATTTTAAGTTTATTTTGCCAATGTATATATCAGTCATTTCACCACCCTCGCCTCAGTGAATTCATAGGCCACCATGGTCTATTCTGCAAATCAGTTTTTTATTTAGTTTGTACCCGCAGGCAGTCCTGTAAGGTATACTGTTCGTATGCAGAGTGCATTTAAAATGCTAAGGTAAGGGAGCCATCACTATTTACGGCCTTTGGGTTCGGAGGAATGTGCGGTGTTCTAACAGTTCTACAAGTAAAAAACATGTTGAAAACAACTCTCAGATTGCACCAGACTGCACCATTGCGCACACCAATTACTCAAATTTGTCACAGGATCTAGGACAAAACTGAATGTTGTGAATTCATCCTTTATAATCACAGAAACATATTTTAATTGACTTAATAATAAGTACAATAAACATTTTGACATTTAACTATACCGTATTCAGGCTTTTCATTAGAAGCTGGCAGCTGGAGAAATTGCACGGCTAGCGAGGTTGTAAACAAATAATGAATGGATAAAAAATACTGACTCTGACTGATGGTCCTCTAATATCGTTTACAGAAATGTAAGATTTTGCAAATGACACAAGAAGGTCTCAGATTTTCCATTCCTACATATTCTTTGGTCTTCAATCTCTGGCTGACTGAGAACTGTTTTTTACAAAATGTGTCGTCATTGTTTGGTTGTTGAATATTGTGACTAAAATAAAAATAAAAATATTAGTGTTCAATGTAATCTTCAAACAGTTTTACAGATTTACAGAGCGCAAAATAAATTAAAACACCTCTCAGATTGCACCATTACATACATCAATTTCCCAAAATTTTCGTGCTCTCCTCCTTGGGGTGTTTTACTCAGTGAAAAAAATTAAAAACACCTGTCAGATTGCGCCAGACTGCACCGTTGTACACATCACTCTCTCAAAATTTTCCCTGCAAGATAGGGGACGCTCCCCTCTGACACTCCCCCAGCCCGTAGCGTGTTCTCCCCTGTACTTTCAAATTCTACCCAGTCAGATATCCCAGTGAAAACCCTGTCATGATACCCATCCAAATTACATATAAACAATACTATATGGTTGGATACTGGTTATCGCGTGAGCTTATATCTTTATTTTGTTGTGACTTTGAATTTCATTTCGTTGATTTCACCTTTTTCAACCACCATGAGATAAACGATGATAATCTAGCAGGGTACATCAGGATTTGAAAGGTCTTTACTATTGCTTTATTTTTTTTAAATTTTACAAATAACTGTATTGATATTTAACTTTTCTAAGTGGAGGGGGGGGGGTCAGTCAAAATTTCTGTGTTAGAAAGGGGGGTTACTCAAATTCATCATGCTTTTCAGGGGGTTACTCGAAATTTTTGAGTTTCCGATGAAATTCCTCCGGACCCCTCCCCCCGGCCGTAAATAATGACGGCTCCCTAAGAGGGATTTTTTCTTGTCCAGAAACGTCACTTTGATCACGTGAACTTGCAGTTATGATTTGTGTCGCAATTCGCCAGAACAAATGATCACGTGACGAGACAATAATAGACAAAGCTAGTGCTTACTGGTTCAGAAAAAGTGACGTCAGATGGTATGTTTTAAACTCTATGGAAATTACCCGATAATATGACCATTGTCGTCTGCAGCTTGCAAAAGATGGCGGATAGTCAGAGGGGGGTGAGCGACGATCCTCCGAAACAACAGCAAATAAACCACGATTTCGTGTTCAAACAGGGCAGGAACTCGTTTACTGACGACAATAGAATCAGGGACGTCATTCGGATGCTACGGACATCTTCTTTTCTATAATTATTGGGGACAACTGGCACCACCATGACCGCTGTTCATAACTTGCCCGGTAAACTTCTCACGGTGCAAAAATCAATGTACATTAAAATAATATCGGGGAGCAGCATACGCATATTTTTAGCGTTATTACCTATTGCCTGGTCTTTATTCGGGCTATAGCGCCCCTCTTATAACCCTCTGGAGCCACACTAGTGGATCAAACTACATTCACAGATCGGGGCTTTCTAGTGAAGTTTTCTGCCGCTAAGCTCTGAATTGAGACCGTGCTCAAAGACAGGACTCAGATACAGAGATCCATGCTAAGCTTTGCCTAAAACTACATAGAGTTAGATGGATTTGAGGTAAACAAAAGGACATCAATGCCTGTACGCATGTACACCTACATCATATGCACGCACACAAACATATATACACGTATGTCCATACACTGACAGATAGATAGATAGATATGTACATACACATAGATACATAGATGCATAGATAGATAGCTAGATAGATAGATAGATAGATATATAGATAGATAGATAGATACTCAGACAGCTTTTCAGAAATGATGTTACCATGGCACCCATTAATACGCATTCACAATGATACAAAATGCAATTTACAGCTGTTTTGACATAGCTCATCCTTACCGCATCACATATATTGAAGTAAACTTTTGACTGTCATTTGATTCGGACATGGCCTAATTTGCCAACCATGACAAGTTGAAGACATTCTATACTAAGCTTACCATCTACCATCTGCCCATAGACTGCACTGCTTCTTATAGTCAGTCCAGATTTGCCGACAGCATCACTGAACTAGGTTGGGTAGGTTTTCAATACATTGAAAATTATCAGCTGCACGAGGAAAAGCAAAATGTAATTATGCGACCTTTTCGTGATAATTTCCCCTATTATTTCCAGCATGAATCGTGACGTCACTGTTTCCAGCACCAGCTTCCACCTCCTTAACACAAAGAGTTGCCATAGCAACAGTATCATTCGTGGAAAGGCGACACCGCTCATAACAACATTATCGCCCCACGTTTTATACCTTATCGTCTCTTTTACGAATTCTTTCCGGATGGCGACATTTATTTTCCATCTTCTCATCCATGTTTTGTCAAATTTTCATTGGCAAGAAGACTTTTATCCATACACGGTAATTAATAAATGGATCTTTTAATGGCATATCATAAAACATGGCGGCAAGTGATGATAACGTGCTATGCGAGCTAGAGCAGTCACTGCATTGACCTATGTGTGCTTTTTTATGTCTTATACCGCCGGGAGTTTTGCTCAATACACGGGGCGATGTATGCTGATCAACTGATAACAACAACTCCGACGTGAGTGTGTTCAAGTACCGAATAAAGTACGTGTGTTATGTATGCCTTTGCTATTAGGGACTGGTCAGTTTCTTCGGCCTGGGGGGGGGGGGGCGGTGGATTATTTTTTGCCGACGTCAAAAAGTGGCTGACCCCCCTATGCCAAATTTTGAAAACAGGGTGACCCCCCCCCGGCGCGCGACATAGGTAAAGCAAAAGGTGGACAAAAAATTATATATATATATATATATATATATATATATATATATATATATAATATATATATATATATATATATATATATATATATATTATATTTTACATTTTACATATATTTATATTTTAAATAGTCATTCTATGTTTTAATGAAATTGTTGACATGTCAGTTGTAAGATAGGAATTTCAAAGTGTCAATCTTAAAGTTTGAATACAGTACATTTTGAATGAGCTGTATTTTGAATGAGCTTTGAATGTATTTCACACTTTCTATGCTTAACCAGATGTCCTGAACTGTTGTACAGAAATGGATGTCAATCATTAATATCAAAGAGGAAAAAGCAGTGAATCAAAAACTTTGATGGGTGTAAAGACTTGCCAACCATCCAATTAAATCTCCTGAGGAGCCTTAGAGAACTTTTTTAGCCAAATCTGATGTGTACAGTGTCTGAGAGGACCTTTTCTTGTAACATTGAAACCATAAAAGCGCAGCTAATAATGACAAAAACTGCCTTTTTAACTGTTAATTTGTTCATAAAAAAGCATCTTTCTACAGAAAACCTGTGACACAAAGGAAAATAATTGCATCAATGAGAAGGAAAGATATCTTGTCATTTTTCTATCTCTAAAATAAGTCACTGTATCAAATATATATTGTGAAATATTTGTGCATGTTGCTTTCTCATACTGAATTCTCATAGAGAGAACAGAAAAGTATCAGAAAATTTGTCATCCTTTTATATGAAATGCAGATTTCATAATGGTACACTTTCACTTAGCAAACATCAAGATATCTCTGATTTATTAAAGTATGGCGCCCAAAGGGCGCGCCGAAATATATGAAACATCCTGATATCTCTGATATATATGCCTTGTATATTAAAGTCATGCACCTGAACGGCATGCTGAAAAATGTCATATATATATTAAAGTAATGAGCTTGAAGAGCACGCTGAAAAATATTGAACATACAGATATCTCTGATGTATGTATGCTTGATATGTTTAAGTTGGGTGTGCTGAAAAATATGACTGATTATTAAAGTTACGCGCCCGAAGGGCGCGCCGAAAAATACAACTGAATAATGAAATTTGTGGCTGACACTAGCATTTTAGGCAATGATGAGCCTGTGTCAAAATTCAAAAACACACTGACCCCCCCCCCCTATTGGGCATTTCAAAAACAAGGTGACCCCCCCCATCACCAAAGTCAAAAACAGGGTGACCCCCCCCATGAATCCACCGCCCCCCCCCCCAGGCTGAAGAAACTGACCAGTCCCTTAGGCGAGCATTGGAGCGGCGCCACATCGGAATAAGTTCAGATCCATGTTCGGAGAGATGTTCGTGTAAAAATCGGGTCTTTGTGTTACTTCAGGTGATGGAAAATGAATGGTCCACAGCCTTAAACTCCGGACATTGGTTTCGAAGGGCGTTCACTTAAATTTCACATAGTGAGAGGCGAATCTTCTTATCAATTCAAAGAAAACAGTCGTCCACTCGTCCCTGTTTTGGTTTGCCGCTTTAAAAACATAACAAACACAGTATATCGCTTTGTATTATTCCTTTCAAATTTCAGTTGGAACTAGAAATTTCATTAAAATTATTGTTCGGCAAAATTGGGACTTTCAATGAACTGAAAAAGATGCATCTCCTTTTTACACCCATGGTTGCACATGCTGGAGAGCTTGCTTGGCGCCGCCAGCGACAATTTGGCAAACTCATCAACTTTTGTTTTGTGCAAATGGAAGATTACAAACTTCTCAGAAGCTAAATAGCAGATGGAGGTGAGGAATGAAGGATCTTCAGGAAATAAGATTTTAATGTCAGCCTTCGGACTTTGAAAGATTGATACATAATATCAATACTACATTTGATATATCGTATTAGGGGGAACTGATGTAAGTTCTAACGTTTTTTTTTATGGTTCTTTGGCAAGAATTTGTTGTGGCAATACATGTCTCAAAGAAGAAAGTTTCAATATTTTCTCAACATTTCCTGCATGAGACATTTAATCACTTTCTTCTATAATTAAGAACAAACATCAAGAAGAACCATGCAAAGTATTGGATTGAAGAAACAATCTACTTAAAGTTTACAGATATTTGAATTTTAAAATGACCTCAATACCCTCCTGTTAACTTTTTGGGGAAAATTTAGTTTTACAGAAGGCTTCATTTTTCTGCACGCGCTTAAAATGAGTCGTCACAATTGGGTAACACAGGTAGCAGATCAACAAAGTGTTGTAAAATTATTTCCCAAAAGCGCATTCCACTTTAAATTTTTAGGTAAATTATTTCTCCAGATTTGCAAGTTCATCGTACCGCTCCTTCGGTTTTTGTCATTCTACGCCCTCTAGCGACCATTCTGTGAACGTCACGAGAAGCATCGTTTTCTGGCATACTGAAAACGAAAATGGCGATCTCTGAGTGTGTCTGCGCATTCTTCTCATCGCTATTGTCCGTGTAGAGTGAAGTGCATTCCATCAAACTAACCTTACAAGCAATTCTTTGAGGAAGGTCTACCACTGTGAAGAAGGAGACACTGAGATCTCGAAGGTGTTCCTGAAAGGTAGGAACAATGCTCATCGCTTCGTATGCGGTTGTCGTGTAGGCACAAGTGTGGGTTCTGAAAAGCCCCGCCTGTGTTTGCATATACAGTCCCTGCGTACATGTGTAAATGTATCGGTGCGTGTGAAGGTATATTCTTGTACGAATTCGAGAGGAATGATAAATATATGGGACAGCTATTTTCCGATGGCTTGTAGTTTTCACACTGCGACCGCTATACGTCACATAGTTTGTATTCTATCTCGAGCCTTGTTGTATTAATTCCAGTTCTTTAGGTGTGATATCGAGTGTATAACAAAACAATTATTGAGAGAGAGAGAGAGAGAGAGAGAGAGAGAGAGAGAGAGAGAGAGAGTGTGTGTGTGTGTGTGTGTGTGTGTTTGACTTCCTTTCTGTAGTGACAATGCTGATTTAAGTTTGTCTTGTGTACCCTTGTGAGTCGGCATGCCTCGTGGCTTGCTATTCCAAAACTCCACGGAGACGTATTCGTTCTCGGAATCAATAATAAATAAAAACCCGTTAACGTATTAATGTTCCCGAGATTCAACAGTTAAACCGGATGGTTATTATTTGAATGTATTTCATTACACTATAGTTCATCGTATGTTAAATCGACAGATATGTGCCAACGTTCCATGCTACGGCGTCGCTGTACGCTAACATTTGTTATCGAAAACAATTTTATCTACTTTTACATTTGAAATAGATAATCACTTTAGTGAACGCATTTGTGGCTCATGAATATCTCGTATTTAATTTAATATATTAAGGGGATGTGAAGGAACCCGTAATCCCGGAATATTAATTTAGAATAGTGTATAAGCTTAGTTATATTGTCGTGCGATCGATAACGTTTATTCCCATGGCTTTTATAAAAAGTCCTGCAGGGTTTACAGACAATCTGCGTCCATGTTAGGAAACGTGTTTTGTAGCTTCATGTCTTTTTTCACGACATGGTGTCTCCTGTTGTCAGCACAAGATAATAAATTGTTGTCGGGGCATTATCAATTACATCGCCGTGATCAATTTTGGTTTTTTACGTAATCATGAAAATAGCCTTCGATCGGAGCTGGGTATATGGCGCCACAGACAACCTTGTTGCCGTCACAGTCTCGACCGGTGTTGCAATTTGAGTGATTAATGGAGAAGGCTACTTAGGATGAACTAAAAAGCCAAGGTGTAGTTCATGATGGGCTGGAAGGCGCAATCTGAGATGGCGCGAGACGCGTCTTAAAAGAGGACCAGCCACGTGCACAAATGGATGCATGATCTAGTCACATTTATCAACCGTCAGATTGGACACTAGGAAATATTTTTTCACTCAACGGACTGTATCCCACTGGAATGACTTACCTGAGCATGTTATTCAAGCCAAAACTGTGTGTGACTTTAAAATAAGACTGGACCAGCATATTAACAGAATGAGGGATTATATAAGCCTTTAAGGCTTCCTTCCCTTTCTTGCCATGGCTTTTTTTTTCCATGGCAATCATAGTAAATCATAGTAAATCACATACAGACCGTTGAGAGTATTGCCATTATTTATTTTATTTTATTTATTTGATACACAGATCAACGGGCAAACCCACTAACAGATCTGCGAAACAAAAAAGTCACACAATCACAAGACAAATGTACAAGACAACCATAAAAGTAGCACGATACATTAAATTGAAAAAAAAAACATACACGAATCAAAAAGGAGAACTGTTAAAATGACTGGATAAAATAGTTTTAAAACTACACAGCGTAGAAAAAATATCTATATTACATTTAAAAGAGATATCATTAAAACAGACATGCATCTGGGCACTGTCGAGAATTTTCTGCAATTAACAGAACACAAGTCTGGTTTAAAAGGGGTTTCCTGCGTAAATTTCTACTGGGGGCATAAAAGCAGATTTGATTTAGAATATCTGGAGCATCATAATGTGAATGAATTATTTTGTACAAAAAGCACATGTCAAGGGTTAGTCTTCTATTGTGTAACTTAGGAATGTTCAGAATTCTGCAATAAAATGGGTAGCTGGATTTACTGCAGTGAACATTGAGTTTGCGACAAATGTATTTCACAAATTTAATTTGTACTCTCTCGATTTTTTCTGACCGGCCCTTCTGGTGGGGTGACCACACAACAGAGCCATACTCTAGAATAGATCTTACATAAACAAAATACAGAGAAATAATTGCTGAAATGTCATTGAATGGCTGGCAGAGACGCTTAATAAAACCAAGAGATTTGAAGGCTCTAGAAACAATGTTATTGATGTGAAAAGAATAATTAAGGTTGGAAGTAAGGTAAATGCCCAAATCCTTGACAACAGAGACCCGTTGAAGAGGGGTACCATTGATGGAGTAATCAAGAGAGGAAATGATTCTTTTCTTAAGTGTAAAACTGATAAATTTACATTTACTGATATTAGGTGACAGTTTCCAGTTGTTACACCATTGTGCAAATTTGTCAAGATCTTGCTGTAACATGACACAGTCAGCGAGGGATGTGATGGTGCGATAGATCTTGGCATCGTCGGCATACAAGCTGAGCTTTGCAGAAATATCTAACAGTGAAATATCGTTAATAAACATAACAAAAAGTAGTGGCCCCAAGAGTGAACCCTGGGGGACACCTGACGAAGCAATGTACCATTTTGAAGAGCAACTACCAAACACTACCCTCTGTCGTCTGAGATGAAGATAAGAAGCCAGCCAACTGTGCAGATTACCACATATACCGAATTTGGCGGCTTTGTACAGGAGAAGTGTGTGACAGACACTGTCAAAAGCCTTGCTAAAGTCCGTGTAAATTGAATCTACCTGTTGTTTATTGTTCAGTGAAACAGAGATGAAATCTGTATAATCCACTAAGTTAGTTGTAGTGGATCTGTTTTTAACAAATCCGTGCTGGTCGATGGAAATATTTGGTTTGATATGTTGATAGATATGAGGAACAATAACTGCCTCGAAGATCTTAGCAAAAAGGGGCAACAAGGAGATTGGGCGGTAATTTTCAACTGCTGATTGACCACCAGATTTAAACACGGGGACAACATTGGCCTGTTTAAACTGAGAAGGAAACTGACCAAGACAAATGGATTTTTGGAATAAAATTTGGAGGGGAACAACAAGAACATCCGTACAGTGTTTAATGATGCAGGCGGAGATACCGTCCGGGCCACTCGCTTTGTTCAAGTCTAGAGAAGCGATGACTTTCTTAATACTGTCCGGACATATATTAACATGTGATAATTGTCCAAAACATGGATAATTAAGCTCGGGCAGATTAGGATCATTGTTTTCAGTGAACACAGAGGCATTATTAATCAATGATTAAACTTAAAGACATAGGTATGTACTGAGTGAACAGGAGAGCACTTGAAGATATGTTTTTAGTTGTTTGTTACAAGACTTCTATCGTGACTGAGTGACTCTTTATATTTGCTATGCAACATGTGCATTGACAATACATGTCGAGCTTGATGCAGAACACGGATCCTTGAGCGGACCAATCACAGTTGAGTTAAATGGACCAATCAGGTTACATTACGTAGTCACTTTAGGACAAATCAGAGTGAAGCTGTAATCTTTGTATCAATTTTCTCATGTTGTTTTGGCTACAATTTTCCCGCCTTATGGGCTCTGTAGTTTTAGGGACGGACCATTAGATCTTGGGAGGGGGGGGGTGGTCAAAAACAGAAAAAAAATTTTTCAGAGCAGAAAGTTAGGAAAAAAAAAATCTTCAAACTAGTTTGCAAAATAAAAAAAAAATAAATAAGAAGACAAAGGCGTAAAAAAAAAATCTGCAAAAGTCTTTAAAATTTTGAATTTTTTTTAGATTTTACAGACAGTAAGCAACTTTCTGTATTTTTAATACATCCTCCCGGCACATTTTTAATTTTAATTTATACATTTAGAGTGACTGTATCCCTTATACTGGAAGTTGTGATTATCTTATCTTTTCAGGACTTTTGTATTCTGATCACTTGAAAATTATGAAATTATAGAGCCTGTTTTTACTTGTTTCCTGCGTACAAACCAAGCAGGTACACTAGGTAAAACATTAAAACTATGGTATGGTTGTCAAGACAGAAAGTTTTATTTGCCTTTTAAGATCAAGGTAAACAGATGCAGGCCACATCAGTTTCATTTTTTTCACAGCATTTTATTACAATGATGAATGCAAGAATGGGTGAACAAGTAGAAACACGTCAATAATGATAAAACAACATATCAAGTCATTATGTATTATTTTGCTTTTAAAAGGCATTTTCAATTCTTTTTCTCAAAAAACAGCCTGAAATAACAACAGCAACACATGTTTTAACATTCAACAATACACTACGTAGAATGCCATCTATCCAACAAATCCCAACACAAAAAACACATAAAAGGGTTGAACTTTGAAAGTTTCTCGATAGCAAATACTGAATAAATCTGCATGGTTAATTGGACAAGCCCTTTCAGAGAATACAGATTTTTGACCATGAATGGCATAAATTGCCCAAAAAGACAAATATTGAAATTTCAACACATCTATACACATCCAATCAATTTGGACATGCTGCTACAGAGAAATAGATGTTTTGATCAAAAAAGGGCAACAATTGCTCTAAAAACACAAATATGCAATTTAACTATATTATTTAGCTTATTTTAGCTTCTCAGCTTGTCAAAATCAATTGTAAATCATGAGATATGCATGATGTTTGGTGGGGTGAATGTAGGCATTTCACCACGCAGTAGAAAGGGAAGCCAGGAAACCAAAATAGTCAATTTTCAAAACTATACGAAGCTACTGAGGAGCAAGAAGACCATGTTTCAGAGGAAGATGTGTAATCTGAAAAAATGCTCCCAAAGTGCCACCAAATAACACCATTTTTATCTCTATTTTTCAAAAGCTCCAACAGCAGGAGGGGGGACACCCCCTCCTGACCTCCCCCCGCAAAAATACTCCCAAAGTGCCACCAAATAACACCATTTTAATCTCTATTTTTCAAAAGCTCCAACGGCAGGAGGGGGACACCCCCTCTTGACCACCCCCCGCAAAAATACTCCCCAAGTGCCACCAAATAACACCATTTTAATCTCTATTTTTCAAAAGCTCCAACAGCAGCAGGGGGACACCCCTCTCCTGACCTCTTCCCAGTGACCGCTTGCGTGGCTGCTTGTGGTGCTTGGCACCACATGTTTGCCCTCTTTATCTTCAGACAGCGACGAACGAAAAAAAAAAATTATGAATCTGAAAATATACTCTGAAAAAAAAATTTGCACAGCTAATCTCAATTGGAAAAAAAAAATTTCAGAAATTTACAATAGTAAAAAAAAAATTTTCACAATTTCATTGTGACCACCCCCCTCCCAAGGTCTAATGGTCCATCTTTTAGAGATTCAAGCAACTTTGGGGAGTGTAGAGTACCAGTGTTGTTTGTCGTTTTCCACGCAATAAAACCTCAAGTGTTTTATATGCTTGACTTCTACTGCCGGTGTCCGAGACTCGTGACTGCCATCAAAGAACCTGCTTCAAAATTCCCCACAACTTTCATAAGTAAGTAAATTCGCACCGGATGAAAGGTCACGTGAAATCGTGAGCGGTAGTCAAGAATTAGGGAGCCTTCAGTAATTACAGGGGGGTCACTTTTTATAAACCTACCTTAGGGGGAGGGTCATATTTGACAGAAGCTGAATTTATGGCCAAAACTTTGATTGTCCATGTGATATTTCCTGAACAGGAAATCACCAACAAAATACGTACACATCATAGACTGCCATGCATAGTGAATTGACATTTCGGTGAAATTCCAAAATCAAATTTCTTACATTTCTTACACAACCATAGACTTCTAACCACTCTAGTCTAATCAAGAACAATAATCTAAATAATCAAGCATACATAAATGCACAGATTTATCTAATTTTGTACTGAAAAAAAAAATATTCATAGTTTCATCATAGACCGCTATGCATAGTGAATCGACATTTGGTGAAATTCCAAAATCAAATTTCGTGCACAACCATGGACTTGTAACCACTCTAGTCTAATCAAGAAGAATACTTTGAATAATCAAGCATACATAAATGCACAGATTTATCTAATTTTGCACTGAATAAAATATTCACAGTTTCATCATAGACCACTATGCATAGTGAATCGACATTTCGGTGAAATTCCAAAATCAAATTTCTTGCACAACCATGGACTTGTAACCACTCTAGTCTAATCAAGAACATTAATATCAATAATCAAGAGTACACAAATGCAAAGATTTACCTACTTTTTATTGTAAAGAACTATTCATAATTGCATTATAGACACTATGGTTAGTGAACCAACTTTTTAGATGAAATTCGGAAATCAATTTCTTGTACACAAATGCACATTTTACTTCCCCATTTAAGCTAAGTACATTTAAATACAATATCAAACATATATAATATACAGATATAGCATGTTTTGTGGGGGTAAATTGTCAATAATTTGCCTGATAGACTCCATGTATTATGATTTGATATTTTTGGATGAAGCACTAAATCAGCCACATCTTGCCTTCTTATAGTTGCACAAAATATGGTGACCCTCCCTCAAATGTATGAAATACCATATCTCTCCAAAAATTCTTGCGTGATAAATTGCGACTGTCCCTTCAAAACACCAGCCCTCCCCTCTGTAATTTGTCCCTAACATAACAATTGAACCAATTATTATGTAAATTAGCTGATACTGTTTCAGTTATTCCTGGGGAGAATACCGCAGTGGTTGGGGGGAGGGTTAAGTTTTAGAATGTCGGACAAGGGGGAGGGTCACATTTTAGACAGGAGGATAGGGGAGGGTCACATTTTACGGTACAGATGTGCGCGAAATTGCCCCGGCCACCCCCCTGTAATTACTGAAGGCTCCCTTACCAAACTACTTGATGATTGAAATGTTGCGGAATGTTCTAACTTTAGACGAGATTCATTGAACCACTGCCTACAACTGTCCAGTATTGAGTACATCGTGTTCAAAATTTTGATATTCCATTTATTATTCGAGTGCATTTCTCTGTCGTTCCGTGCAAAATATCGTAACGCTTTTGATATCACTGTCAAAACTGCCCTTTGTGTCGACCTTGTTTGTTATGAAGGTCATCGCTAAGTTCAAAGCGAAAGTGACCTTTAACTGCTGAAATGATACAGTGCTCAGTTAGCTATGCAGATTTCCTTGGCTTATTAAAGCCACCCCGGGGTGCGCTATTGTGCGTTCCGTTGCCTTGCCGTTGAAGCAGTCGAATACTGAGTGAAATGAATGCTATTGCTCCGTATAGGCATTTGCCAATCTTCGTCTTATGGTGGGAGTGTTTGTGAATAGTACTAACGACAACATTCAAAATCAAATCGACTGAAGAGGTTGATACACATTTCACATTCAAGAATTGATAAGTTTCAATACCACGCCTTGATTTGCATTGCTATCACCTGATTGGCTGTCGCCATGGTATTTATTCCTCGCTGGCCGCCGCTTTCCTCCGATAGATCTCTTATATGTAAATTTAGACCAGTCACTCGAAAATAAGCCACTGCCACTTCCTTCTTCCCAAACTATACAAAAAAGAGTTGTGCGTTAACTTTTGAGATTTGCTTAGAATTGCAAAAACTATAATTTCAATTTTCGCTTCCATTTTGAAAATGAGCATGCGCAAGCGGCAAATAAGAAACCATGGTAAAAATTTTACAATCCGAACATCTATACCCAAGGTGCATTACATAGAGTAAAATTATGCCGTCACGTGTTCTTTATAGAGAGTAGTCATGGACTTGTTGGCAAAAAGTCGTTCACTGCCGTTAACCACAGTGCATTCGGATAAAAATGAAAGCAAGGAGTTACATTTCTTCAATGAAGACTTGTAACGTCCGTGAATGTATATGGCTTCCTTCTCTGCATCCGGGAAACCTTAGTACTTGACAGCTATAGGGAGAGGTTTTAACTTTTGGAAATATCAAAGGTCATCAGTGTCACGCCTCGATTTATCTGAGACTAGTCGTGGAAACTGGAAGAGTCGACTTACACAGTGTATCGATTGTACAGTGATAACGGCTCCTAAAACTCCATGCAAGTATGAATTGCATCCTCTACCGCCGTATCCTTGATCACCCACGCACGCAAACGATGATTAGACTCCTTGTGTTGTGCGACTCGACAAAAGGATGTCACGACACACAGAGAGAGTTTTTGCCGACGTGTGTTCTTTAAAAGGAAAAGAAATTAGAAGTATTTAACCGGCACGAAAGCGGAGATAGTGTAATAGTTATAAGCTGAAACGTCAAACACACCGTCACGACTCAGTGCAGGCATGACGATCCCTGCATGAGAGATAAATGGGCGATTGACGTAAGAACTCGTTCAGGTCTCCCAGATTAGCGATCTTCTAGGAATCTTTTGATGCTCCGTACAACAGGACGTGATAACAAACAACAATAAAGAGTCCCTTCAATACCAGAGGTGCCAGTAAATTAACTAAAAGCTTTTTTCCTCGATTTCCAACAACTGTATTTTGTATTCATGAAAAGGTAACTCGGTTAATTCTGTCCGATTTATCGTCTCTTAATGACGCAGTCATTTCATTCAAATGTTAATAATTCAAGGAAGTCGTCCTGGTCAGTAGGAAAAGAGTCAGTTTGCTCAAAGCAGACCTGACGCCAGCTTTTATTATATTTATTCCTTACTTTTCTTGAAGTCCACTTGTATGTGCTATATATAAATAGGCCGTATTCATTATCCTCTATATAATGTTATAGCCCTGTACTTTTTCTCGGTATAAATCCACTAGATTTAACATTCCATCACTGTCAACCATATTATAGCCGAATTCTGTACTAAATCGCCACTCTTATTTTCAAGCAAAAAACAGCAGAAAACATTAACTTTCGGCCGATGCGTATGACCCAAAATACCAGGATCTGGGGTCTGCTTGTGTTGATTGTCAATGTTAATAGTTTTAACATCCTATGCTTGGCCTTTTGCTTTCAAAAGCGCACGGGCAACGACAATGTCGAACGCAGCTTTCGAATCGAGATTTACCACTGCTCGCTCGATGCAATTTAATCATGCTGCGAACACAAATACATGTTTCATGCGTGACCGAGCAATTTCATTTGTGTATCTTATCGACTGCTTTTGGAAGCAGAATGCAATTAAATTAGCTTCAGGCAGCAATCTAGAGCCTTTCTGCATTACCTGTTGCCGATACTTCCTCCTATTCGTTGAAGTCCTTCCCATGATACACTGCGATCAGATTTGTAGCACTAATCGTGATAGTTGTAATTTGCAAGTGTGTGTAATGTAAAACTGGCAAATAAATTTTCTTTTATTTAAAAGTAAACAGTAGTTTTTTAAATTTACATTTATATAGCTGGCAGATCAGCCATCAGGTATGAGCTGAACTAGGTTTCCAATGTAAACTGCCTATTAGCGGATACAGCTTTGATAATGGGATCTAATAAAAACACGCGTCACGGTTCTTTTATAGCTAATGAAGTTTTAACACTGTCTGGAGGGATTGTGGTTATAATCATTATAAATCAAAGGGGTGAAAGGTCATCGAAGTCTGAATTTGTGCCAGAGTGTTTGTGCATTCAACGAAAGTATCACAAACTGACTCCCTAGATTCCAAAAGACGTGATACCTGCCATTCGTAAAGACATTTTCTGTTCCTTTCGTTTTGTCCACAAGTTGTCTGGGCATCTGCTGCACCACGCCAGTTGTCATATCATGGGATATTGCAATGCATGCTGGGTAAATACTCGACTTCTTTTCAAGCTCAAGCGCTGGAACAAATTATTATCCGCAATACGGTTTACTATCCATATCAGATTCAATGGAAACGTAACACTTACTACTTCCTTATCCTTGAAAGCGTCCTTACCACTCAGAAATTCCCCGGCTAAAGAAGGAAATTGTTTTAAATTTCCTGTCGTTCGAAATCGCATAATGTTTTCAAGACGGGCTGTTCGCCCCATCTTGAAATCACGTCTCCCCGAAAGACATCTTTCACTCGTCTCAGTGATAAAACTATATTTACGCTTAGAAGAACGACGACTAGGGCACAGCATTAGAAAATATGTCTAATACAGTCCCTCATTTATCGAAAGCGTGTGCTGATTTTCTGTCAACCTTCTGGTACTACAAGTGATTAGTTTATCATAGATTATGGGTTTAAGTTCGGTAAGGTAATTTTTTCCATTATTATCCTGATTCAAAACAATCTGTAATTTCTAACCTTTATAGCAGAGCCAACCGAGGCGAGGTCCCATAACAACCCAAAGAACGGAAATCAAAACCATCCTTTCATTTCCATGCAACTTTCAAGTAGCAAAGTGCATGCCCCGAGCCACTTTCCTTGAGTAAATCAAATGCACCATCTTCTGAACTTCTTGACCTACAAGCTGCCTGCATTACGCAGAGGGGGGAGTCTCTTTACTTCCATTATCTGTCTCAGGAATTTGACATAATAACCCTGAATCGATTCGCGTCAGACTGGTTCCCCTAAAGTAGCCATTTAAACCGTTTTAGAAAAAAGATCGTTGCATTTTGCATTTTCCACAAACGCCAGGAAGAATTTCCTCTTTTTGAAAATTAACCGCGATATTGACTTAGGTCAATGTTTATAATGTTTAAGAGGAGAATGAATACATGTGCCGATATATGTCAAATGTATTGGTAGGCTTATATATATATATATATATATATATATATATATATATATATATATATATATATGATGATGATTGCTTAGCGCATGAAACAGCCTGTAGAGTGACAACTACAAGTTCCTAGATTCTCAGTATATATATATATATATATATATATATATATATATATATATATATATATATATATATATATATATATATATATATATATAATCAGTCAAATCATCCTTGAGTAGAAAGTTTTTCGCGCAGGTTGTGATGTAGATTGTCGTTGTTTACAATTGACTTTCAGCTTTATCTTCGCAAATTGCCGATTGCCCGCCATCATCAGTCAACGTTTTGCAAAGTTGCATCGTTTGGGAATACAACAATAATGTCTCATCCATTTCAACGTTGGTTCATAGATTGACTTGATTCAGATTCGTATTTTTTTATAATCATGACGACTTTGCTTATTCTCATGTTTTGTGCATTTGACCCGTTTGTAGTGAAAACTTCCTCCCCTAACAACTTATCTTATCGTTCTGAACTTCCTCCCCTAACAACTTATCTTATCGTTCTGAAATTATGCCTCCGTACCATTTTCCGTGCACCGCCAAGAAATTATTTGTTTTTTAATATCAGAGTTGAACGATGCCGCCGATGAAGGGGTATCGCCCAGTACAACAATTCTTGTTCTTCCATATTTACCATATTATTGTACCCTTCATTTTGCTCACAATTACTCTAGCTACATACCAATTTTGTTGGTATATTATTAGTTCTGTAGTTTATCTAATCCAACTTTGGTGAAGTAATTTTTTCTTTTCAAATCATATCTTGACAAATTACACTCTCAATAATTACTACAACGTGCAGACCCAATGGCCGGTCCGTCATTCTGCAGAAAGGGGAATTATATGTTGTATATTACAGAACGCCAGATACACGATCAAGGGTTACTACTATGCTGTATCACTTAAGTAAACGAAACGTGCCTCCCTCCGCGCAGCTAATTCTTCATCGATGTGATTTCAGTGTTCGAAATTGGACTGACCGTACCCTGCTGTGGTGTATATTAACATGAGAATATATACAATCTGTCACGTGAAGTTGTATATCGTCAAAGACGGTGATGGCTTACGTGTCTCTCTTAAATAGGTCAGGAATCGTGGCCAGCCATGCAAGCCAGTGAAAACGTAAAGGTTACCCGGTTAATTGATTCGCCGTATCGTTAGATGTCACAAGTCAAATTGAATAACAAGCCAGTAGTCGCAATGTTGTAGATCATTTTTTGTGATTTACAACAGTGGGGTAGAGTCCAACTTGCATACAGAATTACATAAATTGAACAATGCATGCTCCTGAAAACTCACAATGCATATCTAATGTGTACTGTGACAAAGACTGCCGGACGAGAAACATATCTTTTTCAAGGGAGAACGCCCCTCGGGGACAGATATTCGGACTCCCAAACTTTTACAATTATTCCTTTCTGATCCACCTTTTGTCGGCGGTTCATTTTAAAGCTCCTGGTGTGAAAAATCTTTTCACCGCCTTAGTTTTTCGAAAATCAAAAATTTTATTTTCTCCATAGAGTTAACACGGGGTGGCGGCCATTTTGAATTTCAGACATCGGTAAATCTTGCGTAATTTGTATCTCTGGTACCAAAGTTTGCACGATGACTCCCACTTTTTATTCGTGATTTTGAAAGAGCATAGTTGAAAGATTCCTTGAGAAAAATTTGAGCAAATGTTTACGTCTTTCATTTTCGAGGCGCATACTACCTTAATGTAGTATGCGCCTCGACAGTGAAAGCATTAAAGTTTTGCCTAAACTTTCCTTAACGCAACTTTCAACCATACCCTTAAAATCAGGGGTCACCGCGCAAAGTTTTGTACTAGAGAAACAAATTACCCAGGATTTACAAATATTTGAAATTCAAAATGGCCGACATCCCTGTGATAACATCAATGGGGAAAATACATTTTTCGATTTTCAAAAAACTAAGATTGTTACATTTTTTAAAGCCAAAAAAGCCATAACAATCTTAAAGTTTCTGAAAGCCTAAAAGAACATATTATTGGTGGCTTTTTAGCATCAAGGAAGCATCGTAGCTGGTCGCATCTTGCTCCATTAATTGTTAAAGACCAACACATCGAACCTCCAGGGTACTGTATCCATTGGCATAAATATACGACAGGATTATAAGCGCGCTGTGTTATTTGAACACTATTGTATAGGACTCACACTAACCTTTGGCAGCATACCTCATGTGGACAAATCTGCAGAGAAATCTGTCTCTTTAGAGCTTAATAATAAACATTGCGTTTCCACGTTTGCCAGGGCATCATTCATAGACAATGTGTAATTCGGTTGCGTTTCCATACAAGTCAAGTATAGTGTGAAATTAAGGTATCGCGGAAATACACGATCTTATTACAATACTCACAGGAGCACGAATTGTTCAAAGAAAGTCTTTTCTTAAATTCTGCTATTTTAGGACAGTGTGATGTTGAGATTAGTGGAAGATTCCACGAAGAGAAGTATTAAATTGTTCACGATTCTCACGCAAAACATAGCCCATTCAAAACATATGTACATTGTCAGGAATTGAGAGTCTGCCTTTGAAACATTTGTGTATAGCCTCTACCTGGTAAACTTTAAACCCCAGTCAAAATCCATAGGGCGTCCACTGAGGAGGTAACGACACCTTATCTCACCACGATTCGTATTTTTTTTCACAACTTGATTCCGATAACTGCAACATTTCATGACAGTGTCATTGTTTTAGCTCTTAAACCAGATACAATTTTATTTCGTCTTCCTAAAGTAAGTTTAAGGATGTCGAAGGTATATGGCTTACCAACACAATTCATCGGTACAGTATGCAGTGTTATAGTAAGTGAATTCCTGCATGTCTGGACTAAAATTCAGTCGACAACACTGGTATTGGACGCTACAGACTTGCAAGCTGCACCAACTAAGTTGACATGGATACTGGGCATCTCGACACCGTTTTGATGATCAACAAAGTTCGCCTGTAAAACAACTAAAACACAATAAAAATATATTAAAAGTGACCGCTACAGGAGGTCTACATGATGACAATGAATTGAAGCAGCGCCATTGTCAATATCTCGGCTTTGCAAATTTCAGACAGGATATCTTTGTGTAGAAGGTCATTATTTGCGGCGTAATCTTAAAAGATAAATAAATATAGTTTAAAGCAACGTTGATTTGTTGACACACAGACAAATAGAAAGACAGACCTGTGGTTGACATTAAGAATGCACTTTGAAAAGGGACACGTTATATTGGTTAGCCGATTAAATACTCGAGGGAGAATACATACATAGTGGTTAACGATAAAGAAAATGCGAAAATGTATTAAAAGTTACAAGTGCTTAAATCAACTGAGTGAAAGGTATACATGTATAACTGGATAATCTGAGGGACAGAGCAAAAGTCATGTGCTCATAAAAGCCGATTTGTCTCAACAACAGGTAATTTTGCCGTGTTTTATTAGATGGTTGTGATTGATGATGCAGACATCTGTAAGGATGAAACAATGACCAGTCCGGGTCAGCTCCAAAATTGGAGACGCTATACCATAATATTTCCCCCCTCTCATTAGCCAATCAGCGGCCAGCGCGCCATCAGTAAAAAATTGTATTTCCTGGCAACCTTCGTTGCGTCCTTCGTTACGTACGCCATACTGTGTCGAACTCCCGCGCCGTATTCTGTCATAATGTCGAACAGTTGTGTGGCCACTCTGTCAAAACACAATTTCAAAATCGCGTACCAGTTTTATTCTGGCTAAGACAACCAAACCCCATATATCGCTGTGATTCCTAGACTCTGGCTTGAAGTCCTGCGAAATATAAATCGTGTACCTACACAGATCGTTCAGAATACCCCATTTGTATCGGAGATGGCAGCGATACAAATTCTACCGTATTGGGAACAGTTGTGTGGCCACTCTGTCAACACATTTTCAAAATCGCGTACCATTTTTAGTCTGCGTTTGACAACTACAAAACAGGTATCGTTTTAAAGCTCTGACATTGCTCTTCTTTCTTGCAAAATGTTATACGCGTACCTACACAAATAACCTTCATAACAGTATTTCTAATAGAGATGACGACGGGGATGACGAACATCCACAAAATGATTCTCGGTACTTGAGCGAAATCGATAAACTGGGGGTAGAAATGAATCGTCAATATTTCGAATATTTGTTCACTAATCGGACTCCTTGTTGGACATGACCTTCTGCAGAACACGTGGATTATGTTGACTGTCGAAATTCGTCGAAATTCACAAGACAGGGGCTTAATAAGCGGCCCAAAACTGCCGATCACACTTGGTGGGTAATTTGTGACCCAGCGTGACCTGTACTTTATTAATGATGTAATCTGGTCGATGATTGGCTTAATGCCGGAATACATTATCATAATGAGTCTCCAATTTTGGAGCTGACCCGGACTGATGACAGCTGTTTGTATAATTGATACTTGAGTTTAATGAAAGCATATTTGCCAAGCTCACGATATGTACTCTCTTGAACGGTACAGCCCTCTGTCATCACAAAGTCGCGTTCGACATACAAAGAAAATCGCAACACATTCAAGAACATATTCGGAATTCACTGAACCAAGATGTTACTTGCCAGACGACGTTGGCGATCTGCAGTTGCTACTTAACGGAGGGCAATTTCACTGATAACTGCCACATGCGTAATGTGCCGTGACAAAGAACGCGCGAAATGGACATTTTATCGGCGTCTTCGCCGATAAAAGAGTCGAACACTTAATTGGCAACATATAACAGATGTGCCGCCGGAAGGTCTTGTCTTGTCAGACGGCCTAATCAATTGCAGCAAACTCTTACAATACTGCGTCAATATCATTTGGTTAGAAATTCATGGAATTCATAAAATTAGGGAACAACAGGCTTATGATGAAGTGTTTACTGATTTTAGTGAAGTACTCATCACCCAGTTTGTTCTTATAAGAAACTTTTACAGTTTCTCTCAGAAACCCACCAACTGGCACAATGGAATTAGTCTCACAAATAGCAACGCCCGGGAAGGTTACTATACAGCTCGAGTCAGTCCGTGTGGTCATATAGACGTAAAATAAGAAAGGTATTAGCAACAGTCTCACTAAGATGCCGTTATTTCCGGTTTATCAGCCTTGGAAGACCCTGTCTTCATTTTGTATCTCATGACATGGCCAGAGCCAAGGTTTGTGGAACATTCGGAGAGAGGTTGTATGGAAATCAAGTCCCATTATGCATGAAGCATTTTACATATAATTTGTTGGGAAAAAGCAAGCATTTACAGTAGAACACAGATTATGTAGTTTTCAATATGCGTGAAATTTATAGAAACATGAATAATTGACATTTGGACTTAATAAAGTTCAAAGTACTGCAAAAAAATCCAGCATATGCATGGTTAAGAACCAGCTGAGCTCAGGCGGCATTTTTGCAATGTTGAAATGCTGATTGGGGAAGTTAGACACACGATAAGTCTAGCCCTTCAGGGTGTTAACGTATTTTCCATTTTCGAAGACTAAAAAGTAAGGTCTCTTTGAGATTAAGAAACACACAGGAAAAGTCTTCGCTACTATTGTATGAATGGATGAGATCTTAACCGAAGGGCAAATTTGTTCCAGATAACCAACCTTACTGTCATGAAATCAGGTTGTGTGGTACTGAACAGCTTCGTCCTTCAGTTATGGTACCGAACATCTCTTTATTTAAATGGAATGAGTCAGAAGTCTGTCTGTCTGTCTGTCTGTCTGTCTGTCTGTCTGTCTGTCTGTCTGTCTGTCTGTCTGTCTGTATGTATGTATGTATGTATGTATGTATGTATGTATGTATGTATGTATGTATGTATGTATGTATGTATGTATGTATGTATGTATGTATGTATGTATGTATGTATGTATGTATGTATGTATGTATGTATGTATGTATGTATGTATGTATGTATGTATGTATGTATGTATGTATGTATGTATGTATGTATGTATGTATGTATGCATGCATGCATGCATGCATGCATGCATGCATGCATGCATGCATGCATGCATGCATGCATGCATGCATGCATGTATGTATGTATGTATGTATGTATGTATGTATGTATGTATGTATGTATGTATGTATCTAAGCTCATGTATGTATTTCCTTTTACCTATTGATTTGCTGTAGTTTCAGCGGTACATAACTGAAATGGGATTTAAAAGTTGCCGCAGGTTACCAGATGCATTAACGATATGAAATACATCTGACATTCTCAAGAAGTTCACACAGGGGGAAAGATGTACACGTAGAAATTCAGTTGGTAGAGGGACCGAAAAAAAGCAAATTATTCTGAGATCCGATGCAAGTGGATTCCTTGCTGGACTTGAAATTGGTTGCAAACAAAGCACGTCTTGGCCTTGCCATCTCGCCCCTGACCCCTGGTGTGACCACACAAAGCGGATACTGCACCAGTTGATACAGGTCACTTTACATTAAAAAATTGCAAATTCTGTATGAAATAAAGAGGTAAAACGTCATAGCCAAATTTAGTATCAGCGATTGTTGAACTTCACATGAAATACTGTAACATCTGCTGCAAATGTGCTGAAGAGACACAATTACATGATTTAATGTAAGAGATATTACTTGGGATGTAACTGAAATAAGCACGACTTGTACAAGTAATATTTTCAACTCTAAACAAGATCACTGTTACCTGCTTGCTGCATGACATTTACCAGAGAGTTGATCGCGAAAGGGTAGTGATTGACAATATAGGAATAATCGCATACATGTTCTTTTCTGAAATTCGTGAATCAAGCAAGTTTATTTTTTTCAAAATCGTTACTTGTGAACAGATGAAATGTAATTACACCCATCCACCGTATTTACATTAACGAAATGGAAATATACCCTGAAATGAAGTGGTTGCTGGAAGCGAGGTTTTTTCATACTCGTTGAGGAATTATGTTTAATGGAAATTGAGGAATTGTTTTTAATGGAAATGGAAGCGGACGAAGACTAACCGAGAGAGCTGCATCGTTTAAGAATCCTTGCATGGAGTGACTGTGGTGTGTCTATAGGAAAAGTTGAACTGAATTAGGACGTAAGATGGTGTTGTGTGTTATCAGCACAGTTTTTCAAAGCAATATTTCTCATCAAAGATGGCACAAACACTCTCTCGTAATACATATTACAAAAGTCTAGAGCAGAGACTATAAAGTTATCATAATTGCAATATTTTGAAGGATGAAGGGATACATATTTAGGCTAAAAACCTTAAATTTGATATTAATAATAACTTAAAATCAAAGGATGAAACTATGAAAGTTAATATTTGATTTGAAACCAGAGTTTATATAGAGGAAGACAGCCTTATTTGTTTTGTCAGTGGAAGAGGAAAAGACTGACATTCATAAAAAGTGACTAAAAACGATAAAAAGCCGAATTAAAGTGCTTCTTATTCCCGATGTAAGATGTTTATGGCAAAAGCAAAGTTTCACACAATCAGACCATAGATGGAGTTATATTCGTTTGAAAATACAAAGGTGAATTGTTTTTGAAAAGTTCAAAACGTAAAAGAAACCCAAGAAATTAGTGTAATTAATTTTCGTACAGTTTCTTAAATTTACTTTGCTTTCACACCCAACTTACAACGGCATGTCACTCAACCCAACTTACAACAGCCTGTGAACCAATTTTACCAACATATCAATTTTGGGATTAACAAATTGCCAAAGTTAAGTGAATAGTTGGCATAAAAGTGATATTGGGAGAGTGGAGTTCTTTTCAAAAGTTCAAAACACTCAGAGGTGAAAGAAATCTAGTCATTTAAATATATTTTCTTAAATTTACCCTTCTTTCTCTCAAAGAAACCCTACAAATGTATCAATTTTGTGTGAACAAATTGATGAACTTTGAATATTCTGCAAAAAAAGTGTCATAGGCAAAAACCCACATGTAACGTGCAACGCCCCCTTAAAATAGCCCTAGAACATTTGATTTTACAAAAACAGATTTCGAAGGAATGCAACTCATACGCAGTGTGATCTTTCGATATTTTAACGGTCGAATTCTTGTCTCATCAGTAACTTTTATCACAATACCTCCAAGCATTTGCGCAAATGCCAAATGTTACTATTGTGTGTTTCTTGTGTGACAAAACATCCACGGCATGCGCGCGCATCTATAGTCACACATTCACAATTTTGTAAATCCTTCAGCAATGAATTTCCAATGTCTCTTACGCAACGTCGAGGCGGATTACTAAAATTCCATACTCGACTACTGTAAAACATCAGCGTCCGCGATGTGTTCAAACAACTGATGTGAACATTACATAGTAACGAGGCGATAAATTATCACCATAGTTCCCTTGCCGACTATTTGAATAGCGTTCAGTGCATCTTTTAGCAATTCGACTGAGAATATGGATGGAGAAGAAGCCCTGGAACAGAAGACGTAAAACACATATTCTTGTCAATCTGGATTGCTTAACAGATCTGCCATACCGGTCAATGATCATCTGTCTGTGTGTCTCTCTGTGTGTTTGTCTGTCTGTCTGCCTATCTGTCTGTCTCTGTTTGTCTGTCTGTCTGTCTCTATCTCTCTATCTCTCTCTGTCTCTGTCTCTGTCTGTCTGTCTATCTGTCTGTCTGTCTCTCTCATCTGGATTGCTAAACAGGTCTGCCATATGAGTCAATGATCATCTCTCTCAATGATTTATGTCACGTGGTACTTTTATCGCTCTCCTGATATCACGGTGCAATGTGATAGAATATTTGGGAAATTGCCATTGCTTGGTCATTCCAAGGCGACAATAATGATGTCCGTTGATTGGAGTTGACGATAAAGCATCGAGACTCCGAACACGCATTCCCTTCATTGCACATTATTAAACATTTCCTCGTTGATAGCCAGCGGTTTCAATTGAAACCACATAGAACAAGCTCACTAGCGGACGTGAATTCAATCATAATACAGTCATATGACCATACAAACGGGAGAAAAGAGTCAATTGATTCGCAAGGCTGTGGCACTCTGACTGACAGGTAAAAACCACGTTAACCGAGGTTTTCTGAATGATTACCGTCCCTTCCCTTGAGGAGCAACTATATAGACCGTCCGATAATACTTCCTGGCAGCTGTTGATCGCCCACAAACATTTTATCGACCTGTTGTTGAAAATTTTTTACTCAACCGCAAAATATGAACTATTGAATGAGGTGGTCCGCGATCAATTTTTATTTTCTAGTGTCATTCCTTGGAGTAGACTGAAAATCACAATTATGAGCACTCAGATTTTTCTCTTTTCTGCTGTGCATGACTTCACAATCACCGCAAGTGTACTCGTGTTTCTAATCTATTGTTAATAGCCTATCCTTGGGTATAGGAAAAGGTAATGAGCGAAATTCAAGACACCTTTTTTGCATTTGACCTTTGAATATAATAAGCTGTCGCAATTGCATGTTTGAGTAGCATCCAAATTGAAATATGAACTTCGCTGAGACGCGTATGAGATACACGCAGCAGCTTTTACTCAAAAATGAAATGATTTCTTTCTCAAAACATTCTTGCTATGTTCTTGCCATTCATCAGTGTTCATCCTTTCCGCGACATGGTCCCACTTTGCAAAAGAATGATATATTTTCAAGCTAAAATTTAGAAGTAAAAGTGCTCAATTTAAGCCAAAAAGAGTGGAGAATATTTCGTTGTCGACATGAAGCTTGCTCTTGTAAAGTATATTTTACTTATTTTAAAGAGCACTGCGACGCCAAAACTTCTATTTTTTGGCAAGTGACAGCCGATGTTTTCATTTTTTTCATGTAATCTTGTGATTTCTTCATTTGCGCTTGTTTGTTGTGAATCTATCTTAGTGTCTTGTACTTTTACTTTATGGTACAGCGTAAAATAGTAACCACTTAACCTGAAAAACGAACGGACATAACAATACTGAGGGTTTCAGGTTATGAAAAACCGCGGCGTCCTACGATTCGGAGAAAATGATAAATCCTGATCTAGTGACATGGGTTCAGTGACCAACGATAGGATTTATCCACACGCTGTCCAATCGGTACGCTATACGCCAGAGTCAGTGTCGTCTGCGTGATTCACCTATTGGTTTCAATCATGAAGAGTTTTCAAGTTAAAAAATAATTAATATTGTTCTGAAATTTCTGAAGCAAGGCAAATGCATGTTCGTGCATTGGCGTTTAATTTAGTAATTACACCCTATATCTGAAAATTGGAAGCAGAGGCTATTCCTGACATCGCTAAGCAACGGCTTCATTTGCGCAGTCAGACGATTCCGTTTTGCTTATTTCGGACTGAAATTGATGGCGATAATCTCTTTAATTATCAAACTAATTAATTAATTTCATTGACGAGACTTCAAACTTTTTTCTAGTGATGTTTTGCTCATTAAAAACTGAATATAAAAAAATGACTATACTTTGGTTTATTCGCCAAATGATCGTTTAACTCAAACAGCTACTGCCTTGAGATGATTTGCCCATAGTCTTTAGGATCTGAAGAAAATTGTTGGCCTTCGAAAACTCGCGCTATATCTTGATAAATACATATGTTCTTGTAAGATGAATACTGTTAATTTAAGTGACATCCATCATCGTCACCCAGGCGTTCATTATCATTCTTGATTTTGTTGTCAGAATTGATAGTGAAATGTTCAGGAAAGTATGTAAAAAACCCACAAAGTAACTCTGTGATTAACTTATTATTCTTCACTGAATTATAAGTTAAAAGGAAATCAAAGAATAAGAAAATAACGATTCCTTTCCCATGTGCTCGTGTCTCCGACCTCATGACGTCTCTAAGTCACCAATATGTAATACCTCGCCACACACCGCTATTGACACGCAGCGTTTTCCCCGCAAAGGTCAGTTTGCATCGTGCTCTCCGAGGAGACTCAGAGATGAGGTTTTCCGGCGCCAAGTAGATCTGAAGAAAGAAAACAATCATTCGTGCACAATGAAGGTACTCTATGGTGGAGCCACGTGGATATAATGCACTCGGTACTTCAACACTGATTACAGCAAGGCTCAGGAGACGACGTTAAATAGCTATATGCGTGTATTGGGCTTCTTTGACGCAGTGCTTCTTAAATTTCTTCTAAATGCCACGAAGTGGTATCATAAAGCCCATCGGATTCCCTTCTCAAGATTCTTATAAGCCTTTCTATGGCTGTCTGTGATTTGTAGGAGAACGAAAACCTATTCGACGAGTAATCATTTCACAATTTTCTATGGGAATTCAGCTTTTCACATCCTTTCAAACACTCCAGATATATCAATATTTAACTTTTATACACACTATAAGATTGATCATCGTTACATTGCAAATCTTATAGAACTATATTAATCAAGTAATGCGCTCAGTTATAAGAATGAAGGACTCATGATTTCAGTAAAAATACATCTCATGTCCGTACTGTTGCATGTAGTGATCCGAATTCTTAACATCTTTTTCAGTTTGAAGACAGTCATGTACTTATCAAAATCCTTATTTTGCTGGTACGATGATTCCTCGATCCGACGTGGCGCCTATACTCGATATTAGGTAAATTAAATTTAAACTATTCCGTTTTGTCGGTAATGGAAGCTGCGGGTTAAACACATTCGTGAAACTACTGAATTCCTTTTTGAAACCCACAAAGTGATATATGGAAGTTAAATGTTGACTCCGTACAGTGCTACAAACGGGTTACAATTCTTTTTCATCTATGTTGCGATGAAAATTGTCGTTAGATGTGAGCTGCGAGTCACAGTGGCAAAAAGATAGCAGCTCTGTTGCCATATAATCTACAACTTGGAATTCACAAATATCTTAAAAGAATGGGAAGCTGCTATGTAGAACGTCTATATCTGTTAAAGCTCGGGTATGTTGGATCAATTTCTTATTCACTATGAGCGACGCCTGTATCTTGAGTTTTTCCAAAAGGGATTTGTCGTCCTTTTCCAGCACAAATGTAGGACTCTTTTTTACCATGGCCTTATCTATAGTAAACATAGAACAGCTTGTGGCACCTTTTCTGGCTATGATCGCCAAGGACAAGAAACCTGCTAATCGTCGCGTAACAGGGGTCATACAGTAATGGGATGTCGTGAGTTCCCGTGTGCAATGCCTATGGCGATGGAGTTGCTGATTTGGGCAAAATACCCATGTATCGATGTCGCTCACTACATGACTGTTTCTTTCCGTTCCCGTCTCTCTGTCTCTGGTCTCTCTGTGCAGTGTGTCCATATCCATCAAGTCTGAAAATTTCTTGAAAATAATTTAATGTAAGCGTAAGATGTATCGTGACAAGAAGATGACGACACAATACGGTCTGATATGTGTCTATTTGTTATAGGCTTTTTTCTGAAGAGAAGGTGTTTATTGTTATTTGTTCTGAATCCATACAATGTAGGAACATAGTCACCGAGTTACTTACTATTTTCGCCATCTTGGTCAAAGGCGATAGATTGACCTTTTATTGGTATCCAAAGGCTAGCTTACTACATGTTATTTGTGTGTACTTCACAACTCACATCTAAAACACGTATTAAATTAAATACCTTTTCTCGATTTTTATTTCGCTCGCGTGGCAGACAACTATGACGAAATGGTCAGGCATTGTAGCTTTAATTTAAAGCCCCAGTGCTGCTAAATTTTGATGATAATTTCACCATTTTTATTTTGAATGTGAACCATAATTGCTTGTTCTTCTCCCCAAAGAATGTTGATATATACAGTATCCAGCTTGTCAACTCAGCCCCTATGGTTGTAAAGTGCATTGTTATTGTTGAAAAATGACTTCTGGTCCGGACTAGAATTCAAATGCAAGCAATATTCATGCATTTTACACATATAGGCCTAGATGCTAAGTTGACAAGCTAAATAGTGGGTGTTTCAACATTCTTTCGGTAGTAGAATAAGAAGTTGCAATTGATTCTTAAAATAACAATAATGAAAAAACCTTCGAACGTTAGCAGCACTGAGGCTTTAATTAAGTTTATCTAAATTCACTCAGTTAAACTAATTTAATTGACTTTCCACATATTTAGATTTAGTAAGGACGCGTTCGATCGCATTCCTTCGGCGTCTATATCGTAGTCGCAGTAACTTTGCCGTTATTTTCGTCTCTCTCAGGAACTAGTCCGATAAACATGGTCACTCCAGCTGCGATAACGGATACGTACATACGGGGTGTGGTGAACATCACCGGGGATTTTGCTACATCTCTTCTGCCGACATCCGCTGAACCCCCGCCGACTGGAAGCTGTCCCGAACACTGGGAGTCTGCCCAGCATGTCCTGTATCAGCTGGCCAACGTTTGCTTCCTCGTTGCGAACCTGGCAACCAACACCATCCACGGTATACTGTTTCTGCACTGCGCGCTGGTCGCCGGGTTTCTCTTGTTCACTGTCTGGACCGTGGCGATCACGTGTGCACCGGATGCCTTCGGATGGAGCCTCTGCCTGACCGCTATCAACATCATTCAAGCGGCGTACATCACCTACACCCTTAGACCGGTGAGGGTTTCCAAAGAACTCGAGGGTCTGTACTCCCACCTTTTCAAGCCTCTGGAGGTTCCTCTCAGCGTTTACACATCTCTCGTCCAAATGCCCAATGTGGAGGTGCTTGACCTCCCCACCGGTCACAGGTACGCCGTTGAGGGAGAAACCACGTGTGACAGGTTGTCACTCCTCATATCGGGCAGGTAGGAATCACGGGGTTTGACGTCATAGTCTGTCGACAACATTATCAAATGTAATCACGATGTAAATCAAAATACATTCACACAGCGCAGTCTTCATGTATTATATCTAAAAGTCGCATATAACTTACCTTTGGTTGAGATAATACGTCACTTTGTGTGACTCTGACTACTAATCTGAACAAATAGGAGAAATTATCAGACACATTGATCTATATTTCACTCGCTTGGAGAATGTAGCAGAATAAATTGACAAACTGGCAAGGTGACTGGATTCACTAGAGTGTGCAACTGATATAAAGATTCATGCTAGATAGGACTCCGGAAGGCAACCTTAACGAAATCGATGTGTCATAGCGTATGGAAGATTTAACAAAGCAATTACTTTCTGGAGGTTATTGGTTATCAGCTGATTTGTCATCAACGCGTACACATTTTTCTCTGCTTTCTACTTCTGTTCCAATAACTTCACTCTCCGTCCTTCAGTTTCGGTATTTCTCGGAACATCTTCGGCATCTGTCGATTTATTTGTCCGTCGATCAGCCCATCTATTCATGTCTCTTTCCCTCTTCTAGCTGTCTGCTACTTTCGTTCTTCCCCCTTTCTTCCTTTCATGTATTAACTAATTTTGCAGGTGTGCATGTATATCCCCTTCTCTGTTTTCCCCCCCTCTCCTTCCTTCCTCCGCCCTCCCTCCCTCCCCTCTCTCTCTCCCCCCCGCGTGTATAGGCATAGAATACAGATAGGTAGACAAGAAGATATAAGTATGCGCATCACCAAATAAGCAGATATACATCCGTAAATTAGTTCTTAAGTTTTGCATGATGACATATGAGCAAAGAACAATCAGAGTAACATATGGTGTACTGACGCATTTTACAGGTTGGAAGTCAAAGCAAAAGGTGAATTTCTACACGAAATTAATCAATTTCAATTTATTGACTCTGCCACGTGGGAATCCTACAAACCCGGGTCAAACGACAAATATCAGGTGTGTATTTTCAGACATATAATTTATTTACCATGCATTCGAAGAAAAACGATGTGCATATATGAGTGACACGATTTCTTTCGGTAAAATTTCATGGAAACCCATGAGGAGTATACTGATGAACACAACGTGGCGATATTTCCTTTCCCCTTGATTAAAGCCCAGATAGCGACGACGTTTCCTTACAAATTAATAAATCGCAAATTGTGTATATTTTTACGCCGTACTTCCATTGAAGTACAACATTCACTAAAATAAGCATAAAATTTGTCAATGTTGACCTTTCTCCCCAGTGAGACCCCTCACAGTGTGGTTTCGTTAAATATCAAACATTGGTTGACGCTTCCACAAGTAAAAAAGTGACAACTTCCACGGTTTTTACAGTATGTGCGTACACAACATAGGCCATTTAAAGAAAATTCTTTGTTTGCCGTCCTTGAAATTTTCAAAAAACCTACCAGCCAGCCAGGGAAAAAAACAAAAACAGACAAATAACACAAGTGTATTAACATTAGCTCGATTTTTATTTGGTTTCTTTTGAAAAAATGATATTTTTGGTTGTAATAGTGTTAACATTGTGTTTGCTTTCTCAATTTTCTCTGAAAAACCTACCAGCCCGAGGACGGCAAACAAAAACATTTATTTAAAGCGCCATATTGTAAATACAGAGTTGTTGGTAGACAGTGAAGTCAGTTTACCGTGTAGAGTGGCTTGTGTGTTATTTCTATGGAGCTGTATAGCATGGACTATGATAGGGTTACGATTTCAAGGATAGACTATATTCCTACTTTTCGTATTCAATGTTGCAACAAGTTTTTACTTGCAACATTGAATACAAAATGCAGCTCACAGTGAGTACAATAGGATGGCAAGAGCTTAATTTCGAACTAAAATCATGAACATAATGTGAAAAAAGACAGCCGATCGGGTTCTAATATATCATATACAACTTATGAGCTACCCACGGCCCTATAAGGCAGAATTGTAAAAAAAACTGAGAGTTCCAATATCCGTCCTCGAGACCGCGGCGCATTCTACCGCAAAAGACAAAGCACAATCATATAATACACTCTGCAGAAGAATTTCTTTGTACTATTCCGGCAGAAATTAATCCAATATGGCCTTGTATATTAAAGCTGAAAACGGTAGCGTTGTTTATGTCGAGGCAGCGTTTACGTTTTAAAGAACTTTTAACTTTCGTTAAAAACTATCTACTGTTGATTGACCAATCAGAGTGCTCAATTCAGGGTGTTTTATGTATAGGATAAAGCCCGAGTACGAGGGCTCTTCTGATACACAAAGTCCAACCCAACGATAAAATGCTCGAGGCCGACAGTAGATAGTTTTTAATACAAATTACTCATAAAAAAAGTGTGTAACGTAAAAAGAAAAGCAGATAATATTACATTTGTAGATGAAATCGACATTACTTCACCATCCAATTATCCCAAATTAGTTCCAATCTTGTTTATTTTAGGAGTGTGTCATCTTGTTCAACACTTTACCATATGCATACACTAGGTCCAGATCCATGGGCTTATTAATATAAGTACCTGAATAAATTGCAGGAATTAACTCAATGCACTCTGTCGCGTTGACCGCTAACCCTTCATTAAGGCTACGCCCGAGAAAATGCTCCCCTGATCGGAAGACATACTTTTGCTCAAACTTTCCATAGAAAACTTTCATTCATTCATTCTTTTTCAAAATCAAGAATAAAAGTCAGGTGTCGTCTTGCAAATTTTGGCACAATTGAAACGAATTATCTTACATTAATACCGATATTTCAAATTCAAAATGGCCGCCATCCCTTTGTTAACTCTAACTCTATGAGGAAAACTTAAATTTCAGAATTTTAAATAAAAATAACAAGGTGAAAACTTTATGTACTCCAAGTGCTTGAAAAGGGGCTCACACTGGTCAGGAAAGTATCGTAAATATTTGATACTCCAAATATCTGCCTCCGAGGCGCCTTTTACCTTAAAGCTTATGCGAAAAGAAATAAAACGGTTCTTGCAAAGAAGACGTTAAGTACTTTCATTCCCACTTACCTGTATATATATATATATATATATATATATATATATATATAGTATCAAATGTCCACCAGACATGCACTCTAACGACGTCGACCGAGCGGCAGCTTCAACAAACTGCCAACCTCTGCAAACATAAAATGTGAAGTTGTATGTGGCATTCTTCACATCGTGTACCTTTTGCCTTTGAAATAGAAAGACAAATTATTCAGACGTTGAGTTGGTCTTTAATGAGACGGTATGACAAAGCGATATATCGGAAACACAAAGAATTTCCTGACATGACGTTGCCATGGTCACGGAGCTTATTAGCACAGCTCCAACTTGGCTCGTAAAAGGAAAGCTAGGATATCTCGATTATTCTTGTGTGTTTCTCTTTCACATCACACTGCGCAAGTGGTAGACTTGAAGTTTGACAACACACAGAAGTTTGTCAGTTTCGAAATTCGAGTGAATGGCATTGTATATATTTTTGTCGCCCATTAACCTTTCAACAGTACATTTCCATATTTAACATACACTTCTCTTTGCCGTGGAGTTTGTGACTGCAGTATTGCAAAATACACATACATACGATACTATTACCAATATATTGGTTAGAGATCTTATTGCCTTACGAGCGTGGTCGCGCACAGCTAAATTATTCTAAAGCATACGGTATCAAATTCGAGTTCACTTTTAAAGAAGCAAATCAGCAATTCGAGACGAATGTCGACGGTTGAAGGGCATTCACTACCTCTGGAGGACACGCAATGTCATGATTATTCGCTGTAAAACATACCCTCCCCCTTGTATTAGCTTTTCCATTAGCCATTTGAAACTGTAAACAGACGTTTATAATCGCCAATCGAACCATCCACCAATAGAAACAACTTTGATAACATGTGTTTCAGGTAGAGGCATTTTAATATCAGTATTCGTGTTTTGGCTAGGGCGATATAATTTTAATACAACCACAGGGAAGTCAAGGAAAATATCATCTTGTTGTTGCATTTCTCAATTTGTGGTTTTCTCCCTCTGGACTGAAAAAGATAATCTTTTACAGGTTCCAAACGAATTCATTACTTAAAAGTCATTAGTGATGTGGCTACTTACTATTATGATCAGATATAGTGATAAGTTGAAGTCAGACAAGGCTGTAGTAGCAGGGACGGTGTTGTCCATAGTCCTTACAAGAGTGTGTCTCCGCTGAGTACATTTATAAGTACCCGGGAGTCAGGCAAATAACAGTGTATTTGCATGAAACAAGTGTTCACGCAAAGGTATCAATTTTCCCTAGCTGTTCGTCGTCCTCTTATAGAAAACCAATTTTGTCTCCCTCGCACAGGTAACCATCACAGCAGTCGTCAACTGCCGTTACATAATGTGGCCCAGAAAGAATCTAGAGCAACTGATGGCCAAGGACGGGTATCTCTACGCCATTATGACCAACATGATGGGCAGGGACATCTGCCAAAAGCTACACGCCCTCGACGAGAAGATTATGCACCCTGAAAAACCGGCCTGTGGACGCATGGACGTGCGACTTCCCAGCCTGTCCACTTTCGTCGCCACCCATGACGTCAGGAGCCTTAGCTCCTCCAGCGGAGTCGGGTTGCCAAGGCTACGGAGGATGAGGAGCTGCGATCCCGACGACGATGATTCAGGTTTGTGAAACATTGGACAAGAATTGATCGATGGCTGTCAGTGTTGACAATAGTCTGCAATACGTTTCAATAGTTTTTTCCCGAATATTACAGATTAATCGGGAAATAGAATGATTGCGAGTGAAAATACAAATGAGAACATTAATAATGGTGTGGTGGGAAATACATATTATCTTAAAGATAAGTAATATGCCCGTGTCGATCTACGTGTATTTTGATACACCCCATAATGCATTCTGACATGTACTGATATACAACTTAATGTATTTTGTGACGCTTTACACATTAATAAAGTTTAGATATTATTGAGTCGTTTAAATTATCTGTGTGATCCTTTTATCATTTTTGGAGAATTTATTTCGATGTATAAAATATGTCATTTACTGAAGATAATTTTTCATCTGTTGTTGTATGATTTTCAGTGTTCATCGACATGCCCTCGGGGCCGAACACACCACGAGCGGTCCTCACTCCTCAGTCCTCGCTCCTGGTGCCTGAACAGGAGGTGATACCGGAAGAAGATTCCGATAATTTAGATTGAGAACCAAACTTGGATGGCGTTTTATTTACAGATTGAACAATAAGCTTGTGTCTTTTGCCTGTTGTTGTTATTTTGAACCCGTTCTCATGATTTGTGTATAAGCATGAAATTGACGCGTTTGGACTGAGCTATCCTGAAAAGTCCATGGTTCAGCTCACGTATGTGGCTAATGAATGCCAGGAGAGCCAGCGTGCATCAAGTGAAACGATTTTATTCACCTACGTTTCGGTGTGTGTTAAGTTTTCGTCGATTGCAGTATCATAGTCGGTGTCTGTACACTCATCTCGCTCAAAATACAGTCTACCAATTATCTGGCATTTTACTACACTCAATTAAGGGCAATCTGTGACTTTTCACTTCCATCATTTGAAAAAAGCCCACCGCGTGAAAAAGGGCAAGATTGAAGATACCGCTAACCATTGTCTCATTACATTATATTTTTACGGTAGGAATTTTTGCAAATTTGAAACGAATGCGAATCTGAAAAGTGATGTAGTTATGATGTGAGGCTTTTTATCCATAGATGCAGACTGCGTATACATAACGGTGGTGTCATCATTTAAATATCTCAATACGTCATTGAATGAAGTATACAATGATTGAGTACCACAGACCCTATTACAAGGATCTCACCTGGAAGAATATGTGATAGATTTTGAAATAGTATCCTGAAGATAAATAAAGTATTAATGTTTTAATAAGTTTTTAGGTTTCAGCAGGCTGCAATTTTTTTCGGTTTGATTGAAGACGTGCTTCTCGATCGGATGTAAATTTATATAATGTCGATCACCAGTGCATACCGTCTTCCGTATGCTGGTCTTGGTTTCTCGGGATGAAGTCCGAACAAAAAAAAACCAAAGCCGCTCCCCAGACCTTGAAACTGGGAACTACATGAATCTGAATCAATGGGTGCTGTACCTGATACCGGTAACACACATTATGCAAATGAGGTCAACGACTCTCTCACATAAGATGGTCAGCGTATTTGTGATAGCACATATCTTCGAAAAAAGCGGGAAAGGCACATACATGTAGGTGTGAGGGAAATGGCTTCGCTTTTGATAATCCGACCTACCCTGTATTAAGATAGGATAGGATATTTATTTCCCAATAGAATAGAAAAAGAAAAATAGAAAAATACAGACACATAAAGGATTAGCAAATTGGTAAGGGACTAGAAAACAGTATCATACTAATCGAGTCCAGCCCCCTACCATTCACAATCGCTGAATCTATCATTTTTCCACAGAGTGCCATTTTGAACATTCAGGCCTAGCCTCGCTATTTGAAATAAATTCTATATCAATATAAGTACATACATTATGAAACTTTGTGGTAGAATAAAATATGACAGAAAAGAAAAATGTTGGATAAACAAAATGTGACGTTTCAAGTCTCTTTTAATTTTTGACTTGGATTTCACAGATTTTATACTTTCTGGGATTTGGTTTCAGTGTAACACCAGAGTATTTCATTGAACACTGGCCTAGATTAGTGGTATATTTAGGGATGAGAAGATTTCCCTTATCTTTCGACTGAGTAGGATACAGATGTTGAATGCTTGAAAAGTAACAAGGAATTTCTGGAGGAAATATCCACTTATGTTATCATAAACAAAAAGTACAGTTTGATAAGTATATTGCTTAAAAACATCAAGAATTGCCAACTCGTGAAACAATGGTAGTGTGTGCTAAAATATATTGAAGTTTGTAAGACTATGTGCTATTCGTTTTGGGGTATTAAACTGGCCATCTATATTATTCCAACCAACCATTGAAAAAAGGAAGATATTTTGCCCAACTTTGTATTCATTCTCACCTTGGGTGTATACCAACGAGAAAGAATGACGAAGTTACCTTACATGTCCTACTTTCCCTATTTCCGGAGGCAACTTTGTGGGAAATACGCATGAGGTTTTGATCCCTGAATTTCCGTTGCTTTCACGAGAGAACTGTCTTTGACGTATATCTCTCTCAAGCAAGGTGAGTCGTGACGTAGACCTTTCAAATACGGCATACACAGGAAACATGTAAATCCCCTTTCTAGGAAATCGACTTTTTCACTTTACGAAGCGTGATGATAATTTATCATGTAGTCAAAATATGAAACAAGTAATCTCTCTCTCCGTCTCTCTTTCTCTCTCTCTCTCTCTCTCTCTCTCTCTCTCTCTCTCTCTCTCTCTAAATTTCGTTATGAAAATATCGTTCTCAATCGTCACGGATTAACTTTTTTACGCGCGATTTTCTGCATCTTTATTCACCCTTAGGTTTTTTATCAGCTTCGGAATCGACAAGCTAAACTGTTGATCGTGAGATCGAAAACATACTTGAAAATCCTAAAACATCTCAAACATTGCTTAAGTCTAGTAGACCGGCATATGTTGGGACACCAATTAGGACAATTTGTCATTTACGTATTGGTAGATCGATAGACTGAATGATTTCGTCAGAAACAAGAGGTTGTCCGATCCATAAAGATTTTTTGAAATAAACACCAAAATGTGTCAAAAGGGCTGATAAAAATGTCGTTGTGACATAAAATGCTTATTTCAAGATAATTGCTCGTGGCCAGAAAAGAGACTTGAATGTCATTATGTGAAAGAGGGACCGAGGAGAGAGGTCGTCACGAAAAAGTCCGTCAGCTCTCGGGATTGGGGGGCCGGCACACCACTTATGCTAACGTAACTGCCTTCCGTAAGTTCGTCACTGTTACACAGTAGCAGAAATGTTTATTAATACTGCCTATATTTGTGAATACATAACGCAGAAAACATATCTCTCGATGTGCACAAAGATACCGCTCATCTTTGAGTCAAATGTTCCCGTCCTCATGGATTTTTTCGATCATCCCCCGGGCGATCATGATGAAACCATCGTCTTTACGAAGTTTAATTGATTTCCAATTTTGATAAATACCTCATTTTACGCAGCTGCATACCTCCAGGATGTGCACAACAACAAAAATGACAGATCTGCGCAGCTGATGCTAGTTGTGTTGTTAAAATTGTGTTTTCATCCCTTCTCTTCTTCTATATCTCCATGGAATACTCGCATAATTTTTTTCTTGCGTCGACAGGAATTTCTTCTAATATACGGCATTGCAGGAGGTATACCTGCGATGATGTTTTGTGTAAGTGTATAGTTATCTCAAATTTCGTAACTCAAAATGCGTCTGGCAAGAAAATGATGATAACAGGAAATGATGTAGTTTTCTTTATTGCGTGTTTGAAAAGTAAGGTGATGGATGCAGCTTTTGAAAAACAGAATTTAATACAAGTATCCCCCGGATCGCAATGTAATCATGATCGTTCGGGTGAAATAAAGATGCGAGGCAACAAGCTGTCTTCAAGGGAAGAATTTATTCATATTTTCATAGGTATGACATATCGCATTTTGTTGGAACAGAAATTTCGCAAATTGCTGCCGGCTTCGATCAACTTGACCAGCTATGATGACGTCACAGCCACGCCTGTAGTGCGTCAGCGTCGATCCCTCGCGACAGTCGACGAAGTCCAAGTGTCGTTTTCTCCGAGACCAAGGAGATGAAATCACGTCTCCCGTTTATTAGTTGCTCATGAAAACCCTTTACAATTTCCTTTGGAAATCTAGTCAGAGCATCGAAGATATCCTTGCAATTATTTTTGTTTAGAACGAGGTCGTGCCTGGAGGCTTAACAAATTGCTCGTGGTGGTCCATTTCCACTGTACATACGGAAATTTGCCATTTGTATGTTGTCTAGTTAGCAAACTATAACCGATGTTGATTTTTTTTGCTTTTCCCGAGGAAACTTTATAAACTCCATATCGATAAGTATTACCAAAGTTAATGGATCCGCATCTTTGTGTGGAAAATTCTATCCCAGGTCAAAATCTTTCATATTAAAATACGTCCCCTGATAAAAGACAATCTTGCACATGTGTAATAAAATATGATTCACGTTACAATACGATGTTGGCATCCTTGCTAAACATATCTCATTTCACATGTTCCTATCGTGTATCATGTCAGATATATTATTTTGCAGTCCGTGAACGTGATCAAAAAAATCTTGCCTATTTACTAAATTTGTCCTTGTCGTCTATACATATCACATTTCCTGTATGTGTAATGCTGAAAATATGCATTACCTTCGAGGTAGGCTCCTAGTGGTGTAAATAACTTTGAGACAAGTTTTTACTGGGCTGCCTCTGTGCGATTCGTGCCGTAACGCTAATGATTGTCACGCTTGTATTCTTGTCAAAACTATCAGACTACTCTGTCACGGTGTTGATTTGGAGAAACGCAAAGATATCTCTCAGGCCCCAAAGATTCTATTTTTTATCGGCACAAGTTGCGATATCATTGATGGTATACCGCCTGTTTGCTGCTGCTGGGTTTGCGACAAATTATAGCCGTAAAAAGATAAGCGTGGAATCTTACATTATCAATCAATGTCTGGCGGTGGCAAACAACATGTCTTTAAATTAAAGCATTAAAGCATGAACGTAATGCGATTGACTGTCAATTCTGGGATGTTTACTTGTTTCTCGTTCTACGGCATGAACTGTGGCAAAATAAAAAAAAACAAAACAAACCCAGAGCAATGTGGGAAACACGCTTATTCACGACGGAAAGCCGACTTCAGTTTGGTTCAAGACAGTAAAACAAATGAAACGGGACCGATGTTGCCATCGCTACGACGATAGCTTTGAGGTAACATTTTTTGAGTTTGTTGTCATGGGAACGAAGTTGTATCATGAACCTGTAGACTCCGTTGCCCCATTTTTAGGGAAAAACATATCTGCTATATATTTAAATCATTTTCAATGCGACTTCAATATTACAGCTACAAGTGTTAGTGGTGAATTTCGCTCTTGTCCACATACCTAGCATTTTACAGATGGTTAGTAGTCATGATGCAGAATTTTATATTCAATTTGTAGTACATCAGATGCCAAATTATATTTGAATTGTACGTGTCAGACCTTCATTTATCAATTGTATATATGCGCGATGTGTGGTGTTTGCGAGTCCATTTTTTTGTATTTTAACATTGATACTAGTATTGAAGGGAGAAGAAGAAGAACATGATCTTGTGTTTCCCGGAACAAATATCGTATTGTACCTGTATACCATCACGATATTGAAGGCGAAAAGTAACATTGTTAGCCATATATCGAACCACTTCTTTAACGTTCCTGTCGTGATGACTATTATATAGTGGATTTTTCATTTTGAAATTGAATTATGAGCAGATGGGTAGTCGCCTTCTAATACGTGGATAAAAGAGAAATTTGAGAATGGAATTAAGAGAAAGGTAGAACATGACTGCAACCGTTCTCTGATGATGTCGGTTTTTCGTCCAAAACTGCATAAAGTGTCCGGATCAAGTTACGTTCAAGGAACCAAACAGTCGTTCTCAGTTATCTTCAATGGGTCAATTACATTACAACAATGTAAATCTAACAAGTTACATTTTCATGGCTGGCATGTGTAATAACAATAACCTGTATCATAGTGAAAGCACATGTAAATACCCATGACATTATATAGATACTGTCGTTCACATCTATATATATATATATATATATATATATATATATATATATATATATATATATATATATATATATATACATACACACACTCATATATATATACACTCACATATATATATATATATATATATATATATATATATATATATATATATATATATCGAAGTATACAGATGTCCTCGTGTGAAATTACGGCGCTCGATGCGGAAAGAAGAGCGTTATAAATAATAATATAAATTATTACTCTTTGTACTTTGTATTTCAAGTAATTTGTGTTATATATATATATATATATATATATATATATATATATATATATATATATACGTAGATTATATAAGTAGATATGAACATTATGCAAATGATTTTGCAATGTATGTGTACATAATTGAAAATTGAATACTTTTCTTGCTTTGCTGTAGGAAAACATATACATACGTGCATACATTCTTTTACCATGCACTGGTCGATGTACAAGTCTTGTTTAGACAACTTTGTATGGAAATCAGTGCAGTTGATTTCAATTTCACCAGACACACTGTCTTCACGGGACACACAAGTTTGCGTGATGCTACAGCAGTGATCTCATAAAAGTGTGTTGCCTCAATAAACTTATTTATCGCGTATAGAGATGGAAGTGGTATCTTGTGTGTCAATTGGAAACACAGGGTGCCAATCGTTAGCTCTTATTTACAACCCTTGTTCTGTCTTTATACAAGCAGAATTTCTGACTGTATCAAGTAGGCTTGATCAACAGTAAATTGGCGACGGGAATACATACTTACGTATGTACAGTACAACATACACTGTACATACATTGGACAGACAGACATAGCGTGTAATGTACGTTATATTAAGATATCAAAATCGAACAATATGAGGGTTATTTCAATGATTGATGACATACAGGATTAACGGAAAGTGATATGTTATCGTAAACGAGGTCCGTCGCTTACTTCTTACGACCTTAACCATTATTGGCGAGCGTTATTAACTTTCAATATGCAGTGTTGTTTAGGTGCCAGGATGACCACGTTCCCTTTGTGAAATACATGAATAATGCAAAGTGTTAAATCGAATTTAACAGAATTACATCCCTAGTCTGCGTCATAGCACTTGTTGTTGAGAGCAGAAACAATAGTAAGCGCTTTGTGTCGATGTTCAATTTATATGTAAAACAGAACCGTAACAAACATCAGTAGAGATTTTCAGCAAACTAACAAAATTTTCGTCTATTCGACCGAAATAATATGATAAGAACACTTTCCTTCCCGAAAAATGATTTTTTTCTTTTACGCCCTCCCTTAAAGTTTATAAATTATCTGATGATTTTGAAAATCGGCAACATATCTCGCGTGATCAATGTACACGTCGGTATAACACAAGCCTGTATGTTTACAAACATTCCCTAATCTATAATTTTATACATGCTAATTGGCTGTTAGGTTGTTCTAGTCTTTGAACATAGAAATGCAAGATCACGGGCGTCAAATGCAATTCGGAGCATACATCTGGAACCGGCAGGCAGTTAAGCCGGACTTTATATACCTACTCCTTTGGGAAAACGCCGGTATAAAATACATGTTATTGCTCCAGGCGATATTTCTCAGGTGGCACAAGGGCTGCTCAAATATGAGTCCTACTGCAAAAGCCAACGTTTACGGTGAGCTAGATAGAGGAATTCGAAACCGCTTACAATCTGTCCAGGTATCTATTCGATAGTACGATAAGTTCTTTTTGTTAATATGGCATGCGGCATGTATCATATTATTTTCAACGCCTTCTGATCCGGTATTGTGCCCATGGCAAAAAACAGCCGGATGGTACCCACGCGGTCTTATATTCCATTCGTTTCTCTTTTAAACTCAGTCACATTTCCAGGCACACGTATTTTCTCTACAGAGCCCCATAAGTGTACTTTATGTTTATTAAATGTCCTCCGCAAAGACGCAAAGCTGTGCGGAATGCATTTGGAGAATCGAACCAATTCCCCGATGGAATACTTGAAAGTCGTTATATTAATCCCTCTAATGTTCAGCTAAATCTGACCGTGGGCGTATTCACTTACCTTAGCCCAACCGTTGACGGTCTACTTGGCTTCGCTATATCATGACGTCTTTGTTATTACTCATTTAAATACTTTGCTACCCAGGTCTACGCAAAATTAGGCTCTGTTTGGAACGATGGCATTCAAACATGCAGCACATTAGATATAACATCCGTTTTGCAAACATGGGATAATCTCCAAATGACACTAATTCGTACAGACTTACTAACTCTTTACATGTACGCACGTCAATGTTGACACCTGCATCGGTGTCTGTTAATAGCTCCGGGATCTATGATGACTTAAGTTAAGGTAGATCGCACCTCGGGAACAGATATTCGGACTCTCAAACTTTCGCAATTCTTTTCTGATCTGCCACTTATGGGGGTTCATTTTAAAGCTCTCGGAGAAAGAAAAGCTTTCACCGGCTTAGTTTTTCAAAAATCGAAACTTTTATTTTTTCTCCATAGAGTTAACACAGGGATGGCGGCCATTTTGAATTTCAAATATCGGTAAATGTTCGGTAATTTGTTTCTCTAGTACTTAAATTTGCTCCGTGACCCCTGATTTTTACTCTTGGTTTTGTAAGAGAACGGTTGAAAGATTCCTTAAGGAAAGTTTGAGCAAACGTTTAAGTTTTTCACTTTCGAGGCGCATACTACCCTATAACCGCTTACATGTAAAATCTACATTAACGACCATTTTTATAAGTTTGGAGATCCCGTGTTCACTACCGATTTCCTGATGTCCTGTCGATGTCCGTCCGTCCGTCAATCTGTCTGTGTGTCTATCTTTTGGCCTGTGTCAGTGATTCTGTTGGCGAGATATCTCAAGAACGGGCGTGGCCTGCATAAGCATTCTGATTAGTCACAAATCAGATATCACAAAATAGTCTTCATCGGATTTGATGAACCTTCTTTTCGATGAGATACGATAGGAAATATATTCATTTATTAATTTTGGGGGAAAAAACAGTAAAGTCACGGGTCTTTGATCAGTCACGGATGGAAATAGCAAAGGTCGCACTAAGTTTCTAACTTCCTGCAACTCGATCAAACATGAGTACGAAAGAAATTAATGAGGAACGTTTTAAGAATGTTTAATGAGTTAAAACATTGGTACAAGTGAGTGTGGCGAGTGAACATACGAGCATCAGTAAATTTATGGCATACTTCTATGTGTTGTGTGCAATGTACCTCGGAGACAGATATTCAGACTGTCAATTTTTACAATCTGATCTACTACTTGTTTGGGTCCATCTTAAAGCTCTTGGAGTAAGGTAAATTTTCACCGTCGTGGTTTTTCGAGTAGAGCAAACACAGCGATAGCGGCCACTTTTTAAATTTCAAATACCGGTAAATGTTCGGTAATTTGTTTCTCTAATAAAAAAACTTTGCACTGTGACCCCTGATTTTCGTTCTTGATTTTGAAAGAGAATGGTTGAAAGTTTCTTTGAGGAAAGTTTGAGCAAAAGTCGTGGTCTCTCACTTTCGAGCGTATACTGCCTTAATGACTAGAAACCTTAGATTAGACCTGAGAGATCTAAATTACCGCGGATAATAACACTTAATGGGTATAAGAAGTAAAGCACTTTAATAGCCTTCGATCATGTTTTCGAAATAAAAGATGTAGTTATTGATCACGACATTTATTTGGAGTAGATAAATAACCGTCACGGCTGTTGGATTGCTATGTACGTTCAGAGCGGAGGTTACACGACCAGGATATAATTTTACAAACTGGCGCGTTAATTTCCCAGATCTTACTAAGATCTGGACAGCACATCCATTTCACCCCTAGTGTTAGATAAAAGTCGCATGAAGACATACGAGCATTAGTGAGCTGATAATTTTATCCTGTCGACAAGCTTTTAAAATAAAAATGAATCATTGTGCAGATATATCAACGTCTTTGTTATCAGACGCACTGAAATACGGTTTTTTCAATCGGGTTCGAAATCTCAACGTACGGCACCCAGTCACCTAACTAGCAGAGAAGCCACAGACAAAATAGCTCGGCCAAATCTCCATTCTCAAAAAAGAGTGGTTCAATTAGCCGAGCTTGTAGTTGTTACAGTTTTTTTCTGACTGCAACCCTGCACACGCTGTAGAAATGTGACTATAAACAAGTTGAGAATGGTTGACATTCGAACGGTGGCTTATAACAGATGGCTACGGGCTATCGTCTTGCAAGTTTCATATAACGATGTGTGAGCACCATGTTCACACTGTTGATGAAAGTACATGTGACTGCAAGCACTATGGTACGCTGTATTATGTTATGTTTACTTGAACACAAAAATACGATGCAAGCGATACATCTGTCATATCAAAAGAAAACCATTAAAAACTGTCAATGAAAACAGGAAGACGACTTCGAGAGAAAGAAAGGTCACGAACCAGACTCGACTTTGTGAGTGTTGTTGTATGAATGTCGGAGGGTGGAGAGTGCGGGTCTTCCACACTTGAAACAGGGCCATTAGAATTCGCTTCGTATTGAAGTGCGGACACATACGCTTTGACACACCGACTTGGAATCGCCACGAGGCAATGTAACGCCACTCGAAATGTCAGTACTAGTAGCGAGCAGCGAGTGTCTTAAAAGATTTAATACAACATAGAACTACTATCGCCGCAGTGCAGTGCTAGTTTTAGAATATTAAAGGACCGCACTGTAAACATTGTGGACAAGATAAGTCAAATATTCGGAATGGTGAACCGTGTCCATTAGTAGGGGAAGGAATGCAGATAGACAAGTGCAGTTGTATCAAAATTGTATTCAGCCATAGCTCTTCAAGTGAAAGCTGTTTCTGATCATGATAATGGAAAATTCATATTGTTATAGTAAAATTAAAAACAATAAAATTATTTTTGTACAGTTTTGATCCCAGCATATACAGTGGCGCGCTCCGCTCCTATGGTTTCAGTAACTATTTTGCTGATATGTGAGTTTCAGAATGAACGAACGATGTGACGTATAAACGTTGTTTCATTGAAACCATTAAGGCTTGATTTGCATGACGACTTTAATTAAGCAATGATATACACCTCCCGGCCCATAATGGACGAAAGCAAACTTTAAGGAGTGCGAAGTTAGTGCGAGTCCATTATGGGCCGGGAGGGGGTACATTATTGTAACTATTTTATAGTTTTGACGTGCCGGTGATTTGTAGATGTAAAAAATATGCTGGATAATTGGAGGCATTATCAGTACTTATCTTGGGGATGACGTCACTAAATTCACCGGTATCTGACTATTATAAGCTACAATATAACGTGTAATTAACGTATCTCATTGTAGCAAAATATAACAGTTATAGAGATTTAAGAATCCATTACGACCACTACAAGCCGTAAGCGTTAATCTTGCCAGGTTCCTCAAAATATCCAAATTGTAGAAAATATTATTGGAGACAGTGTGATACAAGACGTTCGAAAGTGAAGCCACAGACATAGAGAAAAAGATGTTCGACACCACGTGACGTGACAAATATCCTGATGCAGTTTACCTTGAAAACATTCAATGGAGGAGAAGATGGAACGCTCCAGCGGCAAAGCCCCAGGGATCCCTGAACCGTTGTGTAGTTGTAGCAAGCTTTGCGATTGGATAACATGGAATGTCTGTTTGAGGGCCGGGTCCGGTGTTGCGGGACGATATGTTGTTCACGTTGGTGAAGAGAGTCTGCAAAATACCGGGGTTGTCAAATTGTTGATGGCTTTACACACTAAACAGCAGCCGATTCTGTATTCGACAAGATACAAGAGTGATGTTACATTGTTTTTCAAAGATAGATGTGCGGATGTGACTGTTCCTTGCATATCGATAATAATTGCTGGGTCTATTTTTGAATTGACGTGAGTGAGAACAACCTAAAAGTGCTGTTATCTAATGTGAAGTTGTGTGAAAGATGTTTAAAACAAGATAAGCGTGTTTCAATTGGCAGATTACGATGTATTCAACGTAATAGCGCAATGTACTATACCTGCTGACGTTGTCTGCTACTTATTATATTTTTCTCAGTAAGTTTTGATCGATGACAACACCAAAAAATCGATCAGACGTCACAGAATTTAGCATGAAATTATTGTAATCGACACCATATTTATATATTTTCAAAAATCTGGGAGTTTTGTCTGTTCGTTATAAGCACCACCTTGAAGTTCGTTTTCCATAATACTCCCTTTTTCCAAACTTCCAATAACAGATTTATTCATTGTTGCATCATCGTCAACAAACATGTCTATACTAGATTCGATGGTAGATGGCAATTAGTCCATAACTAAATAAAAACGGCCCCCACAAAGCCACATTGCAATCAGAATACATGCACCATTCTTCGAAACCCCTTGAGGAGAACGTTACACTGCGAGTTGATTCGATTTAGGGATAATTAAATTCGACACAAGATCTACATGTCTCCCTTTTAATTACAAAATATGCAGATCTTGGCAAGTAAAGGAGTCGAAATCTCTCTCGGTCGCATTTGTACAATTCCCATGCATGAGATGGTAATTCAAAGAAAATGTAATAATGCAGACAGACCAGACCGATAGAATCGGTCGTTGGAATATGGAGTATCTCTTGACTTCCTTTGGCTAGTGTAGTTTCTGTGAAAGCCAGGTGTAGTCATTCTAATCCGTTCACGGTCAGAGGCTCCGCAAACATGACTCCACCCCCCGGAAAGTTGTTTAGAAAGTTAAAAACATTGAAACCGTTTTTCTTCCTTATTTTGTCCGAGACCTTACATGGTATGACTGCAATTGAATTAACTTTAAATTTCAGTAAAAACGTTTGAGTACAAAAACATCCTATTTTACATGTAATGATCATCATTGTCGCAACATAGGGGTTTTAGTCGAGCATGCATTATATATATATATATAATATATATATATATATATATATATATATTCATATATTTTGTGTTTAATCCTATGTAACCAGTTTAACGAGTTTTTGCCTTTTGACCAGGGCGTGCAGCATGTACGGTAATTGTATCAATGGTATACTGTAAAAATGACACGTAGCCCATATCATTATACATAGGGCTAAATTCGGTCCGTGTCTCATATAACGCTAATTGATCATTAAACCCCGGCGCATGCACAAGCCCTTCATGTCTTCTCGCTAGCCGCGAGTTACCTGGGAGAATGAACAGTAACTACATTCCCCTTGAAGGCCGCCGTGACTTCCTCCAACATGTGAAAGCCGACGAGGATTGGATAACGTAGTTTGAACGGAACCTTTCAGTAGTAAAATGAGCAGATCGGGTGACCTTCCAATGTAACGTCGCATCACGTACACGAATTTTAATGCGGTGTTTCGAATTCTGAGAGCGATCTGTTTACGTCGACTCTGTCCTTGCTTACAATATCCGTCTTCAGTTGTCTGTTTGCATTATTTAATTATTCGGCACTGGTTCTGGCTATTTTTAAATTTCTATCTGCCGCAACACAACATTATAAAAATGAGTAATTACTTTCCACATTGACCATTTTAGAAATCCCTACCCCCTGGAAGCGAAACATACGTCATAATTTAAAACAACCTTTTACAAACAATCCCTTCTTTCTTATCCGAAACGAGCTCATGTACTGGTCTAATGTAAATGGACAATACTGACAATGGTGGGGGAGGAGAGAGGAGAAGAAGAGAGAGAGAGAGAGAGGAGAGAGAGAGAGAGAGAGAGAGAGAGAGAGAGAGAGAGAGAGAGAGAGAGAGAGAGAGAGAGAGAGAGAGAGAGAGAGAGAGAGAGAGAGAGAGGACAGGACGGACGGATGGACAGACAGACAGACAGATAGACAGACAGAGACACAGACAGACAGACAGAGAGTGAAAGAGATTACAATGGTAAAACATATTGCTTCAGATTATACTTCCTTAAATCTTAATAAGTGGTAATTTCCGGTGAATTACGCAGTGTTTTTGGTATATCTTTAATCAGTCATTTTAGTATCAAGACTCTAGATAACAAACTTTGGTAATAAGTTCTAGATGCGCAAATGTACTATAACCGATTTTTTTCGAGAAGCAAAATAATTGAGCAATTATCGCATTAAACATTTCCCTTTTGGTTGAAATCGTTTAAGAGATGTGCTGCCACAAAGGATCCAACCTTGCCTCACAGAAACAGTGGCTGTTTTGGAACTCATCTTCATCCATGTTGCGTGTTTACTGTGACATCGTCTGTCTTGCGCGATGACTGCACGATTCACTAGTTCCAATGGTTAGCGACTGTCATTCGCGGAAAAAAAACCACAATGAGTGTGTCGAAGGATATTACAGATGAATCAATCACAAGCAAGAGCAGACGTAACGCACTTAGTATAGTCGACACGCTTACGTACCTTTGCTGACTGATTTGTGAGGATGCCGATTCACGAAGTATTTTTTTTCTATTAAAAGCTAAAACAAACTTTATTAACAACCTGTTAGAGCTGAATAAAATTAGATTGTGGTAATGATCTAAATCGACATCATTGCGGAGAAAGACGAGAAAAGCGAGATAGTTGACAAAATGTGAGTGACTATCGCGAAACACAAAGTTTGAAAACAATAACCTAGGCGGATTGAAACTGGAAAACCTCGATTTTTCTGTGTAATACGTGTGTTGCAGGAATGGACGGGACACGTACACGAGACAGGTGATTCGGAGGGAAGAAAGGATCGAAGATTTTCTATGCAGCATGTCACAAACACTAAAAGAGTCGAAAGCTTAATATCGTCAAAAGAGATCAGTAGTGAGATAGGGCAGACGGTAGGGTACTTTGTTCATAGGACCAAGCATCACGTACTCTTCAGACTATGCTACGAGGATGTGAATTGCCTCATTGGTGGCGATACTTCGTAAAAACTTAGTCAGACAACTTGATGTAAAAATTAAGAACAGAAAACTATGCTGCAGAGAATATTCTGAGGTCAACTTCATTCCAAAATTGTTGCACGTTCAAGACCTGCTTCCATGCTAGCTTGTAGAGGTGGTTATGTGGAGTTTTTCCACCTTATTCCTGTTTCAGCTGATCAGAGACACAGATACTGGAAGGGTTCAACAAATTGTTTGCTTCGAATCTATTCAAGGGACGCTTGCTCTAATTTGCAAAACTACAAGAAACTATTTCAGAATGATCATCATATTACAACGACTGGTGCCTTATAGTTGGGTTTGACTGTATTTTGATAAGAAGAAAAATACACTCGCGCGCCAAAAGAGATAATCATATTAACTGTAAATCTGTCAAATACAGTTCAGAAAGACAGAGACAATGTCCGTCAGCTGGCGTTCTCGAGGTGTCATTCCACTAACAAGGAATGTGATCCTAATTCGGTAACATCAAAAATACAAATCGAAATGCGCCAGCGTCCTTCTCTGAAAATCATAATGGGTCAAGATATGTCTCAGAGGCCGGGGCCATTATCTAACCATCTTGCTGCCCCAAGAGGCACGAAATGAAAAGTCACGTGTTACGGCGATTCGTCCGCCGAATATCCTTCAAAGTGAGTACCGGTGCGACGTGATGTTCAGTATGTCTGACGGGGCGATAATTTGCCTTGCGGCAGTTGATGAAGTTTCCGATGAACAGACAACACGCCGATGTCGTGCTGTTAAATCTCGTCTTTTTGATGAGAAATTGGTCTAAACAAGCTCCGACTGAATAGATGAGCGTCTGCTTGATGTCATCGTAAAGTCGCTACAGGACTGAGCTGAATTTAAAATCTTTGAATACTTGTCAAATGAAGAAAATTTGAAAAACTTACAGGTACATGCATGTATAAATGCACCTGTATATGTATAAATCTATATGTGTTTGTTTCTAGAAGGATGTTTCGTAGTGTGTTATGTATATATATATATATATATATATATATATATATATATATATATATATATATATATATATATATATATATATATATATATATATATATATATATAAATAAACAGAATACTTCAAGTACAAAGTAATGAAATCTATTACTTTAGTTTCACGCATCTTGCAATCCTCAGATAGAGTGAAAGGATTACTAGCTCTACACTCTTACATATATAATTTGGACGATCTATTCTATTTGTAGGTAGTGTTAAAATTCGATAAATAATATTTGTTTTGGTGGCGACATTTTGAAACCAACTCAGGGCGTTTGTTTAACAGTGTAGATTTGTCAGCATTGATAATGTGCAGCTTTTCTGATATACAAAGATTACATCGCTTGTTCATGTTAGAGTAGCTCAATGCTTTATCAATGATTGACCATGAAATGTCAAAGTCTTGTCCCTTATTTCTTAAGTTCCATACATATTTCGATAACTTGGTATCGTTTTTGTATCTCTCGTTGCGGAACGATTTCATGTGGTTAGTGTAGCACGTCTTGAAGGTGTTATCAGTGAGGCCGATATAAACCCTTTCTCTGTTGTCCTCCGTTGATACGTTGGCCTTGTACACCACGCCTTTGACTTGACGGTTACCCTTCAAGGGGCATGCCGACTTAACCCTGCAATTGCAATCAGCTGGTTGGTCCTTACGCTGTTCTCCGGAGATTACCCTCTTATTGTGCGATTTGATTATACTTGCCATATTCCTCATACAGATATAACTCACTTTAATTGTGTTTCTGTTGAAGATCTCCCACGAGGACATCTGTATACTTCGATATATCTATATATATATATATATATATATCTATCTATCTATCTATCTATCTATCTATATATATATATATATATATATATATATATATATATATATATATATATATATATATATATATATATATATATATATATATATATATATAAGATATCTGTATTAACAAATCAGTGAACCAGTATCGGTCAGCACATTCTATGTGACGTGATAGCTGGGGACTTTTCATGAAGTAATATACTGAACAAAAAGTTAATTCAACCAATTCGAGCCAAGTCTCTGCATAGAAGTTATCCTCCTGAAAACGCGTCATCTATCAGCATCCGTCACATCAGTCGCGTGTTCTGTCCTTGCCCTTCAGAACGCTTGTACGCTGAGGGAATCAAAGGGTAAAACAAATTTAAATGAAGTTCATCGTAGACATTTACTCTGCATAGGGGAAGAGGGTGGTTGGCCATTGAATTGTATCTATACATTTTATTTATATTTCAAATTACGGACGAATGGTGAGACGACGCCGTACTTTTAGTAGCTCGCGGAATCACTAATGAATGAGACTCTATTCCGAAGGTTTTTTATCAAAACTAAATACTTACTAAATGAACAAATTAATCAATCGCTGAGCCATTCAATTATTAAATTACGCAGAAAGTTAAACAAATTACAAAGATCAAGTTATATATTAAATAAAATCAATAACTAAAAAATAATGTTGTACGTCAACGTTTACACAAATTTGCTAAGCGCAGTCTCTCAGTATATTAATTTATATGGTTGGTTTTCTAAATTACCCAATCCTACGAAATGCCATTTTGAATGCAACAAGGTTTCGCAAACATTAGCAACGTACCCAAACATGTTAAAGCCACAGTACGAGGTACACGAATTGACGTGGATAATAGGTCATTAGCATAAGATTTGCATATTGAAACAACATTCAATATTACACTTTGCATTAATTGAATATCACTATGTCGCCCTCGATACGCCATTTGCTTAAACAATTCTCGAAATACACATCAACTTATTCTCTACAATTTGATATGAATACTGAATATGAAACAACTACAAAAAAATCTTCTTTGACATTTCTTGACATTCATGCTGAATCTGAGGATTGGGCAAATTATGGCGATTAAAACATTAAATTCCATGTTTACTCGGTCTTCATAAAAAATTCATAAAGAAATCATTGCATGAAAAGCCCTTGAGACATTGAGAATGAGCGATTAAAATGATTGGAAATCGCTCAGTCAATACATTAATATGGGCCCGCTATGAACACCCCGGGGCTAGTTAGCAACATTCAATTTCCAAAGCCGAGCTTGAGCGTATAAGACCAATAGATGTTGTTTTGCACGGAACATTTTAGAACTTGTCAAAAGACGTTTTACGCACTCGCTGATGTTGTTGATTGTTCTATATTTATAATGAATTGTTTGTAGGAAGTGGCACTTGAACCGTAACGTTTGAATCAGGAGCAGAGATACAAGTTGTGGCACGGCCATATTCAAAACATTCTTCTATTTTCCTGTAAAACATTACTCAAATCCTGAACATAACAATAAAGTTATTTTTTTCCATTTGGATAATCGTGCCTGTTGGCTTTACATGGGTTTGCATGTCATCATATGAGGTAAATGAATTTATCATATTATGGACATTTCTCGTAGTCACTGCTAGCATATTAATTCAATCGCGTTCATCGCATTTATTTAATCGCATTTATATCTTCAATTGTGCATTTCACTTTATAAGACCAAAGTGCGTATCACTTAACGGAGAAGATATCTCGCTGGTTTGACACAGTACATTATATTAATACATATTTCACTTTCATCAAGGATACACAACGCCTGAGGAACGTAGCATATCCTTATATCCTTGGTTATCTTGTAAATCAGCTGCAGGAAGATCCCAAGCAGGTCGTTAACGAAAGTGATTTTCACCCAATGCATCTGTACGATTTTGAATATATCGACCGCCAATCAGGAGGACATATGCCTAAGGAATCGCAGGCAGATGATTTGCAACACATCACTTTCTACCTGCAGTGCGCGCAGCAGCAAACTCTGATAATGAGTCTCACAATCTTTGTCCATTGTGCAATCTTAACTTCTTCGCACAGCCGCCATACGGAGCTAGTGAACGCTAACAATTACAAAGGGCAATGTTACACACCACGACGTATTTTCTCCTTGCGAGGGCCGTGCAAGTTGACAGAACTTTCATGCTTGTTCGTAAAACTCACATTGCGCATTAGCAGGCATGGGAAGGCAATATCTGTCCCGCAAGGATTCGTTAAATGCTTTTATCGAATGGCAGATAAAACGCTTTTACCGACAAAGGATTGTTGCACGCGACATCACACATACGAAACAAATTCAGTGTGAAGTCATCGTTCATTTCGCGTGTGAGAAGCAGATAGCCGGCCACCAAGTTTACTGTCATGTGAAACCGCATTCGTGTTTTTCTTCAAGGATTTCATAAGTCCCGATTACATTGTGTAATATTGTTATTTGTGGACAACAACGGCTGATGTGTTAAACGTGACGTTCACAGCAGTACTATTGCAACTTAATGTTTAAACGATTTCCTTTAAGGCTTGCAAATACCAATTTAGAAGTTTTATAAACCGCACAGTGCCACTCCATCGTAAGCTGCGCATGCTCGTTACAAGGATCCGTTGAAAGGTATACATTCTACCACAGTCTTGCTCACCGAGCAATGCGAAGGTAACATTTTTGGAAATGCCTACCCCCATGACAAGGGTAGAATAGGAAACTGTCTTGTCCAACAAAAGATAAATGAGAAAGAAATGTCTAAGAAAAAAAATGAAATATCAATATGTGAAATACGTAAAAAAATTGAACTAGTTATAGCCAAATACAATGCTGTGTTTGTTTGTTTTCGTGTGGATAAAATTATAACTGTACAATGCACGGGTGACGATGAGACAGCATTAAACAGGTGTACGATCCGTTTCGGTGACTACGAAATATCATCACAAAATCTAAATTTGTAGTGACATCTTTCGCAGAGCGCTAACGTGCAGTGACCAGTAAGATTACTTGGAACTAAAAGGACATAATGTAATGCAATGTTGACATGTTGCATTAGTTATCGTCTTCCACTAAGGCTCAACGCAAATATCTTTCATACGAGGAAAGTACGTTTCCCGTAACATAAGCTATCAACTTAAGGTTCAAACCTGCCGACCCTGGACTGCTGTAGCAGTTATACTACCGTGGAAAAAGGGACAAAACCTGGCAATATGTAACATAAGCTATCATGTGTAAGAAATAAAGCGTGTTATCTTTGAAGACATTGAGACACTACTCTGTTTCTGTATCCCGACGTCCTCTCGCTAGATATTCCTCCAAGGGAGACGGTGAGCAGCAATACATGGTGGAGAATCCGGGTATGATTACTTGGATAAGTTACACCTTGGTTGTACATTATTTCATAAAAAGGCGCCATATTACTCTCTATGTATAGCTTTATATAAAAGTGTACATTCATTGTGTTTTATAGAACTAATATAGAACATTTTAACCAATTTTTATGATTTTTTCTGTACTTTTTTAATAAGTTTGGACCAAATGGACATCACATTTCATTGACTACAATTTTTTCTCAAAATTTGGCAAAAATATGAGAAAAATTGAGTGCAATTTTTTATAAAGGGGACAAAAATAGACTTTGGCGCTCAAAAGGTTAATTTCCCCTAGTGACCAATAAGTCAAGAAATCATCAACAAAACCGTAAAATGACAATGACGTTGATGCAGCAGTGTGAGAGTGTCTGATCACGTATGATGTCCACATATACAGAAGATGATATGATGAGCTTATATTGTACTTGCATGTAAATAACCACTGTATAGAAGATTTATGTTTATTAATACCATGGAAGAAGGGACAACACCTGGCAATATGTAACATCCATGTCTAAGAAATAAATGAAGCTATCTTTAAAGACTATGAGCCACTTCTCTGTCTCTATATCCCGACGTCCTCTCTCAAGCTATTCGCCGAAGGCAGGTGGAAGGTAAACTGTAAAACAGGTTCAGTAACATACGAAAATTATGGCCGACAGCATGCCAGTTTCGTGTCAGGGATGAAAGGTTATATGCTTTTAGGGGTGGTGGTCGGGAAAACACTACGGAACAAATATTGCTGAATCAAAATTTGAAGCTATGATATAACATTTGAACCAAACCTGATCTCTGTTAAAAATCTTCACATGAAAGTCGTCCGATAAAAGGTTCGAATTTTGTTCGCCGTGGGAGATAGTATGCATGCTGCACAAAATCCTGACAAAATCATTTGTCAGACTATGGAATGCGAAAAAATACTTGTATGTCACAGCATCCTTACCACCCCTCCGAAGATTTGATGGTGCATCCTTACCACCCCTCCCAAGATTTGATTGTGCATCCCTTAGTGTATAACATTTAATGCTCCAGAAGGGCGGCGAAAGAAAGTGAGCGTCATGATAAGAGAGGGAGAGTTTTGTGTCGTTGAGCATTTCTCGACTGCCCAACGGGCGGCGCATTTCTAAGATAATCCGCCACCAGCTTTTTGCTTTCCAGCCTTCTCATTTGAGAATTCTCAGGGTTTTCGGTATCCTCATTTGGGTGACCAGACTGTCATCCGACGATCTAACGCCTTGCATGTCGTTGGTAAAACACCATCGTTCACCACGAAAGTCATCAGGGTAACAAAACAGTGACGTCAACTCCGCTGGGTTCAGGGGTCGGAAGGCAGCAAGGCGGTAGATCGTTTACACACACACGATCAAGATAGTGTATGAACGGCGATAACGGGCGAAGTACAGAATATCTCGGAGTGGTGTCCATAAGTTCAGCTTAAGGGTAAGTTTCTGTCATTTATCTACCATTTGGCGACGCGTTCGTCATAGACACCGTTTTTCAAAGTCAGTTCCTCGTTTATCAGCGTCAACTCAAGACTTATACCGTATCACAAAAACGCATTCTCGAAACGCTGCCAACTGCAGTCCGTTGAAGTGTGAATACAATATACCTTCAGCGTCATTGTGCTACGACCGGCAGCATCCTTCTTTTAATCATGAAAACATAAATATTGTATTACAAATTATTAAGATTTAAGATGTAGCAATTTACCCGATACCTTCCAAGTGTAATTATTTTAACAAATGAGCCATTCCTACTCTCAATGGAAAATAACTTTAAGATGTGCGTTTGTTGTACATGCTGAACGTGAGGACCGGAAGAGTATCGGCAACGGATAAGAAACTACATGGTCAAATTTTAGGTAATGTGAAATATGCAGAATGGGAAGGAAACAGTGGCTAACTAAGGGCTTCTTGAAATACTTGGCACAAAGTGTCACATAAATGCGACGGATACAATATCTCAAACGTTTTCCACGTCTAACCTCCGTCGCGCACACGCCACGTGAATTATGGTAATGTCCCGCTGGCATGACGAGACGGTAGTAATTGTAATTTTATTGACCTCCAGATTTCTGCATTCGATCAGCACGGCGTACAGACGGTATCGCACATCAACCTCAGGAGCGTTTGTACGTGCTTGGATGAACTCCCGTCAAATTAGCCCCACGATTAAATCTAGATTGTAATTCCATTTTGCCCTGACTATTCGTGATTTGCGGTGGCCCAGTCGATATTATCCACACGCTATCTGCATGTGTACTCCAATGATAGCGTTTCGGATCAATGACTGCAGCCGGGTTTTGTCACGAGTCGATATATCTCACAGAGTGTACGGGAGTACTACCATCATTACTGCTATCCTTTGTCTGTACCGCGCATCGATACCACTCGTTTTCTTCATCGATGTGTACTTAGCCCACTAAAGATCTTGTTATTTTTCACGTTAGCCAAAAAAACATATCAGATGACCGGCTCAGAGCGCAACCTTTACTTCTCTGCTTGTGAATTCTCAGTTGTGAACGAATTGAATACACAGCGTTGACACCGTCTCTTGTAACTGCCTCTCATGAACAGTTGCCCTACAGTTAAATCCATAAACGATTATTCACAATCTTACGTTTTTTACTATCTTCGCCCAGACAGTACCACTCAAAGTAAAGAACTAGCCATAGTTTGCGATATGTAAAGTCAATGTCTTACATGTAGCTCCGTTGGAATTCATACAATGGCTGAGCCCAGGCTCTTTCCATCGCCTTCCTACAGCACTCTGAATGACTATACCATGGCAATAATAGATTGGAAAACCGCCTGAAATATGCCAAACTATTGGGTTGATTCTGCTATATTGAAAATATGGTGAAAAACAGGACGTAGTAGACAGCGTTGGTAGGAATATAAAAAATCGTTAGTTCGGAAGATAAATTGATTTTTATTATCCGGGCAACGATTGATAATATGAATGAATTATGTTCGATGAATGGCTAATGAGGTAGATAAATTGATGAGTTGTTGAATCGAAGAAATGATTGGTTGTGCACAATACAGTCGCTCAGAGTAATGGCTCATTGAAACTTAATATCAATATGATTAGTGGTAGTGTGTGTAGTTGTAATAGTCGGGTTTATTGTTTTGGTAGCTTGTTTCGATAGATGGATGTACGGTTCTGTGGATGGATGGAATTCGATATTTAGGTGGACTGATCATCAATGATTTATTTGTTAATACGTGGTGAGTGGGCGGATGGATGTAAACGCGAATGGCGAATAATATAGACAATGGCACGGATAGACGGACAACGCTGGTTGGTATGACTAAACAGTATATACATGTATGTATGTATGTATGTATGTATGTATGTATGTATGTATGTATGTATGTATGTATGTATGTATGTATGTATGTATGTATGTATGTATGTATGTATGTATGTATGTATGTATGTATGTATGTATGTATGTATGTATGTATGTATGTATGTATGTATGTATGTATGTATGTATGTATGTATGTATGTATGTATGTATGTAATTGGGCCGTGCCATTTTGATTTCATATAAATAAATAAATAAATAAATAAATAAATAAATAAATAAATAAATAAATAAATAAATAAATAAATAAATGTATGAATGGATGTTTAGATGGCTGGATGCATGTTTACTGTGAGTTGATGGTTTGATTTACAGACGTAGTGAAATGATTGCACATTAACGATTTATAAAAAAAAAACATTTTAGGAGACAAACAAGTGAGAAAAATAGTTTTAAAATGTAGAATTGATATTTATCAGAAGAATATTTACTTGGAAAGTTTTTCGATCGATTTCCTTATCCTCACGCATTTCGAGCACGTGTATATTGACGGGCACCGGGCTGTTTATATCTGCACTGCAGCAAGAGCTGATCGAGTCGATTTGCAGGAGATGCATTGCCCGGATTGCAATGTAAAAGACTCACTCCTGCTCTGGAACAATGCTCGAAATTTGGTTGAAGTGTGCTTGCTGACGCAGACGGCCAATATTCAACACGACGTGTGTATACGTACTGAGTAAGCAATTTATTTCTCAATTCTTTTTTAAGAGAGCGGGTCATTTGTTCCGTATTGGCTTTACAAACGTAAAAACGAGACAATTTTACGATCATCGAGATATGACCTCAATCACCGCACATCAGAGGTAATTTCCGAGTGCGTTTGAGAAAAAAACAACAACATTAAGTCGACTGCAGAAACCATTAGGTTTGCCTTAGCAGCGCGTTGAAGTAGTCACGGCTACTGAAATGACCTTTTTACACAGCGCTAGAAAATGTGAAGATCTGACGCAGTTTCATCGCAACTTGGGAGCACAATGACACGTCTGTGTCCTTTGGGGTCTCTAGACACGTCTAATGACAATCCCATTAGATGCGAGACACTCGTTGGATGTTGCGATTATGTGCACGTAATTGATGTAATCGCAAGGACCCAGACGGAGATACGCACTCACATCCGAACAGCCTCGATTCTTTTTACACATCCGTTCCCAGGTGAGATCTCCGTCAGGTCAACCGCTCTTGTCGTGGAGTATTGACTTTTCGACAAATACAGTGGAATTTGATCGAGTGTCCGTTTTGCCTTGCAGAGCTCAACAAGTCTACATGTTGCTTATCATTAGAAAAGTAAACATTTGCAACAAATTCAGTCTTCGTCTTTGGTTGGTGTTAGATTACACCGCGCGGCAAAACGTTTCCCATACACTGTCTCGTCACGATCACTGCAGTCGTTTCAGCATGTCACTCACAAGCTTAACACTGCACTACATGCACATCACCAGTTTCCTTTTAGTGTTTACTTTTAAATTGGGAAAAAATTATGAAGAAACAAGTAAAGTCTTTAAAAAAACTTTTCTTCTCCTCTCGATGTCAGCAATCACGACAACAGTTCCTTCAGCATGTAGTGTGTAGCATTGCCAGTGCAGTCCACTCTATCAACAAGTTTGACACGATACAACACTGAATATTTTCAAGCAGAAAATGCTAAACACTCCTGCATGAAACTTTTTAATCCCGTTTTCTCTTTTGTCTCAGCTAAATGAAATTTTCTCAATTGACACTTCTCTGAGCTACAAAATAGACTTGAAGAAAAGTGTTGATTTTTCACATGCAAGTGCAATTCAATCATAGGGGGATTCAATCTCCGATGATGACGATGATGATGATTAAATATTTAAAAATGAAGATAAATAAACATATATTTGGACTCAGTAAATTTGTTGTTATTGTTGTTGTTATTGTTGTTGTCGTTGTTGATACTATTTGCAGAAAAGAACAAAGTATGCGCTGCAAATTTCAACACAGCCTAACTATACATGTGCGTCGCAAATTCAATACAGCCTAACTATACATGTGCGTTGCGAATTCAATACAGCCTAACTATACATGTGCGTTGCTGCCTAACTATACATGTGCGTTGCAAATTCAATACAGCCTAAAATGTGGCAATGAAGTGACACCCCTTGGGTAATGTTAGGCTGTATTGAATTTGCAACGCACATGTATAGTTAGGCAGCAACGCACATGTATAGTTAGGCAGCAACGCACATGTATAGTTAGGCTGTATTGAATTTGCAACGCACATGTATAGTTAGGCTGTATTGAATTTGCGACGCACATGTATAGTTAGGCTGTGTTGAAATTTGCAGCGCATACTTTGTTCTTTCTGCAAATAGTATCAACAACGACAACAACAATAACAACAACAATAACAACAAATTTACTGAGTCCAAATATATGTTTATTTATCTTCATTTTTAAATATTTAATCATCATCATCGTCATCATCGGAGATTGAATCCCCTATGATTCAATCAACACGGTACATTTTGCGCCATTGAATAACACACCCAGTGTTTCTGAAATAATTCACTGTATTTTGCACTTAATTTCCCTGACGACATCATACACGCCCAGCGTCAGTCCGGTTGATGTTGAGGATTGTTCGAGAAAAATATGCCAATGAGTTTTATCTGAGTTGTATTTCCCAAATCAAAGTACACAAAATAAAGAAAACTTTGATGATGTACAATAGCTATAGTGTTGCGTCAGCTTGTTGTGCATGAGTGGCATGCTGAAACGACTGCCATGATTGTAGACTAGACAGTGTATGGGAAACGTTCGCCGCGCGCTGTATAATCACATCAAAGACTCAATTTGTTGCAAATGTTTACTTTTCTAATGATAAGCAACATGTAGTAGACTTGTCGATCTCTGCAAGGCAAAACGGACACTCGATCAAATTCCACTGTAAAATCCACTCGGCTAAGTGTCGGGAGACGGACACTATTAGCAGTGCATAATTGCAGCCAAGCATGCTTTTGAATAGACAAACCCTTCCAACGAACTCTGAACGACACGATCGACTGACAACACGATTGTAACTAATTGGGGATAATTGGATTTTCATATTTTGCAAATTTCTCAAAAGTGTTAGGTGCCGTACAACTGAATGTTGCAATATCGCAAATTACTCATAAAAACAGTGTGTAATATAAAAAGAAAAGCAGATGAGATAACATTTGGAGATTAAATCGATATTACTTCACCATCCAATTATCCCAATTAGTTCCAATCGTAATATTCAAGAGGTGTGAGCAATAGTGCCAAAATAGAAACATTTAAAATTTTGCTTGTACTAATCAAGGAAATTTTAAACTCTTCATTTCCTCAAAAAACTAAAAATTGGGATCACAGTGGGTTAGAGAAGCGATTTCCTTAAAGCTGCAGATATTTGAAATTCCTGATGACCGCCATTCGAGATGATTATAGGTAAATCATTTGTTTACGATTTACCTGTAATTTAAGAGTGTGCATACTTAACGATCTCGGCGGGTTCTCAATCAAGAGTGAATTGTAGAATTGTCTAAAGTATCCCCAGGGCACACACTGTCATCACCATTAATTGGGCAATTCCAGGTGTAAAGCGTTGACCTCCATGGATTAATAGACGAGAGTCACGTGATTGATGGCAAGGTCTTCGGATTCAGCACGGTATCGTGTACGAGCCTTCGAAATTTGAAAAGAAACATAAAAAACTGAACGAAATCCCAGCAGTCTTCAAGACACTGAAGACGTTTTTTCGTCTTTTGTCTTCTATGCGTACATGTTGGACGGCAATGTTACTGCCGTCCTCATGGGTAATAGATAAATCCGTGCTGTATCACGTGATAAAAATCTGTATTGACTAAGAGGTGAACGACCAACACTGCAAATACATCAAAACGCATCCGAGACTAGCGTTAAATTGGGAGCGCCCCCTTCCCTCGTCTTTTTCTGATCTTTTCAAAACAGAATCTGTAAACTGTGATTAAATCGCGTGAATTTAAAAACGAAATGGTGACCTTTGTTGGTACGTACGTGCCCATGCATGAGAAATCATGCCATATATTGAAAAGCTACATGCTGATTTACATTTTATTTAATGGGATATTTCTGATTTTGATTCATTCGTGCTGGCTCCAGACCATATTTTGTGGTTCAATTTTGTGTTAAATTAGTAAGCCATCCCGTCAGCTAATCGCCGTATTTCTACCTGCCGTCATGTAAAGTAATTTTTGTTTCGTACATAAGGCCGCCAAGACACGTTTGTAATTTGTTCCCAGTGGTTAACAGAGTTTGAACAGAAATATATGCATCGTGAATGGAATGTTGCTATGGTGATCAGTGGAAAAATTCAATTGCGAGAGATCCGCTTTCATATCGCTCAGAAACATTATGTTCCACCACCGCAATAATGAGAAGGCTTTAATCCCCGCCGTTAATTCCATCTAGAGTAATTTTACCTGTAGCACTCGGTGCGTACAGCTATGATTTGGAGTTTATTTTACTCACATCTGTCCGTCCATGTAATTTACAAAAGAATCGAATTTCATCATGTACGGCAGGGACATTAATTACACCAAAAATGAGAACTTTAACTTATGACATGTTCACGTATAGTACATCTGATTCAATTGTGTCTAGGTCTAGCCTTTTTCCCACCGTAAACATTACACGCTTGGAAGATTTCAAATTGTGATTTATATGTCTGAGAATTAAAGACCAGCTAGGCCATTACGGACCTGTGGTAATAGCTTTTATAATCGATCGTGCGCTACGACATATTAACTTTCAGCATTCTGGGAAGATTGCATAGTTTGGATATGATTGCTGGTGCCATTGTCATTTAAAAATATAATTATTTTTGTGATGCTTTTCAAGTATGCAAGGAATGGCTTTCAGGTTTTTTAATCGAGTTGTGCGGGTACGTTAATGCCTCAAACAGAATTTATAGCCTCTCCTTGCTAAAGCAGATCAAAAGGTATTACAACCACGAGTGTTATATTTGTAAAGATATTTAAGCTTCAGGGACAACTTCACCGAAGTCTTTCTGATTTTGAAATAGCGTTGATAGACTTTCAATAAATAACACTTCGTGGACTGTATGTACAAATAGCAAATATGAGGCGAATATACCACGGGATGCTGTAGTTTCTTAAGGTAGTACGCACCTCAAAAAAGGCTTAAACCTTTGCTTAAACTTTCCGTAGGACACTTTGAACCATATCCTTGCCAATCAAGAGGGGTTACCATTCAAAATTCACTACCAGAGAAACGAATTACCAAATATTTCCCGACACCCGAAATTTTTAATGGCCGCCACTCTCTGATAATTAACGCTAAGGGGAAAATTGATTTTCAATTTTCACAAAAATAAGACGGTGAAAACTTTACTTACTCCATGAGTTTCAAAATAAGCCCTCACAAGTTGTACACCAAAAATGTACTGTAAAAGTTTGAGAGTCCGAACATCTGTCGCCGAGGCGCACTGTACCTTAATGTTTTCCAATGGCAGAAATATGTCTTTTACCAATGGGTAGACTTTTGGGCTCAAAGCCAGTGTTGAAATTTCCGGGATGTACAAGTTGAATTTGGGTAATTACTTCTTCTGTAATGTGACCATTTTGACCTAGTAAAACAATGACGTCATCACTTAATCATTCTGATGATTATGTGGTGACGTTAGTAATCAAATGATGTCCGTACACCGAGGGTAAATGACCCTTTCTCCGGTTAAACTATGATCGCTAGCCCCACACCAAAGCTCAAGGTGTATAGCTGATTTGTTTCTTTTTCAGAAATTGACGAGCTAACAGTACTTTTAGGGCACAAGTTATCATCACGTGCTTCTTGATGCAAAAGCAACCGTGAGACGGTAAAGATCACTGCTATACCGGTGGTAAAATACAAAAATGTCTCATGTCAATTTGCAATTTCATCAGACTGGGCCATCGTGTGCCTTTATATTCAGTAATTTGATTACCTGGTAGTATTATCGCCAACCGTAATTGGAAATACAAGGAAATTGCGGTACATGATAATATTATACTCAATTTTACGAACATTAATAACCCAAAGATAAATTTGTGTTTACGAGTCTGTTGCTGTAAGTTTATGCTCGGATGAAAATCGAGTCTTAAGTGGATGGCATATCTTTTCCCTATCACTGTATGGAAGCTAAATTGCGTTTGCATGAATATACTGTTGTCTGTTTCAATCACACAGCAATCGTGTTTGATCGCAATCAAATCATCGCTGCAAACTAATGTCACCAGTGTCAAGGTTAAAGCTTCGTCGCCACGGCTAGTTCTGAGATTTACGTTCATACAAAGAAATTAACTTTGAGCAACTCTGAGCCAGATAGATGAGCGCGAACCATTACACGGTCAGTGAAATATCCCAGAATCCTCCGTGGTATCCTCTGAAAACAATCCTAGGTCAAAGTCCGCTCCAAATATATTATTTCAAAGGCAGGATAGTCGAGCGGCCACAGCGAGGAAAGAGACTTAATTTGGGGAGTTTAAAGGACCCAACATAATTAAAGCTATGCCATATATTGTTTGAAAGATTGTTTTTCTCTGCTTTCCGATTATGAATGACGTAGGCCTACTCTCACTCGGACTGTGGCAGCGTTACCTTTCCGAAAAGAATGTGTCCCAAGTTTTACATTTTGACTACCCATGATTCGCTAATTGGTGAAAGAAGCGTTTTTTGAGTGGGCAATTCTCCGCTCGGCGTATATATTGCCACCAAAACAAAGAATGTTTTGTTGTACATGTATATTTTTCAATGCAATTTGTCATGTTCTAGACGTGTTATTTGCCAATAAGGTATTGGAAAGGACTCTGACGACACGTAAATTTTTACCCTAAAGCAATCAATTTGCTTTCTTTAAGGTATTTAATAACACACAATCTACATGAAGTGAGTGCCTTCAGCAGATGTAGGGATGTTGCATGCAAGATTTCGATTTAATTTGCAGCTAATGAATAAGCTAAGGAGTCGTTCAAGTTATGCCCATGGAGGTGTTTATCCTGTTGTCAATTGTGCCTCCAGCTTGACGAAAATTAGTTACCCAAACTCATTAATGTTGCGAACGCAAATTCAGAAGCCGAACATGAAAAATTACACTCCATTTAATTGTTGCATTATATTAAGTCGATGTGTTCATATTTTCATAGGATGGTAAACTACACGATTACGAAAATAAGAGCAACACAATGCTTGAATGTATTGTTGATTATAAACACAACTTTCTTTGGTGTTGTGAAAGGTCACGCATACAAAAGATGTATCATATGGGTTTACAGAAACTTTCATGATTTAAGAAACAAAAACTACTGGACTTAAATCCGTAAGAAATTGTATCGAAAACTGTCTTTTCCGCAGGTGATTGCCTTCTGGGCATTGTGGTAAAGATCGATGAGTCTGAACACTTCTTTCCAATATTTGATACGATTTTATAACGTAATATTGGTTAGCGGTGGTACAATTGAAAGATGAGGAGCGCCTCATTCAAAGTGGGTTTCCATGGTAGCACTGTCAGATATTGACAGTGAGGTAGTTTTATTTCAAAAAGTAAAACACAATAAACTTAAAAATGAAATATACCATAGTAATGTACGATGGGACCATTACACGTAAATTGGATTTCTAGCTGACTCTAATCTACCATTCACCTGATAGAGAACTGCACCGATTCTTGTGAGATAGCAATTTTATTGACAATATTGAAGATATTTTGATGAAACTCACACTGAATTCTTGGAAGGTTCAGAAACTTATATGAGCCAGCAAACTAAAAACTGCAGTGATTTTTACCGAGCTTTGTACGGAGTCTGGCAAGTTTGGTCACTCCGATATTTTTAAAGTGTGATGAGTTTCTGCTACGTACTTAATCTAAATGAAATTTACACAATTTTTAAAATTTCTGCCTATTTTTACAAACACAATATGTTTCATAGTCTGAAAATATTACTTGTTGACGTGAACTTGCGTAGATCTGCACATATTGAAATGTGTTTTAATTGACGTCTGTTTGTTCAAGTCTGAGGGATTTCGGAAAATTGTACACACTTCACAGTACCCGTTGTCAATTGCACGTGTGGTACTTTTAAATGTACGTGGTGGTTGTACAATACAAGATGTACAAATACCAAGGGTGAAGTCTCCATGCAACATTATCATGATAATTCCTCACTTTAAGCGAAGCCATAAAGCTTTCCTTGACAAAGGAATTCATGTCTGAAGAGAAAGTCTTAGTGAAAAACGGAATACTGGGTTTTCACCATACTTTCCCAGCCGATGGGCCTAAACAAAGGATCGGTAATCGATGATGGAACAAAAGTACATAAGGAAATGTCGAAAGTTATAATCATCAGTCAGAGAATAAAAGAAATAAAAACAAAGTAATAGGTTAGACTTCTGTATTGTAAGTCCTTAAGGTTTCTTCCAAACCCAGACAATTTTCAATAAGCCATCACAATGAAAGAAGCCACTGTTATAAAGAACATATGTCATTGATACTCGCTCGTCCGTCATCGTTTTCCAACAAAACGATTGATACGTCGGTGCAGCATGATTACATTTCTGTCGAGAAGATCGACAAAATCAGTATCTCTAAGTCAGCAAGGCGACAGAACGACGCGCGTCTGGGTGACTCGCAAAGCAAGGAACTCAAAGAAACGTCGATGTCTTCTGTCAGACTGATATGATCAGATGTGACTTGTGACCTGGTGACCTGATGGTGAATGCTCTGACTGTGTAGACTACCAGGCGGTATGGTCGAAGTATTCTGGTATCAGAAGCCGTTAACGACGCTCAAGACAACGCCAGTAGTAAATGATTAATGTTTCGGGTTCGGTTTGAACCCTGAAGCCTAGGCTTATCAGCGTTGCACGTCTGTTTGCCGCTGCCATCTCGGTCATTTTATCGCCGATGAGTGTATCGGTTCCCATGGGGATGATAAAACTGCTGTCCTCATACAGAGTTCATCACTTCATTCCCCGGTGCCTCATTTCGACCGCAGTCAGGCCCGGTGTTATACTTCCTGTAAACACAAAACAGAATTTTAGACCGACATAAAATTGAAATTTTCTATTGCTACCTGGTGGGGCAAAACAGCTTTTATGTCCCTACTTTGTAGTGAATTTAATTTCACTTCACTATCACCCATGATGGAACGAAATGTATTACACATGAAAACATGGACACATTTTCTGCAAGAAAACCCGTAACTCTGTACAGCATGCGTATCTCCATTTTCTCCAAATTTCAAGGCGACTAGAACAAGCCATGAATTTAATAGACCTTCACAAAGACGAGGAGCCAAATTTATGGTAAAACGCAGTTTTCCCTAAATTTGAGGAGAAATTTTACCCTTACGAAATTTTATCCTTTCACACTAAATTGTCACAATACGATGATTTATAACAACTTGAAAACGAGTTTTTTGAAACATACAACGACTTTTTACTTGAAATAATCACGCTCATTTCGACTGCAACTTAACATTTTTACTGTGGTCAATAAATTATCCGTTGATAGTCTACCGGTTGTGAAGGATTGAAACAAAGCGGCCTTTACATTTTAAGGTACCTTTGGAACTATTACTCACGGACTAAAGGTTCGCAATAACATTTAAATTTTAATCTCACTCGATCTTTTCTCGCTGTCAACTCTCTAATGACAACTGTTGATGACAAGAAACCATGTCTTTCCCCCGCTGTGTTCGCTGTGTTAATCCGTGTGTCCATAAATAGAAAAAGAAATAAATTTATCGACCCCAATAGTGAAATTCCTCAGAGAAAAACACATTGAAACCTCCCAGAGGACGATTTGCACATCTTAGGGATTTACTCTTTCAAAATAAATCACACTCTGGAGTTCAAAAAATGTACTCTGGGTCAAAGGTTAGAAACGTGACGCGCACAAGTCGTTCTCCCTGTATCGATCTCGTTTGCTGCGTTAAACATGGGAGCAATGCGATAAAAAAATCCGCTCGGCATATTGGGACACAGCCTGGAAGGTGTAAATTCTAATAAGCACACGGTGAGGTAAGTACACGGAGTAACCTTTGCCCCCCGCCAGAGGAAACTGACTTAAGTTTTCATGTAGCTAGCTGTTTGGACAAATTGGGCCACCGGTTGTAGAGCGTTGATTACTCTGAATCGAACCAGATACACTACATACTGTGTACATGCGTCATCTTTTGTGTGCAGTCGTGTTCCATATACCTCAATTTATTACTCCGCGAATGTTGGCTTTCTCTCAGGGCCGCTTTCTCAGGCACATGATGCATGAACGCGAAATGACGTATATAAACGACTAACTTATATATATCTGACAATAACCCAAGAAAATAAAAAATGATGATTAATAATGTCCTTTCTGTTCATTTATTGTCAAAGTAGGGAACAGTACGACTGATCATAGACAGATGACGCCAATGTTGTAGATATATGTATATGTGTGTGACACGTGTGAGCGTATATATATATATATATATATATATATATATATATATATATATATATATAATAAATACTTTATTGATCTCCGTAGAGAAATTTCAATATCTGCTTCAAAGCAATCCGGCAACAAAGAATAAAAAGTCAAACACGTTCACACACAAACATAACCAGATATGAACTGTAAATGCTCACGTGTTTCATTATATATTGAAGTTATGTGTAAATTTGAACCTTTGCCACATGTTTGCAACTTCATTGAAATTATTATGATCAACATAATGAACAATAATCACCGCCGATTAATTCTAAAAGGTCATGAAGTATACAAATATGTAATTAGCTGAAATAAAAATATTAACGTTATTTGACTGCTCTTATTGTATCACCACTTTATCTAGCAAGTGTAATTACCGTTGGCCAAGTCCTTCAAGCCATATATGCCGAGCTGTGAAAGCTCATTAGATATGCAAATTATAAATTAGCTGACATGAAAATGTGAAATGACTTTCGATATTGTTTTGACCTAGTACCTGGTATAATCATCAATGTACATAGCATGTTTTGCCAACTTTGATCAAGTAAATCCCGGTATATATCCCTAATAAGCAAAGTTAATTAAATATGTAAATTAGGAAGTGGCTTTAGTAAAAATACTTAGTGATTGTCAGTAATGTTGTATCATGGTATCTGCAATATGTGTAGCAAATTTTGTCAACTTTGGTCAAGTCAATTCAGATATATATCTCTAATTAGGAAAGTTCATTATATATGCAAATTGGGAATTGGCTGAAGATAAAATGCTTGATGACTTTCAATAATATTGTATTAATGAGTCTTTAATGTACATAGCAAGATTCATCAATTTTGATCAAGTCCATTCAGATAAATATCCCTAATTATGAAAATTCATTTAATATTAAAATTAGGTTTTGGCTGAAGTAAAAATGTCTTTTGACTTTCAATAATGTTATATCACAGTATCTTTGATGTATATAGTAAGTTTGAACAACTACAATCAAGTTAATTCAGATATATATCCCTAATTGGGAAAATTCATTAAATATGCAAATTCGGAATTGGCTGAAGTAAAAATGTTTAATGACTTTCAAAAATGTTGTACCATAGTGGCTTCAATACATGTAGCAAGTTTCATCAACTTTGGTCCAGTCATTTCAAATATATATTCCTAATTAACAAAGTTCATGAAATATGCAAATTAGGAATTGGCTGAAATTAAAACGCTTAATGGCTTTCAATAATGTTAAATCATAGTATCTTTAATATACATACCAAGTTTGGTTAATTTTGATCGAGTCAAATCAGACATATATCCCTAGTTAGGAAAGTTCATTAAATATGCAAATTAGCATTTATCTTTCATGTCACCCTTAATGGTTCCCACTGCTGATATATCTTGGTGTGATCAACATTTGTAGCAAATCTCATCAAATTGTGTGTATTCGTTTTTAATATATATCCATTTTTTTCTAAAATCACTATTTACGCAAATGAGCAAAAACTATGCCAGCCACACCCACCAAAAACTAATCAGTTCTTGCCATTTACTAACTGAATATATGTACCAGATTTGATTCTGATCTGATAAGCCGTTTTTGAGATAATGGACCAACAGACAGACAGACAGACAGACACACAGACGGACAGACAGACAGACATCGCTGCGACATATGCCCACGTGTGTAAAGACGTGAGCAAAAAATGTGACGAAAACAAACTTGGTTAAAAATCTGCTCTGCTTGATTTGAGATTGTAGTTTAAAACTCTTGGTATAAAGGAATGCTTAAAAACGCTGTGTGTGTGCAAAGGGCACTCTAAATCTACCACTTCTTTCGATACGATGACTATCAAATTCTTTGTACAAGGGATGTGTCTCATCACAGAGGATGGCATTTTATAAATCATTTTGTCTATGTAAATTTCATCAAATGAGCATAATTTCCGCCCGACCACTTTACTAGCATTTTTAATCACCTTTTCCAACCTAGTCTTCTCTTGGACTGAGATGTTACCACCCCAACAAACAGCTCCAATCATTTAGACACTTTGTACAGTAGATGAATAAAAAGTGTACAAAATACTAGGATTTATACCTCAAAATACCGTAATTTACGTAAGCAATACAGGTGTGGTTGAGCTTTTTTTAAGATATTTGAAGTGTTTTCCTTCCAGTTTAACTTATTGTCCAAAATTTGACCAAGATATCTGTAAGTGCACGCTCTGTATATATATATATATATATATATATATATATATATATATATATATATATATATATATATATATATATATATATATATATATATATCGGGTCTCATTTTAAAGATCTTGGAGTAAGAACAATTTTCAGCGGCATAGTTTTTCGAAAACCGCAAATTGTATTTTCCGATATGGAGATAAGACACGTCTGGCCATGGCTGTCATTTTGAATTTCAAATATCGGCAAATGTTAGGTTATTTGTTTCTCT